>NC_135370.1:117255171-117876005 GCF_049243985.1 Paroedura picta
CCTCAACCATAAACCTGGCGGAAGAGCTCCGTCTTGCAGGCCCTGCGGAACATTGAAAGATCCTGCAGGGCCCGCAGCTCTCCCGGGAGCTCATTACACCAGGTCGGGGCCAGGACCAAAAAGGCCCTGGCCCTGGTCGAGGCCAGGCGTGCTTCCCTAGGGCTGGGAACGACCAACAGGTTTTCACCCGCAGAGCGCAAGGCCCTGCGAGGGGCATAGGGCGATAGGCAGTCCCTCAGGTATGTGAGTCACAACTCATGTAAAGCCTTGAAGGTTAGAACCAGAACCTTGAACTGGATCCGGGCAGCAATTGGCAACCAGTGCAGCTGCCTCAGCATTGGTTGGATGTGGGCCCTCCAAGATGTGCCAGTGAGGACCCTAGCAGCTCCGTTTTGCACTAGCTGAAGTTTCCGGATCAAGGACAAGGGAAGGCCCGCGTAGAGCAAGTTACAGAAATCTATTCTGGAGGTGACCGTTGCATGGATCACTGTGGCTAAGTGTTCAGGGGACAGGTAGTCGGGCCTGGCGAAGGTGGAAAAGCGCCTGGCCCGCTACTTTTTTGACCTGCGTCTCCAAAGTCAGGGAGGCGTCAATGGTCACACCCAAGTTCCTGGCCTGGGACGTGATGGTGAGTTGCGTCCCTGCCAGGGTGGGTAAGCATGCTTCCTGGTCCTGTCCCCTATGTCCCAGCCACAGGACCTCCATCTTGGAGGGGTTGAGTTTCAGGCGACTCTGCTCGAACCATTCTGTCACTGCTTCCAAACATCTGGCGAATAGTTCCGGGGGGGAGTCCGGGCGGCCATCCATGAGGAGAGAGTTGGGTGTCATCAGCGTACTGGTGGCAACCCAGTCCAAAACTCCGTACCAGCTGGGCCAGAGGGCACATAAAGATGTTGAATAATGTGGGGGAGAGGACCGCGCCCTGAGGGACCCCACAAGGGAGTCTATAGGAACGTGAGAACTCATCTCCCACTGCAACCCTCTGGGTCCGGTCCTGGAGAAAGGAGTGTATCCAGTGTAATGCTGTGCTCCGTATCCCCATGCTGGCAAGGCGGTGGACCAACAGCTCATGGTTCACAATGTCAAAAGCGGCCAACAGGTCCAGAAGAACCAGCACTGCCGACCCGCCCTTATCTAGCTGGCGACGGAGGTCATCCAACAGGGTGACCAGCATAGTCTCCACCCCGTGGCCAGGTCGAAAGCCAGACTTATATGGATCGAGTGCCGATCAGTTGCTTTACACTCCCCCCATATCTCTGCCAGACTCTGCTCACCGTTCTGGTCTTCTCTCACCTCCGTTGTTTAGCCTCCATTGTTTAGCCTCCGTTGTTCAGCTTCTCCTCTGTCTCCGCTCTCACACATGCCTTATTCCACTCCCCCACTCCAGCTCCGATATTTCACAGTCCAGATCAAAAGGACTCCCACCGCAAGGTTGTTTGTCAGGAGGGAAATCTCTGCTCTACCCCAGTTGAATATTTGGGTTGGACAAGCACCATTTCTCTTTAAAATCTCTTTGGGTGGCGGAGCTAGAGCTCTACGTCCGTCCCGGTCGCCATCTTAATTGCCAATTGTTCAGGGTCTCAGAAATCCACCCAGACAGGAATAAACTGCAAAAGAACATGAATTCCAAAAGGGGGGATGCTGTATCATTCTGGCATTTCTCCATAGCAATGGGGCAGTGCTGATATCTATTAAAAATGCATCTGTGTTGTGGCATTACCACATAGCAATTCAGAAGTGTCTTTAAAAATAACTTAATTTTGGGACTGGGGGGGGGGGGTTCAGTCCATGAGAGAACTGCTGAGCTGTGATTGGTGGCTTGCTATGACTGAAAAGCCAAGAAGTGGAGGGAGAAGTTCGGCTTGTTTTCCCTTGCAGCCTCATCAGGAGGCAAAAAGCTGTGATGGGGCAGAGGGTAAACGCGGGAGGGGTCTCCCCATGAGGAGGGCTGCTGCAAATGAGATGTACCATACTGCATTTGCAAGCAGGAAGCCACTCATGTTTTACCCCTCTGTGCAGAAATGGTCCAAGAGTACCATGAATGTATTTGTTTTGGGAGAACAGCACATATAAAATGAGAAGCTGGAAGCCAGTAAAGATAGTTTCAGTCATGACCACATGTACAATAAAATAACTGATTCATCACACAGAACACAGATGATCAATCTGCTGGATCAACTGCTGATCCCATTTAAGCCAGTGTTAAATAAATAACTTCATGAATAACAGTACACTTGAGCCTAGATTAACCTTCACATAAGCTGCAGCACATTCCTATTGTAATGTGCTTGTTGATGTTGCTTTGGTTAGAGCAAAGTGCCAGATATAAACAACTGTTTCAATGCCACTCTACAACAGGACAAGGTCAATTTGAGCCATTAAATTGGGATATAAATTTAAATAAAGAGAAATTCAGAAGCATACCTATGCAGAATACTATAAACTGCTAAAACTCACATTTGTATCCCTTCTTTTCATGTTTATCAATGAAACATTATGATTTCTGCTGACAATGTTATTTACCAATCCATGCTTCATACCTGTCTCTAAAACTGTAGGATTCTTCAACCTTATTCTATAGGTTGGTTCAATGTTAAATTTCCCAGTGACAAAATGGACCTACCCTGCCTCCCCCTGCCTACTGCATCCCACTGACCTCCATGAAATGCTGTTCCTGGGGGATGAGAATCTTGAGGAATGACATGAGGGAGATCAGCAGAAAAAGGAAATCAGTGGAAATTGCAACTTAGCTTGATTCCAACTCTGTCAAGGAGCGGGGAAATCAGCCCGGGAAGTACCGTGCTAGACTGCTGGTACTGCTGGATGTGAGCAAGTGATCCTCTTGAATAGAATGAGGAAATTATTACTTCTTCAGGAGATCTATTTGCATGTCTGAGCATAGGACTTGACCTTTCAGTGCAGCCCTTCCATAGAGGAATCTCTTGGCTCTTACCTTGTTCACTCCTTGTTGTCATATACTAGCTGATGATGTTTAGGAGAGAAATCCCATCATACTAAATATTACATTAAATGTGCTTTCTCCAAATTAAGTGCTTCCTGAGACAGGCAGTAAGGTCAATGCTGTGTCAGAGTCCCTACAGAAAATGAATATCGATAAGACTTTGCACAATTTGTTTTGCATTCCAATTCTTCTGGCAGCTTGATGTAAATCCTTTCTTCTCCCTCTCTCTCAAATGATTCTGCTTTCTGCCTCTTGCCTTACCAGCTGGTAAAAAATAAATTAAACGGATAGATTCTCACCCTGCAGAAATCTCCTTAATCCATAGCCACACTGTCTCAAAAAATGTATTTTGTCAAATAGCTTAATCCATCCTGTCCAAATAATATATTATCGGGTGGGGGATAGGGGCATGTCAAATATTTATTTTCTCTTATGTCACAGTCCTGTTGGATCAATATAATATCACATATTTCAAGCTACTTTTTATATGACTACATAGGAAATATAATGATGACATTTCCATGCCCATACTGTTCTCAGTGAGATGAAAAATTAAATGATAAGCATGTTGTTGAGGGCAAAAGGGATTGTTCTCTCAAAATAGGCCAGCACAGTACAATGCTGTGTGTGAACTTTACACATACAGTTTTTATAATTTACTTCTGTTGAGGATCTACTGTTTTAAAACTCTTGACAAAAAGCAAAAGTTTTTACCACTACCACCCTTCATATAACACAAAATCCAACAATGCAAACTAATATACAAACTAATATATATAGAAACGACTATTAAAAATAACCAAGCTTGCTAATCAGCATGGAAGCAATGTGGTCTTGATATACCAACTGGCCTATATTATATATCCTTGAAGGAGTTACAATGCCATCCTGCTCAGACCTATATATACAGATTATTCCTAGGAGAGTGCCCTAGTACTGCACTGCTGTGGCAATTAAAAATCACATTTTAAAATAAAACCCCAGGGTCCCTTCTAGCCATTTCTGGGACGAACTGACCCACCCTCCCTCTCTTTGTGAGCCATATTGAATTAGCCAGTCACTTGATGGCCAAGCGGAAATGATCTTTGCACATTGGCCAGGAGTATCTGGCCTTCCAGATCACATGTTGCTAACCTTACAGTGAATTATGGGGGAATATATCCTGAATCTCAACTGAACCAATCCAAGAAGACATTTTAGAAATGAGCAGGGTATTATCACTGTGTGATAATGATATACAGACTTAGTGTAAAGATTAATACATAAAAAGCTCAGAAAATGCTATTCTAATATATGTGCACACTACCAGAGCATAACCTTAGGTGTGATTTGTAGCCATAAGTATCACAAGGTCAAGTGTAAATGCTCTGCTGCTAGACATCTGAAGACATTTGACTGACAAGTATCCATCATTCTAGTTCTTCGAGCAAGTAACAGAAGAGGAATTTTACATTGGAATAGATTCTCATGCCCTGAGAAAGCCTGTATCTAGATTGCAAATTGAAGGTGCCTGAAGGGTGATGATTCGGAACAGGGTGTTGTGACATAAATCAAATGGGCTTTTCTGTACTTCTTCCTGAGACAGTGATAAAATGTCTCTCCCTATCCCCAACTAATATCCTCGCCCTGTGTGTGTTTGTGGGATGTACTTAGGGGAGAGGATACCCAATTTTTAAATTCTCCTCCCTTTTCTCCAGTTGCATGTCAATCATATATTCTTCACACACAACCTAAGCAACAATGTCTGAAATTATTCCAAAGAACAGGAGGGGGAAAGAATCAGGGGGATGTTTTATGGAATGTCATAGGGCTGTTAAATCTTTGACAGTGACCCAAGACCTCCCTGCTTCCCAGGATAATAATCAAATGGAGTGAAGGGAAATACAGTTTAAAATGGCTTGCTTTTATTTACTATGAGGGGTTAGTGAGGTGGAAAAAGCTATTAGGTCTTAAAGAGGGAGGTTGGAGACGAGTTACTATTATTCTTTGAAGCCTTGACTAAATCTGATTCATATTCTGGTGGGCTGCCCTTTTGTGGCCTATTGAAAAGTTGCAAAGGGTGCTGAAAGCAAGTGCTGACTGGATTGCAAGGGCATCCTTTCTTCGTTTCCATCACTTTGGGGATTGGCTCAATTAGGAAAATGTATGCAGGGCCTGGGGGTATTTTAATCCCTACACTTTTCATGGTTTATTATCTGCCCATACAAGCTCAATGGGAGATAAAGCTTATAGTGTCAGGTGAGGTTAAAAACTTGCACAGCTATTAAACATATAGTACCCTTGTGATTTCCCTGTTGTGAAAGGGTTTATGCAGAAGTTTTCTGATTTTTCTGTAAGGTTTAAAATTAGAAGTGTAACCATATTTCATACCAGTTTCTGAATTCAAAGTAGGTGCCACTGCCATACCAAACATTCTGTGATAAAGGTTCAATTTAAGAGAAGAATTAAGGCTCTTATAAATGAATTGAAATTGTGAGTTAACTTGTGCCCTGTCAGCTATAGACAGGGTCACTTATTGTCTTCCCTTTCAATGGGAATTTCAAGAACTAGAATCCTCATACACTATGCCATGTAATTGATCTTTGAGCTGTAATCAACCTCTTCTGGCTCAAACTGTCCACCTAGGAAATCTCCTAGCATGCCAGAGATGGACAGGGATATAATCCAGCTATGCTGGAACCCTGCCCATTCACTGCTGTGGCACACAGTAGCCTTGGCAAGTGATCCTGGCACCATTAGATGATCTGCAGCAAATGGCCATGGGCAGGGTCTTTTTCTAGGGAAGTTTTTGCCTTCCAATGCATGCTGTTGAGTGGTGTGGCATTACAGTAAGCAACACTCCAGTGCCTGTGAGGGTGGCATAAGTGGAGAAACTTTCATACAGTGTTTTTTTTTGGGGGGGGGCATGTTGGAAATGACTCCGTCATATGATCGGTGACTTGGGGTACACTAGTAAAGGTTGCCTCTGAGCCTACTTGATGGAAATCCACCACATTAGAATTAAAGGGCTTTTGTGATCCTCCCAATGCCTGCTGCCACAGGATCAAGAGAATCAGGCAATTTAGTGCTTAATTCCTGATTTTAATATTTTAAAATATATTTATTTAATTTAAATTCCTAGTTCTGTGTTTTGTTCTACTTATCTAATTTATTGTGTTGTGAGTCACCCTCATTTCCCAGTGAGAGAGCAGCAAATAAGTGTAACTATAAATAAATAAATATGCCCTATGGATGGCAGAGCCATTTGTTTAGGACACCAAAATCTTTGTATTGGTCCTACACTTATGCTGTGAGTTTTAAGAAGCAAAAACAGTGAAGTCATTTTCTGGGGGACAAGTGTGAGAGATGCTTGATATACATAGTTTTGCTGTTCATATAAACAGCGAAATACTGAATGGGAAATGGTAAGTGTATCATAAACCCTCCTTCGGTCTCTGTATACTTACATGCACATTGCATGTTTGTGTGCATGCCAAACATGTTCTTTGTGCACAATCGCAAAATATAAATCCAGCCTCCCACCTCAACAGTGACTTGGGGGATACTAGTAAAGGCTGTTTCCAAATTATCTGGGGAAACTCCTGTGCATGCATATTTCAGTGTGCATAATCTAAGTCACATGAGGAAGATTTTGAATCACAGCCTGCTTGCTTAAATAGGAAGACTTTATTGCTACCAATTAAGTTAAAGCAAAAGAAAGTAATCCACCACAATTACTGGAGTACAGATCTAATGAAAAGAACAAAAAGCCCATAACAATAAGCTAACAATACATCAGATTTGCCTCCAACATCCTCCCGCATCCCCCCACCCCCCGGATCTCTGTGAAAGAAATGTACCTACTCCATGTGGTGGGATCCAACCTCCAGTATTTGAACAAAGACTAAAGAAGTGGGAAGGGAGTAGGCTTGATGATTACATTATCTATGATCAGATCTATTTGCATTTGTATAAAGGTAAACTGAGATTTGTCTGGAGAGCTATTGGACTGATTGTCCCTTCCCCATTACAAACTGTTGAATCCAGGCTAAATTGTTAATTTGTACTGACACCCCTTTCTCACTGTATACTCTATTCATGCTGTTCCAGGGTAGAGGCTACCCTGCAGAAGCACCATTTCATGGAATTCAGTGGGGGAGGCAAGAAAGTTACATTCCACTGATGGAAAAAAATAGTTTGGGATCAACTCATTGTATAGAGTTATATATTCTCAAAATGTAGATTCACTTACAAAGTCTACTCATTAATAGTGTTTTATAAAACAGAATAATCTGTCAATTTAAGACATTTTAATACTTAATTGACAACCATTTCCCAAATGACCTGAGCAATTTTCTCCATTTCTCAAAGTTATTCAGAGGTTCAACTCTAGTTGTTGTCATTTCCTTGGGACAGAAGACACTTCTTGAATACTTCACTGTATCTCCCCACCCTGATTTATAATTTATTGTACTTGTGGATTGTAAACTAAACATGAGCAGGCAGTGTGATGCAGTGGTAAAAAAGGCAAATGCCATTCTGGGCTGTATCAACAGGGGCATCACATCAAAATCACAAGATGTCATAGTCCCATTGTATACAGCAGTGGTCCCCAACCTTTCTGAGGCTGGGGACCGGCAGGGCATCGGGCTGGCCCGCGGGCTGCGCCCGCGCATCGGGCCGCACCCACATGGGACACGGCAGCACGGGCCACGCATGCGCGATGCGCGGCCCGGCCCTGATTCCCTCTCCCCGCCCTCCCGCAGTAAGAAGCTTCCCGGGCCGCAAGCTTGCGGCCTGGGAAGTTTTTTACTGGGGGGGGCGGGGAGAGGGAGCCACGGCCCGGCACCATGGCCTTCGCGGCCCAACATCGGGCCGCGGCCCACAGGCTGGGGACCACTGGTATACAGCACTGCTCAGACCACACCTGGAGTACTGTGTGCAGTTCTGGCGGCCTCACTTCAAGAAGGACATAGATAAAATTGAAAGGGTACAGAGGAGAGTGACGAGGATGATCTGGGGCCAAGGGACCAAGCCCTATGAAGATAGGTTGAGGGACTTGGGAATGTTCAGCCTGGAGAAAAGGAGGTTGAGAGGGGACATGATAGCCCTCTTTAAGTATTTGAAAGGTTGAAAGGAGGGCAGGATGCTGTTCCCGTTGGCTGCAGAGGAAAGGACATGCAGTAATGGGTTTAAACTACAAGTACAACGATATAGGCTAGATATCAGGAAAAAAAAATTCACAGTCAGAGTAGTTCAGCAGTGGAATAGGCTGCCTAAGGAGGTGGTGAACTCCCCCTCACTGGCAGTCTTCAAGCAAAGGTTGGATACATACTTTTCTTGGATGCTTTAGGATGCTTTGGGCTGATCCTGCGTTGACTCTATGATTCTGTGATTCTGTATCTCCCCACCCTGATTTTGGTAACTTTCACCTCTGAAAAATAGTACCAGTCAGGTCTCTAGACAAGGTCATTGTACAAAGTCAAAGCATGGTATACTATTGTGTTATTTGTTTCATTATATTTTCAGAACTCAACTACTTATTCAAGATGCAAAGGAAACAAAACAGAAAAATTCTTTAACATTTCTTTGCAGAAATATAACAATCACCTACAACTTGCATTATTAATTCATCCCAGGAACAGCTTAAAATCATAGGATCATAATACTGGAGGCATTGTTCTGACTTTCCTATGTGCTTCTTGTTGAACAGGATGATCCTTTCTTTATGTAATCCCCATTAAGAAACAAAATGGAGAGACAGCTTGGTGTAGTGGTTAGGAGTGCTGACTTCTAATCTGGTGAGCTGAGTTTGATTCCGCACTCCCCCACAGGCAACCAGCTAGGTGACTTTGGGCTCACCACTGCACTGATAAAGCTGTTCTAACCGAGCAGTAATATCAGCACTCTCTCAGCCTCACCTATATCACAGTGTGTCTGTTATGGGGAGAGGAAAGGGAAGGTGACTGTAAGCCGCTTTGAGACTCCTTCGGGTAGAGAATAGCAGCATATAAGGATCAATTCTTATTCTTCTTCAAAACATTCACAGTAAATATAACACACAGAGGGAAGATATATCAAAATGCAGTTAAAGTAGAAGTACAATTAAATGGAGATAAACTATGAACAGCCCTTCCTGGAAAAGTGTGATCTAGGCATGAACCATGATCTGATTTCATTCAGGTTAGATCAGTATAACTTGCTTTATGTGGGGCTGGAAACTGCATCTCATCCAACACACAGTAGCCAAGCTGTTGACATAGAGCAGACACAGATTTTTTAATCTGCTGAAACAGTTGCACTGGCTGCCCATTTCTTTCCATCCAAAATTTGAAGTGTGCATTCTTACCTGTAAAGCCCGAAACTGCTTGAGGGTGAAGTACTTGAAGGACCACCTCTTTCCACATGGTCCAGACTGCCAGTTAAGATAGGCATCACAACCCTTGCTCTCCTTGTCCTCATCTTCAGGGGTAAGAGGGGTGGTCACTGGAAACAGGACATTTTCTGTGGGGGCACTTCATCTGTGGAAGGCCTTATCTTTTAGGGCTCTTCTGGCACCTACCTTCATTTATTCTGGCATTGGGCCAAAAAAATTGTTTGTCCAGGCTTTAAAGCAAGGGGTTGATTTTTGAACATTATTGTAGACTAGAAACTGATTTTTTAAGCTGTCGACAAGCTTTTATGTTCATTTTTTAAAAAGCTTGGCTGGGCTTTTAATGCAGGATTTTAGCTAGTCGTATAATTTTTTTTCAAATAAATAGTCATTCTCCCACAGCAGCTTTCTGAATTAGCGCACAAATAAATAACTATTCTACATTTGGCAACATAAAAAAAATCTAATGTTGTGGAACTAGCTCAGCAAAGCTCTCTGCTGAGTTGGAAGGTAAGTGGTATTTTGTGACATTTGAAAGTACCTAAGGATTAAGAATCAAAGCTGGCTTCCTTCCTTTCAAAATGTTATTTCAAAAGACCAATTAATGCTAAAGAGGGGTAATAGGTTATAAGTACTAATCACAGGCTATAAGAAACAAAAGGAGGAATAATTGTATCAATATGTACATTTTCCATAATCAAATATACTTAATTGACATTTTATAATATGTAGTGTTCCACTATTAACCCTGACCAATTTTCATGTATTAATAGCAATCTCCATAATTAGAACATCTGTTTTTTATAAATTTTGTCTTCTCTCTCCAGTATTTCCAGGTTGGTTCTTATGTCACTTTTATATGTGGGCAGTTTCCCTGCATTTTCTTGCACCCCCACTGCCGAGAAGGCCTGTACTAAAGGTTAATGGGTCTGTGTAAAACAGACTAATAAGCACACCAGTTCAGGGAGCACCTTATTCAGACACCAGCTGGAGCCTTCGCCAGCAAACTCCCGATTTATTAACCAACTTGGACACTAGCTTACAAAGCATGCCTCCCTTATTTTTAAACGGCACAGTCTCTTCTCTCTACCCTTCTCCCTGCTTTCTTAATTAAATGGCTTTATCTGATCGAAGAGAGAGGAAGCGAATGCCAAGTTCTTTGAAAGGATCTTGCAACTTTCTTAAGTACAAAAAAAAAAGTCAGAAACCAAGAAACACCACAAAGTGTTTATGAAGTGAATTGTTACATTTCAGAATTGCAAATGCACCACATTAACTGCCTCATGCCATGGCAAATAAGTTGCTGACTGAATTAGGAATGCTGGCATATTACAAGGAACAGACCTGACAACAACTTTCTCCACACTTCTCTCTAAGAATCGACTCTCCCATCCCCCCCCCCCCCTTGTTGGCATTCTATGAGCCTCTCCTGCAGGAACTGACAGCTTTGAACTGTCACCCAAGGATATGAAGTGGTTGAAAGAAAACACATCCCTTTGACAAAAGAAGAAATCACTTTTTCCTTTTGCTTTAAAAAGCACTGGAGAAACTAGGCTATAGAGGGCTGTGGGAATCAAAGTTATCTTGGTGTTAAACAAGTTAAGGAGATGCCATCACTCATAAGGGACTCACAATGACATATTTATGATGCTGCCTGCTGAAAGAATTCAAAATATGTGTTAACAGTCATGACACAACTCAGTTATCTATTATTTGTTGCTACAGTTTTAGATCACGTTCTCTCTTTTTTTTCCTTTTCATTTTGATTCATAGAATTGGAAAGGGCCAAAGAGGTTTTCAAGTTCCATCTCCTTTCTAAGGAAAAGACCATAAACTACTATCATACTGTGCACAAGTCAATCTAATCTATTTAGTCCACAGTATGCCACACAGAGTGGAACATTGCAGGTGTGGTTCGTAGAGGTAACAGCTCCAAAAGGAATCAGAAAAATATCATCATGGAAAGAGGAATACATTCAAAAGGTCCATTGGAAATTTTTGGTTGCATTTCATATTATTCACATGTTACTGTAACATGTTACTATTTCTAAATCAGAATCACAATTTTATTACAAATTGTGATCAGTACCTTTAGTAGTGAACAGTCAAAACTGGTTTCAGCTACATTCCAAATACTTTCCAAATGCATGACCTCCCATACAATTTTCACATGGGTGTGTCTCCATCCTCGGATTACCAGTTCATCTGACAGAAAACCTCTCCAGAACCTTTTCTCTTTGTTTCCTGACTCTTCATCCTTTTGTTTATACTCCATTCTTCATTTGCCCTCCTCTCAACTTCTTTCATTTTAGTTTATTGTCTACAAGGCATCTTTTATTCAGTTTCAAGGCATCTTTTTATTCAGTTTTTCTCTAGGCTCTCTTTCACTACTTCCCAACCTCTGTTTGGGGACTCAAATATATCCAAAATGGCCATTTTTTCCTTGTAGCAGTACTTGCATGAGAGACAATAGTCTGGGCTAAATTAGACTTTATTAGTAGTTGATCAACATCAGTAAAATCATATTTTCATGCGTGAGTTTCTACTGACCAACAAGCCTCTTGATGCTACCTGCTGGTTTTGTTTATCCCATTGTGTCCATAAAATACCATATTCCTACTCCAATATGCTTCTCAAGCAACTAAGAGCTTGACCAATGTGGCTTGACATCAAGGGTGTCCTCTCCTTGACACACCTGACTATCCCAGTCAATGAGCATGCTTGTACCTTAAACATAAGGTAGTTGGGGGTTGGGAATTAGGTATAACTGTTTTTGGACTTAAAGGCACCATTGGACTCAAACTTTTCTCTGCTGCTTCAGACCTATATAGCTACCTACCTTAGTCTACTCATATGTTAGAAATTCATGTTATTCCTGCCAAAAGTAGTTACATCCTAACCAGTCAAAACACCTCTCCTAAATAAAGAATATCATGCTGCCCAGGATACTGGGTAGCTTGTGGAAAAGTCCTTCTTCCACGCCAATTGAAAAAGGCACTAAATCCTGCTGGGCTTTAAAAGGTGACCACCTAAAAGCCTGCTGGAGAGAGCACAGTAGGTTTTCTAGTACCTTTCTGACTGGCTACTCCATACATGGCAGCAAATGGATTATCAAGAGATAATTGTGTTCTTGTATCTTATTTAAAATTGAGAACAGCACGAAGTACTATCCCAGTTCTATAGACTAGGAAATAAATTCTCAGATGCCTCAGGTTGATTACCAATTGCCCCATTTATCCTAAAGCAATCTATCCTATTCTTGCCATCTAGTTATGGTAACCAGTCCTCATACCAGGCGGAGTTATTCAGAAATTGTAATCCCAAATAAGGCAGAGATGGCGGTCAATTAGAGAAAAGGTCAAAAGGTTCATGTTTGGTATTGTAAATAGCAATGAAGAATTACTTGCAGCTGCCATTGACACGTGGAGGAGCAAACAGCAGGAAAGCATGCTGGGAGAGGAGCCCAGATGGTGTGCAGAGCGGGTGAGGTAATGCACATTGCACTTGCAGTGTGGTAAGAAGGTGCGGGCCCTAGGTGCCTTAAATAGTTGAATAATGAACTGGGAGGGGTGGGTCCCCGTGAAGAATCCAATATAGAGAAATATAGATGCACTGGGGAACCAATATGGCAATAAATTATCCTAAATGGACTTATAAAGAGTCTTCTATCTTCAGTAATTCTTTATTCTTTGTAATTTCACACAGTCCCGATGCATTTTGCCTTATAGCTTTTTCAAGGGACAATGGTATTCATATTTTAGGACCAAGTTCAACTTTACAAAGGAATCTCTCGACAGAGTATAAGGTCATACTATCAATAGCTAAACATAGCTTGTGGCACTCCAGACGTCTGGAGTGCCACAAGCTACGTTTAGCTACAAGGCGAAACGCGTCGGGACTTGTGTGCAATTATAAAGAATAAAGAATTACTGAAGATAGAAGACTCTGTAAAAGTCCATTTGGGATATTTTATTGCCATATTGGTTCCCCAGTGCATCTGTATGTCTCTATGTTCTGCAGCAGCAGCAGGTGGGTGGGGAGGCATGGGAGCTCAGTGCAGCAGGCAACCCGCCCGCCCATGTCCCAGCCTTGCAGCTCGTAGGAGGCAAAGATGGCAGTGAAGGAGATGAGCCATCTCCAGGCTGGCTGGGCATCCTGCCAGCACTGTTGCTGCCTGAAGGCACCCTGCAGCCTGCCCTGCACACTGGCATGCTCGCCGGCAGGGGTTGCAACACAAGTAGCCTTGATCAGGGGGGGACTGTTTTGGTCCTGGCTTGTGGCACACCCAGCTCACTTGTCAGATGGGGGCCAGCAGCAGAGGAGACAGGCTGTCCCTCTGGCATGGTCTGCACTTGCAGGTGCTTCAAGGCTTGCTCACCCACCTGCACATGCTATTGCTGAACAGAGAAGCAGGTGGCCTTGATCAGGAGGGGACTGCCTGGCTTGTTACCTCCACAATATGGGAGTTCGGGTGATGTCAGCAAGACCCTGGGGGTAGCATCGGTAGTGCCTGGCTCACCCTCTGACATGGTCTGTGCCTGCAGGCACTCAGGGGCTTGTCCACCCACCTGCACATCTACTGGCAGGGTGGAGGAGCAGGCAGCCTCAATCATGAAAGGACAGACTGGCTGGTTCCTGCCCCACTTCGGGAGTGTGGGTGGCTTTGGTGAGGCCCTAGGAAGTGGTGGTGGGGCTCCTGGATCCTGGCACACTCAGCTCACTGGCCAGGGGTCAGGCTTTCCTCTCCCACCAGTGAGCAATGGCAAGACCCAGGAGGCCTCTAGTGGGGCAGGATCAGCCACAGCTCCTCCCTCCCTTTTGCTCTGCAGGGCTGTGGAGGCATGGCCCCCCAGTGGGAGCCTGCACTCTGTTTTAGCCAGGTGGGGGTAGGTGCAGCCTGTGCTGCCTCTGCCCCAGCATGGGGCAGGCAGGGAGCACCTCCCCTCTGGGACCCTCAGAGGCCTGGTGGAGTGTGGGGGGGCATTTCCACCCTAGTCGGCACAAAGGGTGCAGGATATCTTTTTGAAAAATATCAGGTGTCCCCCCCCCCATTACTGGGAGGTATGGTAGGCACCACAAGGTATAGAGATGTGCTTAGGTGACCATTTGCCTGTGAATATTGTCTCAGTTTCAAAGGACCACATGTGGATCAGGCCCTGGCAGACCACTCACCAGTTCACAAGCCTATTCATCTCACCTAGCAGAACTCCCTGGCTTCGTACCCATGCCAGCATGTATGGGCTCCCTGTCATTCGTAGCAATGCTGTTTCCAGAAGGAGATTATGACTGCTGAATCTTAGTGCCATGGCTTGGTCCCACTTACCCTTTCTCACACCCGCAACCTGACTGTCATGGCTTACATTGACTGGCCAGCCTGGGAAGATGAGAAAACATGGTCTTGGTGGTGGTGGTGGTCTGGGAGTCAGGTTGGAACTACCTGGTGGGATGAGTTTGCTTAGGGCTAATCCTGCATTGAGCAGGGGGTTGGACTAGATGGCCTGTATGGCCCCTTCCAACTCTATGATTCTCTGATTCTATGAGTTGCAATATCCATCACATCACATCACATGTCAAGGGAGCTCTGGGCTACTCGGAACCCTATTCCAGGAGCCGTCTCAGGAAAGTGTCCAATCTGTCAGGGCTGTCTCTCTGGGTGTGTTTTCATTACTTCTGTGCCATGGCATACAAGGGGTTTCTGGGGGTGAGACACACTGCTTGGATGATTGGGGACTTGTCACAGGAGCATTGGGGCCACTGTCTTGGGGGCACACATTGGGCCCCACAATTCAGATCTGGATCTTGTCAGGGGCATTTGCCAATGGTCAGGCCACCAGCAATGGCAGTTAGGTTCCCTCATCCCAGGCATAAAGCTGTGGCCTTGTTTGAGCCAACTGAAATGTGTGCATGTCTTCCTTGAGCCCAAGCTGCCCTCTTGCAAGTCCATGGTGATACTGCACACTGTGAATTAGCCCCCTCATAGAACCTGTCCATAAATACTTTAGTATCATAAGCAATTTAGCTTTCTATCCCGGCACACTAACTTTGCTTCACCACCGTAAGCTAATGCAAGTACTGTGCATTGTTTCTTGCAGTCACCAATATTCAGGCAAACAAAGCTACTGATCATTATATATATCTTGTGATATAATGCACAAGAATACATTTTCAGAGATCACAGGGTCTTTGCAAAGTGCCAACATCTAACAAAAACGGATGAACATGTTGTAAGATGAATTAGGAAGAGAAAATGGTTTAAATGTTGTTGTTTTTTAATCAGTTTCCTTAGAAGCACAGTTTACCTAGTATCCCTGATCTTCCACATTTCCTGGTTTTGGAAAATGCAATTAAAATAATTTACAAAAATGATCTGAGTAGCAATAAGAGAGAATTTTTTAACTTATAAAAATAGAAGAAAATCTTATATGACATATTCATGTAGCTACATTTAACTGATTGTGAAGAGATCAAAAAGGTTAACCTGCTACAGCTCCAAGCCCAGGTAAGAGAGGAAAGTCCTATCTTACATAAGATGAAACAGAAGACTATCAACAACCAACATCTAACCAGTAAGAGTGTGGGGCCAACTGCCTAGTATAGCGATCCCCAACCTGTGGGCTGTGGACCACATGTGGTCCTTCGACCAATTGGAGGTGGGCCCCGAAGGACGCCTTCTACCCCCCCTCTGGCCCTTTACTTCATCCCCCCGGCCCTTTACAACACACTTCGGGTGTCATTGTCTCCCATCACTCCCAGATGGGACTATCTCGTTGCAGAGAAACAAGCTCAGGGTTCCCATTGATTTGTCATTGTCATGAGTTAAAATTTCCATGAAAATAAAATGTTCCTTATGTTCATTGTTGTGGCGTGTCTGTATCTTATTTTGAAGGGATGTTTAAACATTACCATAGCGATCAGAGAGCGTTAGGGCAGTGGTTGAGAGTAGAGGAGTAAACTACCCCCCCCCACCGGGCCTCAGTAAAAGGTGTTGAGTGGTCCCCAGTGATAAAAAGGTTGGGGACCACTGGCCTAGTGTACCCAAATGACAGAAATCTCTTAATGCTTTCCTTTCCAGACCCTCTTGCACGAGGAGTTACAATATAAACAGAGGCATGGTGATATAGAAAGGACAAGTTGGGAAAGGACAAGTTGCGAGGCAATCTGCACAATTATCATGAAGGGTTAAACATACAAGTATATATGACACGAAGCAATAGGAACATAAAAGTAGTTTTGTCAAATGTTGAATTCTGCTGTCATTATACTATTGTTTGATGTCAACCCTAAGAAGATAATGGGCCAATTCTAACAATTTCATAATTATCTCAATAATGACTGGACAAGAAAGATTCCTGATCTTGCCCAGCCGTAGACCCAAGTACCCAGTGAATTTCCAGATCTCCCAAAATAAACATTTTTAAAAATATTCTCAAGACACAAGGGGAAAATGCCTCTTCACAATATAGACAAATTATTCCTTTTCAGGTTGGCTCACAAAAAAATAAATATTACTGCCACATTCTAATGTCTATACCCCTTCCCCTCCTCAGACTCAGCAAAAGTGTATAGAGTTATCTCTCAGCCCTGATTTTTGTAGCTGGTCTGGAATGCATCCTGTTACACCAGTATCTCAGTTGGCCTCTTGTTCCACATCTCCTTCACCTACTCAGTCAGTTTCATCCCCCAGCTCTTCATTGTCACGGAGGGCAACTTTCCCTTCTGTCTAGTAGAAGGCTTGTGCATCTTGTTTTCCTATTCTTGTTTTAGTCTCCAAGTAGGTAGGCAGTTTTTTTTTTTTAGGGAAAATCATGGTGCATTTGCATTTCTGTACTCCCTTTCCATTTTTGCTCTGCAAATTGCTAAGATCCCAAGTACTGAAGGACCCAAAATATACACCTTTACTCCATGCTAGCAGGGGAATGCCTTTGCATGTTGAGGGCCCTTCACAGGTAGATTTATTTGGGTAACAGTGGCAGCCAGTCTGTAGCTCACAAGCACATCAAAGCAGTATTCCCTTGAACTAAGAATGCAAGCATTTTATGTGCAATTTCCATGCCAAACTAGTACTAATTGTCAGATCTATCCTTCCCAAATTTATTCAGTACTAAAAATGATAACAAAAAAACATATGCTAATTTCCTGTGGTTGGTACATGACTGTGCATCTGTCTCTTTCACATGAACCAAAGTGGGCCACTTTCAGTTCTCTTTGATTCTAAATTTTATCACTGTAATTGGTTTCAGTGTGCCTAATTTCCATTGTTAGTGATAATTTTTTTGTTTATTTTGTTTCTTTTACACCATTTTATATGTCATTAGAAGATATGGACTTGACCCACATATTACATGAGGAAAGCATATATTTTAATGCTGAGATTTGGCACAAGAAAATGGAACACAGTGCAAAAATAAGACTCATTGGAAGAGATGATGAAAAACAAATACAAAACAAGGATTTTTAAATTGATTTAGGGAGATTATAAAACAGTCTCAACCCTGTATTAGGGGGTGGACATTCACAGAAACAGCTTTGCTAGGCAGAATCCTAGGCTGAAATTCAAGCAGAGATGTTGTTCCTGCATCAGTGCAAGTATTTTACTACTAATATTTTAATAACAGAAAAATAGAAATATTTGCTATTTCATTTCTGGTATTAAACTGAAAATGTTTTTGTTTTTTTTTACTATTATATTAGTCTGCCTTGAACCATGAGGGATGGTGGGATATTAATGTTTTGATAAATATTTAAATAAGATTAGCAACACCTTTCAGTACAATTTACTGGCTTTTGTAATTTAAACATGACCAGGGATGCGTAGAACTTATAAAAAAGGAACTGTCATTCCAATGCATCAAAGTAATCATTTGCATTAACTGGATGCCACCTTTCTTAATATTTAGGGTTGCCAGTCTTCAAGTGGGATCTGGGAATCCCCTGGAATTACATCTCATTGCCAGATTACGGAAATCAGTTCTCCCACAGAAAGTGGATGCTTTGGAGGGTGGTCTCTACGGCATGGTATCCCGCTTAGGGACATGTCCTCATATTTAATAAAAATGTAGCAATGAAGACAAAACAGAGAGGCAAAATGTTTACTGGAAGTCTAGCACTGGGAAGACTGCACATTAAAATGAATAGTAAACTTTTACCTTGGGTGTGATGCTACATATATAATGCTATATTAAAAGAGTTGGGTTCAAAGGCATTGATGATGCTTACTTTCGGCTTGTCACTCTATCTCAATATTTCTTCACATCACAGGATCAATTAGAGGGCAAATGAAGAGAGAAACTGGATATACACATATAAGTCTGTTATGGTTGCCTCATGGATCTGTATGCAGCAATATGCTTGTGATAAAACAAGTGTATAAGTACTGCTTATAAATATTATACATGTATGAATGTGAAAATTTCTCTATTAAAACCAAATTTATTGCAAAATTATAAAATTTCATTATACTGCTGCTTTAGAAAAAGAAGTGAGATTTAAAAAACAGCTGAGCTGAAAGACAGCAAAGGAAAATAAGCCTATATTTTTAATTAGAGCTGAGAGATTCACATGTTTCAGAATGTTCTTTTTTCTGTAACTATCCAGTAAAAATATGGTAGAACAGCCATCAAAGGCCTCATTGCTCCTAATCTTTTATAAATGCCTACCATAAATCTTACCAGCATATACCAAATTTCATTTTTATTGTGGCTTCGTATATTTAAATAGCAAGCTTATTAAACAATTTAAATACCCAGCATATTATGTGAAGATTGTTTCACTCAGCTAGTTATAAACAAAAGGAAAAGAAATGGAAGATTTTTAGAGTGATGGTTGTTTATTTCATTTTCAGATTACAGAGGATGAAACTGTGATTGGTGATGATATCATAAAGAGCATATTGGCTTGGATACTAAGAAGTATGAGCGGAGTCATGCTAAGGAAGACAATTTCCCCACATCCCTCTCTCACTTCTGCCTTCTGTGATCTCTGAAATTATACCTCTGCTAGTCACTAGACATTCAGTGAGGGGAAATTGGCAGAAATCATCCTTGTCTTCTGTTGTGCTGCTGCAGTGTTGACTAAATAGCAACATAGTCTAAACTACATATGTTTTAATATTTTGTCATTCTTATACAAACACTGATATTTGGTGTTAAGTCTAACAATTTGCATTCATTCCGCTTCATTACCAAAGTTTTGCCATAAAAATGCACTTCCATTTCCCATTAGAAAACTGTTCAGCTCACAAACCAATGGATCATTTTGCAAGAGCATTATATTGCATGTTCTAATATGCATTTCCAAGTGCATTGACTTGCAGTGAGACATGTGAGCTGCAAGGAGATGCAACACAGATATTTTGGCTTTTAAATGGCCACAGCTTTAATTCAATGCAAAACAAAGTTGGCACCAATGAAAAGAGAACAAGCAAATATAGACAAATGGGACGGTTTGTAGTGAACACAATACAAGAGAAAAAACCTATCCCAAGGCTACTATAGATGTAGTAAAATTATACAGAATACATGAAATAAAAGGTTCTTCATTCTTGTTTATCCTTGTATAGGATTCAACCAGAATGATATCTAGATATGTCCCATTATCAAATAATAATCTTCCTCAATGGTTGTCCTCACTTTTCAGTGTGAATGTTATGAATGTCCAAATTGTGAAATTCAACCTCTTTTGAATAATATATATATTGGCCATTGGCTCTTCAATATGGGGATACTAGTAATACCAACTGCATAGTAGTATTGGGATAGGTTTTTTCTCTTGTATTGTATTCACCAATTAAAAGAGAGCCTGACCTGCCAGTCAGCCAAATAGGTTCCCTAAACCCCAGTTTCTGAGAGGTTCCCTGGAGTTCCTACCTGTTCCCAGCTAGGAACTCAGATCTCCCTGCCTCTCAGAATCCTGTTCTACCTGGGAAGAGACCTTTTGTGGAGGAGCAAAAGGGCTCCAACTTCAGCGGGCTACCTCCAATGAATCTGTTTAAGCCTACCCAGCCGGGTTAGCTTCCCCGTTGCTGTGCCACCTCTTAGGAGGCCCCGCCAAACCTCCAGAGGATCCTGTATGCAGACAGGGCCCCTGCCAACAGGCTCTTTCTCATGGCAAACCTCTGCCAAAAAAATGGGACCACCCTGGCCATGTTCTTGCACCTATAAGCCCTCCAACCATTCCCACAAGGAATAATGAATCCCAAGCAGCCATAAATCTTGTCCCCATTCAGTGAGATTCACTCTATCAGACCGGAAGAGTGCCTCAACATGATAGTCAATGTCAGAGTGACAAACCACTTGACCAGAGAGCCTGCCAGAAACTTGGCCACTGCCTGAGACACTTTCCTCTTTGCCTAATTGAGCTTCTTCAAGTTGTCTACTAGCCTCCATGCATGCCAGTCCAGCAGCTCGAACCATAGCATGGGAACCCCCAGCAATGTCTCATGCAGTATAGTCAAGTCAGCCAATATGCTGTTGGTCAAGCTTTGTCCCAAGACTCCCAGCAGGTCATTTTTGCCCAAGTGAATCACCAAAATGTCAGGTACCCAGGTCGGGCTGACCACTGTCGAAACTGCTCCCAGCAACTCACCCCACAGCATGACATGCTGATCTTCCCGGATAATGTGCAGTTAGTTTCCAAGCCCAAGGTCTGCCCCCTATACCAACTTCCAAGCATAATGGTGAGTCCAATGAATAATAGTATACCCCACAATGAGGGTGGTCCATTTCTGAAAAGGCTGACCTGAAAGGAGGCACAAGTAACTGTCCAGCAGGACACATGTAACTGTGATACACTTCAGACCTTCACCAGCCCATACCCTTAATTTTTTCAGTCCATATAAAGGTACACCAATGATTTCACTTAGAAATACACTCAAATGCAAACAAAATCAAAAGACAAAAAGTGGTATCTTCTTGAAGTTTATTGAATGCAGCTCTAGGTTATTAAATGTGTTTGTAACCAGAACAGGGTCCCAGGTATTCAGTCCCACTTTCTCCTTCTTCTTCAGTGGTTGCAATTATTGCCTTAATATCAAGATTTTACATCACCAATTTTAATTGCAAAAGTAAAACATATTACATTGTCAATAGCTCTTCCGTATAGGGGTCAAGTTTTCAATTGTGCCCTTTTGATTGCAAGCCTTAATTTTTTCAGGGCAGGCCCCATCCCAGAAGGCCAGTATGGCCACCCCTATCCAAAAGGCATGAGAGCTGTAACTCTCAGATCTAAGCCCCAGCCCTGAAAGTCATAGAAGCAGTACTGAAATGAGTTAAAACCAGGAAAAACACCTCATACTCCTATGGATAATCAGGGAGCCTGGCAGCTTTCATCGCAAAACCAAGTAGGCCTCCATGGTTCTGACTGGGCATAAGTGGAGCACCTGTGACCTGGGGAGAAATAGAAAAGCTTCACACCCCTGTTGATCCATTTTGGACTGCCATAAGTAAACTTTCAGCCCCCGCCCCATTAAGGTGATGTCTCCTTTAGACAATACTCCTGTTCCTTTGCTCCTGTGGGACTGCGCCACCAGTAGGGCCCCCAGAAGTCCATGGTAAAAGTTGCCCTAGCCATGGTGGCCTCAGTGGTCAAAGCAGACCTCTGGAAGCTACTGTACTAGACCCCTTAACACATATAATGTGATGGGGTGCATCCACCCTGGCCAGTGTTATCCTACCCCAACCTCTAACTGCTTGTCGGGTCAAAAAGGATGGCCCAAGGTCACAATTTCCCCAGGATTTGCTAAGAAAGACAATCCTGCCAATGTGACTCTGAGTCTTGTATGATGCTTCCCTCCTTTCCTGTGCAAAGAATCAAAGCAATAAGCTTTCACTTGGCTCCCCCCTCGCTGTGTAAAGGCCATAAAACTGGTAGGCCCTCTGAGTGGTGGGTGCCAATGACCCAGGTACACCATGCCAGATCATTCATCTCCAAGGCTCCAAAGGCTTTCTGGAAACTCCTAGGCCACCCCAGGAGTGGGGTCCAGAACTCTCTCAATCTGGAATGGAGAGAGAGATTCCACTAGTTCATTCTGCACTCCTGCCATGTGGTGGGTGAGAAAGCAAATGTTGCCCTCCAGACATGTGAGCACAAACCAGTGCACCAAACACATTCCCCGTGAGTTCTTGGCAGTCTGTTTACTGATGATGTACAGCACTGCCTGGTTATCACACCAAATGAGAATCATTTTATTGGCAAACAGCCCATGCCAAATTATCATGGCCACCCAAATCAGAATGAGTTCTAAAAAAGGCAAAACCCTATGCACTTCAGCAGCCCAGTAGTCTGGGCAGCAGCATGTGCATCACCTATTCTCATAGAAGACGGCAAACCCAATGCTGCCCACCACATTGGATTGTACTTGCAAAGAATCCTTGATGGTCAATGTTGTCTGTCAAATGGCAACACCATTAAAGCAATCAAGGAACTCCATCCATACCCTAAGATCACTCTTTTACCTGGGGTGTAAACCTGCTGTGGTGGTGTGGCCTCCAAGCCCCAGGCATGGCGCGAGCCACAAAAGCACAAAAGGAAACTGGGGAAATCACATTGCAGGGAAAATTCAAATACAAAATTCAAAAGAAAAACCTTCATGTCCTATGCTGGCCATTTCCTTTTTCTTAACATTGACTCCAAGAGCCTCCTCAACTTGTCCTCTGGCAGCTGTGAGGTCCCTTGCACAGAGTCGTGCAGTATGCTAAGAAATGTAATCCAATCCAAGGGACCTTCCATCTTTTCCTATGCTGAGGGAACGGCCAGCTCAGCTGCCAGAGCCTGAACAGGGGCTAACCTGTCAGAACAGTTCCTCGACCCCTTTGGTCCTGTAAACAAAAAGTCATAGAGATAGTGAGTAAATTCTACAAAACTACCGTTTAATTTTACTTTTACCAAGAAGGCATTAAAAGCCCCAAAGGCTTCCGAAGCAATGACACACCTCATGGACATGGCTGTATCTATGTACCATTCTCCTCTGAAGCAGATTCCCAGGAGTCATCTGGGTGGATGGGAAGGGGCCAGAAGGCCATGCCATACTAAGCCTACATTAACAGATATGAAGATTAATGTTCACTTTAATGGGACAGAGTTGAGATATATTTCTGCCTGTTAAACAAGCAACACTATCATTAGTGATACATACACAAATACAGTCCCTGCTAAGTATTCATATGCTTCCACAAAAAGCCTTACGTCTCCTTACTTAGTGTTTATGTGGGCTCAGCTGATATGGGAAACAACTGCTTCTATAATCTACTTATTTTGCCAGTGGCATTCTTTTAGTCTGAGAATATCCAATAACCCAAAAATCACTGCAAAATTATCCTATGTTTATTCAAAATGATTAGGAATATACTCTAGTCTATTGGACCAAATTATATAGCGATTTTCCTTATCAACTGAAATATTTTTTCAGGGTGAAATATTTTAGGCATTTCATGGCTACTATTATCTGGGCAGTCCCTCCTTGGCTCCAGAGTTGGTCAGCGGTTATTGCTGGCTTTGTTTATACTTGCTGAACATTATCTGATCTGAGAGGCTCCAAGCTTCATCCTAGGGTTGTCAGGTCCTGCCTGGCCACCAGTGGGGGACGGGGGAGTAGGGTTGCCAGATCAAAGTTGGGAAACTCCTAGGGATTGAGAGATGGAGGCTGGGGAAGACAGGGACCTCAGTAGCTTACACTGCCATAGAGTCCACCCTCCAAAGCATCCATTTCTTTTAGGTAAACTGATGTATGTCATTTGGAGACAAATATGATTCAAAGGGAACCCCAGGCCCCACTTGGAGGCTGACATTCCTATACCCTTCCCCAAAGTTCTGTGTAGACAGCAAATTGTAGCATGATCACAGCCTACCTCATCATAGAACAAATGATGTTCTGTTGCAGAAATGATACTTCACAGGTCAACACGCCAACTCGTCATGAGAAACCTGTCATGAGCGACTCACCATATTCCTTTCATTCTTTAGTTATGGCCTAACCAGTTTGAAAACCAGCTTATTTATCCCAACCCTCCGGTGACAATATGAACCAGGCAAGAAAAAGTCCCCTATAATACCAGTCATCAGGTACAGAAAAATCATGCATGAGTGATAAGTGACCAGTTAATCACATGTTGTGGGGTCAGCAGGTCATAGCAAATGGCTGTGTGAGGAAGACAGGGAGGAACTTCTATTGTTTACTCAAAACTGTCTCCCATCGCACAGACTATCAGGTTCTGAACCTAGGGTTACTAAACTCCAGGTAGAACATGGAGATCTCCTAGAATTAGAACTGAACTCAATACTACAGAGATCTGTTCCCCTTGGAGAAATGACAGCTTTGAAAGAGTGGCTATGATCTATTATACTGAGGGGCTATGATCTACTGGGATCCTTGCTGTCCTCAAGATGGATTCTCCACAGTCTCTGTCCCCAAGTCTCCAGAAATCTCCTATGTTGGAGCTGGCAGCCCTATGTTATTTATTTGAATTGTAGACAACGGCATGGATTGAATTTGTTTAAGGGCACACTTCTATAAGTGATAGGAAAAGGTTTTTGTTTCATTTTATGAAAAAAGAAAATGGATTTAGTTGATGGTTCATATATCTATGGTCTTGATTTATATATTTAATTTTTATGCAGCTGAAATTTCCTAGACTGTTCTGTATCACAGTAAATGCATTTGGGATCAAGAATAATATCCAGCTTTCCTAGTTTATTGCAGTGCTTATAAAACCATAGATTTTTAAAACTAAAAATATGGAAAATATAAAATAATTTTGAATTAAAATGACTTTTAACTTTGGCATCATCATTTTGTTCTCAGGACTAAAAATGTACATTTTTTCTAGTACTTCACTGGCCGTCTGAATATTAGGTCTTAATCCAATCAAACGACAAGGCATCTTATCAGGCCAAGCAGGAATACTGCCCTGACCTTGATAGCCCAATCTCTGCAGATCTTGGAAGCTAAGCAGGGTAGGTCCCAATTTACATTTGGATGGGAGACCACCAAGGAAGACCAGGTAGCAAACTGAACACCCTATCTGAAAATCCTACAGAATTCCCCTAATTCAAATCATGATGTGACTTCATGGGTAAATAAATAAATAAAAAGTTGATAACACCCAGAAATACCAGCAGTATTTTTATTTCAAATCCACCTGGTAATGGTGTGAGTTTAAAATATAATACTGGGCTTTGTCTGTGTTAGATATGCAGTAAAATTCACAGCAGACCGATTCAGCAGTTTAACAAACCCAGTTCCACAGTTACAATCAGATTTGTGAGGATTGTTTCAGCTTGCATTGAACGAACAGCTACCAAGCAAGACTGCAGCTGCCTCTTGGTCAGAGGCAAATTCATAGTCTACCAGGAAAAAAATAATAATGACACAGTAAGTTGGAGCTCAGATGAAATTGACCTCTGATCTTCCCAGTGTAAAAAAGAAAAAATAGACTGATTCTCTTCCCTCTTCTCCAAATTGGACTCCTCATGCAAAGTGGAGAAGAGTAAGATTATTTCCCTCATTTTGTCTACAGCTTAAACCAACAGCTTGAGAAGAAATGCTGTCTGTTTCTTTCCCCTTCCAAACTGAGAATATGGGCTTTGGAAGAAAAGGTAAACCCCTCTTATTGTCTACAGCCGAAGCTGACAACTTGGGTTTGGGGAACGAGTGAGTCCCTGGAGGAATAACCACTTGCTGACTCTTGCTTTCTTCCTGGTGCTTCTTTTAAAATAATGTGTCCAAGGTAATGGAGGTCTGTGTGGTACAAAGAACCACTACCAGCATCCAAAATTGTAAAATATTTATTAAAGAGAAAATATTCTCAAGCATACTTTTAGCACAACATCAAATTAAGCAAGGAATTCAAAAGAAATGGATAAAACACAATTCCTTTGTTTCCCTCTATATATATGCCCTATCAGATGTCAAAATATAGGACAGGTTTCATAACTTAGGATGTTATAGATCTCTACAAAATTTTGATTATTTGGCGGCTTCTTCCAGCTCTGCAAGCTAGCACATGGTTAATGGCAGCCTCCTCCAGACCTCAGTTAAGTTTGTCTGCTCTGATGGACAACACAAAAGAGACCTTTCTCCTTGCTTACAGGAGTTTGATCACTTCTCTTTTCTCCACCCACTGACCAGGTCAGACTGAGTCAGAGAAGCTTTTCCTAGAGATTCTTCAGGAATTCCTCCTCTCTAGTATTTAACACCTCCAAATGTCTTTTCCTTGCTGGGGGGGGGGGGCTTGACTATCTTATTGTCTAGACCTATTAGCATTGGTATGAAGGTGGGATGACTTAAGTCTGGAGAACTATTGTGCTGCCTTACCCCCTCCCACTCTGTTCCAGAGAACAGAGCAGAAACAAAAAATAGCCTTCTAAATTCAGGATGAAGGGTTTGCTCATTTCAAACCTTCAGGAAAAAGTGTATTTCTTTGCACCAAACAATATATGGTATATGAATTCTGTGACGATTTTTTATATATATTTTTGTTATTGTTGTTATGTGCGAAGTCGTGTCCGACCCATCGCGACCCCATGGACAATGATCCTCCAGGCCTTCCTGTCCTCTACCATTCCCCGGAGTCCATTTAAGTTTGCACCGACTGCTTCAGTGACTCCATCCATCCACCTCATTCTCTGTCGTCCCCTTCTTCTTTTGCCCTCGATCTCTCCCAGCATTAGGCTCTTCTCCAGGGAGTCCTTCCTTCTCATGAGGTGGCCAAAATATTTGAGTTTCATCTTCAGGATCTGGCCTTCTAAAGAGCAGTCAGGGCTGATCTCCTCGAGGACTGACCGGTTTGTTCGCCTTGCAGTCCAAGGGACTCGCAAGAGTCTTCTCCAGCACCAGAGTTCAAAAGCCTCAATTCTTTGACGCTCGGCCTTCCTTATGGTCCAACTTTCGCAGCCATACATTGCAACTGGGAAGACCATAGCCTTGACTAAACGCACTTTTGTTGGCAGGGTAATGTCTCTGCTTTTTAGGATGCTGTCTAGATTTGCCATAGCTTTCCTCCCCAGGAGCAAGCGTCTTTTAATTTCTTTGCTGCAGTCCCCATCTGCAGTGATCTTGGAGCCCAGGAAAATAAAATCTGTCACTATCTCCATTTCTTCCCCTTCTATTTGCCAGGAATTGAGAGGGCCGGATGCCATGATCTTTGTTTTCTTGATGTTGAGTTTCAAGCCAACTTTTGCACTCTCCTCCTTCACCCGCATCAACAGGCTCTTTAGTTCCTCTTCACTTTCTGCCATTAGAGTGGTATCATCTGCATATCTGAGGTTGTTGATATTTCTCCCTGCAATCTTGATCCCAATTTGTGACTCCTCTAATCCCGCATTTCTCATGATGTGCTCTGCATACAAGTTAAATAGGCAAGGCGACAGTATACAGCCTTGCCGAACTCCTTTCTCAATTTTGAACCAGTCAGTGATTCCATGTTCAGTTCTCACTGTTGCTTCTTGACCTGCATATAAATTTCTCAAGAGACAAATAAGATGCTCTGGTATTCCCATCTCTTTAAGAACTTGCCACAATTTGTTGTGCTCCACACAATCAAAGGCTTTAGCATAGTCAATGAAGCAGAAGTAGACGTTCTTCTGGTACTCCCTAGCTTTCTCCATGATCCAGCGTATGTTGGCAATTTGATCTCTAGTTCCTCTGCCTCTTCGAAATCCTGCCTGTACTTCTGGAAGTTCTCGGTCCACATATTGCTGGAGCCTAGCTTGTAGGATTTTGAGCATAACTTTGCTAGCATGAGAAATTAGTGCAATGGTGCGGTAGTTTGAACATTCTTTGGCATTGCCCTTCTTTGGGATTGGAATGTAAACTGACCTTTTCCAATCCTGTGGCCATTGTTGAGTTTTCCAAATTTGCTGGCATATTGAGTGTAGCACTTTTACTGCATCGTCCTTTAAGATTTTGAATAGTTCAACTGGAATGTTGTCACTACCACTAGCTTTATTGTTGCTCAGACTTCCTAAGGCCCATTTGACTTCACATTCCAGGATGTCTGGCTCCAGGTCAGTAACTACCCCATTGTGGTCATCAGGGATGTTAAGCTCGCTATATATTTATTTTTATATATATATATATTTATATATATATTTTTAAGATATATATATATTTTTAAGATAAGCTAATTAGCAGATTCTCATTCTTCCTCTGCAATCCTTGTTTCCTATACCTCTGCCAAGATATAAATAGTCCTTCTGAAGATGCAGTTTATTCATGTCTATATTTCTCGTAGAGCTAATTGTAACTTCAGAGGACTATGTAAGTTGTGGAACAAAGCATTGGAGAAAGAGGATGTTCAAAACTTTTTGTTTCAGGGCCAAAATACTCTTTAAGATATTCTCATCCCAGAATTCTCATGTCACTTACCGTTTGGTCCTATGCCTTCTTTTCTAGATGCCCTGTCCAAAAGAGGTTGTTTTATTAAATAATACAGCATTAAATGGAAGATGGCCTTTTTGACAGGAATATAAAATCTATTGACTTCGGAAGGGAAAAAAGAGCTGTCATTAACACCCATATGCCCCTTTTAGAAAATATCTCATCAGTGCCGAATAGTGTATTAAATGATCACAGATGCATTATATTATTATTTTTATTGAACCGGTAATGTGCCACAGCTGGGCAATTTCAGCCTACGGGCAGTGATAAAGAGCCTCTGCAGAAAACTGGTGCCAAAAATGATATGATTATGGTCACTGTTTGCCAAGTTTAACAGTTGTCCATTTACTCAGTTTCACAGATTATTCTACCTTCATCATTCCATTCTTCAGCTTCCCTTCCAGGCCCAGTTTAAGGATCAGCAGAGCACAACTGGCACTGATATTTGTGCTGCTCAATTAACAGTGGGACACCTTTCTGAGGGATAGTTTCTAACTTTGGAAGCAACTGATACCTTCACTTGGCTGAAAACATGTACTGGTATTATCCTGAACTCTAACTTCCTCATCATAAAAAGGAAAACAACCTGATTTTTTTTTAATTGAGTGAACTCAGGGACTGTCAACCTATTTGAGTTCATCCCCTTTGAGTAATTCCAGTTCCGGGAGCAAGGACGGGACAAGGCACCTTTCGCTCATTTGAGTCTCCATACCTGTTTTTCATCAGTAGGCTGCTGGCTGTTCTCCATTAGGTAGTGCTAAATATGTTTAGGATACTACCTGAAGCTCAAGGTGGGCAACATTTAGAGGTAGTTACTATGTCTGGTGTTCCCAGAAATCACAAGGAATGGGCATGAACTAGTTTGTGACAAAGTAGGCTGGTTCAAAGTTTGTGAACGGAAATTTAAGGCAGGGCAACAGGCATGAACTTTTCAAACACTTTCAAGCAGTTCGTGGAGGTTTGTGGCCATTTGTGAATGGATATATTTCCAGACAGATTGCCTCCACTCAAACAAAATGTTTATTAACATTCAAAGCAACAAGGGGAGCAGAATTCTCCAGCCATGTAAACACTCTCGTTAGTTTCAAATTAGTCTTATCAATTTCAAGAGGAGTTCTTTCCTCCTTTGTAGGGAGTTCTTTTGTATTCCTTCCCAATTTTCTTGTATGGAGCTTGCAAAATGTCCTCCTTTGCTTAGATTTGTTGTGACTTCATGCTTTGAAAGCAGTCCTTTTAAGCTTGCAATGACAATGACAATGGGTTCTGCTGGGCATTTCACACATTGTAACTGGGTTTGAGACACTCTCCAGATTTCTTGTGACACTGTGCTTTGAAAGCAGTCTTTTTAAGCTTGCAGTGTCACAGAGACACTGGGTTCTGCTAGATCTAGTATACAATAAACTGGTTGTGCTAGGCTTAAAAAGTTCCCCTTTCCATTTGTACTACAGGGATTCTCTGATTTAACCTAAGTCCTTTCTTACATGCATTGCTAGAGTGACACTGGGATCTGCTGGGTGTTCTGTAACTGAACTGGTTGTGCTGGGCTTGCAAACTTCCCCTTACTTGAATCATGAATCTGTATATCATATCATTCCTGTTCAGAAGGCATTGACACACTGGGTTTTGCAGGGCACTGATACATTGTACTGATTCTGTTGGGCTTTCAGCCCCCTTGCTTTGAGAGTGATTCTTTGCTTTACATTAGTCCTGATGAGTTGGTATTACCACAGTGGGTTCTGGTGGGCTTGCAACTCCCCTCCCCCATGCTTGGGGAATGATTTATGTGCTATATGTCAGTCCTCTTAAGATGGTATTGCCACAGTGGCACTGGATTCTGCTGGACACTCTGTGATTGCACTGGTATCAATGTTCTCTCAATTTATTTCCTGCTGAGCAGAGCTGTTCATATCCTGAGTAGAATATAACTGCTGTAAACTTAAAATGGGTAATGGTCAGTGAAATACCTTGAGTGGCTCCAGAAGAGCTTTCTGTGTTAATGTGTGGCTGCTCACATGCACACACTAGGGAACACTAATGTACAGTGGGGCACTAAGTACATTGCACTTGCTCTGCTGCTGGGCTTGCAAAAATGCCCCCCCTTCATTTTTTACTGCAGATATTCTGTGGCTTGACCTTAGTCTTTTTGGGTTTGCACTACCATGGTGACACTGGTTGTGCTGGGTCTGCTGGGCTTGCAAAAATGCTCCAACCTTGTTGCACAGTGTCATGAACCTGGGATACAAGCACATGAAGACACCAAAGCAAACTCAGGACTCTTCACAGTAAAGAGTAAAAACTAGCTTTATTGGAAGTCATGGAGAGCAACTACAGAAACTTCCTTTTACTGAGAAAATTGCTAAAGAAACCTCATAGTGTATTTCAGGAACAAGTATACCATCAGCCCTAGCCTGCTCTTCCAGAGATTTAAACATCAAAGGACATTCCCATGGATAGGCAGTGTCATCTAAACTACAAAGTTGAGCCATTCTTCAAATATTTTAATGCCCAGAGTCATATTGAAGCAGCCAATAAGGAGACATTTTTTTACACTTATATTCTGGCCATACCTCCTCTGTGAAGGATTTTCTGCTGGTTGCTGAGTCACCCACCATCCTTTTAATATTCTGGCATTAGCTTTGGGGGGCAAACAGGAACTTTTGGGGTTTCTTTTGATTGGCTATTGAGGAAGTTTTTGCTTTTCCTGCTTTCTGATGTGGTAGAGATGGTTATGTAGGCCTGTCTTTGGACTGTTTAAGTCATAACCATCTTGACAGGGATGAGGCAGGCTGCTCATGATAAGCAGGTATGATCAGAAAGTTCCCTCAGGCCTCAGCTGTGATGAAGGGCATGTCCAGAATAGCACATCACTAGTCATGCAGAGAGGTATGACAGGAAAGCAGTGCATTCAGTTCTAACATCTTTCAGAACCTGGTAGTGACCATCTAGTGCATCAGGGGTGGGGGATGGTCATCTCTTAGCACATTGTGTGGAGGCAGTGGTAAACAAAGTCAGCTGAAGATACAGGCCAAATTTGGAGTCAGTATGAGTCAGCTCAACAGAGTTCAAGAACATTTTGTTATCTGATAAGACTCTAATGAGCTGAAAGAGTAATACATATTGTTTACTTTTTAAAAAAGGAAGCACTCTTAGATTAGGATCTAACTAGTTTTTCAACTGGTTCAAAAATAAGGAATAGTTCCTTTTAACATTTTGGAACAGCTGTACTATACTTAAAGTTATGTGTCGAAGGAGGGGAATTGAGAATGAGTGGGGGGAAGTTTATTTTTACTTTAATGTCTTCTGATCCATTTGGCTTCTCATTGCTATCATTTAAAAATCACTTGTAATTTATCTATTGGATCAAATTAAGCTATTCCTAGGGACTCTAAGCATTATTTAATGAAATTTATTAATGTATTTATCTATATAAAAAACCCTAACCTATTCACTAGGCTGCCTTCCCCAATCGCCCACAGCTCTAATAGGAAGAAAAAATAAAACATGTATAGTTTAAATTTTAAATGCAAGCCTGTAGCATAAGAAAACCACAAGGTTCCTGTAAAAAAACTAGACCGTTTGCAGAATCTGATAAACTTCTCGATAAACAGATCTAAACACACGAGTAGTCCCCTGCATCTAAAGCAGCCTTTCCCAACCTTTTTACCATTGAGAAACTCCTGAAAGATTTTTCATGCTTTGAGAATTCCTGGAAGTGGCACGATGTGCAAAATATGGTTGGGAAGCATAGCTGTGTATATGCCCACTTATCTGTAAACCGCTCCATGGGAGCGGTAGGAATAAAACGCTAAGGGTAATGTGGGAGGAGAAAAGGGTGGAGTTAGTCCGGGATAAAAACTCAGAGGGGCCAATCAGGAGCCGTGAAGCCCCTCCGAGTGTCAGTTCGGGAGGTAAGGGGGCTGGGGAAGAGCATTCGCTGCTAGGAAATGAGCAGGGCCACCATGTCGAAGACGTGGCAGCCCTGCTCCTTTCCCACTGGCCAAGCCGGGACATCGGAGGGGAGGGTGGGGGAAAGGGTTCCAGGTGCCGCCGTACCAAAGCCACCACCTGGGGGGGGGGGAGGCTTCAGCTCGGTGAAAGGAGCAGGGCCTCCTTTTGCAGCACCGAAGCCGGGACCACGGGGGAGAAGTGTGGTGGGGGAAAGGCTTCAGCATGGTGAAAGGGCAGGCCCGCCATGTCGGAGACGTGCCAGGCCTGCTCCTTTTGCTGTGCTGAAGCCGGGACCGCCGGGGGGGGGGGGAGGGGGGAGACTTTCCCTGCGACAAAGCACAGACCTCGGGGGGGCTGGGGGAAAGGCTTTTGCCTACAGTGGGCTTAATATCTAGTATGGTCATATCACCCATTGAATGCTTAAATTTTTTAAAAAAAAATTAATTAAAAATTAATTAATTCCCACCCATTTGGGAAACCCCAGGTTTTCACAAAATTCTGGCTGAGAAAGGCTGGTCTAAAGCCACAAAATATGGCCTGCAAATAGATACCATGACTGGATCTTACAGTCTATTTCACTAAATAAATAAATAAGTAAATAAGTTTATTGGCTCCGGGTTGGATCAGAGACATATCTCTTCCTGATGGACATGGATAGTAGTCCAAATGTGGCTAACTCCAGTGTAACTGTTGGAAATACATCCACCAAAAGAAACATAATTTTTTCCTCATCTGAACCACAAATGCAAAACATTATTTGATTCAAGCTACGTCAAATAGAATCATAAAGTGGACAATACAGTAGAGATCTTCTACCTGATTTGTATTGCAAGGGACCCTCTTACGAAGTAAGAAAAATCTCTCAATCAGCTGATGCCTTTCTCAACAGAAGAGAGTTATAGAAACCAACCAACCAACTCTCAGTTCAGTTTTTATTTTTCACAAGGGATGTCACAAGGAATGTACTAATATGTCCCTTTTCACATAGAGTTGGACGGAACCTCCAGGATCATCTAGTCCAAACCACTGCACAGTGCAGGAACTCACAACTACCTGCCCACCCACAATGACCCCAACATATTTTGGTTTAGTACACTGTCATTATGCATCTTTTTTGTGTCATCCATTTTTGGTGCTCTTGATTTTGTATGCCATTTACCCAGTTGATGCAATAAGCAAAATAATGGTTTGACTTTGCAAAACATCAAAACAAATAAGAAATGCAAAATTATTTCCAAGTATCATACTGTATAACATAGATCCTCAGAACAGCATTAGCATGTGAACAATAGCAAGAATCAAATGAGAAACTGACCTGCAATGAAACACATTTTTAAAAATGACCAGAAGATACTCTGTGAATCTTAGAAGAAGTGCCAGGAACCCAAAGAACTGTACAACAAATAGAGGAAGCATTTGTGAGTTGGGAAGTATGCTTTAAGATAAAGTTTAGCTGCCCCAACCATTTGCTTTTCCATACATCTCTTCAGTCAATCTCTCTCCAGCTGTGTAGCATCTTACAGGAGAAGGCAAAAAAGACAGCGTCTAACTGCTCCCTCACTTGAAAAGTGCATCTTGCACTGGGAACTGCATTAATCATTTCCATCAACACAGCAAAGAGGTTATTAAGTGTTTGCCACACAAAAAGATTTAATTTCTCCAGCTGGACTCTCTTGCTGCTTCCCCCCAGCACACGGCTCCTGTCACAGTGGTTTAGCACCATTTTAAAATGCATTTATTTCAGCCTCAGGCTAACATATGCAGCCATCCTGCTTGTTTGTTCTTCCTTCATCTTCGCTTCCCCAGTAATTGAAGAGGGGGACTGAATGGAAAGGTCTTGATGAGCCGTGAGAAATCAGGCTTAGCTTAGGTGCGTATTGATGCAAGGCGATTCATCTTCCCCACCATTGCTAATGGAGAATAAGGTCTGATTCATCACTTTATTTCTCTATTGCCCTTTAAAAAACAAACAAATGCCTTTGATCAATAATAGTTCTATTGACTGAGGAAATGAAAATACTCTATGTATTGTGCCCTGAAGAAGAACGCTGTGCCTTTACTTGTACATAAGACCTATAATAATTGTACGTTGAAGAACTCTAATAATTGTGTGTTGGGATAATAGGGCATGTAATTGTATTTTAATGCTAGGTTCAGAATTGCAGCAGTCTGCCAATCTGTTAGAAATGTATGTACAAAGGAAGATTACATCATGTAACCAACAACTGCCCATAAATATGCATTTGCTATTGTGGTCCCCACTTTATAGAGTGGCCTGTCTGATGAGGTCAGGAGTCCTGCCCTCCTTGCTTTTCCCAAACTACACAAAACTGAATTTTGAGGGCTTTTAAGTGTGGGAAACATAATGGTTCAGAAAGAAGCTTAGAGTAAAGGGTTAGGGCCTGTGGATTATACCAGCGTGAAGAGCTTGTACTATCTATTGCTGTAAATAGGGTCCCACTATATAATTTTTGCATTTTTTTTACAGCTTCATGTTAATAATTATGCTTTGTTTACCTCTGTTTCAGATTTCTGATTGATTCCAGATTTCAACAAGCCAAATCCTATTTCATTATGGATTGACTGCCTGCTGTTGTTCTAAGAGCAGAGAACAAAAAACTCCATTCAGATGGGTGCTACATCTTTTGAGTTAAGTCTAGGCCAGGATTAAGGCCTCTTATTTTCCAATATGAGACATTTAGCGGCTGTGACTTATCATAGCCGCCATTAGTGATGCAGGGGCAGCCAAGAAGACTGATTGTCCCTGGGAGTGCATGCACACACCACGCTCAGCATGCATGGGAGGCGGGGCTGCCTTTAAAGGCACCATGTGCTTCCACCTTGCCCACACTCGCACTCCTGAGAAAAGTCAGGGTCAGAATGTGTAAGTAGTGTAGATGTCTGCAACATGGACTTGCAATGATGTGGGTGGTAGCAATTCATGAAAAACTTTCCAGCTGCTCCAAAAAAAGACACATATGAGAATGGAGGCTGCTCAGTGTTAAGTGTAGTGGTTAGGAATGTGGACTTCTAATCTGGCGAGCCGGGTTTGAATCTGCGCTCCCCCATGTGCAGCCAGCTGGGTGACCTTGGGCTCACCACAGCACTGATAAAGCTGTTCTGACCGAGCAGGAATATCAGGGCTCTCTCTCAGCCTCACCCACCTCACAGGGTGTCTATTGTGGGGAGAGGAAAGGGAAGGTGATTGAAAACCACTTTGAGACACCTTCGGGCAGAGAAAAGTGGCACATAAGAACCCATTCGTCTTCTTCTTCTAAAATAATGAATGTGTGTTTCCAGTAAAAGAAACATTTTTGTAGAAGTGTGTTGAAGACTACAGGGCAGGGGTGTGCATTCTGAAATTTCTGAGCTAAAAATATTCATAGAAATCACAGTTTAGGATCATTACTGTGATTCTCTAGATTAGAAATGCAAATCTAGGCTTCTTGTGCTAGACAAAAGAGACTTCCCTGCCATCCCCTTCCAACTACAGCCTTCTGTGCCACCTAATACTCTGCTCTTGCAGGACAGGAGTCAACTGGGAGTGCAGCAGGAAAGAGGGATTAGACAATTTCCTTCCCTGTCTCTTCAAATGGAAAAGTCACGCCATTAGAGGAGCTGCCAGTGTACCAGGGAATGGCATTTTAATAGCCAATCCAATTAACAACATGTGATTAAAATTCAGTCTAGCCTATACTATACTTTCATGGCATTCTAAGTTTTTCATCTATAATGACCTACACGTCTTCCTAGGATCAGAACATCTGAAGGATTGCGTTCTACTATATCTATCTGCCAGTCAGCAGAACGTAAGATTGTGCAGTCATTCAGGAATATGCAGAAAGTTTCTTTTAATAAACAAAGAATAAGTTTATTCAGAAAAACCAAGGAATAGGCCAAAAGGCTAAATAAGTCCTTCGTGGTAGTCTAAAACATATCTAGTTATAAATAAAACCTGGAATGGAACTACTGCAGATTTCAGTATCCCAGAACTAATATAAAATATGAAATAGATGCTAGACATTACATGACCATCATCTGAAGCACTGTTCTGTATGCCCCACCATTCTGAAGCACAATGTTCAGGGCCTTCTTGGTTGTGGCATTTTGGATGAATAATTCCCTCCCCACAGATGGCCACATGGTACCACACACCTCCTTCTTGAAGTTCCAAAGTTTTGATCTCCTGGAATTGGTTTTAGAAGAAGAAGAAGAAGAAGAAGAGTTGGTTCTTATATGCCGCTTTTCCCTACCTGAAGGAGGCTCAAAGCGGCTTACAGTCGCCTTCCCATTCCTCTCCCCACAACAGACACCCTGTGGGGTGGGTGAGGCTGAGAGAGCCCTGATATCACTGCCCAGTCAGAGCAGTTTTATCAGTGCCGTGGCGAGCTCAAGGTCACCCAGCTAGCTGCATGTGGGGGAGCGCAGAATCGAACCCGGCATGCCAGATTAGAAGTCCGCACTCCTAACCACTACACCAAACTGGCTTTTTAAATGTCCCACCCTGTTTTGTTTAATGCAGTTTAAGGGTGTCTAAGATTTTAGCCTGTTTTAGCATGAGGCATATCATTTCTGAAACTTTGCCTTGTAAGACGGGGTTCTTCTACCAGGCATTTGGTTGAGGCCAGGCTGAGGGGGGAAGAGTAATAAAGATTGGCACACACACCCATCTCTCCCAGGACATCTAGTATGACCTGCGCACTGCAGAGGCGGAGGGGGGAAGGTTTGGATTGAGTTGGGGGGTCTGAATTGGCAGTGTGGGTGGGAGGGAATTTTTAATTGTTTTTATGTATTGTTGTGAGCCACTGCAAGTCAGTTGGTCTAGGAGCAGCGACCCATAAGACTAACACATAAATAAATATTATTGAGTTATAGTCTATAGTAAACTACTTTGCATGTAATGTTTAAAGTTAAAGTTGCAGCCATCTAGTGGTGAGAAATAGAAACAATATGGAGTTAGTGTGTTGGACACTAAATTCCCACTGTTATTTTTTTTTAAATTATGTGGATCTTATACACTGTGGTTCACCCCACTGGGCTAGGCTGACAGTGTTACCCAAATTAGATTGATTTGGGCAATTTAGCTAGTGAAAGGGGTAACAGAATCTCTACTAGTGGACACGAGAGTTATTCCCTTAGAAACTCACAGTGAACCAGGCTGAAAATAAAACAAAATGGGTTTTTATTAAAAGGAAAGTAAATTTAAAATAACTACAATGCTTGCACGGAAAATTAAACTAGACACACACACAAAAGAAAAACAGGGTTGGGAGTGTGTGATAAGGAAAGTATAGGAGAGGTAAAAAGCATGATACTTTCAGAATTAATTACTATTATATGGAAAGGCTATTTAATCAAGTTGTAATTTGAAAAACACACCTTGTATATTAAATGTTTAGTGATGCTTCTTCTCCATCTTTACCTTTTGATGTGTTTTTGGTACTATATTTATCCACAACATATTGTTAACACTTTGCTCACTCTAATATTTCGGAAACTACCTCCTGGGTGGAGACTGTCTGGAGCCTGGCCAGTCTGTCCAGACTCTTCTTCCAATCCTGGGGGGCAATGAGCCTCCTGATTGGCCAGCCTCCCTTAGGCCCACCCCCTACAAACCTGGTGATGCCAGTGGCTGCCATTTGGCCACTGGACATCACCAGGAACAGAGGTGAGCATGAGGGGGTTGCCTGGCATGGCCTGGCCATGCCTGTAAAATCCTCACTTTTCATAGCCAGATGAGGCTTGCCGTGGCCATGGCAGGATTTTTTGGACCACGGGTGACTGTGGATGGGAGGGATGCCTGCCGCTGCCTCTCCAAGGCTCACCAGGACTTTTCAGTGCAAGAGGGGGGGGGGGAGAATGGAGTTCCCTTTTCTGCCAACTCAGGGACCTGGGGTTACCTGCCAGGCCAGCCAAACTGCTGAGTCAAACCCAGGCTGTGCAAAACCGGCTTCTGTGTTCGATGGGAAGGCAATGCAGGGGGGGGGGGGGGGACTGCATCTCTGGACATACGCCAGACCTGGAGATATTGCCTTGGTACACTTGGGAAGGTGGCTGCAGAGGAAGAAAGAAGCACAGCCGATTCTGAGCACGACTGTAGACCTCAGAGTCTGTTTTGGGCAGAGCAGGATTGTGTGTGGGGGGCTGGTTTACATAAAAAGTGGTTGATCATCTGGTGCAGCATTGTCGGCCTGCCACACCGTCTTGCAGAAGCAGGTGGGAGGAGGGGCTTTTTCTCTCCCTCCATGCAAGAGGTACAATCCAGGGCCCCCTCACATTCCTTCAGTTTGAACTCTGCCTGGATGGGGTCCAGCTTACAGCTGTGCCTGTGGCCAGGAATTTGGGGGTGATCTTTGATGCCTTTTTCTTGCAGGGCCTGTAAGATGGAGTTCTTCTGCCAGGTGTTTGGTTGCGGCCAGGGTAATAAGATTGGGTCCCAGCCATACATTGCCTGTGTCAGCTATCAGGGCAACAATGACTGCCAGCAGAAGGGCTGAGGGTTGTACAAAAGAGTAGCTTGTTTTGTTGCCACCATTGATTGTATTGGGTTTTATGCTGTTATTATATTTTATGTAAACTGCCATGAGCCAGCTGGGCCAAGAGTGGTGGTCTATAAATTCAATTATAAATACATAAATAAAAGTAGTCCAAGCGGGTTTTTCCACCTGCACAACTTGGCCATGATGATCCATACAATGGTCACTTCCAGATTAGACTTCTGTAACTCACTCTATGATGGCCTTTCCTTTGACCCAGAAATTACAGTTGATACAAAATGCAGCTGCTAGTATCTTCATGATGTCATCTTAGAGGGCTCATGTCCATCATGTGTTGAGGCAGCTGTATTGGTTGCCAATTGTCTTCTGGATCAGGTTCAAGGTTTTGGTTCTTACCTTAAAGGCTATTTGCGGTTTGGGTCCCATCTATCTGAGGGATTTCTTGTCCTCTTATGTCCCTTGCAGGGCTCTCTGCTCTGTGGGTAGGGATCTGCTGGTTATCCCCAGTACCCGGGAAGTGCACCTGGCTTTGACCAGGGCTAGGGCCTTCTCAATCATGGCCCCAACCTAGTGGAAAGAGCTCCAGGAAGAGCTAAGGGTCCTAACAGAATTGTTAATGTTCCACAGGTCCTGTAAAACAGAGCTCTTCTGCCAAGTGTTTGGTTGAAGTTGGGCCAGGAAGAGCAGCTCCCTCCTTGTATGGGCCTATGGAAATCTGTTGGGCCAGACACTCTCTGAAGCTACCTCCTGGAGGGTTGACAGCTGTGCATATGGTGGCCGGAGGAGTGGGAACAGATTCGGTATCCTGCAAATTTTATTGCCATCTGCAATTTGGTTTTGTTATCGATATTAGTTTTATGAGGGATTTTAAATTCTATGCAAATAGCCAATTTATTTATCTATCTATGCTTTATTGATTATTCTAAAGTGTTTGTGTTGATCACAAGAAGCTATGGGATGCCTTACATGAATTGGGAGTGTCGTCCCACTTAACCCACCTCATCAGTTCATTGTACAACAACCAGGAGGCCACAGTACAAACAATATATGGAGAAACTGATTAGTTCAAGGTCAGCCAAGGAATGAGACACGGGTGTATCTTATTACCCTTTCTTTTTAACCTTTATGCAGAGGTAACGTGGTCGCCAAAGGATCCGCTGGCTCGACACAATCAAAGCCGATACTGGGATGACCACGAACCAATTGTGAGGCACTCTTGGGACCCCCTCCTGGCTTCCTCATTCTCTGCTGTGATGTGGGCCTTCCTTCATCGCTTATGGCAAAGATACGCAGCTCACACAGCTCTTCACAGCAACAGTTTATTCAGTATCAGTTCATACACCCAAGTGTTTCCTCCAAACTGCACCAGCCCCAACCCTTTCCTTTTCCCCTCCTTATATTCCCCTGTGCTGACTCCACCCCCTTATTTAGTCACACTCACTCCATTCTGACCTCACCCACCTGGCTCTAAGCCCCATTGTGTGTCTTTCCCTCAGCTGTGTTCATCCTTTCTTTCCCCTCTAGCAGTCTTCTTTCTTCTGCTTGGCATTCAGGTAAGTTAATTTTACTGTCTTCTAGGTTACATCGCATTTGGGACCTCGGTCTGGTCCTTCGCAAGAATGGCAGAGCTGTGGGGGGTCTACTGTAGTTTTCTCCAGCTCTTCACCCTGCTTGTGGGCTGACAGAGAAACCTCTTCCCAAGCCTTCCTACAGCTCTCCAGATCAGCCCGTTTCCCTTGGTAATCATCCTTTGCTCTGCTTTTATTTCTCTCTCCCTCATTCTCCCTCTTAGCCTTCCCAAGTTCCCCTCTATCTCTCTTTGAGTCCGGGCGGTCTTTGGAGCGTCTTCTGGCTCCCTGCGGCTTTCCCTTGATATCCCGGTTGCACAATGGGGTTTTTCTCTCTGGCTACACCCGTCCCGCACGGACACCAATTAAAAGAAGCAGTCAGAGACAGGAATGTATTGCAAAGACTTTCCTATAGAATCGCCGAGGGTTGGACACAACTGAACGGATAACATCATCATCATCCTCATCAAATTGCCACAAGCCAGCTGGGTCCAAGAGTCATGGTTAACAAATATAACTATAAATAAATAAAAGTAAAAATTGACTTCAATGTCACTAGAATGCATAGGTTGGCGTTTTGACTTGCCAAATTTTAGTTTGCCAGGTTAGTGTTTATACAATATGGATATCAAGTTTTTCAGATAATGTTAACTCCTGCAAGTCAACATTCATGACACAACTATTCTTCTGATCACCTTGATAAATAAATTTGACTGCTCTCATCACAAAATCATTTATATTGTACTCCAGACAAAAAGCAAAACAAGCAGAGAAAAGAAGAATGAGCATCAAAGTCACTAATTACTATCTTTTCTCAAACATCTTCTAAATTCAGCATGAATATGTCCAAAATAATTATCAGGCAGATAATTAATCTTTTAAACAAGTACATTGTTTGCAAGCTAAATCTAAATCTATATTCATCAAATAAGAACAGTAGCTTTGGTGTAATATTTCTTTTCTAAAAGTGAACATCCTAAAAGACATAAAACTCAATGCAAGATGATATCCAATAGTTTCAGATGAGGAATAAATGTCATTCAAATTCCTGAAGTATATTTTCTGGATTTTTCTAAAATGTTTCTATGCTTAAAAGTGGTAAATTATAATTAATTGTTAAGGGATGGGGGTTTTATGGGTCAGTTTTGGGATTCTTACCTGTAACCCGCCACAAGCTGGGAGTGGTGGGTAATAAATCGAATCATAAATTAATTAAATTAAATAATTTGTTTGGCTTTCACAGCAGAAGTATTAATCACAGATAAATACATTTCATAATGCAAGGGCAGTTATTCTATATGATTTCACAGATAAGTAAGACAGATGGCTTGTCTTGTTTAAGAGATAAATACTATACTATAAGATATAGGAAAAACAAAACAAATTGAGAAGCTTCTTTTAGTAAGGGAAGTCTAGCTGTATATGCAATTCAGTTTTTTTTCTAAAAATCATTCTGCGTGTTCCATATCAAATTCAATTAATTGTCCAGCAAAAGAACTGCAGCACCAAAAATATAATATTGGGTATATTCCAGAATTCCCTAAAATCATCTCCAAAATCTTTTCTGCCACACGACCATAGTTTTTCATCTTATTGTCATTTTTTAAATTTTTGGACATGTTTCCTATTAGAATTAAAGCCCATTGTAGCTGATACAATGGGCACTAGCAGGGGGGAGGGAGAAAAATAGCAAAGAGAGAGGGAGGTAGAAAGGAAGAGAGTGCTTAAGATAGAGAGAGCTTGGCATTGGGAAGAGGAAGAGGAGGGATTGTCCAGTCTGTAAGGGCATGAGGTTGAATATGTGTGTTGTGGGGGGGGGGGGGCTGTGGGAGTGGGAGTTGGTATGGAGAGATAGGTGTCAAGAACCTGTGGTTTGGAATGTTCGTTGAGTGTGGGAGATGTCTGACCTTTGAAAATTATGGCATAGTGGTTACAGATGAGCTTTGAAGAGCCATGTCTTCAGATAAGTGAAGGGAAAATCAGACAGGAGATTCTTCTTAGGGGGAGATTACATGGCAACCAATTCCTCCCAGTTCTGTGGCCCTACTCCTTCTGTCTCCATTTTTGTACTGTTGATATAATGTTATATGCCCACATGCTTCTTTCACTGTTGCCCCTTAGAAGAAGAAAAGATGGATTTTTGTATTCTGCTATTTACTACCAAAAGGAGTCACAAAGCGGTTTACAAACACCTTTTCCCTTCATCTCCGCACAATAGACAACCTGTGAGGGATGTGGGGCTATGAGAGTTCTGGGAGAACTAGGAATGGGCCATAGTCACCCAGCAGGCCTCAGGTGTCTCTAAGCAATTTAAAATCACATTCCCTTCCTCTCCCCATAACAGTCACCCTGTGAGGGAAGTGAGCTGAGAGCTTTGAGAGAACTGGGAATGTACCAAAGTCACTCAGCAGGCCTTAGGTGTCTCTAAGCAGTTTAAAATCACCTTCCCTTCCTTTCCCCCTAATAGGCACCCTGTGAGGGAGGTGGGGCTGAGAGTTCTGGGAATAGACCACAGTTTCCCAGCAGGCTTCAGGTGTCTCTAAGCAGTTTAAAATTGCCTTCCTTTTCCCATAATAAGCACCCTGTAAGGGACGGAAGCGTACCCAGATTGGTCCATATTCAACTTGGACACCCCAGACATGTTCATCCCACAGGGGCATTCCACAAATATATAGAGGAACCATGGATAAGGATTATTGCTCTTTATTCTCACCCCACTCATGATTTTCCAGGTGTTTTAGTTCATTTATTATTACATAATTTGAGCTCATGACCTGCATGATATATTTGCTAAGAGTGGAGACCTCTAATCTGATGAACCGGGTTTCATTCTCCACTTTTTGTCTGCCTGCAGCCAGCTGGTTGAAGTTAGGCTAGTCACAGTCCTGTTAGAGCTGTTCCCACAGAGTAGTTCTCTGAGTTCTGTCAGTTCCACCTACCTCACAGAGTGTCTGATGTGGGGACAGGAAGGGAAAGATATTTGTAAGTCACTTTGAGACTCCTTTGGGTAGTGAAAAGTGGGTTGTAAAAATCATTTCTTCTTTCATTTTCACACTTTCCAAATCTTTATGTTCCATCTTCTCCTTCGGTGATGTTCCAACACACATACTGAATATATTTTAATCTATGTATCAATGTTGAACTAAGACTACAGCTCAGGGGTCCCCAACTTTTTATATTAGTGGAAACTTTGGAATTCTGATACAGCTTGATGGACACACCTGCCAAAAGGCTGCCACAAAATGGCTGCTGCAGCATACCTTCAGTCACACAGTGAAGATATATGCGCTATCGTAGCAGCTTCTGCCAAAGCAAGACTTAAAAAAAATCTGGACAGCCAATCAAATCCCCAATGCCAAATCATAAACCTTGCTGGAAACTCCCATTTGACCCTGCCCACTTGATAAAAATACTGGGAAAGCACTAGAAAAAAGGTCAGTAAGCACCATGGCACCTACAGGCTCCATTTCTGGGACCCCTGCTATAACAAGGTCATGAAAACAATCAGGAAACACAGTCCCTTAGAAAGATGGGTCCATGAAAAGCTTTCAGTGTCTGAATCAACACTTTGAACTGAACACAGAAATAAGCTTCTCCACCTGTCTTCATTGGGCTGTGTATATACAATGAAGTAGACTTTGAAGGAAGAGAAATTTATATCTCTTAACCTATTTGTAAATTAAGAAAAACATAAAATATCCTTTGCCCAGTTATTACCAGTAACACAGTATATAGAAGCAAAAAGTATTTATTCTCATATTTAAATTTCAGTTAAATATTTTTTGGCAGTGTGCACATGAGGCCATATATCCATCACCTCCAGAATGCTAAACATTTAATGCAAATCATGTATTGATCCTTTTTCTAAAATATTAATATTTATTTATTTCTCCTTCCTGAAGGGTTTAGAAAATAAAATATTATATCCCTTTCAAGAACTATTTATAGTGTCTGGAGAGTAAATAAGTAAATCCAGCTCATTCCATCAATTCTTATTTATAAACTCCCTTAAATTATTATCTGCTTTCTAGAAAATGTGCTCTCCACCACACACCAGAAATCACAGCTGTGGTAAAGAAATCTTTAAGCTGTAGATGTACCATATCTTTTACTTGTATTAATATTCACAAAATATTATCCAATTAGAAACTAGTAAAATAGCAAATCATGTTATACGAGAAATGACTATACATTTCAAATTACACAAAACAGGGAAGCAACATCCTCCTTGTCATAATTTTATTTAAAAAACAAGTTAAGAATTAAGCAAAGAAATTCTCCCCAACTCATCTTATATCTCTATATATCCACCTTATCACACTTAAAATTTTAACTATAATAATTTTGTTACACCACAATCCAACACAACATAGTAATCCTGTATATCACATATTAAAGAGAGTATTATAAAAATACAAAAATTGGCTTCAAGTTCTATATAAAATTATATTTTATAATCTATCTTCTACTTTCATAGTACCAATCTTTCCTTAGATTTCAAAATTGATGTCCTTTTTCAAATGAGGTTAATTTCATCAATACTGTGTTTTCTAAGTTCAGGTTGACATCAGATTTCGATTTTGCTGCATTTATAGATTGGGCTACTGTCACAATACATAGAATCATAGAATCATAGAATAATAGAGTTGGAAGGGACCTCACGGGTCATCTAGTCCAACCCCCTGCACTATGCAGGACACTCAAATCCCAATCACTCATCGTCTGTAACCTGCCACCCCCTTGAACCTTCACAGAATCAGCCTCTCCATCAGATGGAGAACCCACAACAAAGATGGAGAACCCACCACCTCCCGAGGAACCCTGTTCCACTGAGAAACCGCTCTAACTGTCAGGAACTTCTTCCGGATGTTTAGATGGAATTTTCAAAGAGGCAGAGGAACTAGAGATCAAATTGCCAACATACGCTGGATCATGGAGAAAGCTAGGGAGTTCCAGAAGAACATCTACTTCTGCTTCATTGACTATTCTAAAGCCTTTGATTGTGTGGAGCACAACAAATTGTGGCAAGTTCTTTAAGAGATGGGAATACCAGAGCATCTTATTTGTCTCTTGAGAAATTTATATGCAGGTCAAGAAGCAACAGTGAGAATTGAACATGGAATCACTGATTGGTTCAAAATTGAGAAAGGAGTTCGGCAAGGCTGTATACTGTCGCCTTGCCTATTTAACTTGTATGCGGAGCACATCATGAGAAAGGTGGGATTAGAGGAGTCACAAATTGGGATCAAGACTGCGGGGAGAAATATCAACAACCTCAGATATGCAGATGATACCACTCTAATGGCAGAACGTGAAGAGGAACTAAAGAGCCTGTTGATGCGGGTGAAGGAGGAGAGTGCAAAAGTTGGCTTGAAACTCAACATCAAGAAAACAAAGATCATGGCATCCGGCCCTCTCAATTCCTGGCAAATAGATGGGGAAGAAATGGAGATAGTGACAGATTTTATTTTCCTGGGCTCCAAGATCACTGCAGATGGGGACTGCAGCAAAGAAATTAAAAGACGCTTGCTCCTGGGGAGGAAAGCTATGGCAAATCTAGACAGCATTCTAAAAAGCAGAGACATCACCCTGCCAACAAAAGTGCATTTAGTCAAGGCTATGGTATTCCCAGTTGCAATGTATGGCTGCGAAAGTTGTACCATAAGGAAGTCTGAGCGTCAAAGAATTGAGGCTTTTGAACTCTGGTGCTGGAGAAGACTCTTGCGAGTCCCTTGGACTGCAAGGCAAACAAACCGGTCAGTCCTAGAGGAGATCAGCCCTGACTGCTCTTTAGAAGGCCAGATCCTGAAGATGAAACTCAAATATTTTGGCCACCTCATGAGAAGGAAGGACTCCCTGGAGAAGAGCCTAATGCTGGGAGCGATCGAGGGCAAAAGAAGAAGGGGACGACAGAGAATGAGGTGGATGGATGGAGTCACTGAAGCAGTAGGTGCAAACTTAAATGGACTCCGGGGAATGGTAGAGGACAGGAAGGCCTGGAGGATCATTGTCCATGGGGTCGCGATGGGTCGGACACGACTTCGCACATAACAACAACAACAACTTTTGAATTAATTTCATCCCATTAATTTCCCTCTGGGGCAAGAGAGAACAATTCTGCTCCATCCTCCATATGGCACCCTTTTAAATACTTGAAGATGGTTATCAGATCCCCTCTCAGTCATCTCCTCTTTAGGCTAAACATACCAAGCTCCCCCAACCTTTCTTCATACATCTTGGTCTCCAAACCCCTCACCATCTTTGTTGCCGTCCCCTGGACACATTCCAGTTTGTCAACATCTCTCTTCAACTGGGGTGCCCAAAACTGAACACAGTACTCCAAGTGAGGCCGAACCAGAGCAGAATAAAGCAGTACCATCACCTCTCATGATCTGGATACAATACTCTGTTTGATACAGCCCCAAATCCCATTTGCCTTTTTAGCCACTGAGTCACACTGCTGACTCATGTTTAATGTATGGTCGACTAAGACTCCTAGATCCTTTTCGCACATGCTACTGCCAAGACAAGTCTCCCCCATCTTATATTGGTGTATTTGTTTTTTTCCTTCCTAAATGCAGAACTTCACATTTGTCCCTATTGAACTTCATTTTATTCAGTTTAGCCCACTTCTCAAGCCTATCAAGATCATCCTGTATTCTGTTGCTGTCTTCAGTTGTATTTGCTACCCCTCCCAGTTTAGTATCATCTGCAAATTTAATATGTATCCCCTCTAATCCCTCATCCAAATCATTTATAAATATGTTGGACAACACAGGCCCCTGGACAGATCCTTGGGGTACTCCACTCTTTTCCAAGAAGATGCTGAACCATTAACAAGTACCCTCTGGGTACGATTTGTCAACCAGTTATTGATCCACCTGACAGAATTAGGATCCATACTGCATTTTACCAACTTGTGAACAAGAATATCATGTGGAACATTATAAAAAACTTTACTGAAATCCAGATAAACTATGCCCACGGCATTCCCCTGATCCAGCAAGGTAGACACTTTCTCGAAAAAACAGATAAGGTTGGTCTGACATGACTTGTTCTTGCGAAACCCGTCCTAAGTCTATTGCAGACCAACACAGCTACCCTCTGAAGCAACAAGGACCAGAGCCCCCACCTGTGAACGAGCTGCCTAAAGAGATCAGGGCCCTGCCTGAACTTTCACAATTCTGCAGGGCCTGCAAAAGGAAGCTTCTCCACCAGGCATTTGCTTGAGGCCAACCGACTGGAAAATAAACAGGTCCTTCCCCCAGACTGAAAAATCAGACCTACCCAGGGATTGTCAATGTTATTATTCGGTTACTATTTAAGTTGGCATGTTATGTCATGGTGTTATCTGTTATTTTTCTATATGTTCTATGTAACTGTCCTACAATGTTTTATGTAAACTGCCCAGAGCCGTATGGAAGGGTGGTATAAAAATATAAATAAATAAATGATGTTATAAAGCTGCTGTGCAAGGCTGCTTTTTTAAAATATTAGAAACAGCATTGTAACGTGATCACCCCCCTTTTTAAAGGCAGATATTTTGGAATGGAGGAAATAAGGATTTGGAAGAGAGGGGAGGGCAGACAGCAATGAGAAAAGGGGAGTGCCCAAACACTGGATGAGTTCAGTGGATGAGTTCAGTGGATGTTCTCAGTGGATGAGAACACTGGATGAGTTCAAATCCCCTGGACCGGATGAAATGCACCTGAGAGTGCTTTCCAGAGAACTTGCACAGCCCTTGTCCATCATCTTCGGGACCTCTTTAAGGACTGGAGATGTCCCAGAGGACTGGAAGAGAGCAAACGTTATTCCGATCTTCAAAAAAGGGAGGAAAGAAGACCCGGGAAACTACAGACCAGTGAATCTGACCTCTGTTGTGGGGAAGATAATGGAGCAGATATTAAAGGGAGCGATCTGCAAACATCTGGAGGACAATTTGGTAATCCAAGGAAGTCAGCATGGATTTGTCTCCAACAGGTCCTGCCAGACCAAACTGGTTTCCTTTTTTGACCAAGTAACAGGTTTGCTTGATCGTGGAAATTCGGTTGACCAAATTGGGAGGACTGGCAAATACTCCGGAAGATAGAGACAGAGTTCAACGAGATCTGAACACAATGGATAAACAGGCAAATGAGAACAAGATGCAGTTTAATAAAGATAAGTGTAAAGTTCTGCATCTGGGTCAGAAAAATGAAAAGCATGCCTACTGGATGGGGGATACGCTTCTAGGTAACACTGTGTGTGAACAAGACCTTGGGGTACTTGTGGATTGTAAACTAAACATGAGCAGGCAGTGTGATGCAGTGGTAAAAAAGGCGAATGCCATTTTAGGCTGTATCAACAGGGGCATCACATTGTTACCCAAATTGCTAAACACGTGTCCTAAAACACGTATCTTTGAGCTTGTGGGGAATATTAGCTCAAATGCTGCAAGAGGGGGGTAACTTAGCGTTATCAGATCGTTACCTATGTCTACGAGGGTTTATTACGCCTGTGGGAACTCAAGGCAAACACAGATTTAAAGGTAAGCTTTTATTGAAAGGAAAATAACAAAAGGACACACAAATAGCTAACACACATACAAGCAGTCATATAGAGAAGGGGGAGGAAGAGTGGAAGGCTTGATAGTTACCTGTCCGAGGAGTGGTGGGTCAGAGGAAGAAGCACGAACCAGCATGGGAGGTCCCGGGTTGGAAGACACTCAGAGTGGCTGTGTGAAGCCACAGTTTTTATAGGATTTTGGGAAGGGGGCTACGTGACAAGGCTCAGATAAGCATGTGCTGGAAGTTTCCAGGGTCCCCGGAGATTAGGACAATACCTGGCCAAGTGGGGAGATGGCCTTAAATGGATTTGGATAAAGGTATTAATGGCTCTGAGGAAGAGAGCCATCAGGTCTAGCTGGCAGGATGTGGGGAGGAGATTTCCCCTGGCAGAGGGGCCAAGTGTGAAAAATGTTGCAAGACAAAGGATTTTCCTAGGAGCCCTTAGGCAAACAGGAGGAAGCCAGTCCACTCACTTAGAAATATAATGGGGGGGGGGGGGAGCTGATGCAAGCTTGAGTCCAGAGGCACCTCTGGGCCAGGCAAAGGCTGTCATTCCAAACCTAAGGCAGAGAGCAAGATTTCTAAGATGGAGTCTGGCCTGGCTTGGCTGACCCTAGCAGTGTCATGGCTTTAGCTTAAGCCTAGACTATTGTGGGGTGCCATTGCTTATAGAAGACAGTGTGCCAAGGCATAAGGCAGGGATCCTGCCATGCGTAACAACATCAAAATCACAAGATGTCATAGTCCCATTGTATACGGTACTGGTCAGACCACACCTGGAGTACTGTGTGCAGTTCTGGAGGCCTCACTTCAAGACGGACATAGATAAAATTGAAAGGGTACAGAGGACAGCAACGAAGATGATCTGGGGCCAAGGGACCAAGCCCTATGAAGATAGGTTGAGGGACTTGGGAATGTTCAGCCTGGAGAAAAGGAGGTTGAGAAAGGACATGATAGCTCTCTTTAAGTATTTGAAAGGTTGTCACTTGGAGGACGGCAGGATGCTGTTTCCGTTGGCTGCAGAGGAGAGGACACGCAGTAATGGGTTTAAACTTCAAGTACAACGATATAGGCTAGATATCAGGAAAAAATTTTCACAGTCAGAGTAGTTCAGCAGTGGAATAGGCTGCCTAAGGAGGTGGTAAGCTCCCCCTCACTGGCAGTCTTCAAGCAAAGGTTGGATACACACTTTTCTTGGATGCTTTAGGATGCTTAGGGCTGATCCTGCGTTGAGCAGGGGGTTGGACTAGATGGACTGTATGGCCCCTTCCAACTCTTTGATTCTATGATTCTAACTATTCAAAATGGTGGGTGTGGAGGAAAACCAAAATCCACACATTACTTCATTGGGCAGCCCCAAACTAGCCTCTTAATTGACTGATTAAATCACTGTAACCAGCAATTCACAAAATGTACAGTAAGTCAGACAGCAATTCGGACAGATAAATTTTAATGTGGAAACAGAAAAGCTGACCCTTTAAAAATGCAAATCCAAATGATATTGATAGCGTGGAAACAGTCCCAGTGTTTGATAGGGGTTATTTTTGATGCAAATTCAAGTCTTCACTTTCCATGCAAACCATATAGGATTGGTCTCATGCACTGGATATATGCCAACGTAGTTTAATTCAGCTGTTCATATAGAGCTTGAAACTGTCCACACCTGACCTAGTGATTGTTGCATTACAACAAAAACAAGAGACCACTAAGGTATGAGCTTTCAAGAGTCTAGACTCCCTTTGTCAGATAACAATGGCAAGGATCTCCGATGGTGTCTGAGGAAATTAACATTGACTCTTGAAACTCATATTCCCCTGCCCCCAAATCTTGTTGGTCTCTATGGTGCAACTGGACTTGAATCTCACTGTTCTATTGCAGACCAACATGGCTACCCTCTGAAGCAGAAGGAAGGCTACACAAGTATGCTTCAGTCCTATAATTTTGCTATATGTCCACATCAGCTATTCTAAGGCAATAAGCAGTCTTAATGGTCAGCCTAATGCACAATATAGAAATCTTGGACCACTTAATCTGCCAGCAGTTTTATAAACCTGAATAGCTTTTGCTTATGCAAGTGTTTATTTTTCCCCCCATGAACTCTTCCAGTTTTTGCTTTAATACATTTTTAGTCAAGTCTCCTGCCTACTCGAGCTAAAAAATTGCTGAGGTTTTCTCTTCATACAAATTTAGGACATTTCCACTCATTGTACCACATGAATCAGCAAGCCTGCCTCCTTCTATATAAAGAGGGGATTTCCCCCCACCCTTTGCAAGAGCTAGCACAGAATTGCTTGACCTATAGATAAATAGTGAACTTTAGATGCCCCCCATCTTTCTCCCTATGCTATTCTGGCTGTTTCTTTCTTCAGAAGGAGACCTATGAATCTAGTTCAACTTGCTCTGGGACCAGCCAAGAAATTGTTTTTGTATGCCATGTTCCAACATTTTCTCTTTTCACTGAAAAATGATCCTGTCTTTACATTACAACATTGTACCAAACCATTTTAGTCAAGTAAACTATACATATCTCCAGCTTCATAACTGTCAGTACATCCACTGCCTCCAGAAGGCATGCACATCTCCCATCTTGTCTGTAATGACAGATCCATTACGTGTTCCCTGGAATCTGTTAGAATGCTATCTGCATCCATTAGCAGTTCCTTTTTATACAAAAAAAATTGAAAATTGATATTATAGTCATGATAAAATGTTGTAAAATGAGCTCAGATTCTGGCAGTTGTGGACCAAAGGAGGAAAGGGAGGGCGGATAAAGGGAAGAAGAATATTCAAATCACATTGACTGTGTAGAAAAACATGCCACAGATTTTCATTGAGTACAGTCATAGGAGCACCAGCACAGCAGGAGACACAGATCCTGCATCTGGAGACTCATCTATTAGTCAATGGCACACCCTGCCCCCAGCCCACCTGCTGGGGAAGCACAACCGGATGGCAAGTCAAGGGATCCCACATGGGTATCTACCATAGCATGGTTCCCTTGCCACCTGAAGGCTAGTGATTGTGCCAGCCACCAGGCTAAGCATGACATGAGTCAGCTCCCCACTCTCAACCCCACTTTGTGAGGGATGCCTAACCAGTGGTGGCAGGCACTCCACCTCAGCCTTTCACAGCATTGGACACAGCCCCATTCTCGTACCACCAATAAATGACTGTGACAAGACTATGAAATAAAATAAATATTCTATCCCTACTGCAAAATGCAACAACTGAAGATGGATGACTGAAGAAAAGTTGGCTGCCCTGGGAAGGAGAGGCGGAAGTAGAATGCCCTCTTTAAACAATGAATCAGTGGACCAACCCAAAGCGCTCACTCCCTCCCCACCCAGAAACATTGCCTCTCACTGCAGGCCCATGTGGCCGACGAGCTGCTAAGAGCTACCAGGAAAAATCCTCCCTCTCTGCTCACACCATAAATGGCTATAGTCCAATCGCATTGCATGTTTCTCGGTAGTTTTTCTGCCCCAGTTCCTCAACAATGACAATCCCACGGGCCACCTGGACTTTTTCATTTTTAAAATGAAGCAATAGAATGTTGCAATATCAACACAGAGTTACAGAGAGTCAGTTTGGTGTAGTGGTTAGGAGTGTGGACTTCTAATCTGGCATGCCGGGTTCGATTCTGCTCTCCCCCACATGCAGCCATCTGGGTGACCTTGGGCCCACCACAGCAATGATAAAACTGCTCTGACCAAGCAGTGATACCAGGGCTCTCTCAGCCTCACCGACCTCACAGGGTGTCTGTTGTGGGGAGAGGAAAGGGAAGGCGACTGTAAACCACTTTGAGCCTCCTTCGGGTAGGGAAAAGCGGCATATAAGAACCAACTCTTCTTCTTCATCTGTCCCATGGGTGCAAAAGCAGCCACAGGTAAATCCAGGGACTACTGCTTGTAAGAAGGATTCTACTCTCAATTCTTTAAAAAAAGAAAACTTAAAATTTTAATGCTACATCTTAATAACTTAATGTACTCATACTTTCATTAGTACAACACTTTCTGTAATATATAGGGCCCTTTCCGCACAAGAACCAATGTTGCCAATTGGTTTCACAAAGCGGAAATGCTATTTTAAATAGTGGAATCTTGGCATTCCGCATACCTGCATTTGTAGTGGAATCCGGTAGCGTTTCATTCATTCCCCACAGGTTTCCGGTCTCACAGGAATCGCTAGAAAGGAAGCAAATTTCTTCTGTGCTTGTTCCTGCCCCTGGCTGTCACTCAAACGAACAGCCAATGGGTGGTTGTTATCATGCTCCGGAAAAGCACCTTTCCCTTTAAGCACAGGTTTAAAAAAACACACACACGTTTCAACAAATATGCCTTGATTCTTCCTAATGTAGAGACCGAACTAGCTGGTGTGTGAGCTGGCGAGTCATCATTACCATGCTCCCCTGAGTGAAAAAAAAAATCCCCCCCACACATGGGTGCGATCTTCAGCCAAAATTAAAGGGAACTGGCAAACAGGGGACTTAGGGGAGCTTTAAAGCACTTCTGTGGAGACACTGTAGCCGGAGAAGCCTCGCTGGGTGAATCAAGCCTTGCTGGTTCGTTGCTTTCCCCGCTTGCTCCGAGGGAAAAAAAATGGCGATCGCTTTGCCAGAAGTTTGGAAGAGAGAGCCAGGGGGAGGGACTTTGTTGGAACCACTACAATGAGAACGCACGTGTCTTTTTCGCTAGTGTTGCAGATTGTTCGCAAGAGTGTAGCGCTTTCCGCACGGTGAATCCACTTTTCCCGATTTCCCTAGAATTGCTACAACAATCGTTTTTTGCGGCACTGTTGCAGGAGTGTTGCAGATTGTGTGCAATGTCATGCGGAACGTCAAATTAGTAGCGTTTACCATATGCAAGCCTTCTGTTACTTTTAACTCATGCAGAATGGCCCTAGCTCTTTCACTTACTATATCTTATAATATCCAGATATAGTTTGAATCATGCCTCACACAACCAGAAAAATAGATCAGGATAGAAGAAGAGTTTTTATAACCTACTTTTCAATAGCTGAAGGAGTTTAAAAATGGCCCCACAGATACCCAGTGAGGTAGGTGGGGCTGAAAGAGCTCTGGCATAACTGCTCTGCAAAAACAGCTCTAAATGAACTGTGACTAGCCCAAGTTCACCCAGCTGGCTGCATGTGGAGCAGTGGGATTCTCCAGATTAGAGGCCACTGCTCTTAACCACTACACTAAGCTGACTCGCTAAACTGAAATTAGTGCATGGAGTGCTCCCCCCCCCACACACACACACACTTTCTACTTATGCTAGGTCCCTGGGACATACAGAAATTTCCCACTGATCAATACTGAACAAATATACTGCTAGTATCTGGCAATAACATAACACTTCTCTGCGTTATGTTTTCCCTTTTCCAGGCACTACCTGATAGAAATGTAAAAAAAAAAAAAATCCTAGGAAAGTGAGGTTGTCATTTAAAATTGTGTATAGTCTAGTCAAATGGTATAGAAATATACCTTGTGGAATTATATGGAAAATAGAGCAAAATGACAGAAAATGGTTTTAAAAATGAGGATTTTTCTTTTCCACACAAGTCTAGAATTCTCCAGAGTATTGAACACAGTAAACATAAAACACTGAATACCAGAGAAGCTTTAAGCACCTCATAAACCCAGTGCTTAAAAGTTTTATGGGAAAAAAATACAAGAGGAAACTAGCAGGAGAATCTCTCTGGTTTACCTTAATTAGTCAACAGAATCTCTTTGTCACAGCCATAAATGCCTTGGATGAAATGTGCTAGATCACTCATGGTTTTCATTGATGTAATGGATTCTATATCAACCAGTGATATATATAATTGTTTTTATCTGCAATTTTTGTACAACACATTTTTATTTCAGTATAAACAAGTAGTGTGTTGAATGTGTGCATACACAAATTATACAGAGTGCCATGTAACTAGCACTGAGGAACAGAACATCCAAAATTGCTTCTTTTTTGTTTGCTGGAGTGTTACTTAGCAATAATAAATTACATTTATTTATTTTATTTATTTTGATATTTATATCTGGCCCTGTCTTTGGAAATTCAGGGTGGATCACAGAATTATACAATACATAAAAAAATACCAATATAAAATAAACTTTAAATTAATCAAACTAAATTCAAAGTCCAGACTTTGAAACATTAAAATGAAACTGGATCGGCTGCTTAGACAAATAAGGGTGCCTTTACATTAGTTTTACTTTAAGAAAATGGGGGGGAAATTTATTTTATTTTGATGATAAAATAAATCAATCTCAGAATCTCAGAAACCTTCGTTCAAAGTACTGTCTCAGCTGAATTATGGTGACCCCTAGTGGTTTTCAAGGCCTTTCAAGTATGACTTTCCATTCTTGGTGGTCTCCCATCCAAGTCACTACTTAACCTCAAAACTCATTGGACAATTTTGAGCCAGCCATAGTATCCCAGATTAATTTACCTCACACAGTTATTGGAAAGATAAAATGGAAAATGGAAATCCAGGTATACCTTCCTGAACTTCTTGGAGAAAGGATGGGATAAAACATGGCTGAGACTCACCTCAATCAATTGTTGATGCCATGGATTACAGCTGGAGTAGAATGTAACTGTCCCAGTGGCCTGTCCATGGAGCACACTGTGTAAAGGCAGCACAAGTCAAGAGGAAGGGTGGTACCCAGGGTGCCTATAAAGGTGCCGTAAACATGGATACTGCGGAGACCATCTTCCCTCTCAACACATCCTGTTATACTGTCTGATGATGATGTTTCACAGTTAATAATTCATCACAGCTGTGGGCTTGCATGGGATGGAGCCTGTTGGCAGGGAGTCGGTTGCGTGGTTGGACTCCCTGGAGCTTGGGGACCCCATGTGGGGCAGCACATAAACGAGCACAGCTGACCCTGCTGGGAAGCTAGGGGCTCACTGCCATGTGATCTGGGGGCAGCCAACTGAGGTTGCCACCCATTTGGCTTCCTCACATAGGTCACGTCCCTTAAAGGGGATGCCAGTAAGCAAGGGTATCTGTTCTCCCAGCAGGAAATAGTGCAGATCTCCAATTGCCTCTGGACTATGTGGGGTGTTGGTGCAGTCTGCTGACTACTAGGTCAGGCTTCCTGTCCCATGCTGTGCCAACCTTCCCGTAGGGAGGTAATAAAGTTCTGGCCTTGTTTATACCCAACAATTGTGTGCCACATCTTATTCCATCCCAAAATGCCCTCCTGCAAGTGAAAATTGTACTTGACTGTGTCACTGTCCTCAAAGCAGATGCATCCTATGTCATTTTAGTCTAATGGAAACAAAATGTTTATTTTTAAAATATCTTTAACACCTTGCAGCAATTATTCCCACATATCAAATCATAGACCAAAGCATTAGTGTCCTATTAGGCTAGCAGTATGATGTGTAAGCCACCCTGAGACCACGAAGAGAGGGGCAACCATTAAGGCAAAATATAAATAAACAAAGTTAAGTAAATGCTTTTTAGATATGCAAAAAGATACAAAACATTGTTCTTGCCTGTCTCTAAAATGCTGGGGGGGGGGATCCCAGATGTAAAATTTATTATTATTGTTGTTGTTGTTGTTGTTGTTGTTGTTGTTGTCGTTGTTGTTGGATTTATTACCCGCCACTCCCTTGCGGCTCGTGGCAGGTTACAACAGTATAAAACCCCATAAAATACATTAAAATCCCATTGACACATCTACAATTAAAAGCTGCCTGGCAAGAGCGGCTAATCGACTACCCATTCTCCCACTAGCGGGTGGAGAGGGGATACTGATGGTACCCGTCTCTTTAATCCCAATCCTCAGGTCCCGGGGAGCATAGATGTTAAGCCTGGTCTCAACCGTAAACCTGGCGGAAGAGCTCCGTCTTGCAAGCCCTGCGGAACAATGGAAGGTCCTGCAGGGCCCGCAGCTCTCCTGGGAGCTCATTCTACCAGACGGGGGCCAGGACCGAAAAGGCCCTGGCCCTGGTCGAGGCCAGGCGTGCTTCCCTAGGGCCGGGAACGACCAACAGATTTTCTCCCGCAGAACGTAAAGCTATGCGGGGGGCATAGGGCGATAAGCGGTCCCTCAGATATGTGGGTCCCAACTCGCGTAAAGCCTTGAAGGTTAAAACCAAAACCTTGAACCGGATCTGGGCAGCAATCGGCAACCAGTGCAGCTGTCTCAGCACTGGCTGGATATGGGCCCTCCAAGGTGTACCAGTTAGGACCCTAGCAGCTGCATTCTGCACTAGCTGAAGTTTCCGGATCAAGGACAAGGGAAGGCCCGCATAGAGCGAGTTACAGAAATCTATTCTGGAGGTGACCGTTGCATGGATCACCGTGGCCAGGTGTTCGGGGGACAGGTGGGGCGCTAGTAGTCGGGCCCGGCGAAGTTGGAAAAATGCCTGGCCCGCTACTCTTTTGATCTGTGCCTCCAAAGTCAGGGAGGCATCAATGATCACACCCAAGTTCCTGGCCTTGGACGCGATGGTAAGATGCGCCCCTCCCAGGGTGGGCAAGCGCGCTTCCTGTTCCCGCCCCCTACGTCCCAGCCACAGGACCTCCGTCTTGGAGGGGTTGAGTTTCAGGCGACTCTGCTCGAACCATTCTGTCACCGCTTCCAAACATCTGGCAAATGGTTCCGGGGGAGAGTCCGGGCGACCGTCCATGAGGAGATAGAGCTGGGTGTCATCAGCGTACTGGTGGCAACCCAGTCCATAACTCTGTACCAGCTGGGCCAGAGGGCGCATAAAAACGTTAAATAATGTGGGGGAGAGGACTGCACCCTGTGGGACTCCACATGGAAGTCTGTAGGAGCGCGAGAGCTCATCCCCCACTGCTACCCTCTGGGTCCGGTCCTGGAGAAAGGAGCGTATCCAGCGTAAAGCTGTGCCCCGTATCCCCATTTCGGTGAGGCGGTGGACCAGCAATTCGTGGTCCACGGTGTCAAAAGCGGCCGACAGGTCCAGAAGAACCAGCACTGCCGACCCGCCCCTATCCAGCTGGCGGCGGAGATCATCCAACAGGGCGACCAGCACCGTCTCCATCCCGTGGCCAGGTCGGAAGCCAGACTAATATGGATCGAGTGCCGAAGTTTCTTCCAAAAATGCCAGGAGCTGGTTTGCCGCGGCCCTTTCAACCACCTTGCCCAGGAACGCGAAGTGCGATACCGGGCGGTAGCTGTCTGGGTCCCGCGGGTCCAGCATAGATCTTTTCAGGAGAGGGTGAACCACTGCCTCCTTCAGCTGCTCAGGGAACTCCCCGGAATCCAGGGAGAGATTGACAATATCCCTGAGCTGGTCTCCTATCTTCTGGCCACCTCCCTTGAGGAGCCATGACGGACAGGGGTCGAGGGGGCACGTGGTCGCCCTGACCGAACCTAGCAGCTCGTCCACTTCGGGTAAGGAGAGCCGCCTGAAGCCATCGAACGTCACCTCCAGAGGCGGCCAATGGGTCTCCAGTTCGTTTACTGTATTAACTGTGGCGGGAATATACATTTTCATAGCACACTGAATCAATATTTTTATTTAGATATCCATCACAAACCCAGCATTTTCCTGTTCAATCATCACCAATTCAAATCTCATTGGTATATTTTTAAAGTTAAGATTTTTTTGCCCCAGCGTACATCACTTTAAACATACACCAAACCTCATTTACCACACTGTTGCTTGCTCACCATTTAGAAAGGTCCTTTTGGAGGTTCTCATATCAATTTTGGTTCTCACCATGCTGAATTATTTGATATCATCTGTAAATTTCATCCCACCTGCTGCTCACCCCTAATACTAGAACATTTATGAACAAATTAAATAGCAACAGTCCAAGTATCAGTCTCTGTGGAACCCCGCTGCTTACAACTCTCTATTGTAAGAAGTGCTTACTCCTACTTTCTGTTTCCTGTAGTTTAATAACTTTCTAATCCACAAGAGAATCCATCCTTTTATTTTCTGGTCTTCTTATCCCAGCAGCATTTGGTAGAAAGAATTTTGTCAAAAGTTTTTTTGGGAAGCCAGAATATATTATGGTGTGTGTCAATCCATCCAGATCAGAACTTTCCATCTTTCAATTTCTGTAGCCCACTGTGACCCCTCCCATTTTATTCTTTGAGATGTTTATGGACTTTCAGTAGCAGTACAGGGGAGACTGGAAGACTTCAGTAGGAGTGGGAATTGATGAAAATTCTTTCCCCAAAGTATAAAAGTTTAACTTTGCTAATAAGGATGCTCATAGTTCAAATATATCCCCATGTCTCTCTATATAGCACCATTTTAATGTAGTTCTCTGAAAACATTACATTAATGCAGAAAAATTACCTTTTTGAAAACAGAAGTTTCCATGCAACAGGGTGAATGTCATGCCTCTCTGTCAAGTTTTTGCAGTCTTTTCCATATTTACCTAATAGATCTATTAACAAGTCGAAAATGTTTGAAAAGAGTTCTTCTCTTCCCCTGTAGTGAAACATAGAAAGATTTTGCTTTTTGCTAAAAAACTACATAAAATATAATCTGCAAACTCCTCTACAGACTTACAATGTGATTTTAGTAATTCCACCAAAACTTCTGCTGTGAAATCACAATTCCACAGATTGCAGTGGGAATATCTCACAAGTAGTTATGTCAGTAGTCACAAACAGCCTATTAATTTTCAGAATGATTGATAGTTGAATACAACCTAAGTACTTGCAGTTATGTTTGCAAATATTTCATGAAGCATTTCCAGCATTGTTGGAACTTCTCCAGAGATTCTAAACATAGTGGGCTCGTCAGTTTGGCCATGGAAGCAAGTTCTCCTATCTTGGACAGCCATTCTTCCATTATGGGGAGAGAGGCTTGTTTCCATTTTACCGCTATTATCAGTCTAGCTGCAGCAGTTGCATAAAAAAAAAGTATTTTAGATGTTTCAGAAGATTTTGTGGAAAGAAGCATAACAACATACCGTATTTGCCGGCGTACAAGATGACTTTCCCCCCCTGAAAAACATGCCTCCAAGTGGGGGGGTCATCTTATACGCCGGGTGCACTTCAGTTGGGATAGACGTAGTTGCCCATAGTGGCCTTGGTGACCAAAATTAAGGGACGCCAGGTGGAGGAGGCGGAGGTGGAGGTAGCGCCCCCCCCGCTGGGCTCACCAACTCTGCTGCTGTCTTGTGAACTCCTCCCGGCTCGGAACTCACTGGGCCCAGCAAACTTGTGCCTGAGTGCACGCCCCACCTCGCCGCGGCAGCAACGGGCCCTCTCTCACACATAAGACTCTGAAGCGGGAGGGGGAGAGAGAGAAAGAGAAAGCTCCCGAAGGGCTGGGTGAGCGAGTTGTGAAGGAGTGAAGAAGGAGGAGGATGCTGGGGGGGAGGTGCCAGCCTCTGCTCCCCCTTCCTTTCACGGTTTCTGAAGCTGCCCCCATTCAGGGGGCTTGCTCGCTCCCTCTTTGTTTTCAGTTAAATAAGCAAAAAACGCTGTTTCAGTTCAATGCACAGAGGTGCTGCCGTCCACAAAAGCAGCCTCAACTTGCAAGAGAGAGAGAGAGAGAGAGAGAGAGAGAGAGAGAGAGAGAGAGAGAGAGAGAGTTACCCCCCTCCTCTTGCCTTTTCTGGGGGAAGGGAGGTATGGTAATCACTAATCCGAGCATACTTTCTTGCTTTTTTAATGGCTCTCTCTCTTTCTCTCTCTCTCTCCCCCCCCCCTTCTGATGCTCTTTTACGTTTTATTTGGTGTGTGGAAGGTGTGCGGAAGAGAGGGTAGTCTTATACGTTGAGTATATAACAAACTCTATATTTTGAGTGGTGATGTTGGTGCGTCATCTTATATGCCCAGTCGTCTTATACGCCAGCAAATACGGTAGATTTAGCATACAATGGAAATTTACATTTCATAATACCTTGCATGTATTTTATTCCAAAATCTCGGAAGTTACTCACACATCCACCATATATGGCAGAAAGAGCCATCTCCAGCATTTACTATTTGCATTTGAAGACATCTTACCAATAACCTTAAGGGCCGCATACCACCTGAGATGCTTTATCTGGAGATGTTGAAAATTCTGCATACATACTTGCTGCCACTTGGAATGGGAAAGACATTCTATCTTTCCATCTCCTGTACAGTTAATCTTTCCCCAGTTAGGACTATTTTTGACATTCTGATTACTTTTAGATTGTTTGCTTTTAACCAAAAACATTCTTTCTTCTAGTGATATCAGAGATGCTGTTCCACCAAAACTGTGCAACGCATCAGAGAGAGCATGTGTTCTCCTCAAATGCTATTAGAGTTTTAATGGAGTAATTATTAGGAGAAATTAAATATTTATTGTTGTCAAAAGACCCGGAGAAATTTGTGCTATCCCTTTAAGAGAGGTTTAATGTGTGACAATGGTCAGATGAAGCTTTTCATGACATTGAGGTAAGTAATACTCAGCAAACAGCTTTCCATTAAGCTTCAACTGAGGAACATTCAGCCTCTATTAAGGGTCATTTGCCCCTAGGTCCGTTGATAATTCTATGAATATCTGAAGCCATCAGATAGTAGGTTTTCCAACATCTCTAGTAATTATTAATATTTCCAATTGTCAATGTGGCACCATCTGTAGGATATTTAAATCCAGAGACTGGAGCTATGAACAGACAAGATAAATCTGAGAAAAGTCCCAGTTATGCAATCTGAAACCTAAAGTACAAAAATAAGAAACAAATAATAGAAGCTAGGGGTGTGCAAAAATAAACCCTGGCATTTTTCAGGTTTGAGTATACTGAACCCTAAAAATATTGGCATTTACTGATATTCCTGAATCCCAATACCCTACTGTGATTCCAAAATAAGTGGGAATTTTCCAATTCTAATTTGCTTTCTTCTATCTGGAAGGGTAGAAGAAAAACGGACTGCTGAAATGGCTGTCAGCTTGATCACATCAGCTGCTATGTTTAAACGACTCTCCATTTCACTTTCCTTCTTACAAAAAGAGGGAAACGAAAGGGATCACTAAAATGGCTGTCAGCCATTCCCATGTACAGCCAGGCTCTATTCCTCATTGGAAGCCCATTGGGTAACATTGGAACATTTATCCTCAGCCAAACCTAACTCATGGGATTGTGGTGAGGATAAAACAGAGGTGAGGAGAATGATGTAAGCTGCTTTGAGTTCTCATTATGGAGAAAGGAAGAGTATAAATGAAGTAAATAAATAAGTATAGCTAAAGATAGGGGCAGATGAATGGTTTGGTAGGTAGGAAGGAAAAGAGGAAACAAGGAAAATGGATATGTGGACTGATAGAAAAAGTGAAATAGTGTGGGAGGTGGATACATGTAAAAGTAAGATACTCCCTGCAAATTTTTGCAGGTTCCCCGGTATGCAATAGGGGTTAGAACAACACAAATTAGCATAGTCTGGCCACAGCTGGGCCAGGGAAAGAACTTTGGGAAAGTAGAGATGTTATTGGGAAATACCAGGATATTTGAAGAAGAAGAGTCAGTTCTTATTTGAGAGGTGGACCATGGAGAGGGCAGGATTTGGGGAGGGGAGGGATGGGAACTCAGCATGGTATAATGCCACAGAGTTCACCCTTTAAAGCAGGGGTAGTCAATCTGTGTTCCTCATGGGAATTGTAGTCCATGAACATCTGGAGGACCACAGGTTGACTACCCCTGCTTTAAAGCATCCATTTTCTCCAGGGAAAGTGATGCCAATCATCTGGAGATCAATTGAAACAGCAGGAGATTCCCAGGTGATACCTGGAGGCTGACAGCCTGATGGGAAAGGAAAGAAGAAAAGCTGAAATCCAAGAATGGAGAAAGGTAAATTGTCTGGGGTGAGGGAGAAGATAGGAAACGGAAAAAGGGCAGAGGCTGGAGGGGTTTCAGAGAAAGAAAAAATGGATATTGGTGGGGAAAGGAAAATGAGATTCTCCTCCACAAGAACTTGTAGGTCCCTCACTTGTCATATATGTTTTCCTTTCTTGTACTAAGCAGAAGCATTTATTTTACAAAGATTAACTGAGCAGGTTGCTGCTTATGTTTAACCAACCAAGAATCTAGCAAATGTGCAGGTCCCAAAGGAAACTTTTCTTTTTCAACTTCAGTTTCTCTGTTTGCATGGCTGCTCTCTTTACTTCTCTATGATTTACTCCTGGTACTACAAAGCTAATTTGCATGAAGCACAGCAAGTACTCCGCAAAACCTTAAAATAATGCTGATATAATCCAAACATTTATAAAGCTGTTCATTAAACTGAGAGAAAATTAAATTATTTTTAGGGAAAGCAGGCTCCTTTTAGTACATCAGCAAGCATGTAATGTTGATTACCACTTAGAGATTTCAACAAATGCCTTTTAACTCAAGTTGTTTTGAAGCTGTCCCCTAGCAATTGTCTTACTTTCAGATGTAATTAACAATTAGGAATCCAGTCAGTAACTGTAGCTTTGTCTCCACCCCTCCCCCACAAGGAAGTAGAAATGTTTTTATTTTGTTTAAAGCTGCACATAATATTGGTGACTAAAATTAGGAGCTATTACAACACCAATGTGGAATTGGGACCAGCTATGCATTACAAACCTAAAGGGAATATGGAGTCTCTTTCACAATTAGCTATGTTGCATACTCCATGTTGCTTTTCCTGTAGCAGCTATCAATTGTTCTGTCCTCCATGAATTGACATAATCCCCTTTGGAAATAACGTACGTGGTTGGCAGTCACTATATCATGTGGCAGCACGGTTCAAAAGATAATTTTATATTGAGAAATTAATTGATTAACCTTGGCAGTAATTAATTATGTAACCTGAGGTAGGTTAGGCTGAAGAAATGTACAGGGCAGAACATCCCCTACTGAGTTTCCATGGCAAAAGGTGCTTTGAACCCAGGTCTCCCGGAAGTTCTAATCACAACACCATATTGATTTTAATAGACAAGGTTAGTTGTCTGTTAAACAAAGTAATCATACACCCACATGCTATTTATCAAAGACCAGTTGTTCTTTAACTGCCAAGGAATCAATGAGATGTTAGATTAATATTTCATTCCTGTTTTTGTGAGGAGCTGTAGCTCAGTTGTGTGGCATCTTTTTAGCATGCAGAAGATTCTAGGTTCAATTGCTGACATCCCCAAAGAAGAGAACCAGTAGTAGGTAATACAAATGACCTCTGCCTAAGACCCTGGATAAGTGCTGACTGTAAGGGTAGGCAATAGTGACCTTGATGGACCTGCTGGAACATGCAAGATCTGTGGCATGCATGATTCAGCAGCATAAGAAGAATATCCTGCAGGGGACAATGGATGAGATGTGCATTTAGCATAGAAACTTCCTGATATTTTTGAGATATTCTCTTCCTGTATCCTGAGTGGCAGATTTGGAGACTTCCTGCATCTTGGAGTATACTTCCTCCCTGCTTGCCTCCAGAACTGACAGAACAGAGGAATTAATGCAGAACAACAGTTGAACAGTTAGTTAGGACTATATCTCCTCTTTACCAAGTTGTTTCTCTTCTTAACAAAACTATTTTATAATTTTAAACCTTCTAGTGCTTTGCCCTTCTTTGCATATTTAAACTCTGCCAACAGGGCCAACGGTCTGATGCAGTATAAAGCAGTTTCATAGTTCATATTCTGCATTAAATCCATTAAGTGTCATCTCTGAAACTTCCATAAGCATCCTTTTTCTCAAATAATATGGTGCTACCAAATGATGCACCAGTAAGCTCATGCATCTTAAAATGAATTTAAGCACTCCTAAATCTCATTTAGTTATTCATTTTGATTTCCGGAAAGCAACACTTTGTCTCTTGGTTCAGTTAAAAGCTATTTTTTTCTATTCAGTGTAGCATTTTGAAAGTCTGACATATTGTATAAAACAAACTTTCAAGATGGACACTGTAAGATAATTAGAAAAAGCATCTAATTGCATAACTTTTGCGGTGAGGCATTTTTTAAAACCCTTTCAAAAGCCCCCTGAGGCCTCTTATGCACAGCGGCAGCTACTGCGCACTGCCGCTGTGCCATTGCGGCGGGGTACGATGCCCGCTGTTCCCCGTGTATGCACAGGGGTGGGGCATGCTGGGCTGCCCCGGTGTAGCGCACGTGCTGAACGCCGGGGCCAGAAGGTAAGCCGGCGCAGTGGGGGGGGAGGTTTGGATGGCCCAGGGAGGGAGTGGGGGGGCAGGTGGGGTCAGGAGGTCTCCCCTGCCAGTTCTGGGGCTCCGCGGAGCCCGCAGGCGTGCACGATGTCCCTACAAGGACAGCGTAGGGTCGGGGCCGGGCGGGCTGAAAAGCCTGGTGCTGGCGATTATGCACAGCACTGGCCTGCTGCAGCCCCAGCTTACCCAGGAAGCTACAGAAAATCCTGCAGTCACTTACTGCAGGCCTTCCATAGCCCTGGGCTGGGAGGGGCCTGCACTGATGGCGGCAGCAAGTGTTATCAGTGATTTTAACCAAAGCGCTGCTGCCGCTAGCGCAGGCATTATAGCCCGTGCATAATGGGCCTAAGAGTGACAAAAAGTCCATGAGCACTATTTCTTAAGCTGTCAGAAATTTGGCTTGGGTGTTTGTTGCAGAAATAGTGACAGAAAAAGGGAAGAGACAGAAAGCACTGGGCCTGCCTCTTTGTACCTTTGTACCTTTCAGGAAGGCTTGTGGTGAGTGGAAGCCAAACAGCTCTTGTTTTTTGAGTTGCAGCCTAGGGCATTGATGACTTCAATTAGCAGGAGATAATAGGCAATAGTAACATAAGAGCTGGAGTACATCCTTCCAAGAGAAATACCAGCTGAGCAGCGGAAAGTCCTGCCCTCAAGCTAGATTATGTTGGTACTTCTCTAAAGACAATTATTTGTGGCTATAGTAGAAAATGGTCTGTGGGAGTTTTCAGGTCATTTTGTATAATAAGTAACAAGCACAATGAAACCATGACAGGTGTGGCAGTGGGAAAAGCGGTGGCTTTATGAACATGCTCAATACTCTTTTCATTTCTATTATGTGCTTAGAAATGTGGATCTGAGGGCTTTGATACACCCTGTGTAATGTCAATTAAGAATGAAAGATCTCTGCTTTATCATTAGTAATCATGGAGGAGGCTAAGGACATGGGATACTGGACTGAAACCGGGACTGTTTCTGCACTAGGGTTATCATTCAGATTTGGATTTTTAAAGGGTTGATATTTTTGTCCATTAAATTTGCCTCTTCAAGCACAGACCCAAATTGCCCCCACTCTTGCCCTGCAGCAAGGAACCACAAGTGAACTGATTTTCATTTTTTAAAGCAGGGACTAATAGGGTCTAATTTGGGGCTGCCGAATGTGGAAATGTGTGCAATTGGGTTTTTTCCTACACCCGCCATTTTGAGTTGTTTGGGAATGCCCCTTTCCTTGTTGCCATCTTCCCTCCCCACTCCTCCCTCCCTCCATTCTGAAAAATCTGCCTTTTAAAAAAAGGGGGGGGGGGTAATCACATTGCAAAGCTGTTTCTAAGTTTTTTTTTAAAAAAGCAGTCCTTACACAACAGTGCTATGATGTTATAATTCAGGGTTTTTTAAAATTACATTCAGGACACTTTAAGGATTCAGGATTAAGGGGTGCAACGAAAACAAAGGTCCAAGCAGGCACCATTTTGCAAAAAGAAACCCCATATTTTTGGAAAAGAGGAAGGGAGCAAAGCATGATATGTTGCATTTTATGCTTTTAAGGCAGCAAAATTCATTTTGGTTTGATATGTCAATAAGTATTGCATATCTTCCAATGTTTCTACAATTTCCATTTTCTTTCCAAATCCTGGGAGGAGGGCTTTCCCTCCCTGTTGCTTCAGAATTTCTGGAAATTCTATATTTTTATTCATGGCACAACATTAGCAAAACCAGTCTGTGTCAGGGGTTTCATCACTATAAGCACAAAAGAGGTAAAATGTGCAGATGGATACAGTTTTGGAAGCAGGCTATTAAATTCAGCAAAGTCATCAGCTGCCTTATAATTTTCCTTTTTAAAGGCAAGAACTGAATGTGATATTCTGCTGTTTTCTTTGAAGCAAACACAGACACCACCTCTGTTGTGTAGCATTTATACCAGATCAAACTCTATATTCAATAGCCTTAATCATCACTTAAACACATGCCTCAGAAACAGGCAAAGCTCATTTCACACTGACTGCAACTTGACACTGCAATCCTATGACAGAAATTTTCAAAAAAAATGTTTCCAAAGTTGTTGTTCCATTTAGTTCAAGCAACAGCACTTCCTGGAACAATATTGGTCACTAGAAATATCCTAGAATATAATAATAATCCTGGAATAATATCAGCCAAGAGAGGCACAGCCGTCTCAGGGTGGTATACAACAGTTTGAAACCTATGGTACAATAAAACAATAAATATAAATTACTTAAAACTATTGCAGGACATCCCAGGTCCAATCCAAATACTCATCTGTCATGTGTTATGTGCTGTCAAGTTGCTTCTGACTCATGGTCCAAAATGTCTTAACAGTGGGGATGGACATAAACTAGCTCATGAACTGCAGTTCATGATGAATTTTGGCCAGTTTATTCTACACACTTTTGAACCTGCACCTGATATTTACTTCAAAAGCACTGTCCTGGGGGAATCTTTGGGAGACCATAAGACCCCCTAAATCCAATCTTCACCTAACTTGGAGGTAATGTCAAGAAGCATCAGGGGAAGGTCCAGGATTCGTTTAAGGATCTGAAGCTCCTGGAGCACCAGAGCCAGGTTAAGGATTTGTAGGGTCCTAGCCGGATACAAATGTGGTGGAAGCAACCAGATTGGGGATGGAGGGAACTCCACAATGGAAAAGGATGTCACTCCAAGTGTTCTTAAGGAGGGAGAAGTGAGGAGGAGAGAGGCTATGGCAGGACTCCAAATATTAGGACTCTCTGCAGGACTCCAAATATTAGGACTCTTAGCTGGGATATTCTCTCCCCTAATGATTACTGGATATGCATGATAGTTTTTCTTTATAGTGGAGTATATTTCAAGAGCAGCCACCAGATAGTCTCTTGGCAACATTGCTTCTTTGGGAGCTGTTTTGTCAGAAGGCCTCCCTTGTGACTTAGCTTGGCTTACTGTTTTCTTTGGTTGCCTGTTACTGTTTCCGTTACATGGGTTGTTGTAATATCATTTTGTTCAACTGTACCCATTCAAGATACATAATAGGTAATTGGATTAAGACAACTGGCTCCAGTCGTTTTTGTTTTTTTTATTATTATTACAATATGTACCTACAACATTTAGGCAGCTGGGAAAAAGGCACAGCATTGTTCAGAATGTTATCAGTCTAGTTTAAAAAAGTTTAAAATATAACCAGGGCAGCCATTTTGCTACAGCTTTCTGAATCAGCCTTATAGAAATGTTTTGTTTAGTGTCCTACCAGACCTGCCACTGACAGTGGCATTCATGACATGTCAGTGGGACCATCCTCAGTTCCTGATTTGAAACCAGCTTGTAATTGGCTCTTTGTTAATGCATAAATAATTTCATGAATTATGCTACTTCTGAAGAAAACAGCATTTGTATGCATATGAAGGCCTGCCTGTTTTTGCCAAGAATGACTCATGTTATATAATAAAGGAAAATTAAGAAACAAATACTTTAAGCCCAAATCCCGACAGCATTAATGAAATTCCTTACTATTGTCTTCATGGTCTGTCTGATTAGAAACAGAAACAGAAACATTCTGCACCATGATTATATTCTATAACATTTATGGTATAGAGAGAGATATGTCAGCTCAGGGGTCATTCCAGTTTATTTGGGAATTGAACCAAATCTGCAACTTCAAAAACATGCAAAGCAAAGCCATGAGCTTGTATAGAATCTTGTTATGGCTTTTCTAATAGAACTGTGGTAATGTGACTTTCTCAAACCAAAGGCAGTTTCATGCAATGATTTACACAGCCAGGTTATCCTTATCCCCTTACAGAAATAAAGGTAGTTGCTACAGGGCAAATTATTTCCTTTTAACAGAATAGAAAGGTTTCTAGCATTTTGCAGAACAAGAAAATACCCAGAAGGTAACTGCACAGGTGTTAAAATGCCAGGTCGTGTAATTACTGCTATTTAGATGCATAGACTTTTAAATTCTGTGTTTAATTAAATACTTATTCTGCCAGTGCCAAACAAAAAATAAATCCTGCCACTGGAATAAAATTATGAAACACTAATCAGAATAAGTAAAATTACTTTTAAGGCAAAAGGCTGAAGCAGCTTGCATTGTTGCAGTCACAGAGAAAACAATGTGTGTTGGCTGAGCTTGGTCAACAGATCAGTGGATATAGCACATGCAAATCACCCTAAACTGCTTGCATGGAGGGATGTTATATCAACTGAAATTTCATCAGATGTATGTTTCCTGCTATATGTCTTGTTCAACTTGACTTCCTTGTATAATGCCAACAAAAGTCTTATATATGTATTAAGCATAAAATAAAAATAAATCTGTAAATAAAATATAAATAAATAAAATGCACCACGAATAAGAATTTTAAGCATTGCTAGGTTCTTTTCTTCTTCTAGAGATGATTTAAAAAAAATTACATTGTTTTTCAAAGCAATTCTGAGATCCTGCTATGCTAACTGAAAGGGTTTAGGGTGGTAACGAATTGCACACAATCTGTACACCGCCCGTGGCGCCGCGAGCGCCACGGACTAAATAAAAGAGTAAGCCGTTCTGGGGCGGGATGTGTCCGGGATGAGGAAGGGTCCAGATTGGACCCTTCCTCATGACAGACAATCGGAGGGACCAATCGGCAGGCGCATAGCGCCTGCCGATTAGTCCCTCTGATTCCCAGCCCCAGCAACTGCGAGCCGCGCACAGTGGAGCGCGGCTACCGGGGCCTCCCTGCCCGGCGGCCTGACGCGGCGAGAGGCGCTTTGTGCCTCTCGCCACGTCAGGCCCCCGCCGCCGAAAGACCGCCGGCAAGTCGCCTGACCCAGCGGCCCACCGAAAACCCAGCTGAGATGCGGTCGGCGGCGGCGACGCGATCGATGGTGGCGCTGAGATTGGTGGCACCGGAAGAGCCGCCATCACTGGAGGAAGCAGCGCTGTGATCGCAGGCAGTGCCTGCCCAGCGAACGGCGGTGCCCGGCCCGCGATCGGTGGAGGGGCCATGCTTCGCCGCGCCGCCGAGGCCGCGCTCAGCTGCGGCAGCAACTCGCCCGCCATCGCCACGGGCCGTCGAGAAACCGCCAAGGAGACGCAGCTTGCCGAAAAGCCACCGAGGAGCCACGTCAGGAGCCGACGAGGAGCAGCCGGCAGGAGCCGTGGAGGTGCCGCCGAGGAGACGCCACAGCCCAGCGCGCCGAGGAGCCCAACCCGCCCAACCCGCCCAACCCGCAGCCCAACCCGCCGAGGAGCCGCCGAGGAGCCGCCGCCCGCCTCCTCTTTCTGGTAGCCTTCTGTCCCTCACTCTGGCCCCCGCCTGCTAGAGCCCATTGTATTCTTTATACAATGGGCTTTTTTACTAGTTATAAATATAATTACACTTCTAATCTCATCTTCTATTTGAAATTGTACTATAACTTTCTTACTACCTTGTGAATCAACTTAATAACAAGCTAGTGTAAATCCCATAGGCAAGTAAGTTTCTACTAGGTACCAATACTGGGCAATCTAAACATTACTATTTCTAGCCAAAAAAAGTTGTGACTATTTTTACTTTGCAGAATTATTTTTTGGCTAAATAAAGCCCTGCAGACCAAACTCCAGTGTTTCAATGTTCTGTGATTGCACTGTATTTTCCATAAAGTGATTTGAAGGGTAAAGGCCAAACTGCAAGTGATGGTGGCTATGGGTTGTAGTTCTTTTTTTAAAAAAATGCCACAAAGCCTGGATCAGGCTCATGAAGTAGCAGCCCCATGAGCCCCCTTCCCCCGTTTTGGCAACTGAAAAGACAGGGTGGGGAAAACAGTAGTTCTTGGGGCTACTGCATCACATGCCCAAAGCAGATTGGAGTCTTGCAGCTTTTTTTTTTTTTTTGAGCTACAAGTCCTTTTTAAAATGTGATGGACCCATGGTCACTGTTGCTTATAGTAAGAATAGAGCAGGTTTAAATATGAAAGTATGAAGTGCTTTCACTTCTGCAGCCATATCTCACCGTTGCCCACTGTATGGCTGAGCTCCTGAAAATTACTTTACTTCCATATTGTAGTATCATGAAGGGTAAGATTATTTCATTAAATTAAGTGAGTGATTTTGTCATATTGGAAAGCTGTGTTTTCCAGAATGACCATTTTTTTCATACCAAAATTTAGCAAGGTTCCTATTCTCCTTCCCTACTAAAGACACTTCAGGTTTCTGGTACCTTGGACAAGGAGTTCCAATTTTATGGCTACCTGAAGACAGTGTCCTCATAGAATTGTAAGTGGAAATGCAGGTCATCTAGTCCAACTCCTTGCTCAATTCAGGATCAACCTAAAGCATCCCTGTCTAGGGATGTGCAAAAAAAAAAAGTTTGGGAGAGGGAGGGCTTGACTATATTGGGCTAAAAAACGCTGGTATTCCTAGGATTCCTGAATTTCAAATGTCACTTTAGTAATCAAATTCAGCATTTCCCCTCTAATTTCTGGAATGTTCTAGTCCATTATTCACTATGAGAAATGGCTGGAGGAGTTGTTTGTATAGGCTTTCATGTGACTGGAGAAGTTTTTAAGCAATCCCCAAGTTTCAAATTGAGTGGACCCTTCAAGCTGATTCCAGGACTAAAATCACTGACATGGATAAGATTCTTTGAAATTGACAAGAGCAGAAGATAAATACACAAATGAACAAAGATTGGGGTGGAGGAATTTTCCAGTATTTTAGGAATATTCCTTGGATTTTTGAGACCATTGTTTCAATTTCTGAAAAATAACTGGATACATTTACTCTTTGTTCAGGTGAGCTTGCCAACATGCCTGTCCATCCTGCGCTTCTGTGTGTTTTGCTGAGTTTTTACTGTCCTTGCTTTTGCAGAGAGAGAGAGAGAGAGAGATTTTCTCTGGCTTGATTCTGATGGGCTCCTTATCTGATTCCAATAATTTCAGATGAAAAATTCTTAGAGTGTGGAAACTATCACATAACTCTTCACTGTGCTGAATATAGCTGACCTGATCTGATAAGGTTCAGAGTTCAGACATTTTACCGGGTTGGTAGTATCTGACTGCATATCCCTGGGGCTAAGCCTATATGCTCTCTTCTTCAGCTGCTCAGCACTACCCATTACTATTCCAGTGTGATGCGAGTATACCTGTCCCACCATTAAAACCCTCCCAGAGGTACCAGGCAGTGGCTTGGTATGCCTAAAAGCAAAAGTGTCCATTCTACCTCTTGTTCTTTTATCTGTCAGTTCAGAAACAATGACCCCTATTCACTTGACTTCCTTTCTGAACTTCACTTCTGATGCTGTTTAATACATATTTGGATTTCTTTACAGTGGTGCCATTAGTTATGTGGTTTGGCAGATAAGGATATCACTGCCTACTTATTATTTACCTCTGCAGGATATGATATGAATAGAAAGAGGGACAGGAGAGACTTACACTGTGTGGACAATTGCACTTCAGCAAGGGAGAATAATATGTTTATCAGGGTTTGCAATTCCTCTTATTGTCACTACTGGTGTAATAAACCATACAAGTTATATGTCATGAGTAGGACATGGGAAATGAAGGATGCTGGAGTGATCAGCAGCAAGTAATGGGAGGTGATTAATCTATTTAATGAACATATGGGAACATATGGGAGGCATGGCTGAATAAAAAGGTGTTAAGAAAAATGAATGGTGCACAATGAGGAAACCAGTATATCTATGACTCTCCTAACCCCCAGGCATCTCTGCCCGGTAACTGTATGCAGAACATTAAACATTCAAATAGAATCAGTTACATATCCCACTTTTTGTATATTCTATTGGCTGTGTGGATGGAGAAATTAAGTCTGTGATAACCCTGTTTCCTCCTCCTCTTATTTTGTGTTGGATAATATTGTGACTGTCAGATGGGATACCTTCGTGACCTGTGCCTCCATTGATAAGGAGACATCAGTGATCATGCCCAGATGCCTGGCTGAGTTCAAGATCGTCAGTTGCACTCCATCCAAGCAGGGCAATTGCACTTCTTCATCTGGTACTTTTCTACCTAGGCACAGGACCTCTATCATGGAAAGGTTGAGTTTCAGCCAGCTTTGCCGTTACGGCTTCCAGACAGCTGGCAAATGATTCAGGGGGGAGGGTCGGGGCAGCCATTCATCAAGAGATAGAACTGGGTGTCTTAAAATCATAGAAGGGTCATCCAGGGTCATCTAGTCCAACCCCCTGCACAATGCAGGAACTTACAACTACCTGCCCACCCACCCACTCTCAATCTGCCTAAGTTCATGAAATCAGCATTTCTGTCAGATGACTATCTAGCTTCTGCTTAAAAACTTCCAAAGAAGAACTCGCCACCTCTCGAGGAAGCCTGTTCCACTGAGGAACCGCTCTAACTTTCAGGAACTTCTTCTGGATATTCAGCCAAAAATATTTTTGAATTAATTTTAACCCATTGGTTCTGGTCCAACCCTCTGGGGAAACAGAAAACAACTCTGCTCCATTTTCTATATGACAGCCCTTCAAGTATTAGTCATCAGCATACTGATGGCAACCTAGCAAAAAACTCCAGACCAGCTAGGCCAGGGGGTGCATAAAGATGTTAAATAGCATGGGAGAGAGTACCGCACCTTGTAGGACCCCACAAGGAAGATGGTAATAGTATGCTTGAGTCTCCCTCACTGCCACCCTCTGTTTCCAGTTCTGGAGCCACTGAAATGCTGTACTCCAAATAACAGCTCTGGTGACATAGTATGCTAGCAACTTGTGGTCATCTATTTCAAATGCAGCTGACAGATTGAGAAGCACAAGGAGAGCTAAACTGCCTCTATCCACCAGCACTGGGCGACCAGCACTGTCTCCACCCCATGGCCAGGTTGGAAGACAGACTGGAATGGATCAAATGCCAATGTTTCTTCCAAGTATGCTAGAATTTGATCTGCAGGAGCCCTTTCAGTCACCTTCCCCAGAAACACTAAATGCAAAACGTGGTGGTAATTGGCCAAGTCGCAGAGATCAAGTGATGGTTTCTTCAGCAAGGGATAAACTACTGCCTCCTTAAGCCTCTCCAGGAACTCCCCAGATGTCAGGGAGAGGTTGATGATCTCACAGAGAGGATTCCCTATCCTCCAGCCACTCCATTTGAGTTACCAGGAGAGACAAGAGTCAGGAGGATAAGTAGTTGCCCTTCTGAACTTAGCAACTTGTCCACTCTGGATATCAGAAGCTACTGAAGCCTTTTCTTCTGCCTTTTCATAGTGTATCCATTTCCCTTATCTGTAAAAGGACCATTGCCTTAACATTAGCATGGTTTTCTCTAGCTAGGCTCAAACGAATTTTCAATAAGGCTGCCAACTCTGGGTTGGGAGGTCCCTGGAGATTTTGAAGACAACAAAGACAAAGATGAAGAAGAAGAGTTGGTCCTTATATGCCACTTTTCTCTAACTGAAGGAGTCTCCAAGCTGCCTACAACTGTCTTCCCTTTCCTCTCTCCACAACAGACACCCTGTGAAGTAGGTGAGGCTGAGAGAACCCTGATGTTACTGCTCAGTCAGAATAGCTTTATCAGTGCTGTGGTGAGCCCAAGGTCACCCAGATGGCTGCATATGGGGGAGCGCAGAATCAAACCCAGCTCAACGGATTAGAAGTCGGCACACCTAACCACTATACCACGCTGTAGAGACCAACTTCCAAAGCAGCCATTTCCTCTAGAGGAACTGATCTCTGGTGTCTGAAGACCAGCCACCACTGATAAGCATTATGGAAGGCTAGTTCCACCAGTGAAAGCTTAGTCCCCCAAAGGAACAGTTTATCATAAACAATATTATTCTTATAAGAATGCTACAGCAAAATTATGGTTATGTTTGAACTTTACTACATTAGCATGTTTTATTGAGTTTCTGCCAATGAGGAACATTTCCTTGAAAATGATTCAAGAATTCAGAGATCATTCTGGCTGGACCTGGCTGGACTGGAAAGCATTATTGATTACTTGGTTATTACAGTTTATGTTGATTGTCTTTGTGCTCACAGTTCTCTCTATTGGATGCGTAGCAATTTACTGGGACACTGTACTGGGCCTGGAGGTGGGCATCCCACAAAAGCAGTTCTTCAAAAGGAATATCCCTGATAACAGACAGCCTAAAACCTTTTCTTTCTTAGAACAAGACAAAGGTTGAGTCCAGAGGCACCTTTAAGACCAACACAGTTTTATTCAAGGTGCAAGCTTTTATGTGAAAGCATATTTCTTTTTGCACTTGGAAGTGTATACTTTGAATAAAATGTTGTACCTCTTAAAGATGCCATTGGATACAAACTTCGTTGTGTTGCTTATAAGCAACACAACTACCTACCTGAATGTATATCCAAGAACAGTTATAGTTCATCATGTACTTCCTAGATTTTATGCCTCATTTTATGTTTTTCATACCTCCTATATAAAAGGTCCACCTAGTGAAAGGGTCAGCTCTGAGTTGGAAAATTCCTAGAGATTTTAGGGGTAGAGCCTGGGTAGGATTGGATTTGCAGAAGGGAAGGACCTCAGCCAGGTACAATTCCATAGAGACCATCCTCCAAAGCAGTAATTTGTTTCCAGGGGAACTAAGCTCTGCTGGAGATCAGTTGCAATAGTGGGGGATCTCCAGGTTATGCCTGGAGGTTGGCAACCCTATGATAAACAGTGCACTATATGTGAACAAGTAGGTTTGAGACCCCAGGGACTTATGCTGATGGGGGGTGAGAGAGAGCTGCAGAAGTAACCTAACTTGGATGAATGCATGCCTGGCTGCCTTCATCACCAAAATTCAATGAGACAACCAAGAGCACCCCCTGGAAAAGCACTCCCTTCAGGGATGCATAACACCATTCAACCTGCTTCCAGATCAGCTTTAGCCCTGCCCTATAGCAATCCAGTTTTATGAGGATTAACTTTCAGTTAACCCTCATTGAGTCTTTTTTGCTAGATACTGGTTAATTAGAATAAAAACTTTTTAAAGCTTTTTTTATTAATTATATGGTATCCGGGCATAGGTGAGATGTTCCACATCTCTCTTTGATCTAATCAATAATGCCATAACAGCCTCAGCAAGAATCCCCTTCCTTACAAAAAAGTACAATGTTTTTTTTTTTACTACAAATTGATTTTTTTTTCTTTTAAATATCATTTTTGGATTGTATTTGTGCAAAATACTTAGTGGTGACGTAAGGATTAATTCATGTCACTTTATTTTTTTTAAGTGAAAGATAAGTGTAGAAAGTTTTTATACATTATCATAAACACTGGAGCTATTTTCATGCATCAAAACATTAAACATATTTTATAAACATCTATTTGAATACATTAAACCAAAAGCCTAACACTGCACAAAATAAAAATAGTTTTAAGTCACTTTCACCCACCTACAGGAACACATTTATGTAGCAATACATTCTGTAGTGATGTTAACATTACTTTCTGCTTTGTAAACAGGATGTGCCATTTAAGTGGATTCCCAGTGGTTGCATTTGATGTGACCAATGGTAGCATGAAAATGAAGATTCATGATTTTGATTTGAATAAGGAAAAAGCTAAATTAAGACAACAATACTCAAATCAAACCACTACGTGTACAGAACCTGAACTACAAGCAATTATATATCATTTGTTGTTGTTGTTGTTGTTGTTGTTGTTGTTAGGTGCAAAGTCGTGTCTGACCCATCGCGACCCCATGGACAATGATCCTCCAGGGCTTCCTGTCCTCTACCATTCCCCGGAGTCCATTTAAGCTCGCACCTACTGCTTCAGTGTCTCCATCCAGCCACCTCATTCTCTGTCATCCCCTTCTTCTTTTGCCCTCAGTCTCTCCCAGCATTAGGCTCTTCTCCAGGGAGTCCTTCCTTCTCATGAGGTGGCCAAAGTATTTGAGTTTCATCTTCAGGATCTGGCCTTCTAAGGAGCAGTCAGGGCTGATCTCTAGGACTGACCGGTTTGTTCGCCTTGCAGTCCAAAGGACTCGCAAGAGTCTTCTCCAGCACCAGAGTTCAAAAGCCTCAATTCGTTGATGCTCGGCCTTCCTTATGGTCCAACTTTCCCAGCCATACATTGCAACTGGGCATATCAAACCTAACGGTTTTGTGAGAGATACAGGCCCTTCTGTCATCCATCACTTCTTTGCTTACTGCTTACTGTGGCTCCAATCTTGGTCTACCCCAAAACCATTCCAGGTGCCATTCCCTCATTTTCTATATATATATTATATACCGTAGTGCAGGAATATGGTATATATTAGATGCCATAGTGCAGCCAGTGTGTACAGAGTCCCCGAGGTGTGCTGCAGCATGGGGGATTTATTTATTTTTAATAGATATTCCCCCCCCCCTATATGAGCAGATCAATCCACCTACCCCCTCAGCTGGCAAAGATTTGAATGGCTGGAGTTCCTCCCCCTCCCACAAGTGTAGAAACTGGTGCTTTCCACTGAAAGTGATACTGGTTGTCCATAAGGATAAATGAATCAGTGTTGACAAAAGGCATCAGATGGTCTTGAAGATTTTGCAGATTACATAGCTGCAAGGTTAGTTTTACCTAGGCAAATGCTACAAAGGATTGGAAAATGACAGTTGAACTCCTCAGAAATTAAAATCATTTCATCAGTTAAAGAAATGTATATTATGCAGATACAGATTTATCAAGAACCTGAGTGAGAGTTCTTACACCAAGCCATTCCATTGCCTTTTGGCAAGGAGAAGGCTTCTAGTAATGCAGGGACACATTAAGCAGTAAGCAAAGAAGTGATGGATGACCGAAGGGCCTGTATCTCTCACCAAACCATTAGGTTTGATATACCTCCTATATGGGGATGATGACATGCATATCTACCATGAGTGATGTCATGCCTATTTGAGTGATGTACAATAAGGCCTGCAGAATATTATTATGCTATGCTAACTGCCTTGTTTGGCAGGGATACAGCAAGTTAATTGAGATAGGTAAGGATGACTGGTGAATACCTGAGGCAATGGGTGTCATGAAGGGAGTGTCCTGAATGGAGCATTATTTATTTATAATTATATTTATATATACTACTGCTCACAGATGTCTCAGGGCGGTTTACAAGAATTGATAAGTACAATAAAATGCCCAACAATATCCTTAAAATAACAATATTTTACCATCACACTGACAAGATGACAAACCATAAAACATCAGTCTTCCCCCTCCTCTGTTACTGACTTCACAGTGGGATAAGGCTTGGGAAGGAGTGACTTCAATGCTGAGAAATATCTTCCTGGTAGTGGCTTTATAGGGAGATAGGGTTTGGCATTTCTCAACACATTGTGTGTCAGTTAGAATAAACAAGACCAGCAGAAGCCACTGGCTGAGATTGGAGCCACAGTGGATCTAGCTCACAAAGGAAGATGTAGGTTACCTAGAACATCCACTCAACTAAATATTAGTGCATTGTCAGGGAACCATTGACCTGATGTCCTCCATTGACCCAACATTCCGGGTGGAGCCCGACAACCCCCACAATCACCCCGACAAAGACAGCCCCCACAACAGCTGCCCGGGGAGGCGCTTACCTGTAACAGGACAAGACCAGCGTGGCACTTGGCTGCCAGAGTGGGAAGAAAGGAGCAACGCCCAAGATGATGGGGCATGCTGGAGACAGCCTGGGAGGCTGTGTCAGAGGAGGGGTAGGGATGCTTGGACATGAGGCGGGGAAGGTCAGAGGCAGGGTGTGGCAGCAGGAAAGGGTGTAGTGTCTGGAAGCGGGAGCCAAGACCAGGTGTGAGCTAAACAGCCCTTGCAGCACCAGGGATGGAATCAAGGGAGATGGGAAAAATATTTAAGAGGTGAGCAGGAGTCAATGAGGAGGTGAGACCCAGAGTAGTGAGGCAACTACTCTGGGTCCAGGGAAACCCAGAAGCTGGTAAGGTTGAATCCCATTCTGAGACCTCGCTTCCTGGTAGAAACACCACTCCCATCGCTCATCCCACCCTGGGGGCAAAGTGGTGGAGAAGGCTGGAGAAGAGGACCTGGTGGACCTTTATATGCATTTAGCAGTGATGATGTACATTGGCTATTTTAATAAACTAGTTAAATCCATGCTATGGAGAGTGCTATTGTTAAATCATGTTGTGGATTGCTGGGGCAAATGCAAATCCTAGCATTAAGAATATAATAATTAAATAATACATGCTGCATAGCTCATTGTAATGACTACTTTAATATCTATAAAAACAGGTTCCTTTCTGGCTACAAAGTAAACCACAGCTAATTAAGACATTGTTCCTTCTTTAAAGCTTCCTTTTTAACTTATATTACCCTTTTGTTGTAAACAGTAACCTCAAGTTGCATATTTGGTGACTGCGTATTCATTCCCCCCCCCCCTGCAATTGGAGCTCTGAGATAAATTGTGTGATGCACCACAGTTTCTCCATAGGGAGAAAGGTGGGAAATAAATGAAGAAAAAAAACTTAATACATAAAATGGCTAACATTGATTCTTGTGAGATGGATATTGTCAATATTTTTTCAGAACTTTGAAATGCAGCTCAAGTTTTTAAATTTTTGTTCTCTCTCTCTCTCTCTCTCTCTCTCACACACACACACACACACACACAGAGAGAGAGAGAGAGAGAGAGAGAGAGAGAGAGAGAGGATCAAATACACATATAGGTTCTTTACTTGACAAGAAAGGGCTTGGAAACTAAACAGAAAAGAAGAATTTTTTTTTTGCATTTTTGAGTAGTCTCTGAGCCATTTCTTGTTGTCAAGTACAAAAAGATCCACTGTGTGTACTTATATCCTTATGAACTATTTGCACTTGCTCTTGAAATTCATCATTGCTTTCTGTTAAATGAAAACCTGAGGGGAGGGGGAAAGATGATAAACTTTGACTCCTACTGACAGCTGACCTTTCTGGATTAAAAAAGGATGAGAATAACAATGCAAACTAAGTCTTGACTAGGTCAAAACATTATCCATCATGTCAGCCAAGGCCCTTCTTAGAATGCCAGTGTTTAGCGTTCTGTGTTCCATCGATGGAAATCAGTGTGTTCATATGATACATCCTTTCTTCCTGCCTCCTGGGGTCAGTGTTATCAAGCATCAGAGCAGTCTACCAGAGATTCCAGTTCATGGCTGATATACACTCAATGTATGCTTTTTGTTCTGTATAATTACATAGGGCACACTCAAGAATGACATCATCTTCACTGTAGTCAAAACTCTAAGATAAATGAAGTGCTGGGCACATTTTCCTTGATAGCTATTTTTTTAAGACCAATAAAAGACCCTATTCTGTAAATGGCATGAAAATGACTGAAGAAGGAAAATTCCAATCTTCACACATTCACTATCATGAGTCAATGTTTATCATTGGCATTACTGCTGGTGAATTACTGTAGGTAAATTTCCTCTAGGCCAGGCTGGATTCTAGATATTTTGGGTTGGGGGTGGGATCTCTTGGTGCCTGAAATTGGGGTCACTGTGGGTAGGCAGGTTCCTGCATTGTGCAGGGGGTTGGACTAGATGACCCCGGAGGTGCCTTCCAACTCTATGATTTTATGATTCTATGGCTCTATGCTGTTCAGCTATGATGTCTTTTCTCACCCTGTGGGGTTGCCATAAGTCTGTTGTGACTTGACAGCACTTTCTACTATGGCAGTGGTTCTCAACCTTGTGGTCCCGACCCCAATTAGAGTCACCTGGACCCTTCCCCGGGGTCGCCAGATTGGTGGCTGCTGCGGTGGCAGCAGGTGGTGGTGGGCAGAGGCAGCAGGCAGCAGCGGGAGGTGGTGGGGAGTGGTGCTGCTGGCTGAGCATGAGGCATCCCATCTCCCCGCACTGCTGCCAAGGCTCGCCCTTGAGCTGGCTACACCAGAGGCTCCTCTGGGTGCCACGGCCCCTCGCTTACGTACCCTGTCCTCACCGCCCACATCCTGGCTGCTCTGAAGCAGCTGAAAAGTGGTGGCAGGTGGCGGCAGCCACAAGCGGTGGCAGGTGGCAGCAGATGGCAGCAGGCAGCAAGCGGTGGTGGCCACAAATGGTAGTGGGAAGCAGGAGGCTGCAGCAGGTGGCAGCAGGCAGTGGTAGCAGGTAGCAGGTAGCCGGTAATGGAGGAGCCATGGACAACTCCTTGTCACCCTGCCTGTTTCGCACCTGCGCATGTACATGAATGCATGTATGCACACACTGACCCCACTGCCGCTGGAGTTGCCAAGACAGAGTGGTTGAGAACCACTGTACTGTGGAGACAGACACCATGACTTAATGCTAGTTCAAGCTTTGCTTGTTCCCTGGCAACACCCTCCCAGGCAATAAAGAGAAGGTAATAAAGACCAGCATTTGTGTGGAAAACCAGGTCTTAGTGAGTAGGTCTTTTCACAATCCAGGTCTTTTCACAATCTATTAATTATCATTAAAATAAGGCATGGTATTGTGAACGAAGCCATTGGCTTGTCTCCTACTATACACCTAGCAGTAAAGTCTGGAACCTTCCTCCTGTGGGAGAATGGTTTCCATTTCATGGCAGAAAGCTTCTTAAACTGAGAGAAGGTTTCAAATTTTGTTCCATGCCTGCCATTATCTTGTAAGCCAAGGTGCTGAAAGAAGAAAGTGAACGGTCCCAATAACACAAGAGGAAAAAAACAAAAAGGATCTGCCCAGCAGCTTAATCAAATAATATTCATAATATAAGAGTTTCTGTTAAATTTTTATTATAATTTCCACCTGGACTCAGCCAAAATGGTGTCTCAATTATTTTTCCCTTTTCAATTAATGTCTTTCATCAGTGGCAGTAACCTGTCCTAAATAACAAAATATTCTTATTAGTATAACATAATATTTCTTTGTTTATTTGATTTGTATGACTGCCACTCCCAGAAACTGGCTCTCAGTGGTTTACAGTATTTCAATACAAATCAATACATTAAAACCATTAAGATTCCCCATTAAAAACCCCAGTGACTTGCTCACAATGATGGGGATTAAATAAAACTATTCCCACGCAGGCCCACTGGATGGGCAGAAGGGAGAGGATGGATAATTGGGCATAGGATGGAACAATTTGGGGAACCAGGCCAGTTAATACTGGCCTCCCCCCCCCAGGGAAGAGGAGCCTGATCTTAACCCCCAGGCCACCATCCAGAAAAAAGCCTGGTGGAAGAGCTCTGTTTTTCAGCCTTTGTGGAACTCAGAGAGCTCCAACAAGGCCTGCAGCTCTTCAGGGAGCTCATTCCACCAGGTAGGGGCCAGAACCAAAAAGGCCCTGGCCCTTTTCAAGGCCAGGCCTGCCTCCCGTGGTCCTGGGATCATCAGCAGATTCTTACCTGCTGAGTAAAGTGCCCTGTGGGGGGGCATAAGGAGGTAGGCGGTCCCTCAAATATGCAGGACCTAAGCCGTGTAATGGAAGGTTTCAAATTTTGGTCCATATCATCTTGTAAGACAGCATGGTGTATTGGTTAAGAATATCATATTAGAATCATAGAATCATAGAATCATAGAGTTGGAAGGGGCCATACAGGCCATCTAGTCCAACCCCCTGCTCAACGCAGGATTAGCCCTAAGCATCCTAAAGCATCCAAGAAAAGTGTGTATCCAACCTTTGCTTGAAGACTTCCAGTGAGGGGGCGCTCACCACCTCCTTAGGCAGCCTATTCCACTGCTGAACTACTCTGACTGTGAAAAACTTTTTCCTGATATCTAGCCTATATCGTTGTACTTGAAGTTTAAACCCATTACTGCGTGTCCTCTCCTCTGCAGCCAGCAGAAACAGCATCCTGCCCTCCTCCAAGTGACAACCTTTCAAATACTTAAAGAGGGCTATCATGTCCCCTCTCAACCTCCTTTTCTCCAGGCTGAACATTCCCAAGTCCCTCAACCTATCTTCATAGGGCTTGGACCCTTGGCCCCAGATCATCTTCGTCGCTCTCCTCTGTACCCTTTCAATTTTATCGATGTCCTTCTTGAAGTGAGGCCTCCAGAACTGCACACAGTACTCCAGGTGTGGTCTGACCAGTGCCGTATACAATGGGACTATGACATCTTGTGATTAGTGTCTGGGAGACCTGGATTCAAATCCCCACTCATGCCATGGAAACACATTAGGACCGTTTACGCACTGGAGGTTTCATGCCAGGCTGCTGGCTGGAGTTTTAGTCATGGCAGGTTGCCCCACCTCTTCCTGCACCCACACGGAGGAGCATTTGGCCCAGTGCACCTCATCCTCCCCTGATTTGTGTTCCTGCATGAGAGCTTAGGAGTAAAGTTCCCAGTGCGTAAATGGTCTAGGTGACCTTGGGCCAATTGTTGTGAGGATAACATGCACGAAAGGAGACTAATGTCAGTCACCCTGGGTTTTCATTTTGGAGAAAGACAGAGCACCAACGAAATAAAGAGTATTAATCCTTACAGGTGCCTCATACAGTAGATGGAAGTTATTACCCACATATTGCTGATGAGAAGGTTGTTACCCAAAATGCTATGCGGGAAATAGCTATGTGAGAGGGGGTAACTAGCAAGGCCTATTGCCAAGGTTTTATGAGACAATTATCCCTTTTTAGGAATCCAAGGCAGACAACAGATATTAAAATAAAAGAATTCAGTTTTGTTGGGACTAACACACAAGACAAATAATAGACAGGACTAACAGAAATTCAGTTACACTACCACACTTATGCAGGGGGAAACAAAAAGGAGGAAATGACTAGATTTGGGAAAATGAGGATCAGCAAGATCTATAATTACCAGTCTGGGTTTGGAGTGCACTGGGAAAGAAGCAGAGCAACACAAATGAACCTGCACTTAAGCTGGGCATCTGTTGATATCTGTACCAGGAAAGCTGGTCACCAGAAAGGTTGATCACTGGAGAGGGGCTAATGGAGCCCAAAAGAAGGGATTTTCCAACCAAAAGAAGCAATTTTACAGCCATGTACATATTGGGAAGGCATGTAGGCTACGTGGGCTTTCTGGGAAGTGACAGTAGCTCATTCTGTTAGCTACTAAGCTATACCAAGTCCCAACTACTCATAATAAAGTTTGAGCAAAACATAACGGAGTGAATTTGTAACCTTGTTCACCATTTTTAAGGGAGAGAAACATGTTCTAGGTCTCCTGCTGTGTTTTGATGGTTTTATTTTGCTTCTTATGGATACATTTTAATGGTTATATGTTATCATTTTAGTTATAAGACCTCAATTAGGTCGCTGAAGAGGTGATACAAATTGTTTAAATAAATAAAATAAACAGAATATTCTAATGCATTGCAGATCAAATTGTTTTGCACTGAAAAGAACCCTTTCCTGCTTCATCTTTATGCTTTAGGGTGTCACACAGCCCACGGTTGTCAGGTTCTTGTTAGAGGCAGCCAAAATCCTGCATGAATAGTCCTATGTTTTAATAATAACAATAAAAGAAACATTTGGAAACTGCCTTTTTATAAATTAGCTGGACTTGGGCCATAATATCATGTGAACACTTTCAAAAGACCTCCACTGTTTATAAGCTATATGGATTCAGTGTTCAAGAGAATGCCTGGACTGAGCATATTGTAACTGTCTTGGCAACATTCATAAAGCAAAAGACAAAACTGTAAACAATTTGGTTTGCTGAACAAAATGCACCTCCCATGTTGATTGCTGTTGCAGGTATGTCATGCTCCATTACTGTTTCAGTGGAACATCAATAGAACACAACAGCAGAGAGAATGCAATGGAAAACAAGCTGAGAATGTTCAATAAACCCATAGCCATGCTCTAGGCTGCAGTCAATAAAACTAGATAGGAGTTTTTTTCCTATTCTGTTTTTTTTTATTCCCTCTTTCTTTTGATGTAAGAGATTGACTTCTTCCTGTGAGGCTGGTCCATTGGAATAGGTGGAACACAGCTTCAGAATGACAATACCTACCGTAATTTCTGACAGAGGCATAAATTAACTTTGCCTGGAGTCAACCTACTTGGATAAGACCAAAAACAGTCTGAAGCCCCACTCTGCAGTGGCACACAATGTGGCCAAGTTGGGTTTCCAGGCCTTACCTCCAACATATTTGTTTGGGAGCTCAGTGATGATTTATAAGGCAGAGGTGACAACTGGAAGGCTTTTTGTTCTGCCTACTGTTTTCTTCACACAATATGCATCAGATTATAGAATTATATAGTTGAAAAGGGCCATTCAGGCCTTCTTGTTCAACCCCATGCTTAATGCAAGATCAGCCTAAAGCATCCTTGATATGTCCAACCACTGCTTAAAGACCGTCAGTGAGGGAAATCCTCACCACCTCCTTAGGCAGCCTGTTCCACTGCTGAACTACTCTGACTGTAAAAATATTTTTCCTGATAGCTAGACAATAGTTTATACCCATTACAGTGAGTCCTTTATTCTGCTGCCAACAGAGACCACTCCCTACCCTCCTCCAAGTGACAACCTTTCAGATACTTAAAAAGAGCAATAATATCCCCTCTCAACCTCCTCTTCTATAGGCTGAATATTCCCAAATCCCTCAACCTTTCCTCATAGGGCTTGATCCACAGGCCCCAGATCATCCTCATCATTCTCTCTGCACCCCCTCAGTTTTGTTCAACAGTGAAGTGGGGCAGCCAGAACTGCACACAGTATTCCAGGTGCAGTCTGACCAATGCAATATACAACAAGACTATGTCATCTTACATTTTTTATGTAGTGCTTCTATTACAATACAATACCTTTATTGGCATAAAGCAGATAAGCAGGATAAACAAAGTTAGTCAGGATATGTCAGACAGTTTAAATTTAAAAACTGAGGATAGAAATTCAGCCATAATAAAAGTGACGTCAGCATAGTGCTTCTATTGATACAGCCTGAGACTGAGGGGCTTTACGCACCGGGATCTTTGTTGCAAATTGGTCACTGAATGAAAAATCGCCATTTAAAATAGTGGAATTCGTCGTTATGCATACCTGCCTTTGTAGTGGAATCCAGTTGCGTTTTGTAGCGTTTCCCACAAGCTTCCGGTCTCGGCAGAAATCGCTAGAAAGGAAGTGCTATTGCCAAGCTCGTCCCGCCCCTGGCCGTCAAGCAGCCAATGGGCAGCCGTTAGCATGCTCCCAAACAGCCCCTTTCCCTTTAAGAAAGGTTTAAAAAAAAAAAAAAAAACAGACCCATTGTAACGAATCTGTGTAGATTCGTTGCAACGGAGAGACCCATCCAGCTGCCTAATGTGTTTGAGCTGTCGTTTGATCGTATGATCGTTGCCACGCTGCCTCGAGTGAAAAAAAAAAATCCCCCCCCCTCTCACGGGCCCGATTTTCAGCTGAATGAATGTGTAAAAATTAATGGGAAAATACATCGGCTTTGTGCCGATGTGGTTTGTGGTTTGTGCTTAGTGACTAAAGGTGAAGGACTGAAGCCAGGGAAGCCTCTAAACAGAAAGAGGCTCGCTGGTGCGTTTATCCCCGCTCGCTCGGAGAAAAAAAAATGGCGATCGCTTCGCCGGAAGTTTGGAGGACAGGCTCAGGAGGAGGGACTTTGAAGAAACCGCAACAATGTTAATGCACAGGTCTTTTTCGCTAGTGTTGCAGATTGGTTGCAAGAGTGTAGCGCTTTCCGGAGGGTGAATCCACTTTTTGGGATTCCCCTGAAAGCGCTACAAGGAAGCGCTTTTTGCAGATTGGTTTCAGGTGTGTGGCAGATTGTCTACGACGTCGTGCGTTATGGCAAATCAATAGCGTTTCCAATTGGCAACCATTGTGCGATTTTGAAGGCGTGCAAAAAGCCTTTGAATTTGCCTTCTTTACCACAACATCACGTCTGCCCATTTTTAGCTTACAGTCCAGAAGTACCCCAAGATCTCATTAACACACACTGCTACCCAGAAGTGTATCTCTCATCTAAGTATGCATACTTCTCATTTTTGACCCAGATATAGAACTCAGAACTTCTACTTATTGAATTGCATCTTGTTCTCATTTGCCCACTTTTTCAGCATGTTCAGATCTCATTGAACTCTATTTCTGTGTTCTGAGGTATTCGCTACTCCTCCCAATTTGGTAGGTCCTCCATCCCTTCATCCAGATTATTGATAAAAATGTTGAAAAGTATAGGGTGGCAATATAAAAACAGTTGTGACTCAAGAGTAAATGAACAGCAGTCCCTGACTTAGTGGGGGCTCATCCCTAAAGCTGATGAATCCACAGAGAACTAAGTTAGCTAAAAAGCAAGATTCTTACCACAAAGCTTCAGTGCATAATCACAGGACAGAGTGACGTGGTGACCTCCTCTCCTATCACTGAGGTAACTAGGACCTAAGACCATGGGCATATATATTATGACAACTCATTTATATGGCTGCAATGGCAATTAAAATGACCACACATCTGTGATGGATACCACCTAAACTGGATCAATGTATGTGCATATACACATGGTAAATACTCCGGAAGATAGAGACAGAGTTCAACGAGATCTGAACGCAATGGAAAAATGGGCAAATGAGAACAAGATGCAATTTAATAAAGATAAGTGTAAAGTTCTGCATCTGGGTCAGAAAAATGAAAAGCATGCCTACTGGATGGGGGATACGCTTCTAGGTAACACTGTGTGTGAACGAGACCTTGGGGTACTTGTGGATTGTAAACTAAACATGACCAGGCAGTGTGATGCAGCGGTAAAAAAGGCAAATGCCATATTGGGCTGTATCAACAGGGGCATCACATCAAAATCACAAGATGTCATAGTCCCATTGTATACGGCACTGTTCAGACCACACCTGGAGTACTGTGTGCAGTTCTGGAGGCCACACTTCAAGAAGGACGTAGATAAAATTGAAAGGGTACAGAGGAGAGTGACGAAGATGATCTGGAGCCAAGGGACCAAGCCCTATGAAGATAGGTTGAGGGACTTGGGAATGTTCAGCCTGGAGAAATGGAGGTTGAGAGCATCCAAACAAAGGTTGGATACACACTTTTCTTGGATGCTTTAGAATCATAGAATCATAGAATCATAGAGTTGGAAGGGGCCATACAGGCCATCTAGTCCAACCCCCTGCTCAACGCAGGATTAGCCCTAAGCATCCTAAAGCATCCAAGAAAAGTGTGTATCCAACCTTTGCTTGAAGACTTCCAGTGAGGGGGAGCTCACCACCTCCTTAGGCAGCCTATTCCACTGCTGAACTACTCTGACTGTGAAAAACTTTTTCCTGATATCTAGCCTATATCGTTGTACTTGAAGTTTAAACCCATTACTGCGTGTCCTCTCCTCTGCAGCCAGCAGAAACAGCATCCTGCCCTCCTCCAAGTGACAACCTGTCAAATACTTAAAGAGGGCTATCATGTCCCCTCACAACCTCCTTTTCTCCAGGCTGAACATTCCCAAGTCCCTCAACCTATCTTCATAGGGCTTGGTCCCTTGGCCCCAGATCATCTTCGTCGCTCTCCTCTGTACCCTTTCAATTTTATCTACGTCCTTCTTGAAGTGAGGCCTCCAGAACTGCACACAGTACTCCAGGTGTGGTCTGACCAGTGCCGTATACAATGGGACTATGACATCTTGTGGTTTTGATGTGATGCCTCTGTTGATACAGCCCAAAATGGCATTTGCCTTTTTTACCGCTGCATCACACTGCCTGCTCATGTTTAGTTTACAATCCACAAGTACCCCAAGGTCTCGTTCACACACAGTGCTACCTAGAAGCGTATCCCCCATCCAGTAGGCATGCTTTTCATTTTTCTGACCCAGATGCAGAACTTTACACTTATCTTTATTAAATTGCATCTTGTTCTCATTTGCCCATTTTTCCATTGTGTTCAGATCTCGTTGAACTCTGTATCTATCTTCCGGAGTATTTGCCAGTCCTCCCAATTTGGTGTCATCTGCAAACTTGATGAGTAGTAGGATGCTTTGGGCTGATCCTGCGTTGAGCAGGGGGTTGGACTAGATGGCCTGTATGGCCCCTTCCAACTCTATGATTCTAAGATTCTATGATTCTATGATTCTATGATTCTATGATTCATATAGGCAAAACATTCTGAAATAGCTATCAGAAAGTTTTACAGCACTCCCTCTTAAAAATGTAGGCAAGAGATAGCATAGCTGTTTAATTTCCACAGGGCTGCCAAGATGTAACAAATGTTTCCTGTCCTCAAAGTCCCACCTGGCCAATGGTTCTGGGCAGCCCTTTCCAGCAACTGTTTTCTGGATCCCCTTGTATTTTTTTCCACAATGGACTTTATGGGTAGTAAATGAATAATAATCCAAATGAATCCCCTCTATTCTTTATTTCTTTAAATTTTCATTAGAAAAAATCTCTAGAACTCATGCTATCCTAGTATCTTCCAATCTGTTTTCACAGTTGGGCACAGTCAAGGAATTATATGCAGTAAGATAATATATTTACTCAGCAAATAATTTAACTGACACATTCAAAACATTAAATCAGTCATGTTAATGATTGTGTCCCATAAAAGGCCTTTCTAAGCACAGTGGCCTGTATTCCAGCCAGTCATGTCATTCTTGTGACATAAGGGCACTTACATTTTCTTAAGAGGGTGTGGCCATTTTTGCTTATTTTCCAGGAATGTTTGCTGAGACCCTTGACATTTTTCCTCTCTGAGTCAGCAGTCTCTTCAGGACAGAATAGAGTTCAAGGTGGCTGTCTACAGTTGCAGGCAAAATTGCTACCCCCTGCTAAGAAAATTTAAGTGTCCTTAAATATTTGGGATGTGTGCAGAATACAGGCCAGCATTTTCATTTCCACCAGTCTACTATCCTCACTGTGGTTCAGATCATGAGCTTCTTGTTGCAAAATTTAGGCTTAAATTGAAGAAAGTAGGGAAAAGCACTAGGCCACTCAGGTATGAACTAAATCATATCCCCGACGAATACACAGTGGAGGTGACAAATAGATTTAAGGAATTAGATCTGATAGACAGAGTGCCTGAAGAACTATGGACGGAGGTTCGCAACATTGTACAAGAGGTAGCAACTAAAACCATCCCAAAGAAAAAGAAATGCAAGAAATCAAAATGGCTGTCTGAGGAAGCTTTACAAATAGCTAAGGAGAGAAGGGAAGTGAAAGGCAAGGGAGAAAGAGAAAGATACACCCAATTGAATGCAGAATTCCAGAGAAAAGCTAGAAGAGATAAGAATGCCTTCTTAAATGAACAGTGCAAACAAATAGAAGAAAACAATAGAATCGGGAGGACCAGAGATCTTTTCAAGAAAATTGGAGATATGAAGAGAACGTTTCATGCAAAGATGGGTATGATAAGGGACCAAAATGGTAGGGACCTCACAGAAGCAGAAGAGATTAAACAAAGGTGGCAAAATTATACAGAAGAACTATACAAGAGCGAGCTTAACATCCCTGATGACCACAATGGGGTAGTTACTGACCTGGAGCCAGACATCCTGGAATGTGAAGTCAAATGGGCCTTAGGAAGTCTGAGCAACAATAAAGCTAGTGGTAGTGACAGCATTCCAGTTGAACTATTCAAAATCTTAAAGGACGATGCAGTAAAAGTGCTACACTCAATATGCCAGCAAATTTGGAAAACTCAACAATGGCCACAGGATTGGAAAAGGTCAGTTTACATTCCAATCCCAAAGAAGGGCAATGCCAAAGAATGTTCAAACTACCGCACCATTGCACTAATTTCTCATGCTAGCAAAGTTATGCTCAAAATCCTACAAGCTAGGCTCCAGCAATATGTGGACCGAGAACTTCCAGAAGTACAGGCAGGATTTCGAAGAGGCAGAGGAACTAGAGATCAAATTGCCAACATACGCTGGATCATGGAGAAAGCTAGGGAGTACCAGAAGAACGTCTACTTCTGCTTCATTGACTATGCTAAAGCCTTTGATTGTGTGGAGCACAACAAATTGTGGCAAGTTCTTAAAGAGATGGGAATACCAGAGCATCTTATTTGTCTCTTGAGAAATTTATATGCAGGTCAAGAAGCAACAGTGAGAACTGAACATGGGATCACTGACTGGTTCAAAATTGAGAAAGGAGTTCGGCAAGGCTGTATACTGTCGCCTTGCCTGTTTAACTTGTATGCAGAGCACATCATGAGAAATGCAGGATTAGAGGAGTCACAAATTGGGATCAAGATTGCAGGGAGAAATATCAACAACCTCAGATACGCAGATGATACCACTCTAATGGCAGAAAGTGAAGAAGAACTAAAGAGCCTGTTGATGCGGGTGAAGGAGGAGAGTGCAAAAGTTGGCTTGAAACTCAACATCAAGAAAACAAAGATCATGGCATCCGGCCCTCTCAATTCCTGGCAAATAGATGGGGAAGAAATGGAGACAGTGACAGATTTTATTTTCCTGGGCTCCAAGATCACTGCAGATGGGGACTGCAGCAAAGAAATTAAAAGACGCTTGCTCCTGGGGAGGAAAGCTATGGCAAATCTAGACAGCATCCTAAAAAGCAGAGACATCACCCTGCCAACAAAAGTGCGTTTAGTCAAGGCTATGGTCTTCCCAGTTGCAATGTATGGCTGCGAAAGTTGGACCATAAGGAAGGCCGAGCGTCAAAGAATTGAGGCTTTTGAACTCTGGTGCTGGAGAAGACTTTTGCGAGTCCCTTGGACTGCAAGGCGAACAAACCGGTCAGTCCTAGAGGAGATCAACCCTGACTGCTCTTTAGAAGGCCAGATCCTGAAGATGAAACTCAAATATTTTGGCCACCTCATGAGAAGGAAGGACTCCCTGGAGAAGAGCCTAATGCTGGGAGCGATCGAGGGCAAAAGAAGAAGGGGACGACAGAGAATGAGGTGGCTGGATGGAGTCACTGAAGCAGTAGGTGCAAACTTAAATGGACTCCGGGGAATGGTAGAGGACAGGAAGGCCTGGAGGATCATTGTCCATGGGGTCGCGATGGGTCGGACACGACTTCGCACATAACAACAACAACAACTATCCTCACTGGTTATGAAGGGCCTTCTTGAATATATAAACCCAGCTTGTTCTGTTGTTTCTTCCATATTAAAGATTATCTAAAATCAACTCAGAATTTACTGTACATTCCCACTGGTAGGATGAATGAACACTAATTTACAAGGTGATAAGCATGAAACAGATCATGAATCCAGTATACAGTAACATCTCAGGAAATTTCCTTTCCTCCTGCAGAAATGCATTCATGACCATAAAGATTAGGAATCTCATTGTCCCAGCCCCTTCTTAGTTCAAATAAGGCTGAGAATATTTCTGTCCAGGCTGGTAATTATTCAGTCAAAATGGACGATGTGACTAATGATTCTCTTAAAATTACTAAATATAGATAAGAAATAAAAGTAAAAGGTGGAAAAAGATAAAATCAGAATTCTCAATGCAGTCTTTCAGAAACGTTCACACAGTAATAAAGAGAACTATTGTAATAACTAGTACAAAGAAAGAAAGCAACAAAAAGGAAGAACAAGAGTTCTGTTCCAAAAGAACCAAGAAATCAAAGCAAAATTTAAGCCATGGTTAGAGATACTGAACAACACAGCAATATATTATCTGATTAAGACAAAATACAGAATATATGGAAACAAAGCATCAAAGAATAAGAAATCTACATTAAGAGCAACTGGGAGAAACAAATCCCGAGCTGTAGATGGAATATCCAACAGAATTATTCCAAGCTACAGAAACTATCAAAATCTGAAAAAGAATATATCAAATATGGGAAAAAAACAATGGCTAAAGACTGGAAATGCTCAATCAACATTCCAAGCCTTCCCCCCCACACACACACACCCAAAAGGAGGCATCAAAGGTTGCAGAAACTACCAGATAAAAAAAGTGATGCTCAAAATTTTACAACAAAGACTTTTCTCATACATGCAATGATGATGTTGTATGCTCAAGCTGGATTCAGGAAGAGGCAAGGGAGATCACACTAAAAATGTATGATGGAACATACTAGGAGTATGCACAATTTTTTTCATTATTCTATATTATATTATTCTATATCCAAGGCTAAAAAATGGAGATGTTTTCCATAATTGCTTGTTTCTTTAGGACATTGACAGTTTGCAATACCGTCCAGTGGGTCTTTTGGGCTTACTGTGGGCTTACTTTACTTTCAATGGAAAAAGCTACTTGGTCTGAGGATGCTATTTATAAAAGTAAATTATCCAAATTTGCACAATTATTTATTTTACAAGTTTTATGCTGCCTTCTCTGTGGCTCAGGGTGGCTTACAACATTTGTAATAAAACCAGGGGAAAGTTTCACATTTAAAATCATTTCTACTTGTGCGTTTATAATTTAATTTATAATTTAAAAATAAAAACCAGTTAGCAAAACCTGAAGGACTTATTGGGATCATTGTTGTCAAAATGGAGTGGTGGTGGTGGTGAGGACAAAGTGCAATCTTATTATGGTAGCATCTCAGTGTTTTTCCACATATTCCTTTTTGTTTTGCTTTGTTTTATAGTGAGGCCAGCTACTTGGTGGTATTCTGTGGAGCTCTGCCATAGACCCAGTGGAATAGCTCTGTCTTTTATTTTGTTTTATTTTGTTTTGTTTTATTTTATTATTTTTATTCAATTTATTCAACACCACTCACGAGAATGGCTTATAAATGGACAACACTCATAATGCAAAAAACTGACAACACAGAGATAATGTCTCAATAAAAAATCCTCCACCTCCCTCACCCAGCCATTGGAGGAATGAAAGGAGGGGTCGAGAGCTCAGACCAATTGCTGGCTGAATGGAAAGGGGGGAGGCCTTGATCTTCTTCACTGCCCTGGCCTCAGCCATAGACCTGGCAGAAGAGCTCTGTTTAGCAGGTCCTGTGAAATGTTGGAAGTTCCCACAGGGCCCACAGCTCACCTGGGAACTCATTCCTCCCAGTCAGAGCCAGGACCAAAAATTTGTTATATGATTACTGCTGTTTGGCAGACTCCCAGGAGTTTTGAGGGCGTGTCCCCCAGTGGGCCAGAGGCTCAGGGGTTGGTGTTCAATTGGAATAAAGTATGTATGTGGATCTAATTTCTGTGTCTACCTTCTGAAATGTTCCAGGTCAAATGTGAATGATGTTACCAATGACAGATGTGGTGCAGGGTGTCATATGCAGAACTGTTGTAAGTCCCACAGGGTCCTTATCTCACTTGGAAGAGCATTCTACCAGGCTGAGAGGGCCCTGGCTCTAGTTGAGGCCAGGCGTCCTTCCCTGGGGCCAGGAATGACATACAGACATACAGGACATATACTGGAGAAACTGTGTATGCTGCAGACTCAATCTGTATGGTCCACTGGGATCCTGGAGACACATTTGCATCACCTGGCGAAAAATCATGGCATGGAGTGGCTTATATTCAAGAACTCTTCCCATGATGGCGCCCTGTCTATAATTGAATGCACTTGGCCAAAGACACTCTTGTGGTAGACCTGATGGCCTGTGGTAGGGCTTCCTGGGATAAAGATAGTTGGTCCAAGCAGCTAAACATTATGTACAGGGGAGTGCTTATCCTCCAGAACAATGCTGCATGTGGCCAGTGCTGACCATACTGCAGGACAGAAAGAGGTCATGCACCTGGGTCTCAGAAATGGCTACTTCAGTACTTGGCCAGGATATCATGGCATGAGTTGGCCAGGTTCTAGAACTGTCACATTGGATGCCCAATGCTCAGGCATCCCAGGTTATTTCAGTTCATCTGGGGCAAAGTCTCTCTGAAACAATGGGAGCAAAGGAGTCAAATCATCAGATTAGACAGTGATCCAAGGCTAGTTGGTATCTGGAATGACATGTGGGCCGGTTGTTCTCCCCAGGCAATGGGGTCTGATGAATGCAGGTGAAGTTGTATGCCCTGCTGGAATGTTGGAAATTCTAGTAGAGTTGGTGGGAACAGGGCCTATTTGGCCTCATTGCATGAAATGGAGCCTGTTGGAAGGGAGTCCGGTGTGTGATTGGACTCCCTCGGGTTCGGGGCCTCCCTAAGAAGTAGCCTGTATACAAGTACAGCTTACCTAACTGGGAGGCCGGGGATTTGTTGCCAAGTGGACTGGGGGCAGTCAAATGAGGGGCACCCTTTGCCTCTCCTGCATAAGTCGCTTCCCTTAGTGGCAGACTGCAGTAAGCAAGGGAATCTGCTCTCCTGGCTGGGAATGGTGTCTATGGACACCATTGGGTGTTGGTGCAGTCTGCTGACTGCTAGGTCAGGCTCCCTCTCCCACGCTGTGCCAAACCTCCCACAGGGAGGTAACAAAGCTGTAGCCTTGTTTATACCCAACATTGCTATGTTGCTACCAGCACATAATGCCTTCCTGCAAGTCAAAAAGCAACAATCCAGCAGCATCTTAAAGACTAACAAAATTTGTGGCAGTGTATGAGTTTCCATGAGTCATTGCTCACTTCTTCACTGTTGTTTCCTTTCACAAAATGAAGGAGAAATGACTTGAGGGATAGATTATCAGTGGTCCCCAACCTGCGGTCCACGGCCCGGTGCCGGTCCGTGAAGGCCATGGCGCCAGGCTGCGGTTCCCTCTCCCAGCCCCCCGCAGTAAAAAACTTCCCAGGCCACAAGCTTGCGGGGTCGCTGGAGGGACGGGGCCTTTGCCGGGAGCCCAGCCCGAGGAGGCCGCTGCCTTGCCTGCCTCCGGGCTCCTTCGTCCTCCGCCTCTCGCCTCGGCCCCGCCGCCGCCACCTCTGCTCCGTGCTCGGCTCCCGGTGCAGCCCGGCCATGCTAGGCAAGCTGTTCGCAACGGGCCCAGGCAGGAAGGGCGCCAGGAAGGGTCCTTCTCCGCAGGAGGCCAGCCAGCGGCTCCAGGCACGCATGCGCAAAAGTGGCGTGCATGGCGCATGTGCGGGCGGGACAGTTGCCCTGCCGGTCCCCAGCCAAAAAAAGGTTGGGGACCACTGGATTAGCTGATTTTCAGCCCAATGACACAAAATTGCAGCAGTGCCAGTGATGCCTATCCATGAAAGGTATACTAAGTTTCAATTATTATGGGCCCCTGAATAAGGTGCTCCAATTGCCCTCCTTGTAAAGAAAAACTAGTTCCATTCCCAGGAAGGCCACTGTCCTCTGTGACAATCTATTGTGTAACCTAGTGGTTACCTGCATATTTATGGCTGGTTTTTGTATTGTTAGTTTTACTTTTTAAATGATTTTACTTTTTATTTATTTTATTTACTAAACTTATGGGTAAATTACAAACCACTGAAAACTGAAAACAGATAAAAGGTGGGTGGATTAGTGGGTAGGAAGGAGAAAAGAAAGCAGAGAAAGGCGAAGGTGTAGAAGTTACTAGGAAGTAGAAAAGAGCAAATAGGAAACTTGGGGGATCCCGGGGAAATTGATGTGTCTCCCCACAAGTACTTGCAGGTCCCCTAACCTGCAAATAGTCCTGGTAGCCAGTACTGTGGAACAGGGCCCTAGTCTTCCTGGACAGAGGCTGCTAGGGGGAGGGAAAGCTGAAGACAGAGAGGCAAAAGGGTAGGCTGGGTGGTGGGTCGGAGGGACAGAAAGAAGCAGCCAGGGGGAGAGGCTATGGAGGCTTCATTGAAGGAACAGAGGAAATAGTGAGGGAGGGGGAAGTAAGATGCCTCCTGCAAGGCTTTGTGGACCTGACACTTTTACAGTTAGATATCTGTACTCTGTCATGTACTCTATGTACGCTAGTATCTGTACGCTATGGAGTCCAAGTGAACTAAAAAAAGTTTGGGCCTGAACAATTCAAATATATATTTGTCATAATACATTTGGAAGCTTTCTGTCTGGTAAGTAAGATATTGATTTATCCCACCAGTTGAAGTACTCCACAGCCTATATCACAAACTGCCTGAGAACTGAGAAATAAAATGTTGCTTGTTGTAGGTCCGTGTGGGGGCACCTTGTTTTCCTGTTTCACCTCAGCCTGGTGTTATCCACTGCATTACTGGCTCTACAGATTTTGGTATCTGGAAGTTTCATCTTTTTACTCAGTAGGGTTAAGGACATATTTTTTGTATTTCCTTTTTTACTTGCTATCTCTTCAACACACACACAAGCACAATTCCAAATAAGACACAAACTTTGCTTCTTTATCTGTTCAATGTGTCTGAGTTTAAGAATGTGGATTTGAAGTCACCCATGATTATATTTCTATTTATCTCAAATATATGATATCTCTACTATATATGATATCTCTGCCATGAAATCGAATTCTCAACTATCCTTCTCTTACACTCACAAAAAGAGACACACATTCTCCAGTAACCTCTCATTTTATTACAGCCTTTATGCCTGAGGAGAAATGGAAGTTGCCAATGGCAGGATAAAAATATGCCGGGTATACATAGATATTAAAAATTCTGGTGCTAGTCGAAAGGAGTCATTGGATACAACCAATAGCTGTTCGGTTTTATATGCTTATATGTTGCTTAGCACAAGCTACACAATTTTCTGCTTTTATTCTTTTATAAAAGATGTAACAGCTAGGGAAGCCAAGAGGAGAAGAAAGGGAGTAATGAAAACCCATGTTGTAATAGTAATAGCAATAATGGAAAATTAAAACTGGCATGTTATAATAACCAGATGTCAAGATCATTCAGTTTGTGCTATCCTACAAAGTATCTTTCAGATAGCAATGACACATTGAAACATTTTTTTCTTCAGTAGGATTTCACTAGCATGAATATGGTTTGTTTAATGTTTAGTATGCGCCAAATGTTAATGAACATACAGTGAAGAAATGAATTTTGTCTCTGGTGGTTTGAATTGAACAAAAAACTTCACCTGGAGTTCTTAAAAGTTTTTTTTCCCCCATCTCTGGGCAGAGAACATGCAGTTCAATTGCTTTCCAGCCCTACATCAGGCACCCTTTTTACAAATCTAACAGCTCTAGCTAAACACAATGGAATGGTCAAGTTTAGCCCCTCCCCTCAAAGAAAGAAAGAAAGAAAGAAAGAAAGAAAGAAAGAAAGAAAGAAAGAAAGAAAGAAAGAAAGAAAGAAAGAAAGAAAGAAAAGCAGGGTACAGAGACGTGAAGTTGTGAAGACCAAAGCATCATCACTCTCTCTTGGTGCAGGCCATTCCAACTTCGGGAATGTGGGCTGATAACAACTTTGTTCATTGTTGCTAGGGGGAGATGGATTGAGAGTTGCATCATGCAAGAGGTGATTGGCAGTTCACACTGTAAAGACTAGAGTTTTCACAGGCAGGCGAAGACTGCTTTTCCTGTCTTGGAGGAGGAAGCAAGGACTTGAGAACAAGGAAACTGCTGGTAGATTTTCCAGCACAGATTAATGATTCAAACTAGGATGTGTATTAAATAACAACTGTTTTATTCCAAGTGTGTACTTGTTGCTATTTTAAATGCTTTTGCAAGAGCCTTAACAAATATATTTTAATAAAAACCTATTGATGGGGTTTAACTTGCACTCTTTTGACAATTTCCAGTTTTCCTTGAGTCAGTCCTCTAACATTCCAGGTTGCTATTTGGTGCAGCTTCATAAACTGCAGACCCTTCTTTTCACCACTGGCACCAACAGCACCTGGAGTTACTGCTGGATTTGCCCCAGGACTGTCATAAAATCCAGGGCTACTTGCTGCAGGTCCTTGCTCCTACCCAATGGGGTCATTTATAAGATAGTTACCTTCATGGACCTTTGATATTAATAGACTCAAGTTATATGGCTTAAAATATAAGGTATAAAATATAAGGTAGTTTGTTGAAGACTTTGTTAGCATCCCTGGAAAAAAAACCTATTAAGAAATAAGGTCACTGATGAAGTAAAATACGAAAACAAGGTTTTATACCTAGGAACACATTCTTATTGTTTGAATAAAGTTTTTACCATCGCCAGCTTGAAATTTTTTTTCTTTTCTACCAAGGCATTTGTAGGCTGAAATAATACTAATTCGAATTCTACAAGGTATCTATAGTTCTAGGAGAAAAAGTATTTTGAGCAGTTTAACATTTTCTCTGTTGCCCTGTCTGGTAAAGGGCCTACAGGTCATTGGACAGTATTATAGAACTAGCAAGTAGAAATCAAACATTTATGTTTGTTGGGTAGGCTCAGTCAACATTACTTGATTAACAAAATCTTCTGTCACTTACCTCAGTCAGAATAATACCACTGCTTAGAATTTCCGGTCTCTTAACTTCCTCAGTCATATAAAATGTCATGGTATAATCTGGAGGATGTGCCTTCTCCTGTTCAAGTATTTGTTCAGCTTAGTGGCATCTTTCCCACTGGTTTCAAAAAGAAAGGCAACAAGGACAGGAGAAAATCATGCAGAAGGAAAGGTATAGAAGCAGTTCTAATAATCAATAGAACGGACTAAGGAAGATTGGGGTGTACCAATGAAAGCTGTGCTCCAAGTAGACCAGAATTATTGATTTGATTTGACTCCAGCAGAGCAGTTCTTTTTATGTCACATGGTTTGTTTGTGTGTGTGTGTTTCCTATTGTTTGTTCTGCATATAAGAAAGAAGGACTGAAAGTGGGTGGCTCTTGAAAATTTCCAAGTAGGCTTAGTCTCTCACAGGCAGTGAATATAAGCCTTTTATACAATCTTAGAGAAGCATTTTGTTGTCAGGGGAATTCCTAACAATTCAGAACAGATGGAATGACTGAAACACTTCCCTGTCACCATCTTAAAAAGATAGTTCTAGTCAGTGTTTATTTACCTGCCATTAGAGTGCTTTTATAACTTAAAACCTTGAAGGTGTACTTTGGGCAAAGTATGAAACTTGTCCCTTGCCTATTGGAACAATGTCTCTCTGAAATGTCGTGTTTAAAAGCATGCTTCATCTATGTATTGATTGAAACAAGTCACCTAAACAGTGGAAGGAAACCCAAAACCAAAAAATGCCTCCAGATACTGTCTTGTCATATAATAGAGAATACTTGCCACAAGCTTTTGGTTGAGGCCAATGGCCAATGCCATCGACTGAGGCCCCCTAGAGCCCTCCCCCACCAGATATGCCACCTGATACAACACAAGGCGACCCCAAGTTCCGTCTCTTCATCAAGGGAAAGTTTGTACAGTTATATTGTTAACAGTTCGGATGATTAAAATATTTATGACTTGCAAGTTTTAAATTTACAAGTTAATGAGCTTGATCATTATTTGTTGTTGTTGTTATGTGCGAAGTCGTGTCCGACCCATCGCGACCCCATGGACAATGATCCTCCAGGCCTTCCTGTCCTCTACCATTCCCCGGAGTCCATTTAAATTTGCACCTACTGCTTCAGTGACTCCATCCAGCCACCTCATTCTCTGTCGTCCCCTTCTTCTTTTGCCCTCGATCGCTCCCAGCATTAGGCTCTTCTCCAGGGAGTCCTTCCTTCTCATGAGGTGGCCAAAATATTTGAGTTTCATCTTCAGGATCTGGCCTTCTAAAGAGCAGTCAGGGCTGATCTCCTCTAGGACTGACCGGTTTGTTCGCCTTGCAGTCCAAGGGACTCGCAAGAGTCTTCTCCAGCACCAGAGTTCAAAAGCCTCAATTCTTTGACGCTCGGCCTTCCTTATGGTCCAACTTTCGCAGCCATACATTGCAACTGGGAAGACCATAGCCTTGACTAAACGCACTTTTGTTGGCAGGGTGATGTCTCTGCTTTTTAGGATGCTGTCTAGATTTGCCATAGCTTTCCTCCCCAGGAGCAAGCGTCTTTTAATTTCTTTGCTGCAGTCCCCATCTGCAGTGATCTTGGAGCCCAGGAAAATAAAATCTGTCACTATCTCCATTTCTTCCCCTTCTATTTGCCAGGAATTGAGAGGGCCGGATGCCATGATCTTTGTTTTCTTGATGTTGAGTTTCAAGCCAACTTTGGCACTCTCCTCCTTCACCCGCATCAACAGGCTCTTTAGTTCCTCTTCACTTTCTGCCATTAGAGTGGTATCATCTGCATATCTGAGGTTGTTGATATTTCTCCCTGCAATCTTGATCCCAATTTGTGACTCCTCTAATCCCGCATTTCTCATGATGTGCTCTGCATACAAGTTAAATAGGCAAGGCGACAGTATACAGCCTTGCCGAACTCCTTTCTCAATTTTGAACCAGTCAGTGATTCCATGTTCAGTTCTCACTGTTGCTTCTTGACCTGCATATAAATTTCTCAAGAGACAAATAAGATGCTCTGGTATTCCCATCTCTTTAAGAACTTGCCACAATTTGTTGTGCTCCACACAATCAAAGGCTTTAGCATAGTCAATGAAGCAGAAGTAGACGTTCTTCTGGTACTCCCTGGCTTTCTCCATGATCCAGCGTATGTTGGCAATTTGATCTCTAGTTCCTCTGCCTCTTCGAAATCCTGCCTGTACTTCTGGAAGTTCTCGGTCCACATATTGCTGGAGCCTAGCTTGTAGGATTTTGAGCATAACTTTGCTAGCATGAGAAATTAGTGCAATGGTCCGGTAGTTTGAACATTCTTTGGCATTGCCCTTCTTTGGGATTGGAATGTAAACTGACCTTTTCCAATCCTGTGGCCATTGTTGAGTTTTCCAAATTTGCTGGCATATTGAGTGTAGCACTTTTACTGCATCGTCCTTTAAGATTTTGAATAGTTCAACTGGAATGCTGTCACCACCACTAGCTTTATTGTTGCTCAGACTTCCTAAGGCCCATTTGACTTCACATTCCAGGATGTCTGGCTCCAGGTCAGTAACTACCCCATTGTGGTCATCAGGGATGTTAAGCTCGCTCTTGTATAGTTCTTCTGTATAATTTTGCCACCTTTGTTTAATCTCTTCTGCTTCTGTGAGGTCCCTACCATTTTGGTCCCTTATCATACCCATCTTTGCATGAAACGTTTTCTTCATATCTCCAATTTTCTTGAAAAGATCTCTGGTCCTCCCCATTCTATTGTTTTCTTCTATTTGTTTGCACTGTTCATTTAAGAAGGCATTCTTATCTCTTCTAGCTTTTCTCTGGAATTCTGCATTCAATTGGGTGTATCTTTCTCTTTCTCCCTTGCCTTTCACTTCCCTTCTCTCCTTAGCTATTTGTAAAGCTTCCTCAGACAGCCATTTTGATTTCTTGCATTTCTTTTTCTTTGGGATGGTTTTAGTTGCTACCTCTTGTACAATGTTGCGAACCTCCATCCATAGTTCTTCAGGCACTCTGTCTATCAGATCTAATTCCTTAAATCTATTTGTCACCTCCACTGTGTATTCGTCGGGGATATGATTTAGTTCATACCTGAGTGGCCTAGTGCTTTTCCCTACTTTCTTCAATTTAAGCCTAAATTTTGCAACAAGAAGCTCATGATCTGAACCACAATCAGCTCCTGGTCTTGTTTTTATTGACTGGATAGAACTTTTCCATCTTTGGCTGCAGAGCACATAGTCAATCTGATTTCTGTGTTGACCGTCTGGTGATGTCCATGTGTAGAGTCGTCTCTTGGGTTGCTGGAAAAGAGTGTTTGCTATGACCATTGTATTCTCTTGACAAAATTCTACCAGCCTGTGCCCTGCTTCATTTTGTACTCCAAGGCCAAACTTGCCTGTTATCCCGGTTATCTTTTGGCTTCCTACTTTAGCATTCCAATCCCCCATGATGATAAGCACATCATTTTTGGGCGTTGCTTCTAGAAGGTGTTGTAGGGCTTCATAGAACTGATCAACTTCATCCTCTTCAGCAGCAGTGGTTGGGGCGTAGACCTGAATCACTGTGATGTTGAATGGTTTGCCTTGGATTCGAACTGAGATCATTCTGTCATTTTGGGGATTGTATCCCAAGACTGCTTTTCCTACTCTCTTATTGATTATGAAGGCTACTCCATTTCTTCTGCGAGATTCTTGTCCACAGTAGTATACCTGATGGTCATCTGAATTAAATTCACCCATTCCTGTCCATTTTAGTTCACTGATTCCTAAAATGTCGATGTTCAGTCTTGTCATTTCTTGTTTAATTGAAACAAGTCACCTAAACAGTGGAAGGAAACCCAAAACCAAAAAATGCCTCATTTTTTGATCATTATACTCTGTACCAAAATTGGATGTAGTTGTGAACCATTAATTTCTATTATAGACCACCCTGAGCCACAAGGGAGGGCAGTATAGAAATGCAAGTCAGTCAGTCTGTAAATAAATAAAGAACACAGGGATAAGCTGATACTGTAATATTTATTTCTTCTTGAATTTGTACACTGTCATCATTTCCACTCTCACATCAATTTAATTATTATCACTGATCATTCTTTTATATGTAACTGCATACAAATACAGGATTGCTGGGCAGAAGAAACATTTGAAACCTACCACACAGGATTATTATGCAGATGAAACAGGAAGCAAAAGAACCCTGACAAAACCAACCTGTTTCATCAGTACAATCCTGTGCACTAGGCCTCAAATGTTGGGAAGGGAGGAGGAAAGATACACACGGCTTGGACAGAGAAACAGACAGAAAAATGTGTTTCTCATCTCAGTTAGTTGGGAGGTATCCCCCACTTAGGGCGAAATGAGGGTCTTGCTCAGGATTCAACAGCCCCTTCCCTTCCGTCCTGCTGTGAAGGAAGCCTCTAACTGTTGAATGATAGCTTACTCATTCCTTCCATCACATTTTCAGTGTGGGTTCCCTAAGAAGCTACCCAACTGGTTTGCCAGTGTTTGATCTTCTCTGATTGATCCTTCACAGTGCAGGGGGTTGCACTAAATGACCCATGAGGACCCTTCCAACTCTATGATTCTATGATCAAGCACTGGTAAGCCTGTTGGGCCATCACTTTTCACTTCTATGTCTGTGTACCTGACTGTCTGAACAATTGTGCCCATTATTCCCCTAAGCCAATATGCATGTGCATTCAGGCAATGATAACCAGCAGCAAGAGTACCTTGGGTCAGTCAGCCTGAAGCATCTGGTATGGGCACCTTTCATATCCTTAAATGGGGTATTCTAATTAAGTTGAACCACCTGTGAAACATCTGCTAGGATATAACCAGCATTCACTAAGTCCAGGCATAATTAATAATTACTTTTTCCAACACATGAACTATGGAATAGGTGAGGAAAAGGCCTCCTTCCAGCCAAGCTGAGAAGGTCAAAAACAAAGCAAAAAATAAATCCACGTATATTCACATTTGCCTGGTCTCAAAGTGACCAGCTCATCTCATACCTCAATATTAAGAGAGTGCGACTGGGGCAGCTTGACCAGAAAACAGATGGCCCAACTGAGAAAAGAGGGCCTTAAATATCCTTCCTTTTAGCCTTTCTGATTAGCTGATTGCTTTAGGATGCTTAGGGCTAATCCTGCGTTGAGCAGGGGGTTGGACTAGATGGCCTGTATGGCCCTTTCCAACTCTATGATTCTATGATTCTATGATTCTAAACTGAAAAGTATATTGACCTACATTTGAAAGAGAGGTGAAACCAAGTAACGGTCTTCAAACTAAAGGAAAGCACTGCATTCTCTTCTGCTCATGGCTTGTTATAGGATATGTGTGTTCTAACTGTTGTTAGGAAATATCTGATCAGAGATGACATTCTCTTTTTTTATTTCTGGAATGACAAAGACACAATGATCTATACACTGTTCATAATCTGTTCACATCTGTCCATCATTGTTCACAGAATGTAAACCAAAGGCTTTAGGATTACAGCCTGCAAAAAATTCCCTCTGCTTCTTCTTCCTCTTTTTTTATTTTTCTTGTTTAATATCCAACAAGATGCAGAGTTCTGAACAAAATGGCTGTTTACACTCTCATTTGTGTCATTTTTGTTGGCTCTAATAAAAGGTGTTTTTGGTTTGAGATTTTGCTTTATATCGGTAACAACTCCTATCAAAATAATCAATGGTAAGAAAATATAAAAATAACCAAGAGCTTGTATTACAAATGTTTTAGGTTTTGCTGTGACCATTTCCACACTAGTAATATAGTTCAGATTTACATTTTAAAGGGCTGACTTTTCTGTCCATTTCCACATTAAAATCCACCTTTCCAGCATGTAGGCATGGTCTGCTCCCAAACGAATCCAACCCATGCTCAAATTCCCCCCAGTTGTGACTAGAAATAATCCCCATTTATCAATGTATAACCTAGGTTTGGGTTTGTTTTTTTTAAATCAACAACAAGATTACGGAGAGCTGGGTCAGTAGCCTCATTGAGACCCATTATGCACGGGGGTTTTAGCGCACATTCAGGGTGGAATGGCGGCGACTAAAATCACGGATAACGCACGGAGCCGGCTGCAACCAGCTGCAGCTTCGGTGCATGCCGCCGAAAAAGCCGCGTCAGTGAAACGCGGAAGAAAGCGCAGCTTCCGGGTGAGCGGGGCGCAACCAGAAGCGGCGCCCGGATCGGCGCGTGCATAATCGGTTACTCTGGGTTTTGCCGCCGTCGCGCCCCGCCCCGTGTATAACCGGTATGCGTCGCGTCTTCCCCCTCCGCGTTTTCCATGTGACCCGAAATCGCCGTTTCGGCGGCCGTGCATAATGGGCCTGAGGGAGAAGAGGGGAAAAGGCATGCATCACCAGCCAGCCCCTTATAAAGGGGGGTCTGGCCTGCCCCCCTTCCCCAACAAGATAATGTGGGCATCACAGCCCAATGGAGCTCTGGGACATGAAGTTCCCATCCACCTAGCCAGGTCCTTGTGTTGTGTGGAGCAGCAAATCACACCCAGGGCAAGTCCTGTTCACCCTTTTTTTAAAAAATGGGGTGATCATGGTACAATGGTGTTTGTAAGTGTAAAAGAATGCAGCTTTGCACAGCAGCATTGTAATACAATAACCGGGGGGGGGGGTTAAAAAAATTACATTCAGTACACTTTGAAGCAAGGATGGGGAGGCAATTGAGAATTCCAGAATGGTGGAATTAAGGGGCATGTCAAAAAGAAAGGTGGGGGGAAATTGAAAAGGGAAAGGGAGCAAAGCACAATGGGAGGCTGCCTCCATCACACTCAGATGCAGAAAGCATGTTGCAAATTTCTGCCTGGGAAATGAGGAGAGGAAATCCCAAATGTGGAAAGGCTAGAGTTTCTCCAGGCAGTTTGTTAAAGAAAAAAAAAAGCCTCTTTGCCAGGAGAAGGGAGAGGGAAGTGGAGGGTGGGCTTAACACGGAGATCTAGCTACTTTTTCTGCTTTGGTTTTGCACAGCCATTTTGTGAGTGCTTGCTGGTTGCTGTCCTGCTGCTCTTGCTACAAAGCTGGGGGAATCGAGTTTTCAGGATTCCCCAGCTAGCACTTTCAATCTGAGAATGTAGCTGCCAGTTTTCTGCTGGGAAGCTGGATGTAGATGACATTGTTTGAAATGCCAAAAATATGGCATCTGCAAATGGTAAGTGACTAACTATATTTTCCGGGTGCGGAATATCTCTAAAAGTCACAGCTAGATTTTGAAATTTATTTTAAAAATTAATTTCCTTAGGATTAGGGCACAAACTGGGGGAAAATGCAATTCATGGCATTTCATAGTTCATGTTTGACAAGTATCAAACCAACTGGAAATCTCGATCACAAACCAAACTGATTAATGGTTCTGCAAACTCCCTTGAAAGGGACTGCAGTTGCCTTAAATTGTGTTTGCAGAAAGCTGTTTTGTACAGTGCCTTTAAAGATGCTTCTCACCTCTCAGCTGTTTTGTGGCATTCATGGGCTGTCTTTAAACTTTAATAGGACTGCACAAGACAGACTGAAAAATAGCTGAGCAGCTGGGAGCAGCTCCCCACCATTCAGTTGTTTTTTGGCTTCTTGTTTAAGGCCTTTAAAGTTGTAAGGGTCTGCACAAGACAGACTAAAACAGCTGAGCAACAAGAAGCAGAAACTCCATGTCACTCAGTTGTATTTCAGGCTTTTTTATGCATTTCCTTTAAACTTTAAAAATACTGCACAAGATGGCCCAAAACATCTGAGCAGTGGGGAGCTGGTGCTCCCTGCAATTTAGCTGTTTTTGGAGCTTTTGTGGGGAACAGGAAGCAGGGTTTTAAAGTGACTTAAAGTCTCTTTAAGTCCTTGTTTTCTGCTCCAACAAGCAACTACTATGCATTGTTTTAAAATTTCATGAAAATATGTGATCGTAGTATTAGGTTTGTCAACCATGTCCCGGTCAAATTTTGTTTCATGGTTTGGTCTCTGCTCATCCCTCCTCAGGATTTCTTCATAGATTTGAAATTTTAAATTACCTCAGGATGTAATCTCGGATTTTGGTCACCAAGTAGCACTGAGCTATCCCAAATCTGTGGTAGCTTTTCACTATCAAAATATAGGTAGAAGTACCTGATATCTTGGGGTTTACTAGTACAGACTGAGCATGTCAGGTTGCAGAGTAGAATGATTACTCTTTAGAGTAGCAGAAATATTCTGCAATGAGAATGACAGTCCTCAGAGTAAAGTGATGAAAAGTTATTCTGTCAGTGTGTGTGTGTGTGTGTGTGTGTGTGTGTGTGTGTGTGTACAAAGGCATGCACATGTGCTGGACTATAAAGGTAACAGAACATAAGTATGCTTTATTCAGGATTCTGGACCTGAGCTCTCTGGGAGCTGGGATAAAGAACTGAAATCTTTATTCCCTGATGGTGCCATCTTTGGATCTCCAGGCTTAGCTTTGTGTTCTGTTTCGTGCTTTTAGCCTGAGTCAGTGAAATGGAAAAGTGTTGAGGAACCAAAATGTAGCCAGAAACAACCTGAAGCAGAAGTTAACTATCTTCCCCAAAGGAAAAATAAATATTAAGTTTATTACTGTTAGGTTAACTGACACGGAAATCTTTATAAAATCTGACATCCTGCTTGCGTGTCTGTATTCGTTACTATCAAACAAATACAAATTATAACCAATGAAGAAATGTTTGTCGGAATTGTGTTTCATGTGAATCCTCAGTACCTCCACAGACCAAGATTTAAAGATCAGCTGTCTGTCATCTATATGTGGTATTACATATCAAGTTCAGATCTACCGAAGGGTCTTGGAAAGCTCAATGAGACCATTGATTTTGACAGGTCAATCCAGTATCACATTTCTCTTTGTTTTGCTTCCCCCCTCCCCTCCCTTTTCTTTTAAAGTAAGTTGCTCTCTAACATTGTTTTGTATTATTTCCACTTCTAAGTTTGATTAACAATGAGATCCATTGAGATGCAAAAATGTGGCAGGAAGTCATATGGCATCATAGTCACATGACAGGAAAGAGAGTTATGATCTCTGGTGTCAAGGCTAGGACTTTTGGCAGCTAATCATGAGATAGTGGATAGAAAATGGGTGCTGTGAACTTTAAAGTGAACATGTTTGACAGGGAATATACCATGTACAACAGCTACCATCATTCATGAATGCAGTCTCAGTTGTTCTTGGCTAGTCACCATCTGGCTCAAATAGCTGTCAACCAGTTTTGGAGCTACATAGTAGTTGCAATGTTCCAATTTCATTACAACTGCAGAGTAGGTGAAATCAACTATTCCCCATGGTCAGGTAATTATGATGCAAGAAAGGAATCACCTGAAAATGAGGGACAGATCATTTCCTTCCCAGTTCCCCTCTACCACATAGAATCGTAGAATCATAGAGTTGGAAGGGGCCATACAGGCCATCTAGTCCAACCCACTGCTCAACGCAGGATCAGCCCAAAGCATCCTAAAGTAGCGGTCCTCAACCTTCTTGTAGTCGGGGACCGCCTCCGAGGGTGGGAGAGAGCTGGCGGCCCGGCCACAGCAGCTGCACATAAACATGCATGTGCAGTTGCCACGCATGTGCGTTTTCACCACTAGGTTGCGCTAACGTGCATGCGCAGAACAGCCACACGTGCGCGTTTTTGCCAGCAAGGGGCGCAAACACGCGTGTACGGTGGCTCCGTGCATGCGCGTTTGTGTCGCTGGCATGCCAGCGGCCGTGCCTGCCTCTTTCCCCCCTCTCGCTGCGGGGGGAGGGGAAGGCAGGCGCGGCCGCTGGCGGCCCGGTACCATGGCCTTAACGGCCCAGTACCGGGCCGTGGACCGGGGGTTGAAGACCCCTGTCCTAAAGCATCCAAGAAAAGTGTGCATCCAACCTTTGCTTGAAGACTGCCAGTGAGGGGGAGTTCACCACCTCCTTAGGCAGCCTATTCCACTGCTGAACTACTCTGACTGTGAAAAGTTTTTTCCTGATATCAAGCCTATATCGTTGTACTTGTAGTTTAAACCCATTACTGCATGTCCTTTCCTCTGCAGCCAACGGGAACAGCATCCTGCCCTCCTTTCAACCTTTCAAATACTTAAAGAGGGCTATCATGTCCCCTCTCAACCTCCTTTTCTCCAGGCTGAACATTCCCAAGTACCTCAACCTATCTTCATAGGGCTTGGTACCTTGGCCCCAGATCATCCTCGTTGCTCTCCTCTGTACCCTTTCAATTTTATCTACGTCCTTCTTGAAGTAAGGCCTCCAGAACTGCACACAGTACTCCAGGTGAGGTCTGACTTCCTCCCCCTCTCTTCCCTTCTCACTTATCAGCATCCCCTGGAAGTCTGCTGTTTACACACAACATTTACTCCTGCACACATAGGGGAATTTGGGGGATTTGCTGCAAGATGTAATAAAATGAAGGACAAGATTGCTTGTTGAAAATAATGGGAGAGACCTGAAAGCCCTTTGGATATAACAGGAGCTAAGAATAAGAATTGACCTGCATGGACTCCATTGATACCCCCGAAGGCTGTGCAAAAAGACATTATATAAAATGATCTTGACAATACACAGACAATAACTTTAATTTATTTTAATTTGTAATCAGTGTTCACTGATATGATTGGCAGAAAAAAAGTGGTGCCAGGACTGTGGGAATGCAGTGGCCCAGGGCTTTTGTTTATGGCCTGGGGCTAACAGCAGGCTGGGGAAAGCCTTCTTCCTATCCTCATTCTCCTTGTGCATGGATGTGGGAGAGGCAAGACACTACAGCTGTCCCAAGCTGGCCAACCTTTATCATGCAGCTGGCTGGAGGAGTAGGGACTCTGGGAAGTCCTGGGGGCCTGGCTCACCCTTCAGAACCATCCTGCTTCTATTTAGCTGGGCCACCGCTAGGCTGACTTCCTCACTTGTTTTTCGTCTTAAAAATGTTTTTTATTCACACACTCAGACAATGCCAACAACAAAACATTGTTCAAATATATTCACATTTTCAGGTAAGTGTGTAAGCTGTAGTCTGGAAATTTCATTAAATAAATTATAAACCTATTTAAAATTAGAAAAAGAAGAAGAAGAAGAAGAAGAAGAAGAGTTGGTTCTTATATGCCGCTTTTCCCTACCCGAAGGAGGCTCAAAGCAGCTTATAGTCGCCTTCCCATTCCTCTCCCCACAACAGACACCCTGTGGGGTAGATGAGGCTGAGAGAGCCCTGATATCACTGCCCGGTCAGAACAGTTTTATCAGCACCGTGGCGAGCCCAAGGTCACCCAGCTGGTTGCATGTGGGGGAGTGCAGAATTGAACCTGGCTCACCAGATTAGAAGTCCACACTCCTAACCACTACACCAAACTGGCTGTACATTGGGACAGGGCCATCTGGAAGGGGAAAATCTGGGCCATCCCCAGCTGGGACATTGCTCCTAACCTCTCCCCCCCCCAAAGTGTCACTTCCATCATCTACCCTCACAACCTTAAAATAGAAATGAAAGATCAACCTCCTACCCCACACTTGGTTTTCATGAGATCAGGGAGAGTATGAATGTGTGTGTGTTGCATGAGGGGGAGCGCAGAATCAAACCTGGCATGCCAGATTAGAAGTCCACACTTCTAACCACTACACCAAACTGTAATCATCTCTCTTTTTTCTCCCATCAATGATTCTAATCTTAGTTGTTTTTTCAAGTTCCATTATATTTCTTAATTTAGTACACCACCTATCCGAGGAATTTTTTTTAACATTTTTCCAACATGGAACAATATACACCCTTGCTGCAATTGAATGAAAGCTGATGACTGGTTTTAGTTAAATTGGGTGTTTACATTGATAAATAAGTTGAGCAGGGCTAGTTCAATAATAGGTTTTTATTTGTTCCCACGTTATTTTAGCAATCTCTGCAAATATTTATTTCCAAAAATTTCCTATAACTGGACAAGACCAACACATATTAATAAACACCCCTAGAACCTGGCATGCCAGGTTCGATTCTGCACTCCCCCACATGCAACCAGCTGGGTGACCTTGGGCTCGCCACGGCACTGATAAAACTGTTCTGACTGGTGATATCAAGGCTCTCTCAGTGATATCAAGGCTCTCTCAGTCTCATCTATCTCACAGGGTGTCTGTTGTGGGGAGAGAAATGGGAAGGCGACTGTCAGCCGCTTTGAGCCTCCTTCAGGTAGGGAAAAGCAGCATATAAGAACGAACTCTTCTTCTTCTTCTAAACATTCCAAAGCTAGCTATAAGATGTTTTTAGCCTAACGTTATCTAAAAAGCATTCCATGAGAACAGCCTAGCACAGGCTGTTCCCTCTGCTCTGCTTTCATCTGCTGTAGGTGAAACGTCAGGAAGACGCATTTTTCCACCCAAAAGAACAGAAGAGATATAGAGCAATGACAATATGCAAATCTAAAACCAATTTTTATTACTTGACTAATAAATGATTAGTCCTTTTAGAAACATATTACCACCCTATTGTAGGGGGCGCCACAGAGGTAGCTTACCCCAGGCTTCCCTAGTGTTTGAGAATTGCTATAGATCCTTTGAGGGGGAGGCTATGCCTGCATTCCTGCCTCTCCTATTTTAGGACTCTTTTAAGAGGTCTTGGGGGTGGAGCCATACAGCACCATGCTCAGCTTAAGATGGCTGGCTCATACCACTCCAGTGTCTATGTGAATCCCAGGACTTGCTGCACCATGATTTTCCCTCAAAAGTTGAGTGGGGGAGGTGGGTTACATTGGGTGACAAGTGGTCCACCCAGTGCCAGATTCGTCTCCATGCTATGCCAATGTTCCTGCAGTTGTATTCAATAAAGTCATTGCCAGTTTCTTTTCCCCAAACTGACTGTGTGTTGTTCTTCTTTCCTCAGCCTCATTTAACTGCCCCACCCCAGAACAACAAACTAGAGTAAGAACATGCATGCATGAAATACCACCAATTGAACTGTTCTGTAGTGTTTAAATACACAATGTAACAAAAAGGCTCAGGCTACTCTCAGATAATGAAACAGGTCCCTGTTACAGACTACCAAGCAGAATGTGAGACTTACCAAGGAATGAGGTGTTTGATCACTTCATGCAATGCATGGAGAGACAGGAAATTACATTCCTTTGCTCTTTACACATACATGAAATCCGCCAACATTTCAAAAGTAGCAAAAAAGATTATTCTATTGGGTTAGCAGCCCAGCAAGTGAATTTCTCAAAGCATCTGAAGATTCTGAGCTAAGGGTTGAAGAGCATTTGTCCATGAGGGGCCATTATTTGACAAATGCAGGGCTAAAGCCTTCTTGGATGCTAATATTTATGTATATCTCTCACCTATTATATCCATCTGCAATCTGTATTATAGTCTTCCTGATTCATGAAGATGCTTTAAAAAAAATCCAGTCAAGCCATACAGGAGCATAGCAGAAGGCTATATTTGCCAGTCATATGCTATACTCACAAAAATGAGGGTCCCAATTTACCCATTCTATGGTATGATGCTTGAAGTTGAAATACAGGTGAGTTGAAACCGTTTCAAGTCCTAAGATACTCATGGGAAAAAGCTGTCCCACACAATTGCATCAGTTTTCACCACTGCATCATAAATCTTTTTTTATAGATTGTGTTGCCATGATGAATCACGCTGGGAGCCACTTCATGTGAATATCAAGCTGCCTCCATGAAGCTCATTAGAAAGGAGCCACCAGCTGTCATTTGGAGGAGAGCCTGCCACTTCAAGCAACAACATGCAGTTTCTAGTTGCAAATCTAGTAGCTTTTTATGTAGACTCTACATAAGCCTCTTAGGACCAAGTCAGAGAAAGGCAGGATATAAACCTTTGAATTAAATTAAATTTCATTTGAATCCCTGTCATACCAGTGCTATTGCTTTCATATGCTTCAACCAACACTAAGTAGTGATCCATTTTAAATTATCTGTTTAATAATAATTATTATTATTGTTGTTGTTGTTGTTGGTAATCCCCAGGCCCAAGGAGACTCATGTGTCCTTGGCCCCAGCGTGGTGGAATGAGTTGCCATCTAAGATTAGCGCTCTGATGGAACTAATGCAGTTCCACAGGGCCTATAAGAAGCACTTTTCTGTCAGGCCTATGGTTAAGGCCAGAGTGGCTTAACATCTTCTGGGCTTCCTTATCTCAGATCTCCAGGTTTCTCCTCCCCTTTTGTTCATGGCTGGACATATGTTTCCAGCCAATTCCTAGGCCTGATACAAGATGGTAGCAGCATTTACCAATATTTACAAGGTGATTGCACCCTTTAAAACTCAAGGCAGACAACAAGTAGTTATAGTAAAATAATAACAGTCTTTAATTGGAAGGAAAATAACAAAAAGAAACAGGCAAAAATGTATCTAGCACACTAGCATTTGAGTAGATAGGAAATAAAGTAGGAATAGGGTTGTAAGTAGTATATCTATCAGTCCTGGAAAGTGTAGAAGCAGAGATCATGACACAGCCAGCCAGCAGCATGAAGGGTGGTCTGAATGGGTCCCAGTTCAGAAGCACACTTTGGCTTGGCAAAGCCACTGTTTATATATGTTTTTGGGCAAGGGGGTAGAGTTGTGGACATGACTGAAACCAGGTGGGCACATGATGGGATTTGATATGAGGTAGGATATTGGTTGGTTTGGCAGTTGGTTTGGGGAAATCACTTCCCCTGGCAGATAGACTTAGAATAGAAAAAGTGATTACTTAAAAAGCTTTTTGGCAAAGTGAACTGTCTGGTAATTTGAGCAGCAATATATTGGGGGTAAGGTGTTGGGAGAGAAGAGTGCATTGTCTGCATGCAATTTAAACTGATTGGCCCTCATTGGAAGATTTGAACTGATTTATCCTCATCTACACAGTGCAATTTGAACTGATTGGCCCTCATTGGCAGAGTGTTCTCTCCCTATTGGCTGCACAATCCCAGGGAGGGTCAATCAGGTAAGGACTGAATTGTCTGCATGTAATTTGAACTGATTGGTTCTCATTTCCACAATGCAACTTGAATGGATAGTCCTGCATTGACAGAGTGCTAACTCCCTATTGGCAGCATACTCCCAGGGAGGTCCAATCAGATAGAGATTGAGTTGTCTGCATGCAAATTGAACTGATTGGCCCTCATTGGCTGATTGCAATTTGCACTGCTTGGCCCTAATTGGCAGAGTGTAATTTGAACTGATTGGCCGTCACTGGCAGAGTGGTATCTTCCTACTGGCAGCACAATACTAGGACCAATCAGGTAGGGAGTGAGTTGGCTGCATGCAGTTTCAACTTTATAATGTTTAGTGATAGTGGTATCAGCTTTTCTCAACTTTTTTACCTTTGAGAAACCCCTGAAATATTCGTCAGGCTTCAAGAAACCCCAAAAGTGGGATTTCCAGGTCCCTTCTGGAGGCTTCTTCCTTTCGACTGTTCAGGATGCCAGCCTCCAGTGGAACCTGGAGAAACCCCAGAATGAAAGCTCCTATCTAGACTGCAGATATCAGTTCCCTGGAGGAAATGGCTGCTTGGGACAGGGAGGAGGGCTGTGTGGCACTCAAACACAGAAGACAAAAGTATTCTTTCTTCTGAAACTGCAAATCTTATTAATCACACAATCATCTCCTCATGTAGGAAATACCTGAATGTCTCCTGCCTTGGATTGCTCAGAGAAGCCATTGTCCAGAAGGTACAAATTTAAAGGAAAAGAATCCCATAGTCAAAGACCAAGTTTAAAAGACTTACACCATCCTTCTGCAACAGTTTATTCTGCCTGTGCTCTAACTATATCTCTTTAAGACAATGGCAATTTGTACAGCTTGGTGTAGTGGCTAAGAACAGTGGCTTCTAACGTGTGAGCTGAATTTGATTCCCTGCTCCTCTGTATGCTGGGTGACCTTGGGCTAGTAACAGTCTTGTTAGAAACTGTTCTCTCTTAGCCTCACCTACCTCATAGGGTATCTGTTGTGGGGAAAGGAAGGAAAAATGATTATAAGTCACTCTGAGACTCCTTTGGGCGGTGAAAAATAGGATATGAAAACCAACTCTTCTTCTACTGGGAAGGTGATACTGGGGGGCTTTCCGCACCGGGATCCTTGTAGCAAATTGTTTGCTGAACGAAAAATCGCCATTTAAAATAGTGGAATTCGTCATTATGCATACCTGACTTTGTAGTGGAATCCAGTTGCGTTTCCATCGTTTCCCACAAGCTTCCGGTCTCAGCAAAAATCGCTAGAAAGGAAGCGCTATTGCCGAGCTCGTCCCGCCCCTGGCCGTCAAGCAGCTAATGGGCAGCCGTTAGCATGCTCCCAAACAGCCCCTTTCCCTTTAAGAAAGGTTTTTTTAAAAAAAAACCACACACACCCATTGCAACGAATATGCGTTGATTCGTTGCAACGGAGAGACCCATCCAGCTGGCAGGTGTGTTTGAGCTGTTGTTTCATCGTTGCCACGCTCCCCCCGAGTGAAAAAAAAAAATCCCCCCCCTCACGGGCCCGATTTTCGGCCAAAAACAGTGTGAAAAATAAAGGGATAATACATCAGCAAACGGGCTTCTCTGTTGTTTGTGCTTAGTGACTGTAAAGAGACTGTAAAGAGCTCTGGGGAGGGACTGCAGCCGGGGAAATCTCACTGGGTAAACGAAGGCTTGCCGGTGATTTGATCTCCGCTTGCTTGGAGAAAAAAAAATGGTGATCGCTTCGCCGGAAGATCAGAGGAGAGAGCCAGGGGGAGGGACTTTGTAGAAACCACAACAATGGTAACGCACAGAACTTTCCCGCTAGTGTTGCAGATTGGTTGCAGGAGTGTAGTGCTTTCCGGAGGGTGAATCCACTTTTGGGGATTTCCCTGAAAGCGCTACAAGGAAGCGCTTTTTGCAGATCGGTTTCAGGTGTGTGGCAGATTGTCAATGACATTGTGCATAATGGCAAAACTGTAGTGATTTCAATTGGCAACCATTGTGCGATTTTGAAGGAGTGCGGAAAGCCCCTGGAAATTTGCTATTGGGAAACAGTGCCTCCCCTCTCCGCATGTCCCCAAGGTCTCATGGTGCTTCTGTACCCCTCTACATTTCCCCATCTTCCAGGCCATTGGTCTCAAAATAGCTTTGTTGTGATGGTCTTGAAAAGACTGCAGCAAGACTGAGGTGGTACCCATATGGAAAGAAAAATCTACATTTTCCCAGTCCCACCCACATCAGCATTACCTTCCATGCTGCAATTATCTGTGATGGATACCCTCAAAGCATTCCTCCCTTCTCAGATTGCAAGTTGCAAACCTCACATGACTTACTCAGGTGTAAACATTCCCAGGGTAGAGACTTTTCCTGGCTACCGCCTAACTCCATAAGTACACAAACACTGCCCCAGCTCCTCCAAGATGAAACAAATGCTGTCCCATGTCCTCCGAGATGAAAGTGGCCATGAGGCCAGGGCAATTTCCTGGCAGCAGGGCATGCTTTGAGGCTGGGTCCTCTTCCACCCAGCAAACTTCTGAAGCTAGCAGGAAGTAGGAGTTCTTCCTGGTTGAGGGCTGCATCCTTATTCGGTCTTAACTACCTGGATTGGCTATTCCTGGATGATGGCCAATCAGGTATTGGGTGAGCTGTCAGTTTGGATTTTATAAGGTTTACTGACTGATGATTAGGCCACCACTGCTGGACCTGCCAGTTTACAGTGAGTTACAACAAACAGGATAATAAAATTACAATAAAATGCAGTCAGATATTAAACCCCCAGAAAGACACCTGGCCAAAGTCTCTGTTGACATTGATGGATGACCACCCATCAACAGAAACAACTGGGTGTCATCAGCATACTGATGATAGCCCAGCCTGAAACTCCGGACCAGCTGAGCGAGAAGGCGCATGTAGATGTTAAATAACACTGAAGAGAGAATAGCTCCCTATGGGAACACACACATTAGAGTATGCCATGGGGAGGTTCTCTCCTATTGTCATTCTCTGTGGGACCAGTCACAAACTGGGAGAGTACCAGTGTTGCCATAGCAGACACTAGGTCCGAGATCTGCAAGGAGCTGGTCATCCCATCATGGACATTGAAGTCCCCCAAACAAACTGGGGAACTACAAGACCCACACAGCCTACAGCTCCAAGAAATTTGACAGGGCATCTGTGGGCACATTAGGCAGTCCATAGGAACACCATCTCGTCCCACACTACACCACACACTCAGTTCCTGGTATTCTTGAGGTAGAAAGTGCCCTAAAGGGAAAAAATGCTCAAACAAGTATTGCAAGCCCTCTTCCCTGGCCTTTTTTTCTGAGATTGGTGAAGAACTGAGAGCCCAGGTGGGCAATTGTCTCTTTGAGGGCAATTGTCTCACCCTCTCGCACCCACATCTCCATCATGCATGCCAGGTCCATATTGTGCAGTCTTATTAAACAAAGCTAACCAACTTCCAAAATTCACTCAGATTTCTATTGTTCCTAGCACCTGATTAACTTTTGCCAATTAATGAGGCAACCTTTCTCTTGTGTATAGTTTGTCTATAAGCTTTCCCCCTCAAAAGGACTAGCATGCCTATTTATAAAACAGGTTCCAACAATGTGGCTTTCATTGGAATTATCGAAGTAATACATGGGTTTGATTCAGACTAAAATTTCTGTTGATAGAAAGGAAGGTGTTGTTTCTGTCAAACGCCCCGCCCCATATTGCTGCAGACCACCAGTTTCTCCATAAGACAATTTTGGAAGGTTTCCCATCCCCAAGGTACAGTATGTCAGGGAAATCAGTGGACTTCATTGGACAAGGGAAAAACAGAACATTTCTATAATGCTGATGGAAGTGCCTTCTGTTATCAGAAAATTTGTTCTATAACAACATATACCATGCTATGTATTGTTGTAGCCATATCGAAGTCTGAATATTGGCATTGCCCAATGTTCTTGGAAGGATTATTGACTCTGCTTATGAATTGATGCAGCGTAGTCCTGAATTCTTAGAGATATTCCCCCATCCATATTTCAGGATATTTTCTTCCCCAATATGACCAGCCATCATTTTAAATACAATAAAGAATGATCAGATTTGTATTGTTGTTTTATCTCATTTCTTAAATTCCTGTTGGGGAAAAAAATGGCATCCCATTTCTTTTGCACTTCTATGAGTTACATTAAATGGCAAGATAATGAATCATCGCTGAGCATCAACACATCAGTGTCCAATCAAATATTGGTTATTGTACCACAGAGGTTCTCTCTGCAGGCAAGGCAGAGGAAATTTGCTCTTTCCACAGAATCTTAATGAATATTGTCTGCTAGAAATTTTAATCATGATTAATATTCCTTGATGGAAATATTAACGAAAGTTTTAGACATTGTAGATAATGCAATTAACATTCACCTTCTCTGATTGGGTCTTGGTTTCACAATTCTGTGCATTTTTGGTTTGCAATCCATTGACCATTGCAGGAAGCATATGTGCCTAAAGGCTTTGGTCCTGATATAGATACACCAAGGATGGGGGGAGGGGGGTGATAAAATAAATAATTGTATTAATTTAATTGTATTATTTCTACTTGTATCATTGTATTATTTTTAAATTCAGTCTTTATGGCTATCTAATCTGTTCTGAGTTGCTTGTAATTTTCTCCCCCATAACTCTATATTTGTATGTAGATGCAAAGATACATGAATAGTATATGTATGAAAATAGTGCCCTCATGCTGCAACATACTTACATATTTGCAACCAAGGGTCATCCAGGAAGTAAACATGTCTTCTGCTGATCTTCTCCCAAGGAAATAACTAGGGCCAGGGAATTGCACTCGGTGTTTAATATTAGTTACTATATTATGATTTCTTAGTATGAAATAAATTTTACTGTCTTTCAGAAAAAATAAGGCTTGCAATTTGTTCTTTATGGCTGAGATCAGTTATCACTGAACAATGTCACAAACATATGATTCTGATGTCAATTTGAGTTTTCGAGAAACTCAAAGAGCCTTTCTTCTCAGAGTGTTTTACATTTTTGCAGTATTAACTTGAAAGCAGATAATGGAGATTATTGAGCAAGAGACTGTAATTAACATGTTCTGTCAGACTTCAGCACTTCAAGCAATTAAAGTAATTGAATAGAAGGATTTTATCTAAGTCTGGCAAACTCAAGCAATGCATAGAGACAACAAAATAAGGTACACAGCAGCAGGAGGAAATTGGACATTAGAAGAGGCAGTGAGATGAACACAGCATTTTAAGTTTTGATCTAGGTTCTAATCATAGTTCTCATTCTGATTCTTAATAAAACAAAAAAGAAATCTTAAGTCCTACTAAGTAGTACAGAGTCAGAGCCAGCTTGGTATAGTGGCTAAGAGTGGCACTGTCTAATCTGTAGAACTGGGTTTGATTCCTCACTGCTCCAGATGCAGCCAGCTGGGAGACCCTGGGCTAGTCACAGTTCTCTTATGACTGGCTTTGCAGAGCAGTTCAGTTAGAGCTCTCTCAGCCCCATCTATCTCACATGGTGTCTTTTGTGGGAAGAGGAAGGGGGAAGTGTTTTGAAGCCACTCAGAGGCTCCTTTGGGTAGTGAAAAGTAAAGTATAAAGAAACAGTTCTTCTCTTCTCTCTGTAGGTAGGGGATCCTATTTTGGACATTACATGTGCTGGAATTCAAAATTAATATTTTGATTAATATCAACTAATGTTGTACCACATAATGTTTTCTTTTAAGAAAGGAATAATTTGGTGCATATTGAAGATCTCTTTAAAGGTAAGATGTTCCAGAGCCACTTTTCCCTGTATTCTGCCAAAAAAAGGGTAACTAAGGTATGGGAATGTCCCTCCAATGTTGTTTAGGGTTAAACCAGGTCTTAGCAAGGGCCAAGCACAGAGCTAATCTGGCAGCTTTTCATTGGTCTTATGTTCTCAGTCTAACACAATGCAATACTAGTACGTCAGTCTATACGGATATGAAGAACATTAACTTTTAGTACTAACCTTAAAAAACTAAAATAATTATTAATTCACTCGTGATTACATTGTCAGAAAGGTGTTCATATGTTTGGAAGACTATCCTAGCATCAGAATTACTGGAGAGCAAACTGGGAGCCCTGATCGATACTGGCTAGCATCTATCACTGGAATCCATGCTTCTAAGTTAAGAGAACTCTGTGGAAAGTTGCGCTGCAATTTATGGAGCACAGTAACATAAGTTATAATCTTTTGTTTATGGATTTTTATGGTCATGAATGATATACAAATATTTAATAATTAATTTAAATTTAAATATGCAAAAATAGGGTGGGGGATTCATTGGTAGCTTTGCTTGCTCCTTTTGGCACAGAAATTATTTTAAAGAGAACCATAAATGAACTCCAAAATGACAAATGACTTTTCTGTTGCATGAACAGTTCTATACCTAGTGGTACTTACTTTGAATCCCAGTCTTGTTCTGAAGATCCATCTGTACTGGGATTTTCCATAATTGCAAAAGGGCTGCACAAACAAGGGAGAGAGAACAGGAGAGAGTGGGAGAGGTAACTAAATGCACTATGAACAAAAATGAACTATGTAGTAAAACAGTAGCACAGCAAGATTTCTACAATATTTCTTCAGGTGTATCACATAAACTCTTTCATAAATGCTCAATGAGTCATGCATATCTGTTAATAGCCATTGTGAATTTCAGGGAAGTTTGCAATGAGATTACTGGCTCATACTTGTTGTGATGTGGGAGCTCAAAAGTACACCCAGAGATCAGTTAAATCGTTGTTATGTGCAGTGAGACAGAAAAGCCAACATTTCTCAGAAGAATGATTCTGATGGACAAAACTGATATACATTAAAGTGCATGAGTGCTGTAGGGGGATATCTGCACAAAAATTATTACACTGACTGCACACCTATTCAGCTATCCTGTTTGCTGTTGTTATAATAATAATAAATGTAAGAAAACAGACTGATATATGCACCAATATACGTTTACAGAAGCAGTCACTTTGAAGGTGCAAGTCTTTTATTGACTGTCATTCATTCATGCGCTTTTTCCTTTTTAAAAGTGCTAGTTATCCAGCTGAGCATCAGAAATAACACCATGTGATGGTGCGGCCTCATTTGGAATATTGTATACAGTTCTTGTCACAGTATCTTAAAAAGCAGAGCTGGAGAAAGTACCAATATGATTTCAGGGTTGGAACAACTTCTGTATTAGGAAAGGCTAAAGAGCCTGGGACTTTTCCGTTGAGAGCCAACTTGGTAGAGTGGTTAGGAGTGCAGACTTCTAATCTGGCAAGCCAGGCTTGATTCCTTTCTCCTCCTCCACATGCAGCCAGCTGGGTGACTTTTGGCTCTCCACAGCACTGATAAAGCTGTTCTGACTGAGCAGTAATATGAGAACTCTCTCAGCTTCACCCACCTCATATGTCTGTTGTGGGGAGAGGAAAGGGAAGGTGACTGTAAGCCACTTTGAGATTCCTTCTGGTAGAGAAAAGCAGCATATAAGAATAAACTCTTCTTCCTCTTAAAAAGAGAAGACTAAGGGGGGACATGATAGAGGCTTATAAAATTATGCAAGACATGGATAGAATTGATAAAGAGAACTTTATTTCCCTCTCTTAAGATACTAGAACTCGAGGGCATCTCATGAAGCTGATAAGCAGCAGGTTCAGGACAGTCAAAAAGAAATACTTTACACAAAGTGTAATGAAAATATTGAATTCACTGTCAGGGGATGTAGTAATAGCTACATAAATAAAAAGGAGTTAGATTCCTGGAGGATAAGTCTATCAGTGGCTACTAGCCATGGTGGCTGAGAGAACCTCCATATTCAGAGGTACTAATCTCTGAAGTCCAGAGCTAGGAGGCAACATCAGGGGAAGACCTCTGTGTCCTGTTGTTGACCCCCAGAGGAATTGGTTGGCCACTGTGTGAGACAGGATGCTGGACCAGATGAACTACTGGTCTGATCCAGCAGGGCTCTTCTTATGCTCTTATATTCCTATGTAACCTATTAGATATTGCAAACAATAGATAAAGAACAGCTGTCAGAAACAGTTCACAGATAGCCCAAAGGCTGAAATGTGTTTGCTGAAATTGTTCATTAAATAATCATAAATAGGAAATAAAAGTCTGAATGACTGGTTGGTTTATTTCTTGTACAACATGCAAAAGAGAATGCAATCTTGCTGAAATATAAAAAAAAGTATTGGCTTTGTTTTCTGCATACCTAAATAAAGGCACAAAGAAGTCTAAAATCTGTTTCTAAATTATTCAGATGCAAATTAAATGGCACAATTCAGATCTCCTATTCACAAATGATGCAATATTTCTAAATTATGCCCAACCAGTATTACAACTGCTTGATCAAACATGTTTTATGAGCCAGCAAATGTTTAAAACATATGTTCAGTTACCATTTCAACTACCAAGATGAAATGTTTCCTTTGAAATCTAAAACCATACTAATCAATTTTTACTTTGTTGATCAGGGAACCCTGATTGGGTGGAATGGAAGCATTAAAATCACTTGAATAATAAATAAATTCATCCTGCAGTGTCTATAAAAGTATCTATTATCGAGTTTTAGGGCTGCTAGATCCTGCAGGCCAAGGGCAGTGGATGGGAGAAACAGTTCAGATGACATATTGGTTTGAAATATAGTTGTATTGGAAGAACATATATCCCTGTTCTCTGGTCCAGCTAAGTTTCTGGAGAAGCTTTGAGAACAGCCCTGAATAGAGTGACTCTGGAGGTGAGCATTTCATGGATCAGAATGGCAAGGTTGGGCATTGATAGGTTAAGTGTAAACTCATAGAATCACAGAGTTGGAAGGGGCCATACAGGCCATCTAGTCCAATTATTCCCACTGTGAAATATTTCCTGATATCCAGATGGTATCCTTTTACATGTAGCTTAAAACTATTACTACAGGTCCAATCCACTGCTGCCAACAGAAACCACTCCCTGCCCTCCTCTGACAACCTTTTGAATACGTAAAGACAGCAATCATGTCCCCTCTCAACCTCCTCTTCTCCAGGATGAACATTCCCAAGTCCCTCAGCCTTTCCTCATAAGGCTTAGTCTCTCAGGCCCCAGAGCATCCTCATCACTCTCCTTTGCACCCTCTCAATTTTGTCCATGTCCTTTTTCGAGGCCTAAAGAACTGCATATAGTATTTCAGGTGTGGTCTGACCAATGCAGTATATGACATCTTGCGATTTTGATACGATGCCACTGCTGATAAAGCCCAAGACTGCATTTGCCTTCTTTACCACCACATCACTGTCTGCTCATATTTAGCTTACAGTCCACAAGTACCCCAAGATCTCATTCACACACATGGCTACCCAGAAGTGTATCTCCAGTCCAGGATGCATTCTTCTCATTTGTGTGACCCAGGTGTAGAACTCTGCACTTATGCTTTGAATTGCATCTTGTTCTCATTTGCCCACTTTTCTGGTGTATTCAGATCTCATTGAACTCCATATCTTCTGAGTGTTTGCTGTCCCTCTCAGTTTCGTGTCATCTGCAAATGTAATTAGTAGTCCTTCCACCCCCACCCCCATCCAGATCATTCATAAAAATGTTGAAAAGTACTGGATCCATTACTGTGGCACCCCACTGCTCACCTTTCTCCAGTCTGATGAATTACCACTGACAGCTACTCTTTGGGCATGGTTTTCTAATCAGTTCCCTAGCCAGTTTCTGGTTATTTCTTGTATTTCCTGGTGAAGATGATAACATGCCAAGTGAGCATCATTTGGAATTTGGGCCTAGATAGATAGGATCATGTCCAGGCTCCTGTCAGAAGTCAAAGGTGTTAAATGGACTACCGTTAAGAATTAGAAATTGCACTGCATTACCTTCACCATGCTGATCCAGCCAATGGGCCTCTGTTTTAGCTGGATTTAACTTCAGTCAATTCTACTTAAACCAGTTTAGTCAAGGCCAGATTTCATTCTTATCTTTGTTAAATGTTTAAATAGTATTTAGTAAAGAATCAGTCTCTGGTTATGCATTTCCATACATTTTCAGTTCATCAAATAAATCTTTGATCTTATCTTTGATAGCTGATACCCTAGTCCTGTACTGTTGACAATGTTTGTGAGTGGTATTAGAGTAATGACAAACAACAGTCTTCTTGGGAAATTACTCATTTGATATTAGCTGTTTTAATTTTTCTCCATTGACTATCAGGCTCAAATCCCATTTAATCATGGCAGTTTTGACAAACTATATTACATGTATGAGGTAATGAATCAAATGCCTTCTTACTCAATCCAAACAATATTCAGGTTAGCTTTTTGCCTTTTACAATTTTGTAAGATCATTATATCAACCAGTAACTGCTCTTTAGTGCCTTGGAATTTTCAGAACATTTCTTTTTGTCCTTGTAGCAAAATAGAATTGAGCTGCGGATAATCTTGAGCGTAATTGGCTACAATTATTCTCAATAGTTTAAAAGTTATTTGGAAATATGCATTCGGTCAGAATTTACTTGGCATTGCTCCTTTCTCTTTGTTCTTCAGAGTGAGAAATGTCCTTCCAGTTGTTATCTAATCTTCTACTGCTTTGGAATAGAGCACATCATTAAGCTGTAGAACCAATCATGGATGAAGACTCCTCAGCTTTTTAAGCTAATAGCCATAGACTTTACTTCTTCCAGGCACTGTCCAGTTTTTGAATTGTTTTTGCAAGCTTTTCAGAGTTATTGTCTTTGTTTAGTCTGGAATTGGAAGTTTTGTCTATATTGCTGGATCATACTGTTGTACCTCTTGATCTTCTGGGGTACTGGGACAATTCTTTGTTTGATTTCTCTTTCAACTTGAGCTATTTTTTTAAATATCTGACTGATATTTATTTTTGAGGTTTGCTTTTCTTCTTCCATTCTTAAGTTTCACTTCCTTTAATTTCTTTAAGGCACTTACATCTGAATGGCATTTGCTGATTTGTTTTCTCCAATCTCATTTGACAGTTTGGTTTCACCTTAAAATCCTGAATAGCCTTTTTCTTAACATCCATTTCTTTTCTCTTATTACTACAACTGCCACACTATACATCCACTGGATGATTTCAGTTATGTTTGTTGTAGGAATTGTTTCAATTGCTGCATTGATACTTTCAATAAGTCTTTCAAGTTCTTTCTTTGTTGTTGTTCTGAGCACAGGTAATCTTTTTATTTCTTCTTTGCTGTTAATGTACTCTAAGATTTTTGCCTTCAGTTCATCCTGTACAGAGGTGAGCTGATGAGGTATTGTCAATCTCTCTCTTTTAATTAATGGAGTTTCGAGAAAAACTTAATTTCTATGGCCTATTTTTTTGGTTGGTTTCATTTATTACTTGTGCTTCATGGTCTTCCTTTGAGAAGCTGATGTTCCTTATTTCATGTATTTCTATTACTATGAAAAGTTGTTCTGTGTGACAAAATGTTGCTGATTCACTAGTTGCTATTAAGTGATTTTTTTCAGTGTTCCTGTTGCTTTATAGAAGATCCTGCTTCCAGTGGCACATCAGTACTCTGCCCTGAAATGCACAACAGAAGAGCCTGTGTCCTGTAGACCTTTTTTTTTTTTTTGGGGGGGGGGCAAAGAGCCAAGAACACCCACCTCTGACATGTTAGCCTGGCCAATGAAGTCAGTATAGGCTTCAAATTGGATTTTCTCACCATTTTCAATGGGAGTTTGAGATGCATTTAATCTGACTCTTTAGCAAGAAGCCTGTCTACCATGAGAGACCCTTCCAGCAGCTACACCACCAATAGTCCCCTGCTTCACCGGAACAAACAAACCTGACCAGCAAGTCAAACTAGCATGCCATGGGAGGTTATTATTGATTACTAATTGATTAATTATTATGTTATTTCAGATGAGCTAGTGGAGGTGACAGCATTCCAGTTGAACTATTCAAAATCTTAAGATGATGCAGTAAAAGTGCTACACTCAATATGCCAACAAATTTGGAAAATTTAACAGTGGTCACAGGATTGGAAAAGATCAGTTTACATTCCAGTCCCAAAGAAGGGCAATGCCAAAGAATGTTCAAACTACCACACCATTGCACTCATTTCTCATGCTAGCAAAGTTATGCTCAAAATCCTACAAGCTAGGCTCTAGCAATATGTGGACCAAGAACTTCCAGAAGTACAGGCAGGATTTCGAAGAGGCAGAGGAACTAGAGATCAAATTGCCAACATACGCTGGATCATGGAGAAAGCTAGGGAGTTCTAGAAAAACATCTACTTCTGCTTCATTGACTATGCTAAATCCTTTGATTGTGTGGAGTACAACAGATTGTGGCAAGTTCTTAAAGAGATGGTAATATCAGAGCATCTTATCTGTCTCTTGAGAAACCTATATGCAGGTCAAAAAGCAACAGCGAGAACCAGGCATGGAATCACTGATTGGTTCAAAATTGAGAAAGAAGTTCGGCAAGGCTGTATACTGTCACCTAGCCTAGTTAACTTGTATGCGGAGCACATCATGAGTAAGGCGGGGTTAGATGAGTCACAAATTGGGATCAAGATTGCAGGGCTTGGATTTTCCCCCCATGCTTTCACTTATCTTGTTGTATTTGGGCAGCTTCGGTAACTCAAACTCTGCCCTTTCTTGTTGTGTTGTGGCACAGATGGGGCTGTGTGTGCTTGCATGTGACTGGAGCTGCTCCACATCCCCTGTTCCTCTGCCCTCTAATGGACCTTAACCCAGTTTTTGGTCCATGCCTTGACTCTAGGAATATGCAAGATTGCAGTGCACAGAATATAAAAGGTGACCTGCAGGCAGCATCAGAAGGGATGTTTGTTTAGCATAGGTAAGCTAGGAACTTCCTGATGAGCTGCGGGCCTTGCGGGAGCTTTCAGCATTTCGCACGGCTCTTCCTCCAGGTCACGGGCTGAGGCTGGGCCGCATGGACGATCTCGCCCCCCTTACAGTGGTGGTAGCATAGTCTATCTGGCACCCTCTGTTCTCCCCACCCCTCTATAGTGGGTTACTATGATTCATTTTATATGTTTTATTGTATGGTTTTAGTGGGAGTTTTATATGGTTGTAACTCGCTTCGGGCCTCCGGGGAGAGATGAGGGATAAACAAATAAACAAACAAATAAACAAATAAATAATTAAATAATTTCCAAATAATCTCCTCCAGTGTTCTGACTGGCTCAACAAGAGACTTCCTGCTTTTTTGAGTGGATTTCTTCCTTGCAGTACAGCAGTTGAACAAAAGAATGACTGCACACCAGATGATTAGGTCTCTCTCTCTCTCTCTCTCTCTCTCTCTCTCTCTCTCTCTCTCTGTCTTTCTATATACATAGTTGTTTCTCTTCCAAATAAAACTGTTTTATTGTTTAGCCAGCCTGGTGCTCATTTCTCTCTTCATATTCAAACTTTGCCAACATGGACAAGCAGCTATGAGATCTTTGAATACAGTCTTGAGTCCTTTAAAAGGAAAACAAAAGATTTTAATTTGCTAAAAACCACCTCTGTTCACTCAAGCACAGGAGCACTGGAAAACTATATCAAAACATTACAAATGTGTTAAAGAACTATAAAAAAGGCCAGCTAACTTGTACAACTTGTACAAGTCACAGGCTTTACCTTGGTGTTCTGTACTGAGGAATGGGTACATGCAAAGCTGGAACTTCCCACCCTCATTCCTCAGACTTTGGCTTTTATGTCTTTCACAGATAATATTTTTAATTTGTACCCTGTTGGCAAAGAGGGTCTCTTGCTAACCTACCCTGGAATTGGGTTTGGATCCCCAGATGTGTTACCTTGCACCTTTCTCTAGTTATATCAAAGTGTACATTGCCCAAAGTTATGACCCAACTCAGAATGTTCCAAAAGTAATCTGTCTTGCTCAGTCCTGCCTGGTTGACAAATAGTTTTGTTGACCTGGCTATCTGTCACCATAAACAGAAAACCATTCTCTTCCTTGTCTGGAACTCAAGGCTTTTCTGACTATGTAAGGACTCTCCAATGTTGTTCAGGGTATCCTTGATTCCTTCATCATGATGTCCCCCACAAGGATTATTTTTTAATCTGCCCTAGAGAAACAGTCACTTCTATTAGATAGATGGTAGCTCCCCACGTCAATTCACTCTCATTTTATGATGCTGTAATGTCCTAAAACTCAAATGAGGCTAACATACACAGTTGTATACAACTGCAAGGAATTATTTTGTAGTTATCAACAGTTATGTAAAAGGAGAATTTCTTCTGGATATTGTTCAATGTGCTTTGAGTCTCATCAGCCATAGCATCTTCTTGGAGCAAGCTGTTCTTTTGGCAGAGATCACGGTACATCTTGCAAATGTAACCATTTTATTTTTGAGCCATTTTCTGCAGCTATTTGCTTCAGAGAAGACCTGTAACACTTATTTAACAATCCTAATTTGAAGAACATAATATTCATCTCAGTTTTAAAAGGGAAAAAAGCAATCGGATTTCCACAAATGTTATGGGGAAGTGACCTTCCTTAAGATAGTTGCAATGCATTAGGATAGATGGCTGCCCATTAGAGAGAGCAATCTGGACCTTTTTGTTCCATGGAGTGGCACAGCTTGAAAATAAAGTATGTGGATATAAAATGAGTCCCTTTCCTTCTAAAAAATAATCTTTAAGAGTTCAGGTATTTAGAAAAGTCTACACATGCAGAACTCTTGTACTGCGTCTGTACTGTTGGATCCAATCTTTGGCTCTTGCAATTTTATTAAAGTGCTTTATAAACATTAATTAATTATACTGCATAACAAATTCCCACCAGTTAAAGTCATCATCATAGTGAGAAGTTTTCTTCACAGCATTAGAATTTAAGATTAAGGACTGAGGAAAACTATGGTCCTTCTTAGACTATAGTTGATTTATTCACATCCACTTTGGTCATGTCTCTTAGCAATTCCCTGGAGTAGAAAGGTGAAGTATAAACTGAATAAATGTTACTACAGCAGATAGGAGAAAGAGGAGGAGTTGGTTTTTATGCCCCACTTTTCATTACCCACAGGAGACTCAAAGCAATTCACAATCACCTTTCTTTAGTCTCCGCACAACAGATACCCTGTGAGGTAGGTGGGGCTGAGGGAGCTCTAATGGAACTGCTTTGTAAGAACAGCACTAAGAGAACTGTGAGTAATCCAAGGTCACCCAGCTGGCTGCATGTGGAGAAGTGGGAAATCCCAGTTCTCTAGATTAGAGTCTACTACTGTTAACCACTACACTAAGCTTCGGATAGGTAGCCGTGTTGGTCTGAAGCAACAGAACTATTAGTGGGTCTTACCAACTGCTTGAATCCAATTTTAGCTATACTTAGCTAAAATTACTTATGCATCTTGACTCTAGCTAGCCCTTCATCATAACTTAGCCCCCTCCCCATCCTCTCTTTACCTATGTGTAAGGCATGAGGAAAAGTGTTTCACTGTATTTGAAGAATTGTGCATGCACATCAAAGACGATAACCAAATTAAACATTGCTGGTCGTAAAGGTGTCACTGGACTCAAAATTTGTGTTAGTACCATGACACTTTTCATGATGTACATGATATGATTAATTCATTCTGGATTAAAGTTTTATGTATAGTGCTGTCTTCTGTGTTTATGTTCCGTACAGGATGAATTCCTTTGTGTTTGTCAGAGGTAAGTGAGATCAGGAGCTTCCTGTTGATGAGGACCCCAAGAAGGGCTCATATCCATCCTGCCATCTAACAGCTGGTTTGGTTGCCAGTGGATCTCCAGATCAGGTTCAAGGTTCTGGTACTGTCAAGGCTCCATGCAGTATGGGTGCTGTGTATCTGAAGGACTGCCTTTCCCAATATGTCCTCTAGAGCAGGGGTAGTCAACCTGTGGTCCTCCAGATGTTCATGGACTACAATTCCCATGAGACCCTACCAGCAAACATGGGCAGGGGCTCATGGGAATTGTAGTCCAGGGACATCTGGGGGACCACAGTTTGTAGAGCAGTGGTCCCCAACCTTTTTATCACCGGGGACCAGTCAACGCTTGACAATTTTACTGAGGCCCAGGGGGGTAGTCTTCTGCTGAGGGACATTGCCACTGCCTGAGCCCCTGCTCCACTAGCTTTCCTGCTGGTGGTCCTGACTTCCCGCCACCCACTGGGGGGTGCTGCTAGCAGCAGCTGCGCAGTCCCATGCTGAGGGGGAGCCCCAGGCATGGTGGTTGCTGGAGAGCACCACAGGTGAGCCGACGGCAGAGTGGCAGGGCAACCCCCAAGGAGGACAAGGAGGAGCCATGGCCCAGTATCGAATGATCCATGGGCCGGTACTGGTCCCCAGCCCAGGGGTTGTGGACCACTGCCCTAGAGGGCATTAGGCTTGATACACTCCCATCTGCTGGTGATCCCTAATTCCAAGGATGTATGCCTCCTGATGTAATGAGTTGTTGTTTGTCGAGATCTGGGTCCTGATGTAGCTGTCAAAGTTCCACAGGGCCTGTAAGACTCTTTTGCCAGGCCTACAAATGAGGCCCGGGAAGCCCAAAGTTTGTATCACCTTTCCTCTACCTTCTCTTTGGCTCCCCCTATTTTGCTATCCTCTGAATTCTATGGTAGCTGGTGGAGGGCACACAAAGTGTTGGGATGGGTTTTTATTGTATTTTATTGTTAATTTAAATTGTTTTATTGTATATTTATTGTTGTGAGCTTCCCCAGATATTGTTGTGCACTGCCCCTATGGGGAGGGGCGGATAGAAATTTTGTTGTTCTAAGAACCAACATTACATGTGGAGGAAGAATATAGCTTTCTCAACTTCATGAGCTGCATCTATGTGTTCATGGAAATCTGAAGATAACATTCATGTAGACCAATATTAGGGACACAAGTACATCAAAGAGACAAAATCTGACTCAGCACACCAATAATTATGAGCTTTATTTCCTTGTGACAATTTTCAAAAGCATAGCAGCAAATTATTTAATTTTCATCTGTTTACCAACCTTAAGATTTTAAATTTTAAAGTCTGAAGTATACCATGTCAAACCAGAGTTTTAAATGAAGTGGACCATACTGTGGGGACATTATTGGAAAATTCAGGCTAATTGAAGTGGAACTATGTGATCATATTGAAAACTAAATGGTTACAGCCTGTCATATTTTGGACTCTACTGCCCTAGAAAAAAAATTTTTTAACCTATCAAGAAACATTGTCACTGTAAACGAATCATACAAAAGGAATCAAACAATATCATAAAGTTGAAAATGTCAATCTTCATTTCTTCCCCTTAATGGATTATTATTGTTTTTCAATTATTAGATTATAGAGCAGGTTTTTTTTCCTAGATGAGGAGTTTAGTTATTGAAATGCAATGACACACTGTCAGAACAAATTAAATGACAATATAAATAAAATATTTCTGGTGAAAATGTATCCTAATCGTATAAATGGTGGTGCAGTGCTTTTGAATGTGTTTTTTACTAAGCAGATGCACATATTCAGAGAACTGTCTTATTTGTCAGTTTAATATCAACATAGACAACCAAATATCTGCTTCTATACTTTTGAAGGAATAAATATTGTTTAAATCAGTGTTTGAACAGGAAGCTTTCTTGTTCTTCAATAAAGAGGATCTTTTAAAATAGTGCCTGATACAGTGATCCAGAATCCTTGCATGTTCTAATATGCACATATGCCCAGGCTTCCTCATTCATGTAAATGGGGAAAATGTATGTCTATGTGGTGAATGTGAATGCTGGAAGTACACTGTATGACTCTCATGCTCATAAGTGATTTGTTAAGGCTATAAAACTGAAGCAAATGTGGCTAACTTTATGAAGAAATCAGGCCAGCAGGGTCCCATCACAAGGATACACATCAGGTAAATGCATGGATAATAATCATTTCCCCCCATTTAGTATTATCATCAACATCAACAAAGAGGGCAAAATCACAGAAAGATTGGTGTCATGGCTAACAGCAGCTGTCTCTAATCTGGTGAGCCAGGTTTTATTCTCTGCTACCCACATGCAGCCAGTTGGGTAATTCTGGGCCAGTCACAGTTCTCTTAGAAATGTTCTCACAGAGCAGCTCTGTCAGAGCTCTCTCAACCCAACCTATCTCACAAGGTGTCAGTTGTCGGGAAAGGAAGGGAAGTCGCTTTGAAAGTCCTTCGGGTAGTGAAAAGCAGGGTATATAAACTAACTCTTCTTCTAATGTAATCTGAACACTTACATAATAAAATCAAAACACAACTGGTGCTCTGATTTCAGGCTTCAGAGAGCCAGTATATGACTCTAATTACCTGTTTGGTTCCAGCTTTAAGTTAAATTGTCTAAATTTAATTCCCCATCCTTCTTTGTTGAGTTAAACCCAACTTTTATTTCAAGTTTTATTTATGTTTGGAAGGTCTAGGAATGGTGTTTGATTTTTTTTCTTTTTTCTTGCCTATGAGGCAGCTTTCCTGTTAGGAAGCCAAAGCCAGGGGACTTAAGATACTGTTATCTTTTTGTTGTTGTTGTTGTCCCCCCCCCCCCTCCATTAACCCAGGTCCCATCCTTTCTTCCCTTTGTTGGTGTTTGTGAGACGAACTGTGATTAAACAGATATGTAATTGTCAGAAACATCTAAATTGGGAGATTTCTGCACATCAGAAAAATTGCGTCATGCCAGCAAAACTGCATGATGCTATAAAATTTGCGCCCCCCACTGTTTCTCACCTGCTTGCTCTTCCATTTTCTTCTGCCACTTTTTTGTGCTTCCTGGAACTCTGCACAGCTGCCTGAAATGGTGGAGGGGAAGAACGCACTATACATGCGACTCTACTCCCGACTGTCACTCATGGCAGGCAGGCAGCCAATCGCCTTTTTTCCTGTTTTAAAGGGACAGTGATACAAACGTTTGGTTTTATTTAAGTTAAACTTCTCCGTTGGGACACCTATGCATCTAATCATAGATGCATAGTGCTTACTTTAATGCCACCCCACAGCCTTAAAGCTCAAGAAAAGTAATTTTCTTACATTTTTTAATGGGGGAGGGGGGTCTGAGAGGCATGCTTTGTACATCAACTCGTGGTGGGATTTTCTTTTTCTCTGTCTGGACAAAGCAATGCCTATTCATTGCTCCAGACAGTTTGCTACCAAAAAAAAAAAAAAAAAAAAAAGCCCCATTCTGGGTAGAAGGGAGAGAGACTTGAGGGTGGGCACTGGAGATAGAGATCATGCTACTTTGCCCACTTTGGTAATGCATGTGTCCTTGGCATGTAGCGTGCTGGTTGTTTTCCTCCCACTTTTTGGGATTCCCCAGCTATTGCTTTAAAATGGAGGATGTAGCTGCCAGATTGCTTCTGGGATGCTGGATTCTGGCAACGTCATGCAAAATACAATAAATAGGGCGCTTGCATTAGGTAAGTATTTCACTTTTTAAATCAGGTGCAGAATACCCCTTGGTGTTTCAGTTGTGAATCCCCTCTCAGCTAGCATGTTTCAAGTTTCAAGCAATACTCTTGTTTCTAACATCCTCCCGCCCCCTTGCCCCTTTCATTCCTGATACCTAAGAATATCCTTACCATTTACAGCACAACACTAAGTAAAATAACCTGCCTTCTTCTCTTGTCATAAGATTCTCTTCCCACTCAAATATCGCTGCCAGGATATTGGACTGAATAGTTTTTGAGTTTTAATAGGCTTTTAATGGAGTTTTACTCAGGGAATAATGAATTTGTAACCTACCACAAGCTGTTTGTGGGAGTAGTAAGACAGAAATCCAAAAAGAAATTTTAAAAATATAGATTCCTCTATAGACATTTTATTTTCTGCAATTCATCCCATTCTTATTCCACAAGACCTGCAATTGTTATTCCAATGTGACTTCTTTCTTAAACGATACTCCTGAGCTATTTTTTTCTTATCTCACCATAGAACTTTACTTACCAACAATCTATATTATAGCTAACCTTGCATTTTTATTGGTATTTGATCAATGGCTTTGACAGAATGTATGAGTGATTATTCATAAAATGGCATTGATAAAATGATTGATGTATGGTTATATTTAGATAACACAAATTAAATAACATTCACATAGACTGCATTTCAGGTTTTTTCCCCAAAGGATTTGCTATGTATTTGTTTCAGAGACAGAAAAGAACATTCCTGTTCTATTTCTGAATGGAACAGGAAATATCTAACATAACTTAGAAGAATGTACACCACTGAAAATAAGTATTCATAGCATAATTAAAGCATAAAACAAAATTACAGCTTCATAAATATAACCTGATAAAATTGATATTGAATCCTGAATAATTTCTTCTACAATCTTCTGTCTTCAGAGAGTTGGCCTCCACACACAAAACAATTATTGTTTTGTGTCTTCAACTAGTTTTCCCCTTCCCAAATTATTATGAATGTTTTGTGGATAAAAAGTGTAGTAAAAACAAAAAAATGAAACAAAATTGGTTTTCCGGTGTTTGGGAGAAGAAAAAGAGTTGGTTCTTATATGCCACTTTTCTCTACCCAGAGGAGTTTCAAAGTGGCTTACATTCATCTTACCTTTCCTCTCCTTACAACAAACACCCTGTGAGGCAGATGAGGCTGAGAGAGCCCTGATATTACTGTTTAATCAGAGCAGTTTTCTCAGTGCTGTGGTGAGCCCGAGGTAACCAGCTGGTTGCACGTGGGGGAGCGCAGAACCAACCTGGCTCGCAAGATTAGAAATCTACACTCCTAACCACCACGGCAAGGAACAGATGCCTACACCAGATCCTACCTCTGCTACCAAAATCTATTGTGGATTTGGCTGTGGTCCCCCCAATAACTTTTGTACTTGCCCAAACATTACAAACCCACCTGGAAGTCACCAAAAGTCACCAAAACATAGAGGATTGCTCTTTTCCTCACTGGATAAAGTTCCACTCTTAGCACACCTTGTGAGAGCTCAGTGAAATGCTTTACCTTGGAACAATGAGGTATAGTTTCGAAGCTCAGGAACAAAGAGAGAGGCTTAAGAAATAAATTTTACTTGCTACACAAATATATCATACTCACTAATTAGCCAGCTTTGCCAAACAGGGCTCCACAAAACTTAAGCAGGTTATAGGGGGGGGAAAGTCATTACATGCTGCTACAAAATGGAGAACAGTAAGGGACTATCTCTAGCAAAGTCAGGCAAAAGCTGAATGACTGGGAACAAAGCCCTTTCCTTCTTTTTCTGTTCCAAGAGGAAAATGGGCATTCCCATCTGAAACAAAATGCCTTTTGACATTAACTACAGTTAATTCTACAGCCATCAGGTGTCTCTGCTGAGCACATGGATGGGACCTTGCAGTTTACAATAACCAGCGCTACATGGTAGGCCTGGTCCATATTATTTGCTGATTGTATTCCAACAAAAAGTTAAAGTAAAACTCTATGCAATGCTGGAAAATCTCCAAACATCCTTAAGTCTGTTAATTTAATAAGGATGATGATCAGACTTAAGGATAGCTGGTGGCTTTACATTATTGCTTAAAGCCTGATTTAGAGCAGTGGTCCGCAACCTTCTGGTGCAAACGCCAGTGTGCGACCCCAGTGCAAACGCGTGTGCGAGGCAGTCCGCGCACGCACGTTTGCGCCGCCGCCATGCCAGCGGCCGCGGCTCCCTCTCCCGGTCCCTCCGGGCCGCCAGAAAATCGGCCGCCAAAGCAGCCGATTAGCTTGTGGCTCGGCAAGCTTATCTCCCCCCCCCCTCCCGAAACAAGAAGCTTGCCGGGCTACGAGCTAATCGGCCGCTTCAGCGGCCGATTTGCTCGCGGCCTGGTGAGCTTCTCGCTTCGGGGGGGCGAGAAGAGGGTGCTGCGGCCCGGTGCGGAGGCCTTCGCGGCCCAGCACCGGGCCGCGGCCCGCAGGTTGGAGACCACTGATTTAGAGTATATGCACACTGATCAAAACCATTGTTTCTGCAATCACTCAGGGCCTGCATCTTGCAAACAGCAATGGCTTTGCAGGCAAACAGATCTACACCTTTCCTGTAGTGCTACTCTAAGCTTCCGTCTGCACCTACAAGCTGGGGGAGGGAGTCAGAGTTGTCAGTGTACAAAGCCTGGCTACTTGCCTCCAGCTGAGTTCTCTCCATCTCTACCACCTCACTGCTGTTTCTGGCTAGGCTGGAAGCTAATTAATTTCAGGTGCCTACAGTACACCTGCAGATGCCTCCAAATCATCCTCTGAGAACCTCTCAGTGTTTACTCGGTTTGTGTGATTTGGCCACCAAAGCGACTGTTCATGCCCATAGCAGCCAGCACTGTGCAGGGGGGGAGAGGTGCGGGTGCCAGCAAGCCGGTCAATGCACACACACAGGTGAAGAGACCCACACCTGCATGCCGGTGTGCCGATGCCCCCACCTCCCCCCCCAGTGTGACACTGGCTGTTACAGACAGGAAGGGCCGCTTCAGTGACCGCATTGTACAACCCTAGCACTGTTTACAGGAGAGATTGTGACAGTATGATATTTGGCAATATAGTGATCCTGCTCCCTTGGGAGATCGGTGGCAATAGGACAACACATTGTGTATTAACCCTCTGTATGTATCTGGTGTTACAATACTGATCAAAGAAACTGGATTTTCCATAAAAATATGTAGATAAGAGTCATCTTACAAATGAGAAAAAATTAGAATGCAACAACCTTTATGAAAACTTACTAGATAAATTGATAATAATTTCTGTTTCATAGGCTGGGTATAGCCAACAAAATGAAGCATTTCAACAGTTGCAAAATAATCAATTGAATAGCAGCAATCTTTAACACATCTATCTCATACTTCAAATCAATCCCAGGGACACTGTGGAATTCTGAACCAATGACTTGTTGATGTTTCAAAGTGGATGCAGGCATATAGACTGAAGTATCATCCTGATAAAATGGAAGATCTCTCTTGAGATTTAAGTTATCACCTGTTCAAGGTGCAGTTGTTCTCACATGAAAGGAATAGGTCTGTATTCTGGGGGTGCTCATGGATTCAGGCATACTGCTTTATAAGCAGGTGGAAGCTGTGGCCAGGAATGATGTCGTTTACTTTGATTTTAGTAAAGCTTTTGATAGATTTCCTCATGATGTTCTGATGGATAAATTGAAGGACTGCAATCTGGATTTTCAGATAGTTAGGTGGATAGGGAATTGGTTAGAGAACCGCACTCAAAGAGTTGTTGTCAATGGTGTTTCATCAGACTGGAGGGAGGTAAGTAGCGGGGTACCTCAGGGCTTGGTACTCAGTCCGGTACTTTTTAACATATTTATTTATGATCTAGATCTAGATGAGGGGGTGGAGGGACTACTCATTAAGTCTGCAGGTGACAACAAATTGGGAGGACTGTCAAATACTCCAGAAGATAGAGACAGAGTTCAACGAGATCTGAACACAATGGGAAAATGGGAAAATGACAACAAGATGCAATTTAATAAAGATAAATGTAAAGTTCAACATCTGGGTCAGAAAAATGAAAAGCATGCCTACTGGATGGGGGATACGCTTCTAGGTAACACTGTGTGTGAATGATACCTTGGGGTACTTGTGGATTGTACGCTAAACATGAGCAGGCAGTGTGATGCAGTGGTAAAAAAGATGAATGACATTCTGGGCTGTATCAACAGGGGCATCACATCAAGATCACAAGATGTCATATTCCCATTGTATATGGCACTGGTCAGACCACACCTGGAGTACTGTGTGCAGTTCTGGAGGCCTCACTTCAAGAAGGACGTGGATAAAATTGAAAGGGTACTGAGGAGAGCGACGAAGATGATCTGGGGCCAAGGGACCAAGCCCCATGAAGATAGGTTGAGGGACTTGGGAATGTTCAGCCTGGAGAAAAGGAGGTTGAGAGGGGACATGATAACCCTCTTTAAGTATTTGAAAGGTTGTCACTTAGATTAGCAATCCCCAACCTGTGGGCCGCAGACCACATGTGGTCTGTCGACTAATTGGAGGTGGGCCGCGAAGGACGCCTTCTCCCCCCCCCCGGCCCTTTAGTTCATCCCCCCCGGCCCTTTACAACACACTTTGGGTGTCATTGTCTCCCATCACTCCCAGATGGGACTATCTCATTGCAGAGAAACAAGCTCAGGGTTCCCATTGATTTGTCATTGTCATGAGTTAAAATTTCCATGAAAATAAAATGTTCCTTATTTTCATTGTTGTGGCGCGTCTGTATCTTATTTTGAAGGGATTTTAAACATTACCATAGCGATCAGAGAGCGTTAGGGCAGTGGTTCAGAGTAGAGGAGTAAACTACCCCCCCACTGGGCTTCAGTAAAATTGTCAAGCGTTGAGTGGTCCACAGTGATAAAAAGGTTGGGGACCACTGACTTAGAGGAGGGCAGGATGCTGTTTCCGTTGGCTGCAGAGTAAAGGAAGTGCAGTAATGGGTTTAAACTACAAGTACAACGATATAGGCTAGATATCAGGAAACAAAATTTCACAGTCAGAGTAGTTCAGCAGTGGAATAGGCTGCCTTAGGAGGTGGTGAGCTCCCCCTCACTGGCAGTCTTCAAACAAAGGCTGCAGCTTTTCCTGGACAGAAAAGATCTGGCCACTGTTGTGCTTGTCCTGATTATCTTTACATGGATTACCACAATATACTCTATGTGGGGCTGCCTATGAAAAGTGCTTGGAATCCTCAGCTGGTAGAGAATGCTGAAACCAGGATGTTATCTGGAATGGGTCACATGGACATAATACTAACTTTCCAATTTGTTTTTGGGCACACTTCAAGGTGTTGACCTTTAAAGGGCTTTAAATGTTCCCAGAGACAGCTCTAGAATGTGTTGATGAAACCTTACATGGACGTATCCTACTTAGTGTGCTGGGGGCAGGGGCTGAAACAGCCAAGAGCAGTCTTACCCACCACAAATAGGAGCAATGCTAGAACTGGTGGGGCAAGCCCAGCCTGGTAGGGTACCACAAAGGAGGTTCCAGCAGGGAAAAAGGAGGTTCCAGCATATGGAAAACTAGGCTTTCAGGAAGCAATGGCAGGGCAGGCTCACTGCAAGAATAGCTATTATATAGCTCAAGACTGCCCTCTGGCTATTCTGCCTTGTTTTAAGAAGGAGGCAAGAGTCAGAAAGAGGATAGGACAGATACGTGTATATGCAAAAGGAAGAGATAATGAAGGTCACTGGTCTGTTAAACCAGGGATTAGCCAAGACACCAGCTGTGCAGAACCCAAACCAGGATTAGGTGCCAGTGGGGGATGGGTAGAGACAGCAGAGCTTTGAAATGATAGCTGGGAAGTAGGTATGCCCCTGACCAGGTGGTACCGGACCTGGGGATTCCCCAGAATTACAGTTCATCTTCAGACTAAAGAGATACCTGGAGAAAATGCTTTGGAGGATGGGCTCCATAGCATTATATAACACTAAAATCCCTATCCACCCCAAATTCCACCCATTCCCAGTTCTACCCCTAAAGTCTTCAGGTATTTCCCAGTCTAGAGCTGGCAATCCCATTGAGGGGTGGGGGGAGCAGCCTCAGCTCAAGGCTGCAAGAACAGCTACTAGTGAAAGAGAGGGAAAAGGTGGAACAACCACCTCTGCTTCCAATTCTGAGTCCTAGAGAGGACACATGGTTTGTGGGAAGACAGCAGAGAGGTGGTTGGAAAGACTGGGATAGAAAATGCCATAGTATGATGCATCTTCATTGGCATCAACTACAGATTCACATACAAACAGCTGAAAGAAGCTGCAAAACAACCAGGAGGATATTAAGTTGATACACAATTTTCAGTGACAGACCAACAAACAAATTCAAAAGTGTTCCTTTGCACAAATTGTATGACAGATAAATATAGTCTATGAATCACTTTTACCCGTATTTCAAGAAAGGATATATGCATTTTGTCAGCCTGAAGCATAAAGGTGTGTTTAAAAGCAAGGATGACTCTCCTTCTTCAGAACTTCTTCCCCCACAAATATTTCCAAACATGACTTCTAAATTAATCTGTCATTCTGCTGTTTTAATAGTGGTTTAGCTCCTGACTGTGCCTCCTCTTTTATTAATACTTTCAAAATGTTCTTTGATTTGAGAAGCAACCTCCTAGCTCCTCATTATTTATTGCTTTTTCCTCTCTTGGATGTTGTGGGGCTTATTCTTGTCATGTGCCTTTGAAAAGAGACCCCCACCTTCCCTCCTTCAGCTTCAAATGTGATGAAGCAGTTTAGCAACAGCAGCACACTTTGACAACAAAAGGAAACCTCCTTTTTACCACCTGTCTAATAATTGTTTCTCGCACCTTCAGTGTGTTTAAGATTTTTTTTAACCTGCTGCTTGAACACTGTTCCTTTGCTTAGAAATAACATGGCTTTTTTTCTTTCTTCTTCTTTGTTTTTTTTTTTTTTTTTGGCTTGGTTCCCTGCTGGTTTCAACAATGTGTGGTGGCTGCTAGCATTAGATCTGAAAATACAAGTTGTCTGAGTTTAGCCTGAGTTTATTCTCAAGCTTGTTAACATATTGCAGAGCTTAATGTCGGGCACCTGTCAGTCAGCTTAAATGACAGCAAAAGCAATTAGTGGCTTGTGTTGCTGCACTTAGTCCACCCCCCACCTCAGTTTCCGAGGAAACCCATCTATAGTTGCTATGGCTGAAGGAGATCTTGTCCCCTGTAAACACCTTCCTTACCACAGTGATTAAACTGTTTTTCATATAGAAAGGTTTTTGTTTTGTTTGTTTGTTTTTTGTAAAGTAGGCATGCAGCTATACTTTGAACATAATATCTGTTGAATATTCACATTTTAATGTACAGGGAATTCTGTTAACTAATTTCATTTGGGAATCAGACATTTCCTTGTGGACATGACTGACTATGTGTGACCCTGTTGTGATGCCTTTCTCCAAAATAGGTACTACAAGTACCATAGCCAGTAGATTCATAGCACTGACATGAGGGATCTAATTATGCCCCCTTGATAGCATTACAGCCCTTTTTCAAAACGTTATGGCTCTTGACCTCTCTAAGCTTAACAAGTGCAGTGGATGGGACAATGGATAAGAATCTGTGGATGGAACAATGTAAAAGAAAGAGAACAGAAATACAACTGCCCAGCATATCCTTTCCTTTATCACTTCTAGCTGTCAGGGAACATACAAGCAGATCTGTTGGATCAGACCAATGATCCATTTAGTCTAGCACAGGAGTAGTCAAACTGTGGCCTTCCAGATGTCCATGGATTACAATTCCCATGAGCCCCTGCAAGCTAACACTGGCAGGGGTTCATGGGAATTGTAGTCTATGGACATCTGGAGGGCCACAGTTTGACTACACCTGGTCTAGCGTCTCACTGAGATGTTCTTGGAAGACACAAAAAGGCACAGATCTTAATGCTGCCCACCACACATATTGAGAGGGTCACTATTGGTGAACATGAAAGTTCTATTTAGCCATCACTGCTAATATAAAATAATGGATCTCTCTTTCCATCCACACAATTAGTTCCGATCTTGCCATAAGACCTGGATTCTATGTCCCTGCCGATGGAGAATAATTGGGTGTCTACCAGAGATGTGGCTTTTTCAAATGATATCCTACCTGTGGAGTGCCCTTCTCTTTGAGGTTCATCTGGTAACTATCCTATCAATTGCTTTTACGTGCCATTTATTTTAGCCAGGCTCTTACCAAAGCTATTTGAACTTTTACAATTGTTTTATAGTCTACTTCTAGCCCTAGGACCTCTTTATGAAGATAATTTTAAACTGAAAAGGAGATATCAAAGACTGCTGCAAGTACAGGACCACCACATTAATTTATCACACGAGTAAAGTAATGCTCAAAAACATCTTCTACATGAGGAATTTGCCATGGCTCAGTGCTTGCCTGGTCATTGCACTAGTTCTTGCTTCCTGACAGAATCAGACATGTCCCAGGGTTGGCATGATTCTGGCCATCAGTTGCTCTGTGGTAAGGGAATGCACATAAATCTAAGTTCCCTATTTTGCTGCGGGTCACAAGAAGAAGAAGAAGAAGAAGAAGAAGAAGAAGAAGAAGAAGAAGAAGAAGAAGAAGAAGAAGAAGAAGAAGAAGAGTTAGTCCCTAAAGGAGTCTCAAAGTGGCTTACGGTCATCTTCCCTTTCCTCTCCCCACAACAAACCCCCTGTGAGGTGGATGAGGCTGAGAGAGCACTGATATCACTGCTCGGTCAGAACAGTTTTATCAGTGCTGTAGCGAGCACAAGGTCACCCAGCTGGTTGCATGTGGGGGAGCGCAGAATCAAACCTGGCTCACCAGATTAGAAGTCCACACTCCTAACCACTACACCAAACTGGCTGTACATTGGGACAGGGCCATCTGGAAGGGGAAAATCTGGGCCATCCCCAGCTGGGACATTGCTCCTAACCTCTCCCCCCACACACACATAAGTGTCACTTCCGTCATCTACCCTCACAACCTTAAAATACAAGAAAGTCCAAGAAAGTCCAATCATGTTACAGTGCTATTCCAAAGTAATGAAAGATCAACCTCCTACCCCACACTTGGTTTTCGTGAGATCAGGGAGAGTATGAATGTTTGTGTGTGTGTGTGGGGGGGGGGGTATGATAAAACAGCCAGTTTTTTAAAAAATATTTTGGACTTGGAAAGAGTCCCCCCCCCCCCAATAGCTTCAGATAGGTCATGAGGCAGGAGAAATATTGCAGGAACCAGATGGTGCTTCAGCCAGGCAGTCTGGCTGGCAATTGGACAAATGGCATAGTGGAGAGGATGGAAGCCTCTCTCCCACTTCCACTAGTTTTCAGATTCAATGTGGGAGGAAGGAGGGAGGGAGAGGAAGACAGAGAGAACATCAGTCCTATCTTGGATTTCAAAATAGATGTATCAGACACTTCTGGCCTTGGATTTTAGGACACAAAAACCACAGTTCTCAGTGGGGGAATCAAACAGCAATTCCTAATAGTCTCATTGTAAGCACTGTCCATTTACTTTTATTCTTTACTTGCAATTGTATTATTAGTTTCTGACCCATGAGAGAACTCATCCTCTTATCCCATGACTGCAAATTTATTCAGGGGCCTTTGGTGAGGGACTCTGTTAACCTTTTGAACGTCCAGTTCTGTGTCCACTCTGTTGTTCTTATACATATGTTGGATAACCCTCTCAAAGAACATCAAATGTTAATGCTCAGTAGAGCTTGTTTCTCAATGTGCTTGATCATTCTAATCTTAATAATCTTTGACCAATTTATCCAAAACAGATATTAGGTTAGCTGGCCTGTAATTTCATGGATCCCTTCTGGATCCCTTTTAAATATGTGCATTTACATTTTCTACCTACCAATCCTCTCGAATTTTAGCAATAAGCTACATTCTTTAGCTGCAATATCAATAGTTTCACATATGATCCCTATAGTTATTTTTTAAAATTTTATTATCCCTAGACCCTTGTTTCCAATGACTCCTAAAAGCAATGTCTATGCAATGGGTAACTGCCAGCATTTCTTTCACTAAAACTGACGCATTCAGATTTTCTGCAGCTTCCTTGAACTCCTTAAACAATCATTTCACCACCATAAGACTAACAGCCTCCCTGGCTGGCTTCCTATTTCTGATGTTGTTAAAAGCACTCTCATTGTTTATCTTAACGTTTCAGCAATATACTTTTCATATGCCTTTTTTTCCCACCTCAAAGATTTTGCAAGTTTATCCTTTATCCCCTTTATTTGCAGTCATGCTTCTGTCCATTTATTGTCATGTCCAGCACAATTCTCAGTGGCTTCAGAGCCATCATGAGCAGTTGATATTCAGTGTTTTGGAGTGATCCTTCTATAGCTGTGAGATGATATGAAGCTTTGCGAAGTGCCAGTGGTGAGTTTGAATATGATCAGGAAATTTCAACTGCCAGGTTTTATAAACTAAATATTACAGATGAAATAACAAAGTACCAGTTTAAGTGCATATCATTAAAGGCTCTACATAAATTTAGAGGCCCCTTCCACAATTAATATAAACAGAAGATTCTTGAAAAGCTTTCTCTTCTGCAACCACTTGAAGTGCAATAACTGAAACACTGTGCAAATACTCTGCAGGCTTTCCTGCCTGTTCTGGGTGAATAGATTGTTAAACTTGCACAGGAAGAAACCATGTACATAGTTCTGCAGTCATCAGCCATGGATTACCATGTGACAGGGCCATTAAAACAGTTCCTAAGGAAAAGAGGGAAGATATACCTTTCATCAGCATTAATTTCTAAAATATATTTTTTAATAATTTGGCTATAGTCATGTCCTATCCTATTTTGCCAATCATTAGGAACAATTCCTGAATTGTTTAAGCCAGCAGGATAGAACATGAATCTGAGTATAAAGTACTGAAGATGGGATTTAAAAAAAAAACTCAAAATACTGCTTATATTTTGCAGTGTTAATTCCAACATTTTTTTAAATGTAAAAAAATGGCAGCATGGCTTGAGTGAGGTGCTGTGATTTATTTCAAATTAATGTTCATGAGATAAATGATTGCAGAACACCTCCAGAAATTTTCCTGCACATTGAATGGAACAGGAGCATTCATTATAATGTTTAAACATTTACATCCAAAGAATCTCTTTTCGGGAAATAAGCATTTAATTATCAGAAATCTATCCTTTTGGAATTATAACCTTGGGGTTGTGAGATCCATAGGCTAATTCAAGCATCCTATTCAAAATTCCCTTTTAACATTTTTAAAGTCTAATATTTCAATAAAATTGTATGTGAGTTTAATTTTTGCTTAGATGAATATTAATAATATATACATAGTTTTCACTCTAAAGTATCTTTACCATGGGATTTTTGGTTGCTATGCAAGCAAATAGGTAACAGTCTGGTATAATAGGTGTTAAGATAGCAAATTAAATTATTCTGGGATGAGGAGGGAATGTCTTCATCCCAGGCCAGTCTGTAGGTCTGTGGCTTTCTTTGGGCCTCCCAAGGACACTACCACCATGGAAGAGGCCATTGATGGCCCTGCCATACACACAGCTGGCCCGCAGGGCATTCCCATCGCCACAGGCTAATGTGGACAAGGGATGGAGGCCAGGGAAGCAGCAAAGGAGTGCAGGAAAGCCAATGGGTAACTGAGGGAGGTTCGGCCACAATGGCCGGGAACCCAGAGCAAGGAGGAGTCAGGCGAATTAGGGAAAAGTAGGATTGGAGAAGGACTTACCTGAAAGGGAGGATGCAGTGGCTCAGCAGCAGACTGAGGGAAGAGTGCATCCATAGGAGTGAAGGCCTTGGAGAGTGGGAGACATGGCTGTTGAAGAATTCCTTGGCAAACCCAGCTGAGGGAACAAGGAGAAACAGGATGCTAAAAGCAATCCTGTCTCCCATGCCCAATAAGGAAACTGGACTGAAGAGGCAGCTATGGCAGCAGACTCACCAGACCTGGCTGAAAGAAGAGAAAGGAGGCATACTTATCTGACAGAAGATAGCAACATACCGAAGATAGCAACTCCTACTGACTTGATTGCTTCGATAAGATTACAACAAATGGGATCACCTACTAGATGCTTCTTGTGTCCTTTATTATTCAGTATAGCCGACACTTCAGTCCTAAAATTTGTTGTGCCAGTATATGCCATGATCATCTGTCAACTCCTGCCTCAGTGCAATGTCACAAAACATTTCAAATTTGCAATGTGTCACTTTTTTTAGGCAACAACAGGAAATGAAAGTTTGGTCCTAATAGAAAAGTTGTGAATTTTAAAAGCTTCTGTAGGGTCAATATCTAATGCTCTGTACAAATAAGAGTGCTAATTGTGCTGAGTGAAAATGTTCTGCTTGGCCTGATTATGCACAGTGGTAGCTGTGCATTGCCACTGCTGATCCCTAGTGGCAGGGCAGCATGCTCCATCACATCCTGTGTATGCACAGGGTAAGAAATCCACTGTAACACACTGTCCATCCTGGAATTGTGCATATGTACGCACAAATCCAGGGTGGGAAGGGTCCTCAGCTCATGGAGGCAGCAGGGAGGTGGGAAGCATGGGGTCCCACTGCACAATGGTGGGAAAGTGGCATGCCTCTCTCCCACCATTGTGGTGGGTGTACAAATGCCCCATTCATCTCCAAAGCACCGTGAAACAGAAAAAGGTTTTTCGTGTCCCTGCAGGGACACTGTAGGTGAGGGGGGAGGAGCCAAGTCTAAATTAAGGATTATCTCATCTATATTAAAATCGCCAATCAAAGCTCATTTCAGCAAAGCACAACAAAAAAGATTGACTTGTTTGCGATATAAAGATCTTTTAACTAAATCCGGCAAGCTCAAAGAAAGACATGCTTTAGAGAAAGAAGGATGGAAATCCAAGGCTGGAATATAACCAACTTCTATCTAGGTTCAAAGCAGAATTCCAGCATCCATTAAATTTAGAGGCTCCAATACCAGAATTTGAAAATTTACTAATTCAAGAAAAACCACTCTTACAAGGACAAATATATACACTTTTATTGAAATATGAAACTGAGACAGAACAGGTCAAATTGTGTATGATTAAATGAATGCAAAATTTCGAGACCCAAGTGACCTTAGAACAATGGGAACATATATGGACTAGAATTCCAAAGCTTACCAACAGTCAAATTCTTAGAGAAAACTGGTATAAAATGTTTTATGGGTGGTATGTAACCCCAAAAGTGATTGCTGCAATTGCAAAAAGTTGTGATAACAAATGTTGGGAATGTGTAGATAAAGTAGGTTCTTTCTATCACATGTGGTGGAAATGTGAAAAAATGTATAAGTACTGGGCTAAGGTTCATACAGTAATGCAGAAAATGTGGGATTTGAATTTTCCTATGAAGTCTGAATATATGCTATTAAGTCTACCACCACAGTGCCTCCCACACACACAAGAAGTCTATTCTTCTATGCGACGAGGGCAGCAAGACTAGTGCTGGCTAGAAAATGGAAAACGCAGGAGCTACCGTCAATAGAAGACTGGTTGAGCAAATTGGCTGATCTCGCCAAGATGGCTAAATTGACATTAATGGTTAATGGAAAATCAGAAGAAGCCTTTCAGGAACAATGGGGTCCTTACTTGAACTATTTAAAAAAATAAAATAGATGGGGAAAGGAGTGGGTTCTAATATGCTTAGATTCTAAACCATTGCTTCACCAATGTTTATGATATGTATCTACTCTATTTCTATCTTTTCTGGAAAAATAAAAAAATTATATATAAAAAGTCAGGGAAAGTGGGAGAATCCGTATTTTCTTGTCATGAGCCATAAGATGCCCTAACGCAGGCTAAGACTGGGAGAGGGCCCAGATGGCTCCAACATCATGTGTAAGCAGTGATTTGTCAATGTAATTCAATATATTCTAAACTGTAAATTTGTTAAAAGTCAGTGGAGTTTTTTGAAATTCTGTGTACTTCATAAGTTCTCATATCAGAAGGCATATTTTTCATGCCACAGTTGGCACAGGAAATTCCATAAATGCTACAGTTCATAGTGAGTTCACTCTTCCAATGTGCTCACAGAAACTATCAAGACGTTTTTTTTTGTTCCTTCTACATTTTCATTATCATTGTAAAAAGCTCTGAGAATTCTCAAGCTGACATTCTTAAAACGGAGATCCTTGACTTTATCTTAGTCTTCTGCCCAGTATTTTATGCAATATTATACAAAGTTGATATTAAATGATTCCAAGGTTTTCAAGACCAGGAACAGAATGATGAAAGCAAACTCAGAATTCTTGACAGTTAAAGATGGTTCTTTACCCACAATGTATTAATGAATATTTTCTACTTGCTTAACACATCTGTATGCAAACATGTCTAATGCTACACTGCTCCTCACTCTTATCGCTCTCTTGTTGTATTGGGGGTGGGGTGGGACTCAAGCAGCACATGTGCATTTATGAGGATATGTTATCCTTCACCTTGTCTCCCCAAACAACAACAATATGAAGGAGTAAGAAGACTATATAGGAATATCATACATGAGCATTACTGGTAACAGTAGCCCTCTCCTTGGGTTACAGTGGACGGCAACATACATACCATCCACACATTTGTTTTTTCTTTATGGGTGCATTGCGTAATTGTCACATTACATTCAATGTGTGTGCAGCTGAATGTATGAAACTTCACATATAGCCAGATACTGATGCCCATTTTCATTTGTAAAATGAACGGCAGTTGGCTCTTTCTTACAAACAGGTAAATGAACCTACATGCAGATTGTATAAGTGTTTATTGTAATATGTGAACAAGGCTATTGCCTCTAACCAACATGGATTTTCTAGTTTCAACCATTACCAGTGAAACCTACATAGCTTTTCTTTTCCCACAGAAATCTCAGAATAGAAACCTTTGTGTTCTGATAAAGTAAATAAACATTCTACCACTGCTTTTAAAATGTGTTTGTTTTCACCAAACTGATTCTGACTTGCTATTATTTTCATATGCTTATGTTTTAAACATATTTAGGTGAAAGCTCCTAATTTAAGTGACTTTTAGAGCACTCCTAAGCATGTAAATGGGCTTAGAAGGATATGAATCTGCTTAGAACTGCATTGTTTTCCATTTTCACTTCTCTTTACCGCTGTGTCAAGACTTTCTGGTTCTATTGTCCTTCTGCTTGTCAGCATATGTTCTCTGCATTACCATGTATAAGAAAAGGAAGGGAAAACTCCACTAAAACAAAATCCCTTCCACCCCAAATGTAGTAGGTTTCCTCTAGCAGTGATCTAATCATCTAATCATACTATGGGTAAACCAAGCTTTAAGGACAATCTTCCACTGAATTAAAAGACAAGAATGAAATATTACAGATGGGCAGATAGTATTTTTTTAAAAGTCTGCGGAAACAAATTATCTTCAGATAATCCAATTGCCTGTTGCTTGCGGATCTCCAATCTGTTAATTACTTCCATTGCCTTGCAGGGTGGGAGGTCCGGGCTCCAATAAATACGCTCACACGTATTGGCATGAAAGGCCACAACTTTATTCAAATCCACCCAGCGAGGGTTGGCATGGCAGAGGATTAGGAACCGGAGCAGTCAGCCGACTGCCTCATTTTCCTGGGCAATGGCTCACCCTTCCCACCTGTTCCCGTCCGGGAATGCAGGTTCCCTAAGCCATTGCCCCTCGCTATCAGGGAAGTGTGCCACCCTGGACACCAGAGGAGGCGCAAACCTCTTCAGCATCCTTCCAGGGCCACTTGGCTCTGTGAAGATCTGTACCAAGCCCAGCCGGGCTTGGCACCCGCTCACATCCCGCCACCTCTTTAAGGAGGTCCCTTTCCCGGGGAGTGGGCCACACAGGGCGTACTCCCCCCAAAACCGGCTCCGTCCTCTGCCAACCCAAAGTTGTGACAAAGGTCTTTAGCACAGCGTAACCACCGGTGACCAAACCAATACAACAATTTTCCCAGCTGTATTCCTCAAACTGCAAGAACAGCCAAACCTAACCGATTAACCAGGGGAGGGTGGGTGGGGAATCCGGCGCTTCCCGAGCTGAAGAGGGCCAGAACAGCACGAGGCGCTCCTTTGCGCCTGCGCTGGCCCTCTCCAGCCAATCCGAGCGCACCACGCCGCCTCTCCAGGCGCGTGCGCGCTCTCCTTCCCCCCCCCCCGCGCATTTTTCCCGCCCGCCCCACCCGCCGCGGCAATGGCGGCCCCGGTTCAAGCCGGGCCGCGAATTGCCTTGCAGGGTGGGAGGTCCGGGCTCCAATAAATACGCTCACACGTATTGGCATGAAAGGCCACAACTTTATTCAAATCCACCCCAGCGAGGGTTGGCATGGCAGAGGATTAGGAACCGGAGCAGTCAGCCGACTGCCTCATTTTCCTGGGCAATGGCTCACCCTTCCCACCTGTTCCCGTCCGGGAATGCAGGTTCCCTAAGCCATTGCCCCTCGCTATCAGGGAAGTGTGCCACCCTGGACACCAGAGGAGGCGCAAACCTCTTCAGCATCCTTCCAGGGCCACTTGGCTCTGTGAAGATCCGTACCAAGCCCAGCCGGGCTTGGCACCCGCTCACATCCCGCCACCTCTTTAAGGAGGTCCCTTTCCCGGGGAGTGGGCCACACAGGGCGTACTCCCCCCAAAACCGGCTCCGTCCTCTGCCAACCCGCCACCAGGATGATGGAAGCCTCCATCATTCCCGCCAACCCTCTTATCCTTCCACCAACCCAGTAACGTTGCTGCTATGTCCCCCAGCCAGATATCCATGCCCATGCTGGACAAGTGAACCCCGTCAGCCCTGTAAAGGGCCTCCTGGCAACCGGCCAAGGCACGGTGTCCAACTACCAGCCCCCCGATCCCCTTAACATAACGCCCAATAACCTTATTAATTTTTCTAACAGTCAAATTAACACGTTTTGGTGCTCTGGCCCGCCTCCAACAACGTCTTTCCACCATGCATGACCATATCAGCACCGTCCGGGGCAACCGATGAGCCAGGAGAGACAAGTCCCTTTTCATCCAGTTTACCAGCTCCACGCCTTTCGTCGCTGGCAGGTCATTACCACCCAGATGTATGACCACCGCATCCGGTGGTCCATCGTGCCACACCGCATCAGCAACCATGCCAACCAGCTCACTCCAAAGCATGCCGCGTCGCCCCCTCCAGTGCAGCCGGACTTGGTCTTGTAGGCCCAGGTGTCTTCCCCATTCGGATCCAGCCGAGTAACGGCCTCCCCAGAATACGTAGCTGTGCCCGCATACCAGCACCGAACTTGGCGTAGCGATGGATCCTGAAACGAGTCACACGTTAGGCACCATACTAGGCCTCACGTACCCCTTGTACGCCCCGGACCTCCACCGTCCCAACCTCATGATGCCTTGCGGTGACACCCCATCACAAAAAGCCTGAGTGGCTGCCCCGATCCGGAACGAATGCGTGCCATAAAGACGGGGGTCGAATCCCGCCCCCTGCAAGCACAGCCGTAATACCGCGCTGTATTGATATCTGGATAGCCAGGTGCCGTTCCGATGTACAAACAAGTAGCCTGGCACCCTAGGCCGGATCGCCAAATATGCTTGCATGGCTGCCACCGGGCATACCGCTGGATCAGCCGCTCTGGCCAGCTGTACCAATTGACCCCTGCCCGTTTGATCCGTTTTTGCCCTGGCTACCCAAATCTTCAGATGGTCCCCCAAAACGGACACGTCCCCCACGGCCACGGGCCCCACGCCCTGCTGGCATCGCGAGGCGGCTACGACCTCGGATGCCCTGAATGCCCCAGCAAAGGTTAATGTGAAGGCGGCCCGCGCCATGATCCCCTCATAATCATCATGGCACACGCTCGAAGTTTGCTCTACTAGGGCCCCCAGCACCTCCTTAGTGATAGGACGTCTGGCATCCCTTTTCCCGCGTGCCACCCTGCCCCATCCCACGACTGCTTTGCGTGCCAAAAACGATGTGCCGGGATCCCAGCTGCCCCACAATTTGCTCCAAAAAGAAAGTCCTGCCAGATGCAGCCGCATGGTTCTGTCTGAAAACCCTGCCGCGTGCATGCCCGCCAGGTATTTCAAGACTAAGTCCTCTTGAATGGGCCAAGGTTCCCGGTGACCTGCTCCCCTGGCGTAATCCATGTAGCTCCTTGCCGCTCCCTCATAAGACCTCTGCGTGGCAGGCGCCAGTGAAGCCAACACCCCTCGGAAGATCAATCGTCTCCAAGCCGCCACATGCCCTCCGGGAACTTCTCCGGCGTTAGGCGAGCCTGGGGAGCCAAACGACGAAACCTGTCTTCCTGACCCCTGGAAAGCGCATCAGCCACCTCGTTCTGTGCGCCCGCCACGTGCTTGGCCCTAAAGGAAATATTACCCTGCAAACAAGTGAGCACCATGAGTCGCACCAACCTCATGACCCTTTCTGACTTAGAGGTTTGCCTGTTCACCACGGCAACCACTGCCTGATTGTCGCACCAGAACAGCACTTTTCGGTTGGTGAACTTCCCCTGCCACACGACTAAAGCCACCACTATGGGAAACAGCTCGAGGAACGTTAAGTCCCTACGAACGCCGTCACCCCAGTCCGCTGGCCAACGGCCAGCCACCCATTGGTCGTCGTAGAAGACTCCGAATCCTACTCCCCCAGCTGCATCAGAATGCACCTGCAGTTCACCACCCACTGCCATGACGGATTGCCACAAGGAAACCCCATTGTATTGTTCCAGGAATGACCTCCAAACACGGAGGTCCTCCTTAACCCCTTTGGTGATCCTGATGTGGTGCTGCGGCCTGCGCGCCCCGGCCATGGCCCTGGCCAGCCTGGCACAGAAAGCCCTGCCGGGCGCCACCACCTTGCAGGCAAAATTCAAATGCCCATGTATGACCTGCAAGTCCCGCAGCCTGCACTTGGAGCGCTCCAAGACTCCGCCTATGAGACCCCGCAATACAATCAGCTTCTCTACGGGGAGTCTGGAAACCCCTTGTACGGAGTCCAAGGTGATCCCCAAAAATGTGATCTGAGCCGCGGGGCCCTCGGTCTTGGCGGCCGCCAATGGGACCCCCAACTCCGCGGCCATGTCTTGAAAGGCCCTGAGCCTGTCCCCACAGTCCGTTGAACCCTGTGCGCCAGCAAACAAGAAATCATCGAGGTAATGCGTGATTTCCGTAAACTGCAGTCTGTCCCGTATAGCCCACTCTAAAAATGTGCTAAAACGCTCGAAAGCAGCGCATGCCACCGCGCACCCCATGGGCATGGCCTTGTCCATGAACCAGTGGCCCCGAAACGTGAAACCCAGCAGGCAAAAGTCCCCCGGAAAAACCGGTAAGAGCCGAAACGCCGACTGGATGTCACATTTCGCCATGAGAGCACCCTGCCCACATGAGCGCACAATCCGGACCGCCTGATCGAAAGAGGCGTACCGGACCGTGCAGAGGCCCGGATCGATGCCATCATTCACCGACCCACCTTCCGGGTAGGAGAGGTGATGAATCAGGCGGAATTCCCCAGGTGCCTTCTTGGGTACCACCCCCAACGGGGAAACCCTCAAGTTCGCGATAGGCGGGGCCCTGAAGGGACCGGCCACCCGCCCAGCCACACATTCCTTATTAATCTTTTCCCTTACGACCTCTGGCATATCCCTGGCGGACTTGAGGTTCCGGCAGACCGTGGCCACCCTGTCCCCAGCATAAGGGATCCGAAAACCTACCTCAAACCCTGCCAGCAAGTATCCTGCTGCCTCCCGATCCGGGTACCTCTCCAGCAAGGGCCGTAAGGCCGCCAGTTTTACTGGTGTTGGCGCCATGCCCATGCTGAGCTCCGCGGGACCCTCAGGCGGATTTGCTGGTGGAAGGACCATTGGCCCCCGATCCTCCATCCTTCCGTCCGGAAGATCGGGCCCCTCGAAAGGGCTGTTGCGCATCGCCCGCCCTCTGGCAGCTGGACCCCGGGTGCCCCCCACCACAGCCTTCACAGGTATGACTAAACCTGCACTGTTTCCGTTTACAGGAGCGCCTGTTATAATCCCAGCAGGGAAGGGACACCTCTCGCCTACCCCCACTTTTCCGCTCCTTTTCCCGCTGGGCCTTGACACTAGGACCCACCTTCACCAACCACGTGTCATGATGCTTCATGTCCCAGCGTGCCAGGGCATTATGAGAGGCGAGCTCCCTGAAACACTTGTCATATTCAAGGGCCGCTTCGTCCCCCGCCAGCTCCCTGGCCTCCAGAACGTGGCCTAAGTACCTGATCAGGTGCCACCCTCTCTCCGGATAGGCAGCCGTGATCAGCGCTGCGTATTCCGCAAAGCCCCGCAGCCAATTACCAAAGGACCGCTCCCCTTTAATGGGCTCCATTCTCTTCCGGTCCTGCTTCCTGCCTGTATCCCCTTTCTTGTTGCCTGTCCGCACGAATGCAAACAGATCCACATAATACCCTTCGAGGGCACGTTCCCGCAGCCTCTTGGGCAAGTGGATGCCAGGCGGGGACTCAGCATCCGTGTAGCTACCCGGTGGGACTTTGTCCACACCTTCCCACTCCACTGACGCCAACAGGCTGTTGGCGGCCTCTCGCCGCCTCCTCAACCACGATGGAAGGCCAGGCACGAAGGCCCCTTCGAGCCAATACTTTCCTTCCTCATGAATGTCATCTCCATCATCCTCGGAAGAAAACTCACCCGAGGATGATGTACTAAGGCGGGAGCCCCGTCGCCTCTGGCCGGAACCCTTCTTGCGCCTCCGGTTCCTGTCCCGTTTTCGCTCCCTGCGCTCTTCCATGCCCGCTTGAGAGCTCCCAGAGCTGACCCGGCTCCTTGACCGTGACCTGGAGCTTGAAGACCGGCTCTCCGCAGCACCTGCCCGGGACATTTCAGCCATGGCCCGGGAGTAACCTCTCCAAAAAAACACAGAGTCAGTTTCTGCTGCGCTCCCGGCCCGAGATGGTCCCTCATCCCCTGAGCCAGTGCCCCTGCTACGCCTGGTGGCCCGTGCCCCACCTTGGGCTGTACCTGGACCAGCCCTCCTCTTCTTAGGTGGGGGGGCAACCCTCTCCACTTCCGAGGAGGAGCAGTCCCCCGGCCCCATGCCCCTGACGCCAGCAGCCCTATGCTGCCGCCCATGCCGTCTGTTAGAGGCCGTGCGAGGCTCGTCCAGCGTCGGGGTGCCCTCAGAACTGGAGCTCCTGGTTTGGCGAACCCTCGCCCTGCCCCTCCCGGCACCCCTTTGGCTTCCAGTTGAGCCGCGCCCAGCCCTCCGCTCATGCGCAGCACGCCCGCGGCGTCTGCTGCGCCCCCTCCGTGCGTCGGCATTCTCACCGGGGCTGCCGGCCCCGCGGTCCCGCGGGGTCCTGAGGTCGACCCCCCCGGTGCCTGAGGCCTCAACCCTTCCCCTCAGCCCCGGCACCACTCCAGCCCAGGCCTCCCGCGCCCGCAGAGCGCTCGCCCTCTGGCCCACCCGTCTGCCTGAGGCTGGGTCAGCCAGCTCTGGCCTCTCATTGCCACCCGGCCCCACCCGGCTGCTCGCCCGTTTCGGGCCCATCTATCCCTGTGTGAGGGGAGGGGGGGGTGTTAAGGAGGCCTGCCCGATCTTCAGCGTGCCACGCCCGTCCCGCTTCACTCCACACGGAGCCGCAGGAGCCGCGCCGCCGAGAAAAGCCTCGCCGCTGCCGCGGAGCCGTCCTTCCCGATCGCGCCGACCGGCTCCCCAGCTCCTCAGCCGTTCCCCTCTCGTCGTCCGCTGTCTTCGCTTGACGGTTTTGTTTTTTTTTTTTTTTTTTTTTTTTTGATGTGCGGAGCCACCAGCCAACACGTCCGACTCCGGCGCTTCCCGAGCTGAAGAGGGCCAGAACAGCACGAGGCGCTCCTTTGCGCCTGCGCTGGCCCTCTCCAGCCAATCCGAGCGCACCACGCCGCCTCTCCAGGCGCGTGCGCGCTCTCCTTCCCCCCCCCCCGCGCATTTTTCCCGCCCGCCCCACCCGCCGCGGCAATGGCGGCCCCGGTTCAAGCCGGGCCGCGAATTCATCCTGAATCAGATATCTGCTACAGAGATTCATTAAAAGCCCATCCAAATCTGCAGAACTATTCAGGATATTTATATTTTCATCAAAGCCCAGCATCATATTCATTGCTATGAAAGCCTTGAAGAAGAACTTGTCTTCCCCAAATATATTTGTACAAATCTATTATTGAAGTCATAAGTTCTGTGCAAATATGGGTGTGCTTAGCAGTATTCACCATCTTGTTGCTTCTAAGCTGCAGGGAGGGGAGGTTGCTGGAATCCACTTGTGAAGAAGAGTTGGTTTTTATACCCCTCTTTTCACTGTCCGAAGGAGTCTCAAAGTGGCTTACAATTGCCTTCTCTTCCTTCCGCCACAGCAGACACCCTGTGAGGTAGGTGGGGCTGAGAAAGATCTGACAGGACTGCTCAGTCAGAATGGCATTATCAGGGCTGTGATGAGTCCAAGACACCCAGCTGGATGCATGCAGAGGAGTGGAAAATCAAGCCCGGTTCACTGGATTAAAAGCTGCCACTCTTAACCACTACAAATGGCTGTAATCAAAGCACTAGTCTAGCCTTTCTCAACTTTTTTTATCCCTGGGAAATCCCTGAAACATTCTTCAAGCTTCAAGAAACCCAGAAGTGGTACAATTATGCAGAATATGGTTGGGAAGCATCACTGTGTACACTCCCCTCTGGGGCATGTCCCCTTCCCTCCCTCTCGAGGCCCATCACTGGCCATTTTGAGAAGGGGGGGCAAATTATATATATATACACACACAAAATTGATTTACTCCCATCCATTCATGAAACCCTTCCAGAGCAGTCAAGAAACCCCAGGGTATCTCAAAACCCTGGCTGAGAAAGCCTGTTCTAGTCAGTGCATCAGCCAGCATGGTTTTTATTGAGTTTGTTGCCAACTATTTCTGTTTTACCCATTAAAATATGGCTGTTTAGGGCTGGGAGGTCAGCATGCAGAGACATTTGATGTTGCTCAGCTGCAATAAATATCCTATCCATTCAACCCCCATCCCCCAGTGGTAATGGATTTCTACTAATGCGGTATCAATTTATGAGGTCTTTTAAAATGGGATGTGGGAGTCACTGGAATACTACAAGTGTATGATTTTCATTCTGTGGTTATGGCTGAAGTGTAGGAATTCATTAGGCTTCTCATTATTTCCCTGGCACTTTTGGGTGATGCTCTAGGCTGCCTCATCCAGTCTCTGGGGTCTTTGTCATACAAATGACAGGAAGTTCCTGTAGTATCAATACATGAAGACTATTTTTTTCTCCCACTCCTCAATTATTTGAAGGTGGGAATTTCATTTGGGAGAGTATAATTCCCTGCCCTGACTGGGTAAGTGGGAGGTCTATAGTTCATGCAGGGGGAAAGTTATTATTTTTTTTAAGTGGCCATATTTAGCCTTCTACACCATGATACATTATGTAAATAAAAGTAGTAGTTAGGTTTCAGAGGCAAAATGAATTATTTTGTTGCTGTTGTTGTTGCTGTTCCCACTGAGAGACTGGACCTGTAGGCATAGTCTGATATTCTACCTAGGCATTAGATACTAAGTCAGTATTCATTAGATCAGCTTTTGACAAATGCAGTGATATCCCATGTTGTCATTACTCCATGGAAAAGCAATTCAAGAACAGTTTCTTCCTCCGAAATTCAGTTTACCTCAACAAAAGTAGCCCTAGAAAAGTAATTGGTCTCCAATTAATCACTCGGGAGTTAAATAGTATGTGGACCATGAATGCCTTAGGTTTAGAAGAATTTAAACAGAGATAGTTTGTAGAAATATGTGATAGGTCATGAACATTGCAATACAAAAATAAAAGTAAAAAGTAATATGGAATATTATACCTCATTAGGCTATAGCTTTTATGAATCTCTGTATGTATCTACCTACCAGAAGACTTGCAACATATTTAATTAACTAGGGGCAAAGCCCGTTGTATCCAAGAATAAAATGGGCACTAGAGCTTGGTAGTGGGAAGAGGAAGGGGAGGAGTTGTCCAGTCTGTAAGGGCATGGGGTTGAAAGTGTGTGTTGCGTGGGAGGTTGTGGTGGCGTGGTGGCAAATGAGGGCATGGGTGAGGAGATATGGGTGTCAAGAACCTCTGGTGTGGAATATTCATTAAGTGTGGGAGAGGACTGACCTTTGGGAATTTTGGCATAGTGGTTACAGATGAGCTTTCCAGAGCCATGTCCTCAGATATGTGAAGGGAAAATGAGACTGGAGACTCTTCTTAGGGGAAGATTACATGGCAACCAATTCCTCCCAGTTCTGCGTCATTTCCCTTCTTGTGTGAATTAGGCCACATTCACCGAAATGCCCCTCTGCCCTAATACACATGGGGTAGTCACAGTACACAGGTGTTCACCCTGTTCCTTCTGTCTCCCATGTTTTCACTGTTGGTAAAATGTTATGTGCCCACATGCTTCTTTCATGGTTGCTCCTTAGAAGAACGGATTTTTGTACCCTATTGCTTACTACCCAAAGGAGTCTCAAAGCGGTTTACAAACACCTTTTCCATTTGTCTCTCCACAATAGTCAACCTGTGAGGTATGTGGGGTTGTGAGAGATCTAAGAGAACTGGGAATGGGCCGCAGTGACCCAGCAGGCCTCAGGTGTCTCAAAGCATTTTCCAATTGTCTCCCCTTTCTCTCCCCATAGCAGACTCCACATGAGGGAGGTGGGGTAGCGAGCCTCACAGGGAAGCTGGCAACCCTAAGAGGAAGATTCTCTGTGCACAGCAGTCTTGACCTTAGTAAGGTTGTTTATACTGGTTTTTTAATTTGCCAGGCCAAGGTTATTTGCCAGGCCAATAAGTCATTCAGTTACTATGTGTCTCCAGACATTTACTTGTTCTCTATTTACAGTTTCAGGCTGTAAATATTTATTTAGATATTCCTGCACTTTCCAGACTCACACGACTGATGCTGGTCTGCCTGTCTGCACCCCAGAATACAAACAGTTGCTGGTAAGGGCTGGCCATAACCCATAGGCCAGGAGGTACACTCCTACACCACTCTCTACCAACTGCAGGCAAAAATGGCTCATTTGAAGGCTGGACTCTGAGGCATTGTATGATTTTGAAGTTCCACCTCCAAACCTCCAGGAATATTTCCAACCCAGGGGTAGCCAACCTACAGGTGTGGCCTGGAGAGCTCCTGGAATTACAGCTCACCTGCAGAGTATAAAGATCAGCTCCCCAGCAGAAAGGGATACTTTGGACAGGGTTGTGGTAGAGAAGAAACATTTAAGGCTTCCCACACAGGTTGTTGTTGAATTGAAAGACTTGAGGCCTACTGTACAGGGTTGTTGTGCAGATGAAACAGGAGACAAAAGAGCCAGTTTCCTCTGCAGAATAACGCTGTGCAGTGGCCTCAAATCTGCAGAGAGTTGCAAAGAAGAAAGACACATGGCTTGGCTGTGTCTAACCTCCGGGCAGAGCACTATTTTAAGTGAGAAGGGGCTTTTCTGTGGCCTCCCTGTCAGGCAACTGTTTGGCAGAAGGGGAAAGTCCCCCCCCCCCTCAAAAGGCAGGCCCTCAGGCTCCCCTGCGTTGCTCTTGGAAAGGCCTCCTTCCCTCAGTCAGGGGCTGTTAGAGGCTCCTTTGCAGCAGGCCTGAAGGGGGGGAGGGGGAGCACTCTGCAGCCTCCTGCCAGCTCTGTCAGGGTTCTGAGGCAATTTACAGTTGGACATGAGAGTTAGGACAACCTTGGGGCGAAAAGGGCTGGCACAGCCTGTCCAAGCCTCTGTTCTCATCCCCCTTGGCAGCCTTACTGACCTCCTCTCCCTTTGGTGGTCAGGAGCAGACTGGCTGGGTGAATGGAATTTGGGTCTGTCCTGGTGAGGGGCCAATAGGAAGGCACTTTGCGTGCCTCCCCATTGGCTGCTTGGCCCTGGATGGACACTCGGAGGGCCGACGAGGATGATCTGGGGCCAAGGGACCAAGCCCTATGAAGATAGGTTGAGGGACTTGGAAATGTTCAGCCTGGAGAAAAGGAGGTTGAGAGGGGACATGATAGCCCTCTTTAAGTATTTGAAAGGTTGCCACTTGGAGGGGGGCAGGATGCTGTTTCCGTTGTCTGCAGAGGAGAGGACACACAGTAATGGGTTTAAAGGACAAGTACAATGATATAGGCTAGATATCAGGAAAAAACTTTTCACAGTAAGAGTAGTTCAGCAGTGGAATAGGCTGCCTAAGGAGGTGGTGAGCTCCCCCTCACTGGCAATCTTCAAGCAAAGGTTGGATACACACTTTTCTTGGATGCTTTAGGATGCTTAGGGCTGATCCTGCGTTGAGCAGGGGGTTGGACTAGATGGCCTGTATGGCCCCTTCCAACTCTATGATTCTATGATTCTATGATTCTATGATTCTATGATTCTATGATTCTATGATTCTATGATTCTATGATTCTATGATTCTATGATTTACTGGCTGTCTAATTCAACAGTGGAAGAAGAGAAAATAGGTGGTTTTTGGTACTCTGCTTTTTACTGCCCGAAGGAGTCTCAAAGTGGCTTATGATTATCTTCCCTTTCCTTTCCCAACAGACACCCTGTGAGGTAGGTGGAGCTGAGAGAATTCTGAGAGGAACTGTGAGTAGCCCAAGGTCAGCCAGCTGGCTGCATGTGGAGGAGTGGGGAATCAAACCCATTTCTCCAAATTAGGGACTACACCAAGCTGTCTGAATTGGCAGAACTGTTCTCAGATATGGTTCTAGACTAATCATATGAGAGGAGGGACTGGCCATCATATAAAAGACCTTTCATGGCCTAGGTCCCTCTTATCTGCAGGACTGTCTCTGCCTGTTCTCATCTCCCTGTCCTGTCCTCAGCCTTCCCAATCTCTTGCCCTACCTATTTCCCTCTACATCCTAATAAGTAGGCTGTGAGCTGGTGCTGTTGGCTGTTCTGAAGGTAGGCAAAGCTGAGGTAGAAATAGGGCTGGGTCAGTCTTCTTTCTGGCAAGCTTCTATAGTACTGGCTGATGATATCACAGTGTCTCTTATATAAGTTGTGTTGTGTGGGAGTCTTGAGGCCACCTAGGCACTGCTGAAGCTGCTAGTATTCGTGATCCTTGTCCCAGCCACGGTTTGTTAGGCATGTGGATCATTTTTCATGTCCTCTTTCCCTGCCACTTCTGGTATTATTCATTGGGGTCATCTCATACCTCAGTGAGTTGGGTGAGTCCATGGCTCATGTCAGGAGCTCAGCCCAACCAGGCCAGCGTGAAGGGCCCAATTGCAAGCCACGCTGCGTGCGGCTTGCAATTGGGCCCTTGGCACCGGAGTGACAATCAGAGGGCCCAATCGGCAGGCGCATTATATTATCCGCTCCGCCAGGAGCGGTTAAAGATTATATTATCCGCTCCGCCAGGAGTGGTTAAAGATTCCTTTAGTAATTTTGTAACCTCTTTAATTTTAGACTAGATAGCATCCCCTTCTTCATATATTTTGCTTCTGCAATCTGATCTGCTGCACATTTGAACTACTTACAAAGAATAAACTTGCCTTTTTATTCATAATTTTGTGAAATAAATCAGGCAAAGCCATAAATATTATAAGTAAGTGTGCATCTCACTAAAATTACTGCATAACCCATTGACAATTTTAACAAAGCCACATTTGAAAAATCCTCTTTAGGTACAACAGAGTATGGGGGAGGAAGAAGTAGTGTAACAGGTATGTCCATAACCCCCTGGGAAATTCTGATATCAAGTAAATGGGGGGGGGGAACAAAAAATCCCCTTTACCTGCTATGGCCATATGTGCTTCTTGGGATAGTGGCTGTGGAAAGCTCATTAAACTATGCTACTCACATGACAGGGCTTGACATGGCCATCAATGTCATTACTGATTCTGTTTATTTTACTTCCCATATACCCCACATTTCTCCCCAATATTGACCCAAAGTGGCTTAAATTGTTCTCAATTATATCCGCACCACATTCTTATAAGGTAGGTATATGATTGTCCCAAGGTACCTTGCAAGCAACCATGGAACAGTGAGGATTTGAACTGGGTCGCCTTGTCAAACCTTACCCATATCCTACTCTGACCTGCCCCAAAACTTGAAGAAGTACAGCATGGCCCACCTGCTGCCACCAAAGAAGGAGGATGCCTAATATGATCAGAGGTCTCCAACATGTCAACCAGCTGTTTCAAAATCCTGTTCTGGCATGCTAAGCCATACTTTTTACCCAAATCCCATGTTTAGCTGAGTTCAATAGCAGACAGATCAGCAGCTAATTCAGCATTCTGTATGTTTTCCTTTTAAAAATGCACCCGAGAGTGCTCAAAGAACTTTCCAGAGAACTTGCACAGCCCTTGTCCATCATCTTTGGGACCTCTTTAAGGACTGGAGATGTCCCGGAGTACTGGAAGAGAGCAAACGTTATTCCGATCTTCAAAAAAGGGAGGAAGGATGCTCCAGGAAACTACAGACCAGTGAGTCTGACCTCTGTTGTGAGGAAGATAATGGAGCAGATATTAAAGGGAGCGATCTGCAAACATCTGGAGGACAATTTGGTGATCCAAGGAAGTCAGCATGGATTTGTCTCCAACAGGTCTTGCCAGACCAACCTGGTTTCCTTTTTTGACCAAGTGACAGGTTTGCTGGATCGTGGAAATTCGGTTGATGTCATTTACCTGGATTTTAGTAAAGCTTTTGACAAGGTTCCCCATGATGTTCTGATGAATAAGTTCAAGGACTGCAATCTGGATTTTCAGATAGTCAGGTGGATAGGGCATTGGTTAGAGAACCACACTCAAAGAGTTGTTGTCAATGGTGTTTCATCAGAGTGGAGAGAGGTGAGTAGCGGGGTACCTCAGGGCTCGGTGCTCGGCCCGGTACTTTTTAACGTATTTATTAATGATCTAGATGAGGAGGTGGAGGGACTACTCATCAAGTTTGCAGATGACACAAAATTGGGAGGACTGGCAAATACTCCGGAAGATAGAGACAGAGTTCAACGAGATCTGAACACAATGGAAAAATGGGCAAATGAGAACATGATGCAATTTAATAAAGATAAGTGTAAAGTTCTGCATCTGGGTCAGAAAAATGAAAAGCATGCCTACTGGATGGGGGATACACTTCTAGGTAACACTGTGTGTGAACGAGACCTTGGAGTACTTGTGGATTCTAAACTAAACATGAGCAGGCAGTGTGATGCAGCGGTAAAAAAGGCGAATGCCATTTGGGGCTGTATCAACAGGGGCATCACATCAAAATCACAAGATATCATAGTCCCATTGTATACGGCACTGGTCAGACCATGACTGGAGTACTGTGTGCAGTTCTGGAGGCCTCACTTCAAGAAGGACGTAGATAAAATTGAAAGGGTACAGAGGAGAGCAACGAAGATGATCTGGGGCCAAGGGACCAAGCCCTATGAAGATAGGTTGAGGGACTTGGGAATGTTCAGCCTGGAGAAAAGGAGGTTGAGAGGGGACATGATAGCCCTCTTTAAGTATTTGAAAGGTTGTCACTTGGAGGAGGGCAGGATGCTGTTTCTGTTGGCTGCAGAGGAGAGGACACGCAGTAATGGGTTTAAACTTCACATACAACGATATAGGCTAGATAACAGGAAAAAAATTTTCACTGTCAGAGTAGTTCAGCAGTGGAATAGGCTGCCTAAGGAGGTGGTGAACTCCCTCTCACTGGCAGTCTTCAGGCAAAGGCTGGATACACACTTTTCTTGGATGCTTTAGGATGGTTAGGGGTGATCCTGCATTGAGCAGGGGGTTGGACTTGATGGCCTGTATGGCCCCTTCCAACTCTATGATTCTATGATTCTATGAAAAAGTTGTAAAGGTCTTAAAAGCAGCAGCATCAGGGGGCCATTTTGGCTAGTCAAGTGACCATTGAAAAGCCATGTTATGACTGGTGCAATTACATTGTGCCACAGTATGCAACCAAAAAAAGTGTCCTTCCTCTAGAATTTAAGCAGACACAGTCCCAATCATATTTAAATTACTTGGCGGTGGAATCTGCAGTTATAAGGCATAGCCGCAAAGGAATGCAAAGCCGCAGCTAATTTATGGTATCTTTCCAAGAAATTCTGAATCCCTGTTCCCTTGTGGAATACATTCAAATGCCGTAGTTATGAGCAACTGTTCATTCCTTCTGGAGTCTTTAAAACAGCAACATTTCATTTTTTCCCCTGCCATAACCAGCTCAGGTGTATTGGGGGATCCTATGCTTCCATGTTAAATTGTATATCCATATTGCAGTTGCACTGTAAAAGAAAACTAGTGACCCTTGTGTTAATAGGTTAATCAGTACCTGAAAAAATGCTTTGTGACACTTTCTGCTATTTGAGAACAATTTCACATGACAGAGTAAGAAACAGTGGGATCTGTATTATAGAAGAAGAAAAATCTTTGAATGTCCAGATGAATGTATATAAATGAAAATGGCCAGAGATGGTTTTTAACATTATAAGGCAAGATTTTAGTTCTATGGCTGATATCCTGTGGCTGGGTATCTTTTATTTTCCTTAATGTAATTTTAAAAAAATCTGAAGGAATAAGCCTTGGATTGGCTGCTCTGGAAGCTTCATACTTTTGCTGTTCTTGAAAACTGTGTCATTATTAATGAGAGAGTGATCAAGTTATTTAATAACTTGAAAATACAAGGTTGAAAATACAAGGTTGCAATCAGCCCCATAAAACTGCAAATTACCAAGGAGCTGAGTGGGGCATTTTCTGTCCCCTCCGTGATGCCATCCACACGAGCCTGCACCTAGACAGGCCCCGTTGGCCCCTATGGCAGACTGGGAAATGTAGAAATATCTGCATTCCCTTGAATTAGGGTAACGGAGAGCCTAACACATACCAGGCATGGTGACATCATGTGGAAGCAGAGATTAGCCCCACTGCCATACGAGCACCAGCCCGGCCTTTTCCACCCATGCAGAAAAGGACCTAGGCAGGCATTCACTTTGCACTTGCCTCAAATTGCATTATAACAATGGTCTGCACAATCATTTTAATGTCCCAAGCAATTGTGTCAATTTTATATTGAGATGATTGACTGTTACCCTATACCCTATTTTACTGCACTGTAGTGAAGTCATTTCCAATCTAAAGAAGAGGTAGGAGCTTGGGTCAGACAATCCTTCTTAGTCTAATCCATCTCACATGGTTGTGAAAATAAAAGGGAGTTTATTTTATTTCATTTATCTATCTATCTATCTATCTATCTATCTATCTATCTATTTATTTATTTATTTATATTTTTATATCACCCTTCCTTACGGCTCTGGGCAGTTTACATAAAACATTTTTGAACATTCACATAGAACACTATCAAAATCAAATATAACATTATAACAATAATAACACCATATCAACTGGAACAATTAGAACGGCACTTCAACAATAACTTGACAATCCCTCAGTAGGTTCGGTCCCTCAGTCTGGGGGGGCACCTGTAGGTGTTATGGCTCAGTCGGCCCCACCAAATGCCTGGTGGAAGAGCTCCTTTTTGCAGGCCCTGCGGAATTGTGGAAGTTCCGGCAGGGCCCTGATCTCTTCGGGGAGCTCATTCCACCAGATGGGGGCAAGGACCAAGAAGGCTCTGGACCTTATTGAGGCCCGACGTGCCTCTCTAGGGCCAGGGATCCACAGCCAGTTGGAGGTGGCAGAGCGTAGAGCTCTTCTGGGGGTATAGGCAGGGAGGCAGTCTCTCAGATACACTGGGCCCAGACCGCGTATGGCCTTAAAGGTGATTACCAAAACCTTAAGCTTAATCCGGAATTCAACTGGGAGCCAACAGAGTTCTTGGAGTACCGGCCAGATATGAGATCTCCATGATGTCTTAGTGAGAATTCTGGCCGGGGCATTCTGCACCAGTTGTAGTTTCCGGATCAAGGATAAGGGTAGGCCTGCATAGAGCGAGTTGCAGAAGTCCAGTCTGGAGGTGACCATCGCATGGATCACTGTGGCTAGGTGCTCTGGTTCCAGGTAGGGCGCTAGTAGTTTGGCTTGGCGGAGGTGGTAAAATGCCAGCGGTGCTACCTTCGTGACCCTGGCTTCCATTGTAAGGGAAGCATCCAGGATCACGCCCAGGTTCCTGGCGGAGTGAGTCGCTAGGAGCTGCATACCGTCCATGGTGGGCAGGCGCGCTTCCTCCCATGGTCCCTTCCTACCCAAACACAGGACCTCCGTCTTTGCAGGATTGAGCTTCAGACGATTCTGCTTGATCTATTTTGTCATTTTGTTTGGATGAGATAGAATAAGAAAGAGCCATGTACTCTTTCCTGAATTCCCTAGGACATCAGAATGAAAACATAATACAAATAAAAATATATTGCTGAATACTATGTGAACTTGATTCTATTGCAAAACATTTGGTTCAGCGGAATGTGAAGCATGATGGAAGTTCCATCTATGCTATTTAATCTGTGATGGTTCAACCAAGTGTGCAAGTCATAACCTGATGTTGCAGATATTGAGTGCTGATGTCTTTCAACTAATGTCACAGGTATTTTTGTTTGGTTTCAGTTTGTTCTATTAGTTAAAACACTCATACGATTATTTTTAATATTGTTATATGACTGAGTTGATGAAATCAGTTAGGTAAGTACATCAATTGATTTAGTGAAAAAGACATTCTCACCTGTTAGCTACCTCCCCCAGGAAATTCTCAAATACATGCCCCTGAGAGAAACTTATTCCAAAATATCATGCAAATAAAGGAAAAAGTTCAACTTCCTAGATGCTCTGTGAGATACCATCTGTCTCTGCCTCTACTACCCTCCCCACTTCAACTGGGATAAAATTCTAAGGACTGTAACCCTGGCTCGCAAGATACTCCCTACTAAATTGCATACCAAAGGAGAAATATTCCCCATTTTTGGACATTTAAATTGTTCTCATGCAGACAGAACACAGAGATATGATTATTATTTCCCTTTCCTGCCTTTGTGTGAGAGGTGTGATGAGGATAAGAGAGATATGCAAGATATTTCTGCAAATTTCCGAACTCTTATCTTCCACAATTGTTGTAGAAGCTGTGCAACTGCATGTTCAATGCAGATTCCATTAAAAGTTACGGTGTAAAGGTCTGACACTGGTGTTGCTCAGGTTAACAGTGTGGTAATTAGGTGGCAGGTGTACACAAAGAAGAGGGCATGGAAGAAGTGGGCAAAGATGTATTGTAGCAAGAGAGGCAATGTGAATTTGTTTAATTCAAAAGACAAAGAGGCTGAACTTTACTTATCCACATCCATAGCCATTGTTAGAAACTGAAAGAAAAGCTGACAACCCCCTGCCAAGCTATTGCATTGTGGCTATTCTTCTTCTTTTTTTTTTTTCAAGTTAGCTGTTGGACTGAGGAAATCTACAACAAGAAACCATTCCAAAAAGAGGAACAAAAAAAAAGAGCTCTTTTGGTATTATGGACTGGGTTTCATCAAACATATTCTGGAATACACTCTGGAATATTCTGTGGTCAATATTTAAGACAACAGTAGCAATCCCAGACAGGTCTACTGAGCAATAAGTCCCATGTTATTGATTACGGCTTATTCTTGGAAATGGGACAGATTTCAGTCTGTCATCATGATTTTTCTTGGTGCAAAATACAATTAGGAGGAACATTGCACCTAACTTAAAATATAGAATAAGGAATTCACCCTATAATTAGAGTAACAGAATATTTCTTAGGAAAGAAAAATTGTTAAAGGGCTTTAGATTTATGGACAATGTTGCAAAAGAACCTACCAGGAATGTAAGTATGAAGCCTTGGCGGCTCACAGAGATGCCTTCCACTCAGAGATCTTAGGAATCAAACCATTTGTTGATTCACTATTTTTACAATAGCATGCAACTCACAAGTAGGATTAATTTTTTTAAAGCAACTATCTATTGCACAATAGAAAGGTCAACCAAGATAAAAAATATACGCTGAAATTCTTGAGAAACCAATTTTCTGAATTATATATCAAGTGGCAACAAATTTCTATTGGAGATGTCAAGGTTGCTGAATCATAAATACCTGGGGCTAAGGAAGCATGCCTGGCCTCAATCAGGACCAGGGCCTTTTCAGTCCTGACCCCAACCTGGTGGAATAAGCTCCCAGGAGAGCTGAGGGCCCTGATGACGCTGTTACAGTTCCACAAGGCCTGCAAAATGAAGCTCTTTCACCAGATCTGCGGTTGAGGCCAGTGCCAGGGCTAGGAACATCATGGCCCCGCCTCAGGCTTAGCTGTATTACATCTACACCCTCACCTCTATGAAAGTGTGCTCAGGGGATAGGAATTGTTTTTGGCCACCAATCTTTGTGGTTTGTAGGGGCTCTTAGGGCCCCTGGGTACAATAGGTTTTATAGGGGGATTTTTATAAGGGGTTATATTTGTAAGCCACTTGCAAGCCACTTTGGAAAGCAGCAGGATATAAGCTTAAATAATGATGATGGTGATGATGGTGATGATGATGCCTCCTCTACCAGTTTGGTGTAGTGGTTAGGAGTGCAGATTTCTAATCTGGCATGCCAGGTTCAATTTTGTACTCCCCCACATGCATCCAGCTGGGTGACCTTGGGCTCGCCACGGCACTGATAAAACTGTTCTGACCGAGCAGCGATATCAGGGCTCTCTCAGCCTCACCCACCCCACAGGGTGTCTGTTGTGGGGAGAGGAATGGGAAGGTGACTGTAAGCCGCTTTGAGCCTCCTTTGGGTAGGGAAAAGTGGCATATAAGAACCAACTCTTCTTCTTCTTCTTCTTCTTCTTCTTCTTCTTCTTCTTCTTCTTCTTCTAGCTTTTGAACACTATCAAAGGTATTTCTTCAGTAGTGTCACCAGCTCTACGGATCAGTATCCCCTGTGAATTCTGCAAGAACAAAAAACACTTCACTGCTTATTGCTTTTGGGTAAATGCCTATTTATTAACCCACTGAATTGACTGTTAACATTAATTGCTGCTTTTAGTCTCTTTGCTGTTTGGAGGTTAGTAATTTTCATCAATATATTTAATTATGAATGCTACTTTGGACAACATACACTGAGTTTTCTTACATCTTATAGATCCTCCCTGAAGAAGGATTCCTTGAAGTTCAAACCCTATTGGGATGTTAACTTGAATATATTTCCCATCAGAGTTTGTTGCCAGCTTGTGTTCATGGGCACACAGGAAACAGCATCTTATTTTATTCTGAATAAATTCATAAAAGCCAGACCTGGTGGTGACAGCCTTCTGCTCCAGCACAAGTATAACTCCATTAATCTACATTAGCTATTTGGCATAACAGGGATAGTCAGGTCTTTGTCTGCTATCCAGAAAATGAGAGTTGAACTAAACTATTATATTGGAAGCTACATCATCAGATCAGTTATTCCAGAGTAGTTTACCAGAGGACTTTCCTGCTCACTTTACTTTTATCTTTCGTTAATGCAGCAGCAATGCACCACACATCAAGTTTTTATCTTCACACAATTCATAATATAAAAGTTCATTTGCAGAACAAAATAATGGGCATATTATATTACTAATTAAGATTACTCATCTGTTCACACCCACTAAGATTTCCACTGTGCTTTTAATTTGTCATTGCTTAGTTAAATATACCCAGTTTAATCACAGAAATGCCAGAAATAAGATCCGTATAACCAAATTAGTACAAAATCAGTCTTTTAGGAGGGAGGGAGTGGATTTTGATGGATTTTCCCCATCACAGTGTTACTCACCATCTTCCATTACATCCAAATGCAAACTGCCAATTGTCACACTATAGCACATTTCATGATTTTTTGTAAAAGTTAACTTTCAGTCTGAGAAAATGAAAGTTTATACTATGATAATAGGGCTTGAATTTACACACACACAAACACACAAAACAGTCAGTAATGCAATTAAGTCAGTAATCAGATCTAGGATTTAAAACTCTGTGCTAGCACATGAAAGCTTATAGTTTGGGGAAAAAAATACTTGGTTGGTCATAAATGTTCCACAGTACTCAAACTTTGTTTTATGACTCTTGAAGTTAGCTAAATTATGGTGTTCTTTTTTTATTATCTTTAACCGCTCCTGCGGAGCAGATAAAATAATTTGTTAAGGGCACCTAAGGAGGGCCCTGTCCGTGATGAGGAAGGGTGCCGATAGGCCCCTTCCTCATGACTGGCAATCAGAGGGCCCAATCAGCAGGCACTTTGTGCCTAACGATTGGGCCCTCCGATTGTCAGTCTGGCGGCAAGGGACCAATGGCGAGCCGCGCACACTGCGGCTAGCGATTGGTCCCTTGCTGCCGGACTGATGAATCGGGAGGAGCGAAGCACCTCCCAATCCGCCCTCCCTCAACTCGGCTCCCGCGAAGCTCGCCGCCGCCATTCCTCTGCACGCCGCCGAACAGCCCGCTCACTGCCGCCCTCGCCATGCCGCTGGCCCAGCGCCTGTTGCCCCGCAGCCTCCATGAGCCCACCCACTCCACAGCTACACACGGCCGCCTACGGACTCCCGGCCACCGCCCCGCACTCAGACTGCGGCCCCCCCAACCGGCCTAGGCTGGCCACGAGCCCCAACCCATGCCACCCGAACCTCGAACCTTGCCCAGCCTCACCGGGCCGCCCCACCAGACCTGCATCGACCTCCGCCGACCTGCACCAACCTCTGCTCGGCAGCCATACAGGCCCTCAGGTAGGCTGCGACCCGTTGCCCCCCACTCACCGCCACTTCAGCACCCACTCCCCACCCGCCCTCCAAGCCGGCACCCCTGCGCCGCGACACTGCCGCGCCCCGCTAGCACCCGCTGTCTTAGTTACAGCAGGCTCTCTTCCTAGTTATTGTATAATACAGTTGGAAGGTACCTCATGGGTCATCTAGTCCAACCCCAATCTAGTCCAAGTTCTTTCTTGGGGTGTGCATAACAAATGGTATTTTTCAGATCTGAGTATACTGTACTCAAGAAATATTGATATTTCCAGGTTTTGGTCTCCCCAATACTGGTATAATATTCAGATCTCAGTTTTATTCAGGAATCTCAGTTTTATTCAGGAGTCCCCCCCCCCCGCCCCAGCTCCAATATAGCCAAATGGGGACATTATCTGGGGGTCTGGTAGGCTTTTTTTTTAATTATTTTTTTTAAGCTAGAGACACCAAATTTCTTGTTGGTGTCTGTCCTCAGGAGAAACTCCAAATTTCAAAAAAGATTGGATCAGGGATCACATTTTATGAGCCTCCAAATAAGTTGCTCCCATCCATCTTCCATTGTTTTCAATGAGGGGAGAAAAACAGCCTTTGAGGTGGAGATGGTAGGTTGCACAGTAAATGGACCTGAGGCCCAATGCCTGTGCTGCTGCTCTAATGTTTGTGTCACCATTGGTAACTATAAAACCCTTGGAGACATCAGAGATGTTATTTATTTATATTTTATTTATATTTCAATTTCTATACTGCCATTCCCAAAATGGCTTGTGATTGCCAACAAAATTCTCCACACAACAAAACCATGTTAAAAACAGTCATTAACCCCCCCCCAGTAACAAAAACCCCTTGACAGTGAAAAACTCCCTCCTCCCCCTGGATCAGCAGTCCTTCTGATACAGTGCCTCAAGGGGACCATCCCAGGGGGAGTTTGATGACCTCACCGCTCAGTGAGGGACCCCAGTGTTGTCTGCCATGGGGACACCTTGTTGAGAAACTTGGTATTGAGTAGAGCCTGGTGGTAGCCAGACTGGTAGCCCTCAACCTACCTAATACTGGTTTTCCCACCTCACCCAAAGTGTCATCATGTTGCTACCAATGTTATCAGCAAGAGGTACACATGATGCACCTGAGAGCAATTCCAGATGTTGAATATAAAGTGCACATTTCTCCTACAAGCTTGGGACAATAGTGCCTTCACATAGACTTTGGCAGCCCTATAGAATGTGGGCACCACTGCTGTATTCAGCATGGCACAAGCTGGTACCATGTATCAAAGACAGGCATCCTGGAGTAGCCTACAGAAGCTGACATTATCAACCATGGATAATGATGAGTAACCCTTTCCCCTGTCTTTTGTTTCCCAGCCCTAGGCATCCAATTGCCAACTTCACCGACATCTCCATCAGAGATGCTCAGCATCCCTTCCCTTCAGGGATTGTTCAGGCAGAGGATTGGGATGGTTTCAGGACAACTCACTTCCTGGCTGAGAAATGGTGGGGTATGTGATTTTTTATAGCATCAAGCAATTTTGCTGGCATGACAGTATTTTTTTAGATGCGTGGAATCAGCCTGAAAATTGACATGCATGATGTATCCCCCCTCATCTAATTAGAAGAAGGAGAAGAGTTGGTTCTTATATGTCACTTTTCTCTACCCAAATGAGTCTCAAAGAGGCTTACATTGACCTTCACTTTCCTCTCCCCACAACAGACACCCTGTGAGGCTGAGAGAGCAGGTGAGGCTGAGAGAGCCCTGATATCACTGCTTGGTCAGAACAGCTTTATCAGTGCTGTGGTGAGCCCAAGGTCACCCAGCTGGTTGCATCTGGGGGTGCATGGAATCAAACCTGGCTCACCAGATTAGAAGTCTGCACTCCTAAACACTACACCAAGCTGGTTAGTGATGCTTCTTCAAATGGGTCCTAAATCTGGTAGTCAAGAGATGAGCCAGGTCTCTCCCTTGACTGATTCAGGTCCTCTGGGTTTCCTCAGTCCTCTCAAAGTGCCTTCAGACTACAGAGATGAAGGGGCATCCATCCTGACTAGCAACTGTGAACACACCTGGAGCTGCCTCTTGTGAGGAGCACAGGGCCAACATACTATGTCTACAGGGGACAGAAAGAGATAACTGAAGGAGAATGGAGTGTGATGACAGCAGCCTGGTGTGCACCTTCATCCCTTCCTCTTGTGCCACCCCTGACCTCTCCTTTTCTCTTCTTGGAAGATCTGTAGCACTCAGGAGGAACCTGAGAAGGGGTCCCTGTCTCTCCTCGAGCTCCTCTAGCAGTCTCTGGGTTAATGGGGTGAGTTCCAGAAATAGAGCACTCTTGTCCTCCAAGGTCACACCAAAAGACAGCTCAGACTGCTCCTCCTCCTCCTGCTGAGTTTCAACAACTGCTGGAATACAGGTAACTTGAGCAGACAGACCCTTGCTCAATACCAGTGCCTTCAGGCAACTCTGCAGGCCATGCTCCAGTAGCTGCCTCAATGAAGAGGGCCTTGTGGGAACTGAGATTGGCATGGTAGAAGTCCACTGTGGAGCAGTCCTCTGCACAAGTGGAAGGCTGCAGCTCTTCCTCCTCTCCTCCAATGCTCTAATCATCTCCTTTTCATTTCCCATAAAAGCCCAAAGCATTCTCTTCCTGCCCCTCATTCTTTCCCTAGACCAGCCTCGTACTTGAAGAAAGTTGGGTACCTAGCTACCTGCTCTGCAGTCTAACAAACTCTGAAATCTCAAGAAGAAGAAGAAGAAGAAGAGTTTGTTCTTATATGCCGCTTTTCCCTACCAGAAAGAGGCTCAAAGCGGCTTACAGTCGACTTCCCATTCCTCTCCCCACAACAAACACCCTGTGGAGTGGGTGAGGCTGAGAGAGCCCTGATATCGCTGCTCGGTCAGAACAGTTTTATCAGTGCCGTGGCGAGCCCAAGGTCACCCAGCTGGTTGCATGTGGGGGAGCGCAGAATCGAACCTGGCATGCCAGATTAGAAGTCCGCACTCCTAACCACTACACCAAACTGGCTCTCTTAATTAACCTTGAACCAAAAACTAAGTTTTTGTTTAGTAAAAACGCACCCAATCTAACATTCAGTGGGGGCTTTTTTTGTTTGTTTTAAGGACTAGTGACTTTGTATTCTGAAATCTGACTAAAGTTTAATTGAAACTATCCCCAAGATTGAATTAAAAACTTTTTTTAAGGAAAAGTTCTGTATTAAACTTCTCCTGCCTGTTCTGCAATGACGAGTACACCAATTTCATTTTCAAGAACTCAGGAGCTTTCTGATGAAAAATGGGACTACCGGACAGCCTAAAGCACAATTTTTCTACAACTGCCTGGCTTCAAGTGTAATGAAGCTCAGAATGGACACTAAAAACTTTAATCTATGCTAATTACTGTTTTACACACAACCTCTTCTTAATTGCCTAGCACCAGCCTGATCCAGGAGGAACACAATCTCTATGCTGAAATTTAATTTGAACTTTTTCAACTAATTCCTAACAGACCCTTATTAAAAATAGCCTCTATTTAAAACCTTGCCAGAATTAACAATTAAACAACAATTACTGAAACCTGCAGGAGAACAACAGCAAACCACTCCAACAACCACAAGGATGCTAAAGTTTCATAGACCAGCCCCCCACCCCACCCCACCCCAAACCACCTCTCTAGAAATTGAAGGGAGGAGACAAAGAGAAACAGTTAACAATGCTAGCTGACTATGGAAATGAAAAGCAGAACATAAATCCTTATCCATTGTTGTTCCTCTATATATTTGTGAAAGGACTATGGCAGAGCTTTTAACTGTTACTACTTGTCATTCCCAAATAATCCTGAAAACCCCTGAATATTTTTGGAATTATTTGGGGGGAATTAGATCACTGGCTAGGACTGGGGATTTTCTAATGTGTATTCAGCTTTAAAAGTACCTGAAAAAAAATTACCAAGAAGCTTTTGGGGTATTTTTTCCCCAACTTGGATACATCTGAATGCATACCCCTAATTCTTTCCTTGGGCTTTTCCACATGATGTTGGGTTTGGGGGAGCAGGTTTCGCCCCATACTGTTTCAGTTTATCAGAATTCCACATACATTTTTGTACCTTTAGTTTTCACTTGCTATCTTCCCTCAGAGCCCCCCCCCCCCCCCCAGCATTTCTTTTGAAACCACTTTTATCCCAATAGTTTTTTTCCCTGGAGGCTAATTTTGAGTTGCGTTTTTTCCTCCTGTTTCTCTCAGTTTTCTTTGTCCTTCCCACTTCCACTCCTCTAAGTCCCATCAATCAGTCTTAGCTGATGGAAGAAGGATGTCACCCCTTTCCACCTCTTCAGTGCATCCCTCTTGGTCATTACTCTGACTCTGTGACTCTGAGAATCAACTTTGCTGGGGTCAAAAACACTGAGAAGAGTAGAAAATGAGGAAGATCCATAGCCATCAGCATCTTCTGTTGATGGATCACTTGATCTAGCCAAGGGTAATTTTGTGTTTGGATAAACTTAAAATACTTAAAAATACACTTTGCAATCCTTAAAAATACACTTTGCAATGTCTTGGTACCTACCAAGGTAGAAATAGCCTCTGGGAAATGAGGGTAGAAATGTAACTGGGACAGGATATTTGACTTGCTCTTGAAAGCCTTCCAGCACAGCTGGATATGTTCATTAAACTTCCCTGATCTTTACCTCATCACAGAATCTTAAAGTATTCATTAAAGGCTCCCACACACCTAAGCTATAGCAATCTGTACTTTGCACAAAGTCTTTTGGTACCTGTTGATGGATAGCACATAGATTTAAATGAACAATTATCACGTATAGAAACTCATTGCCTCTTTCCTGCAGGCCTTGCATGGTCACTACCCCTAGCGGCAGGCTACTCAACAACCATTGGCTCCCACACTATCAAGCTCAGCCAGTGTTAATTACTTATGGTAATGAACACTTTTGTTCCCTCAGAGTTTTCTCCTCTGGGTTCTTCCATATTTGCAGCGTCTGTAGTGAAACCTTCTTGGCTGTAAAAAAGTAGTAATTTCCCTCTCTGCTTGCATCCTATGGATTCTCTTGCAAATTTTTCAGCCAAAGTACATTTGGCAGCATCTGGACCCAGTGAACTGGGACTTTAATCTGTAAATTTCCCCTGTGCAGATGTTCATCAGCTACCCAAATGCCGCCAAAATGTCCTATGAGATCTGACCCATGGACATCACTTCAACCTTTCTTATGAATGTGTTTCTGGACTGAACTTTATGGAACTGCATAATTTCTGGTAAGTGCTAAATGTAGCAGAATATACAGTTGTGGAAGCATGAAGTAGTAAACTAACCTATGCCATATCAGACTCTGAGGTCCCCTTTTCTTAATCCTTTCTATTGTATAATATTCTACTTGCACTAGAGGGATAGGTCATTTTCTACTAGCACAGCGGTTTGGGGGGCAGGTTAGAGTTTTTGCTTTACTTCGTTTAGAATTTGTATCTGTTGCTGCCAATGTGGCACAGCCTTGTGTGTTCTCATTCTGCTAGATGACACAATTCAGAATATGAATTATCACAAAGGTTCTCCCCCTAGTGCTATGAGAGAATAGGAGCACCAGCCACATGCTTTAAAATCTTTTAGCTGAGTATCTCCCTGCCCACTCCTTGCATGCAAGCCTTTAAACTCTGAACTGAGAGAGAAAGTGAGCTACTATAAACTCAGAAGCCTTTTTGCCACTCCCCTTCTCTTTATTTGATTATTTACACACTATGTTTATATTGTGATATGCTTTGTGTCCGTAATTCCCCTTGGAAGAAAAGTGGAATATAAATATTTTTACTAATTCAATAAAGTGCTACATCATCTATAGCTTATGAATTAGTTAAAAAGTACAAAGGCACATCTCATCGTAACAATAAAGCATTACCAATTCTCCTAAAAGTAATGTAGGCATGCAAAACATTTTTTCTATGGATAAGTGTGCCATACCTCCTTGAGACCCAATTTTTCAGTTATCCAGTTTATTTCTTTTGATGAAACAGCCCTTACTCCCCCACACCTCTAGTAGCCAACCTTGTAGAGCCTGTGAATGCTTTGGGCATTTTGATCACAGACAGTGAGCACCACCATGAAATAGCTGCCATAAGAAGCAAGGCACTAAAAGAACAGTTACCATGGAACATGGGGCCAAACAAAAGATGATGGAGGCAGAGATTTCAGAATGGATGCTTCCTACAGACACAAATGTGCAGCCTTCTGAGTTTTGAGGGGGGAGAAACTCCAGTGATTAGCAGAACACAACACTTCAACATTGCTTCTTGTCATGTACCAGAAGTGACAGCACAGTATAATCTCTGATGATCTCTGAATTTCTGAAATTCATGTGGAGTCCCACAAAGAGCAGTCCTCTCTCCTATCTTATTTAACATCCTTATGTGCCCTCTGGCTCAGCTGGTACGGAGGTTTGGGCTGGGTTGCCACCAGTATGTGGATGACACCCAACTCTTCCTCCTGATGGATGACCACCCTGACTCCCCCCCCCCCCCCAGAATCCTTAGCCAGATGTCTGGAAGCAGTGACAAAATGGATCAAGCAGAGTTGCCTGAAACTCAACCCTACAAAGATCCTATGGTTGGGTAGGAAGGGACCATGGGAGGAAGCAAGTCTGCCCACCCTGGATGGTGTGCATCTCTCACCAACACACTCCGCCAGGAACCTGGGCGTGATCCTGGATGCTTCCCTTACAATGGAAGCCCAGGTCACAAAAGTAGCACGGCTGGCATTCTACCACCTCCGCCAAGCCAAGCTACTAGCGCCCTACATGGACCCAGGACACCTAACCACAGTGATCCATGTGACAGTCACCACTAGGCTGGACTTCTGCAACTCACTCTACGCAGGCCTAACCTTATCCTTGATCCAGAAACTACAACTGGTGCAGAATGCTGCAGCCAGGATTCTCACTAAAACATCATAGAGATCCCACATCCGGCCGGCACTCCAACAACTTGTTTGGCTCCCAGTTGAATTCCGGATTAAGCTTAAGGTTCTGGTAATCACCTTTAAGGCCATACGCGGTTTGGGTCCAGTGTATTTGAGAGACTGCCTCCCTGCCTATACCCCCAAAAGAGTTTTACGCTTTACCACCTCCAACTGGCTGCCTATTCCTGGCCCCAGAGAAGTGCGTCAGACCTCAACAAGGGCCAGAGCCTTCTCAGTCCTGGCCCCCATCTGGTGGAATGAGCTCCCGGAGGAGATCAGAGCCCTCCCCATCTTCCACAGTTCTGCAGGGCCTGCAAGAGGGAGCTCTTCCACCAGGCATTCGCTTGAGGCCGACCGACTCAGAACACCTGCTGGTCCCCCCAGACTCCCGCCCATGACTCTCCCAATGTTACTGTTAATTGTTATTTATATTATAAATGTGGTTTTGTAATCTTTTGATTCTTTATTGGAAGTTGTTTTGATGTTATAGTCTGTATAATGTTAAATGTAAGTCATATAATGTTCAGTGTAAACTGCCCAGAGCTGCAAAGAAATGGGCGGTATAGAAATCTAAATAAATAAAATAAATAAATCAAACAACCAATCAAAGTCACATTGTTACATTATGCTGGTCCCCTACCATCAACATTTGTTGTTCCACTGAGCAGCAGCCAAACCTGGAGCCCTGGCTTGGAGATTGACCCAAAAGGTCTTCTGAGGTGTCTCCTGCTCCAATGAGGACGATGAAAGCTAAAACGTCATTTTGACAAAAGGATATTTTGAGGAAGCAAGTGCTGAAATACTCTGGTGAGTGCCAGGATAGAGATCATTGCCATACTACATGCCCTGAAGTAGAACTCAGTAATTAGGGTTGTGCGATTTGGCCGCTTTGGCGGCCGTTCCATCCGGGCACAGCCAGCACCATGCTGCGGGGGGGGGGAGGGTGGTGCTGGCAGCGGCATGACAGTGGGCGCAACCATGCAGGTGCAGAATTCCATGCCTGCATGGTTGCACCCGCTGTCACGCCGCTGCCGGCACCACCCTCCCCCCCCCCCCGCGGCGCGGCGCTGGCTGCGCCCGGATGGAACGGCCGCCAAAGCGGCCAAATCGCACAACCCTATCAGTAATATCTTCTCTCTTTTTTCCTTCTATGATTGTAACTGGTACCTTGAGCTACCACAGCCTGTGCCATAGCTACCAGGCTCAGAAGAAGTAATAAAGCTACAAAATTTGATAGCATCTCTACTTCTCAGATGAATCCTTTACTATTGATGTATTAACACTCTTCTTTCTTCAGCTATGAACTAACATGAACATGAACACACACAAAGCTGCTTTAGATTCAGACCATTGGTCCATCAAGGTCAGTGGCAGCAGCAATTCTCCAAGGTCTCAGACATTCAATTAATCTACTGCCTGGACCTTTTAACTGGAGAAGTCAGGCACTGAACCTGGAACCTTCTGCAAGCAAAGCATGTGGCTCTTCCACAAAGCACATGACTATTGAGAGCCAGCTTGGTGTAGGGTTTAAGAGCAGCCACCTCTAATCTGGAAAACGGGATTCGATTCTCTACTCATTCTCATGCAGCCAGCTGGATAACCTTGGGCCACTCAGAGTTTTCTCAGAACCCTCTCACTCCCACCTGCCTCACAAGGTGTCTGTCATGCAGAGAGGAAGGGTATGCAAGTGTAAGCTGATTTGGGTATTAAAAAGCAGAGTACAAAAACTGAGCTCGTCTTCTTCTATTCTATCGAGTCACAGTCCCTCCACTGTCAACAAGTCCGCAAAAATCATACAAATAACAAACAATTGAATCACAAAGCAAATATATTCCCTGACAATCACAAAACAACATGCTGTTCTGTACTACAGAAACTAGATCATAGCTGATTCCTAGATCATAGTGTTTCCCAGGAATGAAGAGAGCTACCTTTCTCCCTGACACATCCGATGTGTGTTCAACAGACCTCTGTTAAAAAGAAGTGAAGCTGTTACCTGGATGAGCCTTAAGATCCCGTGCAATATTTTCTAGGCAGAATGTTCTAGGCTGCAGATTATTGGTGGTCACTGATTGTGGTGACAAAGGTGACTATTTTGAAAAATATGTTGATAGGAGAGAGATGCCTCCTATACTACCTTTGTTTAATGGAAGCCCACTCCCCATTCAGATATATCAACCTGGCTTGTTGGTAGACTGTAAAATTAAATAAATAGACCAAATTAGAACATTGTCTTGAGTTTCTCTCTCCATTGTGCTCCCCTGTATAATATGGAGGTCTTTTGTTCACAATGGCATGAAGATCCTCAGAAAGGTAAAACCTAGTTAATCAGTTAATCAGATCCTACTTCAATGGTACCTTTAATGTCATGCATCCCACGGTGCTTTTGCAAAAGGCAAAATTAGCAACTCAATGAATTATGAATTATTCACATAAATGGGTTGTGAACCTTCATTTAGAATCTGTAAACGAGCCAGCAAAACAAATTGTCAGGGATATGGAACCCTGAACAAAAGTGGGCAGCAGCTGGATTCTTGTTTGTATAGAGGTCATCTGCCTCTGAAATGGAGCTATAATCCAGACCAATATGATCCTTGTTATCAGCCCCCCCCCAATAAAATCAGTGGCACCTCCATACTTTATACAATTACTGGAAATCTTAAAAATGAATTTTGTTTTCAAAAGCTTCCACATGACATTGGCAGCAACCCGGAGCTCTCCAGTGGGTGGAATGAGTTTTTATCCAGTTTCCTCCACAATGAGGGAAATTGCAAAATCCCGATTTCCCTCTTCTTGTCATGATGCAAATCAGGATGCAAACAGGGGCAGGCCTGTCTGGAGGGAGAAACATGTAACAGTCTTGGTAGCATTTTGCCCGCCCTCACACCTCGCACACCCTATCCCTTTCCTGTTTGAAGTTCTTTTTTTAAGTCCCCAAACCAACTGCTGTGAAGGGATTGGCGGCTTGCATTGATTGACAACCTGAGGAGCAGGAGGAAAAGTGCAGGTTGTTCCGAGCTTTGGGCTTCTCCACCGCCTTGTCAGGAAGGAAAAAGGTGGGATGAGGCAGGGTAATAATGAAGGAGGGTTCTCCCATCAGGAAGCTTGCAAATGCGCAGTTTCCTATCGTACCTTTGCAAGCAGGAGGTAGTGCACATTTTACGCCTCCATGTGGAAATGGTCTTTATGTTGCACTAAAGTCCAAAAAATCAGTGGCACAAACATTGTAGGGCAACCAGGATTTTAAAAGACAGCCAACAAAACTAGGGAGGGAAAGGTTAAAACAGCCTGCTGGTTTGGAAAAGGCATGCAGAATGACAAGGGAAGACACTGGTCCCTTCTCAGCTCAGGCCCATACTTATCAAAATGGAGGCAGGTAGGAGGATGCTAAGATTTTAAGGTAATCATTCATCCAGTCTAGGTCAGTTATTTGTTCCTCTTTAATACTTTTTGTTTTCTTTTTATAAGTTTTACATTTGTATACTACTGTATTCTAGCTCTTCTGTGTTGGTATTTTTGAGTAGATAAGTAACTTCTTTTTTTTTAAGGGTGTATGTGCCTGCAGAGAAATTCTTATCCACTAGCCAGAGGGACAAGCTATACATATTTGTTTGTTTGTGTATTTATCTATTTATTTTCTGCCCTCCCTTGAGGCTCAGGGTGGTTTACACTGAAAACCTTCATGATGTGGTACAATATAACATGTTGATTTGGAATACATAAGAACCGTGAGAACTTATAGCATAACACATTATAGGTATTAATAGTCTGATTTAACATTCAACAATGAATATTTGGTTCAGTTTTGCTGCACTATGGGTTTGTTCTTCTTTTGAAAGTGCAGCTTGATGGTGGGACAAGACTTTGGACTCTGGGTGATGGTAGATTCATTTGCCTCAACCAAAAGCCTGGTGGAAGTCCTCCATTTTGCTGGCCCTGTGGAATTGTTTTGGGTCCAGCAGGGCCCTGATGTCATCTGGGAGCTCATTACACTAGGTGGGGGCCAGGACCGAGAAAGCCCTATCTCTGGTTGAGGTCAAGCAAGCCTCTCTCAGAAGTTTGTTGATGTTAGTGGATCATAGTGCTCTCTGTGGGGCATAGATAGAGAGGCAATTTCTCAGATACTCAGGGCCCAGACCACAAATGGCCTGAAGTTGATTACCATAACCTTAAGCTTGATTGGGTAGTCAACTGGTAGTCAGTGAAGTTGTTGGAGTGTCAACCGCATGTGGGTGTTCTGAGGTGTTCCTGTAACTCTGGCTATTGCATTCTGGACCAGTTGGAGTTTCCAGATCAAGGATAAGGGTAGGCCTGCATAGAGTTAGTTACAGAAATCCAGCCTTGAGGTGACTATCACTTAGATCTCTGTGGTTAGGTGTTCTGGGGCCTTGTAGGGAACTTGTAGCTTGGCTTGGTGTAGAATGATAGCTGAACTACTCTCATGATCTGTTCCTCCATGGCAAGGGAGGTATCAAAGATTACACCCAAGTTCCCAGCAGAGTGAATGACTGATGGTTGCACCTCAACCAGGGAGGGCAGTCATGCTTCCTCACGTGGACGTTTCCTACCAAACTACAGGACCTCTGTCTTTGAAGGATTAAGCTTCAGACAGCTTTGTTTGAGTCAGCTCTCACCACTTCCAGGCATCTGGCTAATGAGTCTGGGGTTGAGTCAGGGTGACCATCCATCATGAGGAAAAGCTTGGTGTCATCTGCATATTGGTGACCTCCCAATCCAAACCTCCTTATCAACTGAGCAAAAGGGCACATAGAGATGTTAAATAGAATCGGGGAGAGAACTGCTTCTTGTGGCACTCTGCATGGGAGTTGCCAGCAGTGTGATTGGTTCTCTTCTATTGCTACCCTTTGTCCATGACCCAGGAGAAAGATGATCAGCCACTGAATAGCTGTCCTTCATATCCCAGCATCAGTGAGGTAGTGAGCTCATGGTCTACTGCTCATGGTCTACTGTGTCAAACACTGCTGAAAGCTCAAGTAGGATTAGTAGTATTGACCTGCCTCAGTCCAGCTGATGGCAGAGGTCATCCATCAGGGCAACCAGTGCTATCTCAACCCCATGGCCAGGCTAGAAACCTTCTATATAGCCCAAGGAATCTAGAAGAGTTTAGGGGAGACAAGAAATTCTTGGGTGGTGACAAAACTCAGTACCTTCAAAATCACGGGCAGGGATTTTTTTCTTTTTTTGGGGGGGGGGGATCCCACAAAGAGACTGGGATATCTTGAAAACTGTAATCTCTGGGTAGCATAGCTCTCTTGCCTGCTCATTGCCTTTGAGCAAGTGACTGAGACAATCATGATAAGTTCTAGTTCAATCCAGTAAGTTCTGAGCATGTGGCAGCATGACAAATGCCCCTGAATGTACTGGTACAAAAGCAATGCATACATTTGAATTGTGGCTTGCGTTAAAAGATGTAAATTTTGAGCTTGCACCAACACTGATTATCTGGCCAGCTGCCCTGCTAAATGCTCAACTGTGCAGATGCAGAAAGCACTCAAAATATTGCTTATATTAACTTGCAAACAAATCACCAATATGAAAATATAGGGAGCTCCAGCTGAAAGAAAATGACATTGTGAGAATGCAATGTTCAATTTTAAAATGCCCTATCTGCAAAAATCAAACCGATTGCTAATAAAACAATTAAGCAAATGAAAGGTTTAATTGCTGTTCTAAGCAGAGTAACATTCCTCTAAAACCACTGGATTGAATCCAACTTGTGTTTCCACCTTGACCACCAAAAAGAGTTATGCTGGGAATTATGAAACACCAAGTTTGACAGGGACTTTAGAAAGAAAGGGAAATGGATGAGATTTGGCTGAATCTAACCAACAGATTTCAATGGATTTAGGACATACTCTGCATTAGAAGGCATTGTTAGTGTAATCCCCAGAAGACCCCCCTTGTGACTTCCATTCTCTGCATGGCTACTGCACACTTGATAACTGATAACTAGCATTTGTGGGATGCTACGTAGAAGTTGTCTATGTTGCAGTTGTAATGACCAATGGACAAATGCTAGGTAAAGGTGAATGCTGTACTCATGTAAATCATACTGGATTTTCAGATTGCAATCTGGATTTTCAGATCGTTAGGTGGATAGGGAATTGGTTAGAGAACCGCACTCAAAGAGTTGTTGTCAATGGTGTTTCATCAGACTGGAGAGAGGTGAGTAGCGGGGTACCTCAGGGTTCGGTGCTCGGCCCGGTACTTTTTAACATATTTATTAATGATCTAGATGAGGGGGTGGAGGGACTACTCATCAAGTTTGCAGATGACACCAAATTGGGAGGACTGGCAAATACTCCGGAAGATAGAGACAGAGTTCAACGAGATCTGAACACAATGGAAAAATGGGCAAATGAGAACAAGATGCAATTTAATAAAGATAAGTGTAAAGTTCTGCATCTGGGTCAGAAAAATGAAAAGCATGCCTACTGGATGGGGGATACGCTTCTAGGTAGCACTGTGTGTGAACGAGACCTTGGGGTACTTGTGGATTGTAAACTAAACATGAGCAGGCAGTGTGATGCAGCGGTAAAAAAGGCAAATGCCATTTTGGGCTGTATCAACAGAGGCATCACATCAAAATCACAAGATGTCATAGTCCCATTGTATACGGCACTGGTCAGACCACACCTGGAGTATTGTGTGCAGTTCTGGAAGCCTCACTTCAAGAAGGACATCGATAAAATTGAAAGGGTACAGAGGAGAGCGACGAAGATGATCTGGGGCCAAGGGACCAAGCCCTATGAAGATAGGTTGAGGGACTTGGGAATGTTCAGCCTGGAGAAAAGGAGGTTGAGAGGGGACATGATAGCCCTCTTTAAGTATTTGAAAGGTTGTGACTTGGAGGAGGGCAGGATGCTGTTTCTGCTGGCTGCAGAGGAAAGGACACGCAGTAATGGGTTTAAACTTCAAGTACAACGATATAGGCTAGATATCAGGAAAAAGTTTTTCTCAGTCAGAGTCGTTCAGCAGTGGAATAGGCTGCCTAAGGAGGTGGTGAGCGCCCCCTCACTGGCAGTCTTCAAGCAAAGGTTGGATACACACTTTTCTTGGATGCTTTAGGATGCTTAGGGCTAATCCTGCGTTGAGCAGGGGGTTGGACTAGATGGCCTGTATGGCCCCTTCCAACTCTATGATTCTATGATTCTATGATTCTATACTAAGGATTTCATGAATCTCCAACTACTCCCTTCAAAACATGGGTAGTTATACTCTGATGGAACTGCAGAACAAACTTTGGGCCCAGTGGCACCTTTAAAGCCAACAGTTGTATTCAATATATGAGCTTTTGTGCACAAACACACTTTTAATGAACATAAAAACTTATAACTAGAATGAAACTTTGTTGGTCTTAAAGGTACCACTGGACTCAAACTTCGTTCTGTTGCTTTGCCCACTCACCTGAATCTATCTGATGGAGCTAAACTTCTTACTTAGTAGAAGGAAGGTGATGTACAATTCCAAATCCTAATTCCTATTTAACACAGGTAACTTGTGTTGTTTGTGATATTCTCATGGCACAGTAGGTGTTCCTTCAGATTTAGGAAGGCAAGAAGCTCAAAGCAATGAGTCATATAGAGACATGTAGAGAAATTTTTTACAATAGGTAATTCTGTGCACATGAATAGTTTTGTTCTTCTAAATGCAGACAGAAAATACACTCTCTTTACAGAAGCTAATCTAAATAAGGCAGGGCCAGAACCGTAATCCATGCAGGTATATGGTATATAGCTTGGTCATTGAAGCTCTTACACAAATGTAACATTTATTGCATTAAGTATTCTGGATTCTAAATTCCAGGTTTCCAGAGGACTGAGTTCATAGTGAACTTAGAAATGGCAGTGATGCAGAAGCAGAAGCACAGAGCTGTGCTAAGTGCAGTGTTGCTAGCAGTGCCCATATAGAATTAATAATAATTTGTTTTTATGCAGGCCCGTTGTATTATCTTTACTGTGGATTTTAAAATACCCTCTAGGTTTCCTGTTGCTTAAGTGCTTCTTGATACTAGGAGCTTGGCTAAATTGTTCATATGAAGAGAGGCTGTAAATTGCAAGTTGCATTAATTCCCTCAGCTTCTGAGGGATCTCTACTATCTGGGGGAAATAAAATGTAGAATACATTCTCACTGCAGATAACAGGCAGAGAGAGAGAGAGAGAGAGTTCTAGTACATTTGGTACTTCATTCTTTCATTCAAACTTTTTTATCACTGACTTCATGCCCTTTATTAAAAGTTGTCTCTCTGGCCAACACAATCTTTTATCGCTTTCAGCCTTGGTTCTTCTAATTCTTGGTGATTATGCACCTCTATGGCAAGAGCCCATTTTTTTAATGGCTCCTATACCTTGCCAATGTTGTACATTTCCTGATAAGCAGCCTCCACAGGAAGCTGGACATGCTGGTATATAACAAAGAAGAACAGGTACTGTAACAAGATATCCCTAGGGTAGCTATTTCCTTTCAGGATCTTCAATGAGAGGCTAATGAAAGAAAATTGGAAAGAGGAGTCTGCAAACGTGAACTAGGAAGGAAGGAGTCATGAGATGAAATAATACCCCTGCTAGGGGAACGTGCCTGTCACTGCAGCAAATTAAGAGAGGATGGAACCACAGCAAATCAACATGAAGTTGGATGATTAGATAGAAAAATGCCAACAGAGATTTCAAATATCAGTGATGTTTACTGGTGCAAAATTATCCACAGCTTTATCCCTGCCGAGTCAAGAAGTTAATTAGTAAAGCCTAAGCTACAGAAAGCTCCCACCTAAATTATGAATTCTTAATAGCCAAGGGCAACAGCAGATTTAGATCAGCTGTTGAAACAGAAGTACTAGAAATGTCTGTAGCAAATGCATTGTATTCTATTAGTGATACGCTGCAACAGTGACAAAAACTTTAACCAGATCTGGCCTAGAAGTGATTGGCAGTTAGCCCCATTTATCACCTGTAACTATTTGTCAGTTTCCCCTTTTAAGCTGCCATGTTTTAACATCAGCAGGCACCAATTTCTACAGTCAGGCTGCTCAAAGACCTCAGTATTTGTTTCCTAGGTACAGAGTTAGAATCACAGAATCATAGAGTTGGAAGGGGCCATGCAGGCCATCTGGTCCAACCCCCTGCTCAACGCAGGATCAGCCCAAAGCATCCTAAAGCATCCAAGAAAAGTGTGTATCCAACCTTTGCTTGAAGACTGCCAGTGAGGGGGAGCTCACCACCTCCTTAGGTAGCCTAGTCCACTGCTGAACTACTCTGACTTCTATTGAGACACATCTCTTTATTTAGAAAAGGTATATGCCACTTTCTCACTGATCTGCCTAAGGAATGTCACAAAATAAGCACAATTCAATCAATAAATTAATAAAATAAGAATTATGAAAACTAAAACAACCTGGAACATGAAACAGTAATAAACAAACATTTTGGGGAGGATTAAAATTTTATAAATAAGTGTCTGTACAATGCAAAAAATGCTAAAAATATTGGATAAGTGAAAAGTCTAGTTACATAGACAGGTTTTGTCCTACTGCATACGGGACAGTAAGGCAGGAGCCAGACAAGCCTCAAGGAGAAGGGCATCCCATGAGCAATAGGGTTGCCAGCTGTAGGTTGGGAAATTCCTGGAGATTTTGAAGAACAGAGTGCTCTGTGAGAACAGAGTTGGACCTTGAGCAGCTAGGGTAGATGGCTGTAATTGCTAAGAGTCAACACAGCTTTCTCAAAAACAAGTTATGTCAAACTAAACTTATCTCCTTTATTTTGAGAAAGTTACTATCTGCTAGATCAGGGGAATGTTGTGGATATAGTTTATCTTGATTTCAGTAAGGCTTTTTGATAAGGTTCCACATGACATTCTTATTGACAAGTTGGTTAAATGTGATATGGATCCTATTATTGTTAGGTGAATTGAGAACTGATTGACAAATCTCACCCAAAAGGTATTTGTAAATGGTTCATCATCTTGGAGAGGAGTGATGAGTGCAGTGCCTCAGGAATCAGTCCTGGCCCCTGTGTTGTTCAACATGTGTAGCTGAGGGACCGCCTCCCCGCCTATGCCCCCAAAAGAGCTCTGCGCTCTACTACCACCAACCAGCTAAGAATCCCTGGCCCTAAAGAAGTCCGTCTGGTCTCGACCAGGGCCAGAACATTCTCTGTTCTGGCCCCTACCTGGTGGAACAAGCTCTCAGAAGAGATCAGGGCCCTGACGGAGCTTAAACAGTTCCGCAGGGCCTGCAAAAAGGAGCTCCTCCACCAGGCATTTGGCTGAGACCAGACGTAATCAACAGCAACCAAAGGGCCCCTGCTCCCCCCACCCCCCCTCAGAATTCAATCAATAAACCACCCCCCTCAGAATCCCATCAATAAGCCCTGGACCTGTTTGTAGTACTATATTGTTATACTGTTATATTGTGCTGTTATTTTGGTTACAATTATTAGTTATCAGTTATACATGTTACAGACTGTTTTATGTATTGTTCTCTGTTATGATGTAAACCACCCTGAGCCTCCGGGGAGGGCGGTATATAAGTATGATAAATAAATAAATAAAATAAACATATTTATAAATGATTTGGATGATGGAATAGAGGGGGTGCTTATTAAATTTGCAGATGACGCTTAACTGGGAGGGGTAGCAAACACACCAGAAGATAGAATCAGAGTACAAGTTGATCTTGACAGGCTATAACACTGGGCTAAGATGAATTTTAATAGTGATAAATGTAAAGTTCTTCAGTTAGGTAGGGAAAATTATATGCATCACTATAGGATGGGTGAGACTTGTCTTGGCATTAGTATGTGTGAAAAAGATCTAGGGATCTTAGTAGACAACACACTGAACACAATTCAGCTGTATGACTCAATATCTAAAAAGGCAAATGGGATTTTGGACTGTATTAAATGAAATATAGTGTCCAGATCACGTGAGGTAATGTTACCACCGTATTCCACTGTGGTAAAACTTCACTTGGAATACTGTGTTCAGTTTTAGGCACCACAACTGAAGAAAGATGTAAAGAAACTGGAGCACATCCAGAAGACAGTTACAAAGATGATGAGGGGTTTGGAGACCAAGTCATATGAGGAAAGATTGAGGGAATTTGGTCTGTTTAGCCTGGAAAAAAGACAACTAAGAGGTGATATGATAACCATCTTCAAATACTTTAAGGACTGTCATATAGAAGTTGGAGCAAAGTTGTTTTCTGTTGCCCCAGAGGATCAACCCAATGGGTTGAAATTAATTCAAAATAATTTTTGGGTCAACATCTGGAAGAAATTCCTGACAGTTATGGCGGTTCCTCAGTGTAACAGACTTCCTTGGGAGGTGGTGGGTTCTCCTTCTTTGGAAGTTTTTAAGCAGAGGCCATATAGTTATCTGACAAAAATGCTGATTTTATGAACTTAAGCAGATTGTGAGTGGGTGGGCAAGAAAAGATGTGCCAGTGTTGTCTCTTGTGGTCTCTTGTGTCTCTTGTATTCTCAGGGAACTGCTGGTCACCACTGTGGGATGGTAGGTGAATTTCCTCAAGGCCAGGCTGAATTCTGCAGATTTTTGGTGGAGGGATACCTTGAACATGAATTTTGGGGTTACTGTGGGTAGGCAGGTAGTTGTGTGTTTCTGCATTATTCAAGGTGTTGGACTAGATGACCCTGGAGACACCTTCAACTCTGTGATTCTATGAGGGCAGGGTTAGAAAAGGGGAAGGACTTCAGATGAGTAGAACAAAGCATCTTACAAAGCAGCCATTTTTCTCCAGGTGGACTGATGTTTGTTGCCTGGAGATTAATTATAAACCCAGGATATCTTCAATCATCACTTTGAGGTTGGTAACCTTAACAAGCAAAGTGTGTGAATAGTAGACTGAGTCATCTTGACCTCCTTATTCACCCCCTCCAGTAGTGGGGATAGATGGGGAGTTTTTTCCACCATTTTCTGGGATTTTATGTCTTTTAATGGGGGTTTGAATAGGCACTATAACCCGCCACAAGCTGGCTTCGGAAGTGGTGGGAAATAACAACAATAATAAAGATAAGAAGATCCTGAAGACATCCACTTATTTTAAGCAACACTTGCCACTTAGTGAACAAAAGTTGCCGCTTAGATATTTGTAAAATTGTCTTTATTACATCTGGAAATATTTAAAAATCACACTGGCTTTGTTTTGTTATATTGTTTGATGTCTTCTTCAATTATTTCTTCAACAAAATCTCTGGGTATTCAAAGATTATATTGATATCCTAGAAAAATAAAGATAGACTAAAGAATAAGGCTAATTTCTTTTAAAAAATTACAATAAACTTTAAAACAAAACTTTCAAGAGCTCACTTGCATTTATGGAAATCTGTGCAAGCAATCAGTAATTATTCAGTTTCTTCTTTAGTGTCATTATCATTGATTTTCCACAATATGTCCAAATTTTCAAATAAAATAATTTACTATTAAGACTCCAATTTTCCATTAATGTCTGCAGTACTGTTTGGAGTTGAACTCTGTTAATGTGTAAATTTGTAGAGAAATTCAATATCCCATTTGTGACTCAGACATTTTTAAAAGAAAAATACATGTTATTTAAAGAGCAGTATGAAAAACGTATGTACCAGCCCCTTCCATTTTATGTTCTCATGGGCCATTTCTGCACAGAGGGGCAAAAACATGAGTCGCTTCCTCCTGGCAAATGTGGGATGGTAAATCTCATGTTTTCAGCCCTCCTCATGGGGAGACCCCTCCCACATTTTCCCTCTGTCCCATCACAGGGTTTTGCATCCTGACAAGGCTGCAATGGAAAACAAGCTGAACTTCTCCCTCTGCTCTTTGGCTTCTAAATCACAGTAAGGGACCAATCACAGCACAGCAGTTCTCTCATGGACTGAAACTTTCTCCCCACCAGCTCCCAATTTTTTTTTGAAAGGCACTTCTGCATCACTTTGCAGTAATACCATAACACAGATGCATCTTTAATAAAATCAACACTGCCCCACTTCTATGGAGAAAAGCCAGAATGGTACAGCACTCCCCGTCCTTTTTGGAATTCTAGTGGTTTTTGCAGTTTATGTTTGGGTGGATTTCTGAGATGCTGAACCTTGTCCCTAGAGCCCAAGGAGACATTTTGTGCTAATGGTTGGATTTAAATCAAGCTGCTCAGACCCCTGTATGATCAGAAGGAGACATCCAGATCACACACACAACCTTTTCCAACTCATTTCCCACTACCAGAAAACGCTAACAGAGCTGTTTTTGCCTGACCCAGTAGTTAGAAGGCTGGACAGGTAACTGGAGCCCAGAAATGAGATGGAGCCCAAGAAGATATTTTGTACTAATTGTTGGCTTCTAAATCAAGCTGTTCAGACCCCTGTATGATTGAGAGGAGGCATTCCCCCCTTTCCCAGCTTATTTCCCACCACCAGAAAACAGAAATGGAGTTGTTTTGCCTGCCTGATCTCAAGAAGACTGTGGACACTTTAAAGAAGATTTTATTTCAACTTGGCTAATGTCAGTTTGCGGTCATGCTGCCACATGGACTGCATCATTTTTTTAAGTCACTTGGAGCAGGAAATGGAGTTGGGAGGGTGGGTGTGAGGGTGGGACAAACCTGCCAAGACTATTGTGTGTTTCTCCCTCCAAGTTGTCTTTTCTCTGTTTGCTCACTGGTTCCTCACCAGTGGTCCACGTGATTTAGGGTGGCATATCCAGTTTCCTGGATTCCCGAAATAGCTATTTAAAAATGATCAAATTGCAATCCGGCTAGTGGACAGCCTCAGGATGTTGGCAACGTTATGTGGAGGGGGCTCTATATGCCACCAACATGCCAAGACTGTCCAGGAACCTTCTCCTTATGTGGAAATGGCTTTACCTTTGTGCTTCTGCTTCTATTTGGGGGAAGCTTTCATTTCAGCCTCTAGCCCTTTCGCTCATAGAGATATGCCTTTTTGCTTACATCTCTTCCTGGGAAGCAGCTAGAGAATTAAAAAAAATAAAGCTGGCAATTCAAATAACACCCTACACCTATTGTGCCCATGCTCCAGTTGTATACCAATATTTTAGTGAAAGAGAAATCTCTCATCTTCAGGATGAAGGGAGAAGGGGGAGTAATTTGACCACAATAGTCCAGTAAGCAGAGAGTGGGCTGGAAGTGGGTGGAGTGGGCAGGACAAGAAAACCAAGAGAAACATTTACAAGGAAAACTATTACTCATATTTGGCTTTAATCAAAATATCAGAAAAAAGTGGTCTTTAAAGAAGCAGAAAAGAAATGGGGGAGCGGAGGAACCCAAAATGAAAACTAAAGGCAGAAACATGCATGCTGAAAGCAGGGGATAAACCAAAGCAGCAATGTTGGTGACCAGACCCTTCCTCATCTTGAGGGGAAGTTTGACCACAAACAACCTTCTCCAAGATAGTCTGCACATCATCTTTATATTGCTCTACAATCACCACACCTGGATGAAACATACAACATGGGATATCTGTTGCATCAAAACTAACCGAATTGTTCTCTCTGCTCCCAAACAAGAATGAAACTGTACATATCAACACAATGTCATGGTTCCAGGAGGTTTTCAGATTAAATTACTGCAAGCCTATAGGGACTGTTAACCACTGGCTATTTTTCTCTCCCACTGAAAATAGCAATGCATACCTAGAGGACAATAAACCACCTAAAAGATTTACTAATTCCATCAGCCCTGAAAGCTTCTTGCTTCCATTTTACCTGGCAAGATTGCATTAGGTAAGCAATAACAACCTGCCTCACCTAGTTAGCATCCTTTCTCACAATCTCAGAGACGTCAAGAAACAACTTATGCTTTTAATTTCATTTAGGCAATACAACCTTTTTGTTTGTTGGTTTATTTTCCAGGGAAATGTATTAAGGATCCTCCCAGGGCAATCACGGTTATTGTTCTCACTTTAGGAAACCTCTGGTTTCATTCTCTACCTGATTGTCCCTCCCAGGGGGTGTGCCACCAATAGGGAGAGAGCACTCTACCAATAAGGCCCAAACCTCAAATTGCAATGAGGGCCAATCAGTTACATTTATATCCAGAAAACTCATTCCCTACTTGATTGGCCATCCCTGGGGGTGTACCACCAACAGGGAGAGAGCACTCTTCAAATGAGGACCAATCATGGGGCCTGTCTGTCCACTTCTTCCAATTCCTGGTGCTTGCTGAGTGGAAGAGATGCTGGCCTCTCTGAAAGGCCCTACTGCTGGTAAGTTGCCCCATTCTCAGCCTCTTCCCACCCCCCACCCCCATCTCCTGAAGGCAAGGAAGGGAAGCCAGCTGCTTCCTTTGCCTAATGTGTTGGTCTCGAGTTTCAGCTCTCTGCTGGAGGGAAGCACAGATGAGCTGCCAGGGAAGCAGAGAGAATCAGTACTTCAGAATGCCAAGGAACAGCCATTATGTAACGAATGTCTTAACTCAATCAGCCCAAGAGCTGCTGGCTGGGCAGAGGAATGAGGAGCTCCTGCAACAACATTGGGATCTAAGCCTTGGTCTGTCTGAAACTCCATTCCTTCTTGCTGGTCAGAGATCTCTGCCTGTCGAACATCTGGCTGAGCTAAGCTCTCATACAACTGAGGCTCAGGTGAAGCTGGCAAGGCTTTTTGTCTGAGGAATCCTCTCTAACAGGACGTGGACTCACAACACCTCCCCATGGCCTTGCAGCTGTCCACTTGAGCCCTCTTTTCCTCCCACCCACCCTTGTTTTTTGTGGTTGTTTATGAGTGTGGTTAGCAAATGGACTGTTCGTTTACTGTTATACTGGTTGTTTATGCTTTGATAATTTGTCACAACTGTGGGAAGGGGGACAAGGGGAAGGATCCTATAAAAAGTGGAGGGGAATACAAGGGGGGTGGAGTACTCACCAGATGAGGTACCTTATTGGAAAGGCTCAGTTTAATGTGAGCTGACCCAGATGGGAAGGCACCAGGACCACACCAGTAGAGCAGATGAAAAGTGGTGAGCAGAAGGAGGTCTATGCCTCCTGAAGATTCCCTGATTCTCTCTACTGGGGGGATGCCAATCAGCAAGGGGACCCTTGGGCCTGGCTGGGGACCAGGATAGGGTCTCCAGGGCACCGCTAGGGTTAGAGAATTGGGTTGGATGAGAATTATCCCCTTGTCAGCCTACACATGGGTGTTAATAAAGTTGTGGCCTGTTTGCCAAAAAATAGAACTGAGTATGAGCCTTATTCCTATGCCCATCTTCAAGTCAATGATTCAATATATTAATATTGACATGAAGAGGTAATAAAATAAAAAGCAGCAAAAGTATCCTGATATGGACTCTATCCAGCCACATTTAAACAGTATGAAGCCCCACTGATTTAAATATCTCCCATCTCAGTAGTGTAACTTCAGACTTCTTAACTTAGGTCCGATTGTACCCTAAGGAAATGGAAGGAAGGCCTTATTACCAAGGATGAGTAATTAACCAATAATTGTAGGGTGTGTTAGAAAAGCTAAAGCTCAATATGAGCTTAGGCTAGAAAGAAATGCTAAACATAACAAAAAAGAAATGCTAAACATAACAATATAATATGGGGGAGACTTGTCTTGGCAGTAGCATGTGCGAAAAGGATCTAGGAGTCTTAGTAGACCATACATTGAGCATGAGTCAACAGTGTGACTCAGTGGCTAAAAAGACAAATGGGATTTAGGGCTGTATCAAATGGTGTATCGTGTCCAGATCACAGGAATTGATGCTATCGTTGTACTCTGCTCTGTTTTGGCCTCACTTGGAGTCCTGTGTTCAGTTTTGGGCACCCCAGTTAAAGAGGGATGTTGACAAACTCGAACATGTCCAGAGAAGGGCAACAAAGATGGTGAGGGGTTTGGAGACCAAGACATATGATGAAAGGTTGGGGGAGCTTGGTCTGTTTAGCCTAGAGATGAGATGACTGAGAGGGGATCTGATAGGCATGTTCAAGTATTTAAAAGAGTGCCATATGGAGGATGGAGCAGAATTGTTCTCTTTTGCCCCAGAGGGACAGACCAGAATGAATGGGATGAAATTAATTCAAAAGAAATTCCATCTAAACATCTGGAAGAAGTTCCTGACAGTTAGAGCGGTTTCTCAGTGGAACAGGCTTCCTCGGGAGGTGGTAGGTTCTTCATCTTTGGAAATGTTTAAACAGAGGCTAGAAAGCCATCTGACGGAGAGGCCAAATCTGTGAAGACAAAGGGTAGCAGGTTATAGTAGATGAGCGATAGGGATGTGAGTGCCCTGCATAGTACAGGGGGTTGGACTAGATGACCCATGAGGTCCCTTCCAACTCTAGTATTCTATGATTCTATGATTCTAAGCATACATTCAACATGATATTTATCAATATGGTGACTTCTTCAAAACTATAGGCTCTGGCAATTTTAATGTCTGTGCTTTAGTCTGATGAGACCATTCACTGAGATAGAAGATTAAGACCTTTTCCCCCAAAGCTCCAAAAGATGCTAGGTTTAAAAAAAAAATCTGTCATAAACAAGCACATGGACTGAATGGGAGATGAACAGGACACAATCTCAGCAGGGGGCCTGCTTAGTCAGAGACCAGAAATAGTCTGCTGCTCTCTTGCTACAATCCCCACTATTCTTTCTTCAGTGCCATTTCCTCTTCAGCTTCCAGCTGTGGAAATTAGTTACTTTTGTAACTTTGTCTGGGGCAGTCTATTGAAATTATGAACACAGAAAACTGATGTCACTAAGCGAAGTCACTTTGCTGCACATAATCGACCACAGTTTTCTAGGCTTCTTTATGAAGAGTGATTTTCTTTGTACTCCATAACATGTTTATTCCCTTCACCATCCCAATGCACTGTCATAATTTTCACGTTAAAGAAATATCATGTGTTGGCTAATTCTGGAAGTGAAAAGGTTGGTAAATGTAGCAAGGAAGATAATGAAATGATAACAGAAAATAATCAGTGAAGCTAGGTTGGCTGTCATGTAGATGGGAGAGTCTGGATGTTTCCGCCTCCCTCTTACAGTGGTGCCGTTTTCCTGCACAGTCCCACACATTGGCTATTTGCTTCCACCACACAATGAAGAACTATTTTTGCTTTTAAATCAGAAATTATACAGAGTTATAACTTTAAAAAAATATCCTCTGTTGGTGTGGCGAGAATGTTCATAGCTGAGAACTGGGTCAAAGAGAATGGCTGCCATGTAGAAGTCTTGCTGCCATTACACAGCATTGTCAGACAAAGCAGAAGCGAGAAAAACTGTTACTGTTGCAGTATGGGAGTCAAAAAGGCGAACATCAGTGTATCTCACTGCCCTCTCTCTTCTGTTCCTGGTGGCACCCTAAATTCTCCCCCACCCCATTCTGCCTATGCTTTGTTAGATGGATGTGTAAAATAGCTATATATACAAGTCTCAAAATAATAGACACATAAATGTACGTTGACATCCCAGAGCCAGAAACCAGGACATACTACATAACCATAATCTACTTCCTTGCAGATCCATTACTAGAACATTCTACTAACTCTTATTTATTCATTCATTCATTCATTCATTCATTCATTCATTCATTCATTCATTCATTCATTCATTCATTCATTTATTTATTTATTTATTTATTTATTTATTTATTTATTTATTTATTTATTTATTTATTTATTTATTTATTTATTTACCACCCTCCCTAGGGGCTCAGGGCGGTTTGACTTCTCCCCTCCCTTTTCTTTTTCTGCTTATTGGTGCGGCCCTCTCTTTTGGATGCTTGTTACAGCAGCTAACTTCTTTGGTGTATGGTGAAAATTGTTGTTGGCTTGTTGCTTCAAGAGGCACAGTTCTAGTTAAAATGTGCACAAATATGTATTGGTGGGTAACGCTATAGTTTTGATACACCTTTTTGGCTTCATGTGCTTTGTGAAGGAATACTGGCAGGGTTTGACTTTACTGCTTTTTGGCTTAGAATGAAGCTATCACAGTTCCACAGGACCTGTAAGATGGAGCTCTTCCCCCAGGTCTTTGGTTGAGGCCAGGGTTAATAACAATAGGGCCCCGTTTCAGGCTATGCACTAACATCTTGTGCACCCCACCCTGAGGTAGACTGCTGTGGGGTTAAGGGGAGAATTGATGCTGTCAATCTTGTTTTGAAATCTATCCATGATAATTGATAAAGCTCAAGAAGCCAGAATTCTTATGAATATATCATTGTGGGTCAATTTATAAGACCTTGAAACAAAAATATTTTATATTTTCCCTTTCTTGATAAAACAGTAGAAGCAGCAACCCCCCCCCCAACAGAAATACTTATATAATCAATGTTGCCCTTTAAAAATATTGTAATAGAGTGATGACTTCTCATTCTGCTCAATATGATGATTTAAAGTTTGCAATAGAAAACTGAAATAGATTTTAAAAGTTACGTTCATTTGGAAGCTCATTAGAAATTGCTATATGGCACTGAGTCATAACACTGGGCCCTGTCAGGATACACTATGTCATTGAGCGAACCCCCTCTGATGGTTGTCTGGGGCGGGGGGGATGAAGGACTTCGCTATCTTGATGCTGATTGGGGTTGTTAGTATTTGGGAGGAGTTTTAATGGGATATGCTTTTATGTAACCTGCCCTGAGCTTCAGAATACGACGGGCTATAAATTGAATCAATAAATGCTTCATTCCAGTGCTTTCTCTGTTTTACAAACACAGTTTAAAGGCTGTAAAAATCAATAAATGAATTACGAATATTCTGGTGGAATTCATGGTCACAGTTCCTCTGGAAGACTAATCTGTTATCATGTTTGTTTTTGTAGCACTGGTTTCTATAATGAACTCTATCCCTGTATATAGTATCAAAGCTTCTAAGTAGTGGCTATTTCTATGCAATGGAAGACACAGACCAAGCCTGCTCTTTTTTCTGAGAGCAGTGTGTAGCTGTAAGCATGAGGTGGACAGGAATTGTCATGGATGAGTCTACTCTTAGAGCCAAACTAGACATTACTTTTTTACACAAGTTTGTCATAGGAACTTGCAGACATACTACACCTGCTAGAGGCAATTACTGTGTAAAAGTGCAGATAGGCCTGATTCTGATAGGGTCAGCAGTGAAAGGGGAGGAGGAGCTGCTGTCTTTCCTCATGCTATTTTCAGCAGCTGAAACTACCCAGGGGCTGAGGGGGGCAAACATTATTCACCCAGTTGGGAGAGAGGCTACAAGTGCAAGCAGAAGTGCATGTGCAGCCTCCTAAGAGAGACAATAATGGCTCTTCCTCCCTGTGGTCCCAAGTCATTTTTGACTGCCTAAAAGAGCAGTGGAGAAGGGAGGAGCCTCTTCTCCCCCCATCACTGAAGTCCCTTTCTGAAATGGGCCTGTATGAACTTTTTACACTGTAGTTGTCACTAGAATTTTTCAGATGCAAATCCCTATTGCAATCTCATGTAAAAAGAAAAATTTAGCCTGACTGTTAGAACAACTAGGTTCAGTGACAGTGAGGACTAGCAGTAATTTGGAACCTGAGTGTGCAACTTACCCAGTTAAAAGAGCTAAGGAATGGGAGAAAGGGTTCCTCGGTACATTTGATAATTCCATAAGGAGACAGGAACATTAGAAACTGAACTTGATGCAAGATGATCTCATGGGTCATATGTGGCAAAATAGAGATCTCAGTTATCTTAGCTGAGATTGTGATGAATTTTAGCCAGTTCATGGCTTACGGACTCAGGTTTGTGCTACGTCAACTGGCATGAACATTTCCAAACATACTGTGTCCACTCAATCTTAATGTTTACCAAACTTCAGAGCAATGTCCCATCACAAAGAACTGGCGGCAGCCCAGTGTGGTCACCACCATGAAGAATAAGTACCAGCTGAGTTTAAGTATGTATAAGACAAAAACAAAAAAGGAGAATTCCCCACTGTGATAGTTGTGCAGGGGAGAAAAGCAACTATTTTTTCAACAAGGCTATTCTTGAGAAACAGGACAGATAACACAGGAATATATGGTACTAAGATGTAATAAACTTTGCTGAGTAGTAGGTATGTTAGGAGCATATATCCCAATAGCTGTGGCAGTCCAGCATCCTAATAGATGACAGTATGCCAATAATGCTAACATACCAGATAAATGGGTGCATGTGTTTAGGATCAGTATGCTAGGCTATTTTTCATATAGTACATGTGCTTTAACAAAATGATTTAACAAAACTATTAATGTGATCCTACTGTGCTCAGTAGATTTTACTTCCCAGTAAGTGCATTACTTAGAAGGGACAGGTGTGCATCTATAAACCTGAATCCAAAGTTCCTTAGACAGGTCAACACCTTCCATTTACAACCATGTAAGTCTCCAGAGGTATTGATCAAAATAAAGGTGATGCATTATCAGCTACTTTAATAAAAACAGCAATAAATTACCTTGTAGGGATATTCTATTCTAATGCCTTTTAAAATTCCAATATCCTACAAACAGTGTACCAAAAGTCTTGCTCCAGTGAGGCACTCTTTTCATTGATGATTAATCCAGGGGGAGGAGACTGCTTTCAGATCATGAGCTGAACCTTGGAGGAAGAGGAATAGGACCATTCCTGTTGTTTAAACAAACAAACCAATATTCTTTTCCCCCACATTCAAAAGGCTATTTAAGTAAATGGCCTCTAGGAAATGAATTGTTCATTGATCTTCTGTAGGCTAGTTCATACGCATTTAAGTGGAACTAGAGATGTTGGGACAAATTCTGTTAATGACTTCAGCTATATAAATCTGCTAAAAATCCATTCAATGTATATACTCTTTTCCCATGAGCAATTCTCAGTTTAACTCCTAGGAGAGAAGTAATGAGCAGGAGATATTACTTTGTGGTGTTTATGCTCTTGGAAGAGAAAATAATTGGTGATTGTTTCTTTTTAGTGGGCTTATATCTTTTGTTGTTTGTTACTTTAAAATTTAAATTACAGAAGTATGAGAAAAACATGGATGCCCTTGAATTTCTCAGTCAATTATTTCTATCTGAAGGAAATTTCACATTGTTAAAACAATTAGTTTTCTGATTTGCAACAGCCAGGGGAAAAAAAATTCCAATCATTTGAATATATGTCCACTAAGGAGTCTACTCAATGTCTCAGGTTTAATATAACCTGTATGTTTTTGAACTGTAGATACAAATATTAGATCCTTAAAATAGGAATGGATATTGATGATCTTCATATTTGTCTGATTGCAACAGTGGTACCATTTCTGCATGAGGAATCTGCCCCTAGATAGCATCTTGTGGCTTGTGGATTTTAGTGCTCCCTCCACATGATGTCACCTATGTCCTGAGGCTGGCTTGCATTTTGTCCAGATTTACCTCGGGATGAGGGAAACACAAAAAGTGGATTTACCACTTTTATCTTGCATCCCATCAGTAAGCAACCAGTGAGCAACCAGAGGCAAGACCATATGGAGGTCAAGAGGTGCAATAGTCTCTGTAGTATTGTCCCACCCTCCCCTCTCCATTTCCTGATCTGAGGATTTTAAAAAAATGCTGTGGTCCTCGTTGACCATAAAGCCAGCTTGGTGCAGTAGTTAGGAGTACGGACTTCTAATCTGGCGAGCCAGGTTTGATTCCACGCTCCACCATATGCAGCCAGCTGGGTGACCTTGGGCTTGCCACAGCACTAATTAAGCTGTTCTAACCGAGCAGTAATATCAAGGCTCTCTTAGCCTCACCTACTTCACAGGGTGTCTGTTGTGGGGAGAGGAAAGGGAAGGTGATCATTTGAGACTCCTTTGGGTAGAGAAAAGTGGCATATAAGAACCAACTCTTCTTCTACTACTACATTGTCAAAAGTAACATAAAATTTTTAAAGTATCCATGGTTTTTATTGGGATCAGGCAGGCAAAAAAACGTTTGTGTTTTTGGGAACTGGGGAATGAAAGGGGAAAGAGGGAGGAGGGGTGATCAAGCAGCTTTATCCCGGTCATCTCAGCATGCATGTCCCTTGTCTTAAAGCCTTCCATTTACACAAAATGATTTTTGGGCTCCAGTTTCCCATGTGCAGCCTCTCAAGAATCCAACCAGACACAAATAAAGTCCAAAAAAATACGAATCCGAAAAGGGTGGGCGGGGGATGCAGTATTGTTCTGGCATTTCTTCAAAGCATTGTGGAAGTGATGATTTTTATTAAAAATACATCTGTATTATTGCAATACCACATAGAAACATGGAAGTGCCTTTAAAAATTAATTTTGGGGGAGGGGGAGAAATTTTCAGTCCATGAGAGAACTGCTGTGCTGTGATTGGTGGCTGGCTGTGATTGACATGCCAAAGAGAGTGGGGATGAGGTTTGGCTTGCTTTCACTTGCAGTGTCACTAGGAGGCAAAAAGCTGTGATGGAGCAGAGGGAAAATGCGGGAGGGGACTTCCTGTGAGGAGGGCTACAAATGCGAGGTTTACCGATCTGTGTTTGCAAGCAAGAGACCATTCACTTCCTAGCCCTCCATGCAAAATGGTCTGGGATTCACTCGAGTTAAACTTGGGAGAGCCATGACAGAGTTACAAAATGATGCATGCCAATTATAATAAGAAATATGGATTATTCCTACAACAAACTCATCAACTGCCTGCTCATTTTCCTGTAACTTTATTGAAAGTTTACCCTTTACTTGCATGCTTGAGGGCAGGAAATTACTATTAGAATGGAACCTATATGTGTGATGGTCCAGTTTGGATTATTTCATCAGTCAGCATCACTGAAGAGTCTTTCCATCATAATCTACACTTGGTCTATACCAAGAGTGAGTTGCTACTGGATTAAAGCACTGAAAAGACCAGATCGTATGAAACTTCAAGAGTTCCTTCGCTCATATGTGTAGCTCTATAAAATCTACTTTATATAAGTCTCGACCCACAGTTATGCACATAACTAAAGTGTGAAACAGACTGTTTTGGCACCCACTTTCTGGTATTCTTCTCTCCCCAGGTATTAAACTGGCCTCATTATACAGTTTCATAGACAACTTTGAAAGGCTAGTCTAATTGTGATAAGACTCCCAGCAGAGTAAATAATGCCTCTGCTGAATTTTTAACTTTATTGTTTTACATAAGTTTCTTTAAAATTGTTCACCCTCCTGAAAGCTGATGAAGGCGAGAAGGGTGGGCTCTGTTTGACAGTCTTCTATGAAGTCTAGGACATACAAAAATGGAAGAGACTGGGGAGGCAGAATGACATTGCTCAGAAATGCTGGCAAACAGCTGGGTTGCCCCAGTAGGCTGTAATGAAAGTAAATTCTTCAATATGGAGGTCATCTATTAGTCAACATAGTTTAACACATAATCTGGTGTCTTGTGTCTTTATCCCCAGGCAATGAGACAGCAGTATTTAAAAAATCCACAATGATAAATGGTAGTCAAAAATTCCTCTTGGACAGTACCCGTCAGAGGCTGCTAGACCCAGTCATGACATTGCTCTTTAGCTTTCTTAATTGCTTAAAAACAGTAGAATTTGAATAACTGCCAAATATTGAGCTCTTGTAGTGTCTCTCATTCATATCTCACGACGACATTACAATTGTTCAGTGTCTTAAGTGGCATAAACAATCTACACCTATAATAAACTTGATTTCCTCCCTTCTTTTTTGCTCTTGATAGTGATCTGAACATCATTATGTAGTGAACATTTGTTAACATTCTGATAAAACTCTAAGCAACTGAATCATCTTTTGAATTCATTCATTGAGCTGCAATAAGTGGGCTATTTGGAATGAACCAGATTCACCTTGCTTCTCATTAGATGATTTTATTTTATTGCAACTCTACATTTGTTGTTGTTGTTGTTGTTGTTATCTACATTTGTTGTTGTTGTTGTTGTTATTCATTCAGTCGTGTCCAACACTCGGCGATTCAATAGGAAAGTCTTTGCCATACGTCCCTGTCTCTGACTGCTTCTTTTAACTGTTTCATGGTCATCCCTGTATCGGCTTTGATTGTGTTGAGCCAGCAGATCCTTTGGCGACCTTTTGCCACTGACCATGCCGAGCCCTGGCCTGCTTTAGGGCCTCTGATGCCCCGATGCAAAAGATTGCAGATTTTTTCAGCTTCCCTTTCCTGCCATGGGCTCAATGAGTGTCCAGGCCAGGCCAGGCTTCTGCATACAGGGAAGAGGCCCAGCTACTCCCCTGCTTACAGTGTACTAGCAGGAACAAAATATGCCCTAGTTGGTTCTGCAGCGCTTTGCAGCTAAATTGATTATTTTTGCAGGAAGGTGGGATTGCATGCAAATACCCCCCCCACACACACACACACACACACACACACAAATGTGGTGGAATCTTTCTGCTCTAGCAGCATTCATGGGGATGCAGTAAACCGGGGCTGACAGTGTCCACCATGGTGAAAGGTCCCCCATGGAGACACAGTGGAATGGCATGGCCATCATCATGCATAATCAATCATAGTCTGCCTTTACCACAGGGACTCCTGGTGGGTTACACATAGTGAGCCAGTACAATCACAAAAAATCAGATATTCAATAAACCACTGCATTGGAATATTAGACGCTTGGAACCACTGGAAATAATGGAAGCATAGCTTGAGTATTCATATGTCACATTAAGCAATACATAAATTACATAAATTGGATCCTACTTACAAAAAGCTCAACATAGCGGTATAGACCACAGTCCTTAATAATTTATCCAAATAAGTTTGACAACCCATTTTGTGCAGTGCAACCCTTTTACCATTGCAGAAAAGCCAGATTACAAATGCAGAAAAGCCAATTTTGCATAGCTTGAGGAAGGCCAGGAAAGTAAGAAATTTCCTGACCTCCTCTGGCAGGATATTTCACAAGATGGGAGCCACAATTGATAAAGCATGTTTGCAGGCATTTGCTGGTTTTGCTCATCTGCAGGCCAACATCTGTAGAAGGACCTGTTGACTTGAGTGAGGTGGCCATGGTGGAGCATAGGGGAAAAGATGGTCCTACATGAAGGGCTGATACCTTAAATAGAGCCCAGTTACAGATGGGCAGTCAATTGAGTTTATGCAGAATGGGAATACTATGCATGTACCATCTAGCTCCCATTAATAGCAGGATGGCAACATCCTGGACCAGTTGGAGTTTCTGTGTTGATTTTGAGGGGAGATCAATGCCCAGTGAATTATAATGCAGTACAATGTAGACTAGGCTACTATCTAGTCTCAGTGTTATTGTGATGTGGATCCAGGAGGCCAGGTTACTTTTAGCATGAATCAGGAAGTGTAAGTTGAAGTCCTAAAGTGGGGAGAATGATGTCATAGAATCATGGAATCAAAGAGCTGGAAGGTACTTCGTGGGTCATCTAGTCCACCCCCTGCCCTGTACAGGACACTCACAAACCTATTGCTTATCCATGCTAACACCCCCTTGAACCTTCACAAAATAAGCCTCTTCATCAGATGTCTATCCAGCCTGTGTTTAAAAGTTTCCAAAGATGGAGAACCCACCACCTCTCGAGGAAGCCTGTTCCACTGAGAAACTGCCAGGAACTTCTTCTGGATGTTTAGATGGAATTTCTTTTAATTTCATTAATTTCATTTCATTTAATTTCAATTAATTTCATTAATTTCTCATTAATCTCATTCCATTGGATCTGGTCTGTCCTTTCGGGGCAAGAGAGAACAACACTGATCCATCCTCGATATGTCAGCCTTTTAAATACTTAAGTACCCTTTGGGTACAATCTGTTAACTAGTTACTGATCCACCTGACAGAATTAGGATCCATACTGCATTTTACCATCTTGTCAATAAGAATATCATGTGGAACCTTATCAAAAGCTTTACTGAAATCCAGATAAACTATGTCTACAGCATCCCCCTGATTCAGCAAGGTAGTTACTTTCTCGAAAAAGAGATAAGGTTGGTCTGACATGATTTGTTCTTACAAAACCAGTGCTGAGTCTTAGAAATCACAGCTTTCTGTTCCAGCTGCTCAAGGACTGAATGTTTAATGATATATTCCAAAATTTTGCCAGCTACATATGTCAAGCTGATGGGTCTATAGTTACCCGGATCCTCCTTTTTCCTTTTCTTGAAGATGGGGACAACATGTCCTTTAAGACAGGAGTAGTCAACCTGTGGTCCTCCAGCTGTTCATGGACTACAATTCCCAGGAAACCCCTGCCAGCAAACGCTGGCAGGGGCTCATGGGAACTGTAGTCCATGGACACCTGGAGGACCACAGGTTGAGTACCCCTGCTTTAAGACATCTCCTTCCCAAACAGCATTAACTCTATCTTTTTGAGGATTTATTTCAATTTGTTCACCTTTAGCTAGTTAACCACTGTGACCAGGCAGTGATTCAGAATCTCTACTGCATCACCAGAAGATTTGGATAAAGACATATAGAGCTGAATATGGTCAGCCTGTTGATGACAACCAATCCCAAAGCTGTGAATGATTTGTCTCAAGGACTTTACATAGAGATAGAAAAGTATTGGGGGTAGAATTGCACACTATGGAATCCCACACTGATGACAACTGGTTTATAATAATTACCCTTTGAGTCTTGTCCGTAAGGAATTATTTGAACCAGTTCATTTAATATCCCCTGAAACTGACTTCCACCTCCAGGTACCCCAACAAGATGGCATGACCCTCTGTACTGAAGGCTATATCACCTGATAAGGGCAACATAGAGGCTTGGGCTTCATATATAGTGTACACTTTTGCAGAGGTTGTCAACTAAAGCTAGCAAAGCTGTCTTTTCTTCATTGTTTCTCTGCCAACTGTCTACTTGTTCACTATACATTTTTCTCTCTATTCTTTCTGCCCACACTGATTCTTATATGACTCCATCTCCTATCTCCTGGGACCACCTCCTACACAATTATTCTTATGTAAGATTTATCTTTCAGCAAAGTACTGTCAAAATTGCCTAGTTTAAACTATGTATTTGCCTATCTTATAGAGATAGGCTCTAAATCAGTGGTGAGCAAACATTCCCAGGCTTACTCTAGAACAGGGTAAGGAATTAAAAGCAACTCTAGAAAAATGCTCAAGGGATGAACAGGCATGTGCGATGGATCCAATGACAATAGTAAATGGTAGTGGGTACAACAATAATCTTGAAATCCCATTCCACACAATAATCTGCCAGATCAGTTTCTTGCAGGGATTTCTTCTGGCATCCTGGGGCCCAACTCCTCAAAGCCATCTCCTCACCTATGGATTTTATTCATCAGTGATGCCAGAAAGTGGAAGAGATGTGAAAAGTAGCACTTCATCTTCAAGATTCCCATAACTGATTTTGAGCCCCAGACCACTCCCCATAGTGGTCTAGATTTATCTTTAGTCAAATTACCACAAATGCCTTCCAAAGTAATCTTTTTAGTGACAGGCCCAACGTCAAAATTGTTCTGAAGCAGCTGAGAACCAAAACAAGCTAAGATTTTCCTATGGTCAGCACGTGTTCCCATGGTGATATCTGTGTGAACACGTGTCCAGAAGCATCTGCAATGCATCAACTCAAACAGATGGGCGATCAGTAAGAGCCATAAATGCTGTCATTATCTTTATATACTTTGACCTCATTAGATCATTCAAAGAGGGTCAAATAGGGAAAGAAGAAGAAAAGAACACATATGGAAAAATATAGTCCTACTTAGCTGATCATCCTTCAACATTAGTTTAGAAATCCTGAATGAGCCAGCAAAGGGAAATTATTTTTGATATTTCATTGTTCAATTATTTTTAAAACAATAGATTAATCCAAAAGAAAATCTGAGGAAATACCGAATGCTATTTAGAATTAAAGATTTGAAACCCTGTGTGTTCACGTTTAGTAATAATTTAAACAATGGTTGTTGTTAGGTGCGAAGTCGTGTCCGACCCATCGCAACCCCATGGACAATGATCCTCCAGGCCTTCCTGTCCTCTACCATTCCCTGGAGTCCATTTAAGTTTGCACAACTGCTTCAGTGACTCCATCCAGCCACCTCATTCTCTGTCATCCCCTTCTTTTGCTCTCAATCGCTCCCAGCATTAGGCTCTTCTCCAAGGAGTCCTTCCTTCTCATGAGGTGGCCAAAGTATTTGAGCTTCATCTTCAGGATCTGGCCTTCTAAGGAGCAGGCAGGGCTGATCTCCTTTAGGAGTGACCGGTTCGTTTGCCTTGCAGTCCAAGGGACTCGCAAGAGTCTTCTCCAGCACCAGAGTTCAAAAGCCTCAATTCTTTGACGCTTGGCCTTTCTCAATTTTGAATCAATCAATAATTCCATGCCCGGTTCTCACTTCTTGGCCTGCATATAGGTTTCTCAAGAGACAGATAAGATGCTCTGGTATTCCCATCTCTTTAAGAACTTGCCACAATTTGTTGTGCTCCACACAATCAAATGCTTTAGCATAGTCAATGAAGCAAATGTAGATGTTTTGTTGGAACTCCCTAGCTTTCTCCATGATTCAGCATATGTTGGCAATTGGCCTCTTCCTCTGCCTCTTCAAAATCCTGCCTGTACTTCTGGAAGTTCACGGTCCACATATTGCTGGAGCCTAGCTTGTAGGATTTTGAGCATAACTTTGTTAGCATGAGAAATGAGTGCAATGGTGCGGTAGTTTGAACATTCTTTGGCATTGCCCTTCTTTGGGATTGGAATGTAAACTGACCTTTTCCAATCCTGTGACCATTGTTGAGTTTTCCAAATTTGCTGGCATATTGAGTGTAGCAATTTTACAGCATCGTGTTTTAAGATTTTGAATAGTTCAAGTGGAATGCTGTCACCTCCACTAGCTTTATTGTTGCTCAGACTTCCCAGGGTACATTTGACTTCACATTCCAGGATGTCTGGCTCCAGGTCAGTAACTACCCCATCGTGGTTATCAGGGATGTTAAGCTCACTCTTGTATAGCTCATCTGTATAATTTTGCCACCTTAAAAAAAATTTCTTCTGCTTCTGTGAGGTCCCTGCCATTTTGGTCCTTTATTATACCCATCTTTGCATGAAATGTTCTCTTCATATCTCCAATTTTCTTGAAAAGATGTCTGTTCTTCCCCATTCTATTGTTTTCTTCTATTTGTTTGCACTGTTCATTTAAGAAGGCATTCTTATCTCTTCTAGCTATTCTCTGGAATTCAGCGTTCAGTTGGGTGTATCTTTCTCATTCTCCCTTGCTTTTCACTTCCCTTCTCTCCTCAGCTATTTGTAAAGCTTCCTCAGACAGCCATTTTGCTTTCTTGCATTTCCTTTTCTTTGGGATGGTTTTAGTTGCTACCTCTTGTACAATGTTGCGAACCTCTGTCCATAGTTCTTCAGGCACTCTGTCTATCGGGTCTAATTCCTTAAATCTATTTGTCACCTCTACTGTATATTCATCAGGGATATGACTTAGTTCATACCTGAGTGGCCTTGTGTATTCCCTACTTTCTTCAATTTAAGCCTAAATTTTGCAACAAGAAGTTGATGATCTGAACCACAATCAGCTCCTGGTCTTGTTTTTACTGACTGTATAGAACTTCTCCATCTTTGGCTGCAGAGCACATAGTCAATCTGATTTCTGTGTTGACTGTCTGGTGATGTCCATTTGTAGAGTCATCTCTTGGGTTGTTGGAAAAGAGTGTTTGCTATGACCATTGTATTCTCTTGACAAAATTCTACCAACATATGCCCTGCTTCATTTTGTACTCCAAATCCAAACTTGCCTGTTATCCCGGTTATCTTTTGGCTTCCTACTTTAGCTTTCCAATCCCCCATGATGATAAGCACATTTGGCGTTGCTTCTAGAAGGTGTTGTAGGGCTTCATAGAACTATTAAAAAAATACTGTAGCCAAATTCCTATTCAGTAGTAGTAGAGCATGCAAACTCCACTACCACTGGGAACATTATCTAGTGCTATTTCTTGCTGCTTGTCTTTTGCTTGAGAAAATTAATGCCAGCATTGATAAGCTGAAGACTAAAAGGCTCATAACAAATTCAGGTCAGATTGAGCTTTGCAGTGCATTCAGAGAGTAGCAATAATTTCAAAGACTTTGCCATTCTTTTCTTCACATTCTCACAGAAGCCTAAATAGCACCCAAGGCAATCAGACAGGCGTCAACAAGGTTTCACCAGTGGAACTTAAAATTAAGCTTTATTGTAATGTTGACTTCAGAAAGTGAGAAGAAGAGGAGGGTTTAACAATTTTACTTGAAATTTGATTAAAGTAAATAACTGGGGGGGGGGGTTGATGGGTGCTTGCATGTGTGCCTGAACCACTGAGGATTTTAAATATGAACTTCAGCAGTTTGTGAGAATGTATCTTCCTTTAGAGGTTCACCAGAGTAGAGCAAACATAAGTCTTTTCTTTGTTTGATGACTGACCAAAAAGAATGCACATCTAGCCCAATAAATATTTTTGAATCACAATTTGATTTTCCTGGGATAATCTTGAAGGATTGATAATAGGATTTGGATTGGAGTTTTTCACTTCTCTGGCTAGCTTGCCATTGACAAAGGTGAGCAGCAATCAAAAGTCATTTCTGACTCATAGCTGCCTGGTGGTCAATTCAAAGTGAACTGGCAGGTCTCTGTTAGGCTGAAAAGGAAACAGGAGGAAATTAAAAACGACACTGACATAAACAACTTCTGAGTCAATAAAGACTGAATGCTCAGAATGTAACGATTTCTGTCTGTATGCCTGCAAGCAAGGATTACATATTTTGGGGAAAAGAGCTTGCTCTAAAGCAGGGGTGGCCAAACTGTGGCTCTCCAGATGCCCATGGACTACAATTCCCATGAGCCCATGCCAGGCCTCATGGGAACTGTAGTCCATAGACTTCTGGAGACCCCCAGTTCGGCTACCCCTACTCTAAATGTTACCCATCAATCACACTGAAAGACATGGATAATATGGAAATATGTTATATATCAGACTGGGCCAATAACCATATATAGTAAAGGATTTCCCCCCCTCTATATTATGTAGGAACTCCATTTATGCCTTGATTATAAAGGTAAAGGTATCCCCTGTGCAAGCACTGGGTCATGTCTGACCCTTGGGGTGACGCCCTCTAGCGTTTTCATGGCAGACTCAATACGGGATGGTTTGCCAGTGCCTTCCCCAGTCATTACCGTTTACCCCCCAGCAAGCTGGGTATTCATTTTACAGACCTTGGAAGGATGGAAGGCCGAGTCAACCTTGAGCCGGCTGATGAGATTGAACTCCTAGCCTCATGGGCAGAGCTTCAGACAGCATGTCTGCTGCCTTACCACTCTGCACCACAAGAGGCCCTGATTATATCAGAGACCACATTTTTGGAAAGGGGAGGGGCATAATTGTGTGTGCATGTGTGAAAGCTTATATACCAATTTGTCTTACATATGCATGGTGTCTCATGGAGCATCTATCTTGTGTTAAATAAGAATTGAACAGTCTTGTCACTTGACCATTGTCCCCTAGGACTACATGAAGTTCACCTTCCATGCACACCCATGTTGGATGTCCCTTTCAGAGGAAAAGGTAAATATACATAAGTGCTATCCTGACTGGCACTCACTGTCCCTTATCCATCCATCCTTTTCCTGCTAGAAACCACAGGAAAGACACTGTAATATCAAAGTGCTCAGCAGAGGCATCTAAGAGTTTTGTTTTGCCCATATTTATATAATTTAAAATGCAAGAAATGATTTATGTGACTGTAGATACAGGTGCATAGCAATGAAACTCCATCCTTGTTTGTATATAGGCAGAGAATCCCAGAGGTTTATCCATTTTCCCATTTTCTTTCATTCATTTTTAATTTGCATCCCACTACTCACCAAATCTTGGGGCAGCTAACAAAATATTGGTTTACAATAAACCTGTAAGATAAAACAAAATAAATATAAATCTGGGCAAGCCTGATGGGACAGGGCTATGCAGAGTCTGAGCCTACTGCCAGCCACTTCACAGTTTCACAAGTCACCCAGCCAGATACAGGAGTTGGAGGGTGATAAGATCAGGGATGACCAGGGATCCAGGTAAAGCTTGCCAGCAGCCCAGACACCCATGGCTGGATGCTTGGCTGGGAAGGGAAGTGGAGAAATGAGTGGCAGATGCTGAGGCATAGGACAGAATTGATCTCAGATTGAGTTAATTGGGGGAGGAAATGCAAGAGAGGGGGAAGATAAAAGGAGGCAGAGGTGAAGCCCAGGGTAGAAGGAGTAGAAGGAGAAGGAGAGAAGACCCAAGCAGAATGCAGAAGGAAGAGACAAGCGAAGAAGCAAGATGGAGGAGATCAGTGGAGGAAACTGAAACTGGAAGAAGTTGAGATGGAGGATAGAAGGAGACCAGAAACTGAGGGTAGCAGGGAGGACGAAGAGGTAAAAACTCAGAGGAGGAGTGTTACAGCTCAGTGGACAGTGTGAAGAAACTCCAGATCTCTCGCCCTTTTTTGCCTTCTGTGACAGGTCTTGCATACTCACCCAAGTGGGTGCTACTGCAACCTTCACTTCCTGACTCTTTCAACATCATGGTTGAGGGCCCTGACCACAAGGGGTGGCCCCCAAGTGTCACAAGTGCCTTATTCTTCTAGGTCTTGATTACTCAAGGAAGACATTTATATCCCATCCTACAAATATTTGAATTACATTGAAGGATTGCACATCTTGGCAGGAATGTATGCTCTTTCATATTAGACCTTGCAATAGCAGTGGAGTTACTTGTATATACCCAGTTGCCGTTTTGGAACTTTAGTCAGAAGTCCAATTTAACTCTCTCTATTTTAATGTTTCTGGCTGTGCACGACTCACACACACATGGCTTCTCCCTCTTCCACCCTTCTTTCTCAGTACAATGAAGAAAGGTTGGCTCCAGACCGAATGGAATAAAAATATAATGTATGATTTAACCAGACTCAGTCCCTACCCAACCAGAATCCTAAATCAGATTGCATAATACACTAGTCGCTGAAAGGAAAACTAACTCACTAAAAGTTAGATTCAAATGGGTAGCCATGTTGATCTGAAGTAGCACAATAAAATCAGAGTACAGTAGCACCTTTGAGACCAGCAAAGATTTATTCAAGGCGTGAGGTTTTGAGTACAAGCACTCCTCTTCAGACTAAGAACTTCCCACATGGGTAATGACCATAGCCAGGTGTTGGCTGAGCTCCTGAACAAAATCTCTTCTTCTTTCAGCCAAAACAGTATTTCCTAAAAGTTAATCCACTATGGGGCAGGATCATTGCTCAGTGATAGAAATCTGCTTTGCATGAAGTAGTTCTGAGGATTAGTTCCAGATCAGCACTGATAGCTGAAAAGATTATGTAGCAGATGAGGTGACCTCTGCCTGAGACCCTAGAGAGCCACAGACAGAGAGTATACAACACTGTCCTTGAAAGACCATTGACATGACTTAATATAAGGTGGTTTCATTGGGTGCTTTCATCACTGAACTTATCCAGAATTGTACAGGCCCATCAGGATGCATGATATGCAAATGAAATCCGACTGGAAATTAGTAGTGTTTATTTTTTAAAAAATAATCCCTCTGCACAGTTGACAAACTAACATCCCAAATAAAGATCTCTTTAAAAAAAAAACTTGCAAAGGCAAGAACAATGAATAGTGTATATCCAAAGCTTCATTGTACCTAGGCTGAATTTTGGATCAATTAGGTCAATATATAGCAGAGGTTCTCCAGGGCACGGAAATTGCCTTCCAATTATTTCAGTCCATTAAATGGAACAAAACTTGAGATCTTTGACATGTCATCTACAGTTTAACTGTAGCCCGTTCTCAGCTATTGAAAGTATAGGTAGAGATGGCCTCATACCACTCATTTCATGAAGCGCTGGCCCCGACTCTGTCCCATCCCCAAAGGGTGGGAGAGCCCGCCAAAGACGCTTTGCACCTCCCGATTGGGCCCTCCACTTGTCAGTCCAGCTCCAAACCTCCAATCAGCAGCCGCGCCTCCCAATCCGCCCCATCCCCCATGAGGCCAAACCTTCCCTCCACGGCGGCCATTGCTCTGCTGGACACCAAGCGGAAAGGTAGGCCCACGGCTCCTCGTGCCTTCCCCCGACTGGGGGAGCAAAAAGGATTCTGCTGTCCCCGGGCCTGCATAAGCCTTTTCCGCTGGGGGGGGGGAGGAAAAAGGCTTCAACGGGCCCGGGAACAGTGCTGGCCACCTCACAGAGCCGCCCACCGGCATCCCCAGGCCCGCAGAAGCCTTTGCCCATGGGGAGGGGAAAGGCTCCTGCGGCCTGGAGATGCCGCTGGCCGGCTCGCAGAGCCCAACCCCCCCCCCCGAGTCCGCACATACCTTTTGCCATCGGGGGGCGGAAAAAGGCTTCTGCTGCCCCGGGCAGCTGCCCAGCCCCGTCCCCAGGGAGGGGAGCTAGCACCCATTTTATTCTTTATTCTTCTCGGCCTTTTGGCTAAGATCAAGTAGTAGAATAATAGAGTTGGAAGGGACCTCATGGGTCATCTAGTCCAACCACCTGCACTATGCAAGACACTCACATCCCAATCCCTCATCTACTGTAAACTGCCACCCTTTTACCTTCACAGAATCACCCTCTCTGTCAGATGGCTATCTAGCCTCTGTTTAAACATTTCCAAAGATTCCTCCCAAGGAAGCCTGTTCTACTGAGAAACCGCTCTAATTGTCAGGAACTTCTTCTGGATGTTTAGATGGAATTTCTTTTGAATTAATTTCATCCCATTCATTCTGGTCTGTCCCTCAGGGGAAAGAGAGAACAATTCTGCTCCATCCTCCATATAGCAACCTTTTAAATACTTGAAGATGGTTATCGGATCCCCTCTCAGTTGTCTCCTCTCTAGGCTAAACAGACCAAGCTGCCCCAACCTGTCTTCATATGTATTGGTCTCCAAACCCCTCACCATCTTTGTTGCCCTCCTCTGGACACGTTCGAGTTTGTAAACATCCTTCTTCAATTGCGGTGCCCAAAACTGAACACAGGACTCCAAGCGAGGACAAACCAGAGCAGAGTAAAGTGGTACCATCACCTCCCATGATCTGGACACGATACTCGGTTTGATACAGCCCTAAATCCCATTTGTCTTTTTAGCCACTGAGTCACACTGCTGACTCATGTTGAATGTATGGTCTACTAAGACTCCTAGATCCTTTTTGCACATGATACTGCCAGACAAGTATCTCCCATCTTATACTGGTGTAATTGGTTTTTCCTACCTAAATGCAGAACTTCACATTTGTCCCTATTGAACTTCATTTTATTCAGTTTAGCCCACTTCTCGAGCCTATCAAGATCATCCTGTATTCTGTTGCTGTCTTCAGTTGTGTTTGCTACCCCTCCCAGTTTAGTATCGTCCGCATATTTAATAAGTATCCCCTCTAATCCCTCATCCAAATCATTTATAAATATGCTGAACAACACAGACGCTGAAGAAAAAACTTCCGCATTAAGATGTTGACAGCAACAAGGCCAAAGGCTCACTTAGCTTGGCTTGCCCTGCAGTAGACCATAATATTATATAGTAATAATAATTTAATTCATAATTATTCATTTATACATGTAACACATCTATGATGTAATAGTAGGGCTGGCATCAGCAGACCCCCTTAATGGAGCACCTACCAAGGCCCAGACCACCCACCAGAACCCACTGCCATTGACCTCCTTGCCCATGTGCTTGACATATGCATCTCTGGACACTGTAGAGGTTGTCCTCTGTTTCTGGATTCACATCCTCTTGTGCTAGGAATTTTCCCTTGTGCTATGCCAATATGCTTCAGGGAACCCAGAGGAACATGCTCCCCAGTCGAGGACTGCATCTGCAGCATTCCAAGACAAGTATACATGGAGCAAAGGTATAGGATCCATGCCATTAACTCCACCTACAGTACAAATCACCCTGTACAAACATTCAGAATAGCATGCATTTTGTTTTCAAGGACATTTGATATAATGAACTTATATTATCACTCTCTTTGTTTACCATGCAGTCATTCATTCCCTAAGGTATCCATACATAAATATCTATTACATCAATGATTAATATAGCATGAATCCTGTCAAAGAGACTTAATTTGGTACTGATGGTGTATTGAGAAGTGTAAACCCCAAGATTATGATCCTCACTCAGTAATGAAGCACTCTATAAGACAACTTGGAAAACACAGCTGGTTTAGAATGTGACAGCCTGATTGCTGTCAGGGGTTAGCTGATGGGAACATATGTTGCTGTTTCTAAAATAGCTACATTGGCTGTCAGTTTATTTCTGAGGTCAATTCAGGGTGATAGCATTGAACTTTAAAGTCTTTAATGGGCTGGGGCCGACAGAAATGAAGGACTATCTCCTCCTATATGTTCTGTATACCTACTACAGTCTTCAGGTATCCACCTGATGGCTGTCCTTGCACTTAGGGCGGCCTGTCTTGCATCAGCCAGACACCTGGAAGCCCTCTCAATGAAGTTCTTCAGGAGGCACTACATGGCTTGTTTTTCAAGGCTTTTGATGGGGTTTGAACAGCAGGCATATTTTGTAGGTGGAAGGAGTTATTTAGGCATTTTAATTTTATTTGGCTTTAATTTGTAACATTTTATTATTTGTGAGTCTCCTTGAGCCATGAGGAAAGGCAGACTATAAATATTTAAATATGAAATTAAATAAAGGGGCGTGGATTGTTTTTCCTCCTGCCTGATCCAATTCTAGGTAGTTATGTTCTGTCCTTGAACAAGAGTGGGATCTCAAATGAACAATTGACTATGGCTAATTCATTAACCTATTCTCCAGAAGAGGAAAGAAACCAATACTGTACACTGGAAATAGAAAAGGCTGCTACTTTCTGCATATGCATATTTCTCTGTGTTTCTCACTCTTTTTGTGACTAATTAAGCCTTTCCTTAAGTCTTTCTTTGCATGTCTGCCTAAAGCAAGATAATCTCTGCTTTACAAAGATTAACCCCATTTATACCAATTAGCATATGGTAAAGAAGGTTTTTAATGTTTTACATCACGAGATGAAGAAGAATGCTATGGAACAGGATTAGACTTGATCACCTATTTCTTCAATGTGCAAAAATTCATTAAACAATATATAACATCAGTCAAATCGTTTGTATTTTTGGACCTTGTGAGTGATTAAGTTGCAGAAGTTATTGCCCAGAATAATAAAAAGGCAAAAGAAGGAAAGAGATATGAGAAAGAAAAATAATGACTTCTGATGGGCGTAGGACTCTGTTAATTTGGAGTCACACATCACTCTTTAAGATTATGACAACCAGTATTAATTATTCCTGGCAGTCTGGACCCAGGTTTGAAAACAAACAAGGCAAGATGGCTAGAGTAGTCACTTTTAGTAGTTGTCCAGTGGCTGTAGAGCTTTGTTTTATTTTTATTTTGAACTACTCCAAATCCTGCATATTAGAAGGCCCGACTATTAGCGCCCTACCTGTCCCCCGAACACTTAGCCACAGTGATCCATGCAACGGTCACCTCCAGAATAGATTTCTGTAACTCGCTCTACGCGGGCCTTCTCTTGTCCTTGATCCGGAAACTTCAGCTAGTGCAAAACGCAGCTGCTAGGGTCCTCACTGGCACATCTTGGAGGGCCCACATCCAGCCAGTGCTGAGGCAGCTGCACTGGTTGCCAATTGCTGCCCGGATCCGGTTCAAGGTTCTGGTTCTAACCTTCAAGGCTTTACGCGAGTTGGGACCCACATACCTGAGGGACCGCCTATCGCCCTATGCCCCTCGCAGGGCCTTGCACTCTGCGGGTGAAAACCTGTTGGTCGTTCCCGGCCCTAGGGAAGCATGCCTGGCCTCGACCAGGGCCAGGGCCTTTTCGGTCCTGGCCCCGACCTGGTGGAATGAGCTCCCGGGAGAGCTGCGGGCCCTGTGGGATCTTTCAACGTTCCGCAGGGCCTGCAAGACGGAGCTCTTCCGCCAGGTTTATGGTTGAGGCCGGGGCTGATAATAGATCTATGCCTCCCACAGGGACTCGGGTTCTGGACCCGAAGCAAAACATCATCAGGACCTCCTCTCCACCCGCTAGTAGTGGGAGGGAGGGGGGGGGGAGTTGAGCTGCCATTCTTGCCATGCCAGCAATATTGGCAATTTTATTATTGTTTTATGGGGTTTTAATGGGGATTTGCGATATTGTTACCTGCCACGAGCCGCAAGGGAGTGGCGGGCTATAAATCTAATAATAATAATAATAATAATAATAATAATAATAATAATAATAATAATAATAATAATAATAATAATAATAATAACTGTTTTTGTATCCCAATTTTCTACCCAAAGGAGTCTCAAAGCAGCTTACAATTGCCTACCCTTGTTCTCCAAGCAACAAACATCTTATGAGGTAAGTGAGGCTTATTATTATTGATCTATTGATTTATATCCTACCCCTCATTAAGCATCTAGGGGCAGCCAACAAACACAAAGAAATTACAGCATAAGATACTATTAAGAACATTATACAACCATATACATTAATATAAAATAGTACATAAAACTAGAAAAGCTGATGAATCTCTAGTCACCAAATGGTCATAATCATAATCAGTCCAGTAGTTATCAGAATGGTTCCTGGTGTCACAATAAAAAACCGAGTATGTGTAGGGAGAGACCCATGATTGCCTGATTGTATTCGCATTGGCCTCAACCAAAGGCTTGGTGGATTGAGTTCTGAGAACTGCGAGTGGCCCATGATCACCCACCATTCTTAACCATTACATCAAGCTTGAGAGAATTTTAAAGCATTTTGTAAGATCTCTACTTTTGTTGACCAACACTGGGAAAGTTGCTACTGAACGTATATGTATGAATGTGGGTGGGTGACAAAAATTAATATTTATCATTCCATTATATATTTTTCATCTTCTAGTGATACACTTGAAACTTTTGATTTCATGCACTTTCTTTATCTCAGCAGTTCTGAAATTGGCTAGATATGTTCTGCTGTACAAACATCTTAGTTGTGATAGTTTGGATGATGTGGGTAGACACTGACATGTGTGTGGGTCACAAAAAACACTTTTCTTATCAGGTTTGTTGGATCCAATTATTTTTGAACTTTACACCACTAAAACTACATGTTCCAATTGGAAAATTGTAAGTTGAACCACCCACATGGATTCAACTATTATAAATATATTTTGGGAAGATACATATAAAATAAACTTCAGGTAATATTTGAGCAATAGATTTGGAGAATGGACTAATGGATATAGGAGACTGTCTCTGGTATAGGAGCCAGCGGGACAGAAGACTAAAGTGGAGACACAAGAAGGGGTGGACTATGAACTGTGTTGAATACTAAGAATGGGAGTAAGTGGGGAAAAAGCTGTTCTAGCAGCAGCTTGGGAAAAGAGGCTAGGCCCTCTGCATGTGGTGTCCCAGGCCCATGCCTCCCCAGCCCCACCCCACCCCACGTGCAATGCATTGTCACTGTGCCTGCCATGCACACTGCCAGGTGCTTCTCCAAGCATGTCCTCCTTCCCTCCTGGCTCCTCCACCACATCAGCAGCAGCTGAATGTGGGGGCCATTCCGCACCGGGATCCATGTAGCAAATTGTTTGCTAAACGAAAAATTGCCATTTTAAATAGTTGAATCCGGCGTAACGCATACCTGCCTTTGTAGTGGAATCCAGTTGTGTTTCTATCGTTTCCCACAGGGTTCCGGTCTCGGCAAAAATCGCTAGAAATGAAACGCTATTACTGAGCTGTGTCCCGCCCCTGGCCATCAAGCAGCCAATGGGCGGCCGTTATCATGCTCCCAAACAGCCCATTTCCCTTTAAGGAAAGTTTAAAAAAGAAACCACACACACACCCGTTGCAACGAATATGCGTTGATTCGTTGCAACGGAGAGACCCATCCAGCTAGCAGGTGATGTTTGAGCTGCCGTTTCATTGTGGTTATCAGGGATGTTAAGCTCGCTCTTGTATAGTTCTTCTGTATAATTTTGCCACCTTTTTTTAATCTCTTCTGCTTCTGAGAGGTCCCTACCATTTTGGTCCCTTATCATACCCATCTTTGCATGAAACGTTCTCTTCATATCTCCAATTTTCTTGAAAGGTCTCTGGTCTTCTCCATTCTATTGTTTTCTTCTATTTGTTTGCACTGTTCATTTAAGAAGGGATTCTTATCTCTTCTAGCTTTTCTCTGGAATTCTCAATATCAATAGAAAGACACAAAAACTTCTCCTATGTTCTTGGGAAAGACTTTGGTTTTAAAATGACTGGGCCATAGAGCTCCTATTGATAGCCGCTGCTCACTGCCTACAGAATATCTACCATTCCATTTTGGAAATTGTATGAGTACTCACATCACAGAAAGTCAAATAGCTCATCTTTCTATTGGAACATTGAAGGCCCAGAGCAGTCTTACTTTCAACAGAAAGGATAGATTTGATTTACTCTATTTATAACAGAACTGAAACAAAACTAGGGGAGAACCTCTCCTCTCTGCATCATCCTCGGCATTCTGACACCCCTAAGTTTCATTCAGGTCAACATTCCTAAATAAAATGGCATACACTTAGAAAGCAAGCAAAATCCAAGTAACTTTCCCTTTGTTTCCCATATATTTTGCCTAAATTAATATCACTGCTGCTGACACATTGGTATCTGACATGTTTCCTGTTGGTTGCTTAGTAACAAAAATAGTTTTGCAAGGTAGCCAGGAGCTGACATTCTAGTTTCTAGTTGCAACATGTTGTTTTGTAGAAAACATGAGACTTTGAAACTCAAAGTATGGGGAAATCATAATGTTAATATTGATAATGTATGCCTTCCTGTCAGAATCTGACAGTAATGAAGGTACTGCCCACTTAAATATAAAAAGGACCACGTTATACAAGAAAGAGCATTTCAGCTCTTTTCATTAGTATTTCTGTGAGATTTTTTTTCTTGTTTTCTCCAATTCTTTTTTAGTTTAGTAAGTAAGTAGCTTAACTAGAAGATTGTATGAAGGGACAATTCCAGAGGGCTTGGCTCCAAAATAATTGAGCCTGAATAGGAAGTCAAAGGATGATGTTGTAGCCTTTGAGTCCTTTTCACACCATCCTCTGCAGATATTGAATTTCCTTTGGGCCTGAAGGAAGCACAAGCGAGCTTCACCAGTAGCATTCATTTGATGACCTGAGGACATATGAAAGTACTGTCTTTCAGGAAACTATGCCTTTACAGCAGTGGTCCCCAACCTTTTTATCCTCAACCTTGTCAATGCTTGACAATTTTACTGAGGCCCGGGGGGGTAGTCTTTTGTCGAGAGTCGTTGCTGCCGCCTGAGCCCCTGCTCCACTTGCTTTCCTGCCAGTGCCCCTGACTTCCCACTGTCCACTGTGGGGCGCTGCCAGCAGCAGCTGCACAGTGCCATGCTGAAGGGGAGCCCCAGCCATGGCGGCCACTGGAGAAAACCAAAGGTGAGCTGGCGGCAGAGTGGCAGGGCAGCCCCCGAGGCAGCAGCCGGGGAAGAGGATGAGGAGGAGCCGCTGCCTGGTACCGACTAATCTAGGGACTGGTCCTGGTCTCCGGACCGGGGGTTGGGGACCACTGCTTTACAGGATTCCCAATTCACATGGAGAGGTACCTAAATATGTACACTTGAACTTCTTTCCGTGGTAAATTGTCAAACTTGCATCCAATCTCTTCACATCAGACTTAGTCAAAGAGATTCGTGGAATGGTTTCCTCAAAATTAGATTCCTGTAACTTGTAATACACAGGGCTTCCCTTGAAACTGCTCCAGAAACTCCAGCTGATTCAAAATGCAGGGTAGATCTTCACAGGAACCCACTGGAGGGCGTATATGACATTGATGCTCTCCCAGCTACAATGGCTTCAAACTGGAGACAGGATCAGGTTCAAGGTTTTGGTATTAATGTTCAAAGACTTAAACAGTCTGGGACCGGCTTACCTACAAGACCACCTTTCCTTTTGTGCTCTCCAAAGGGAGTTAACAGCATCTGAGGGAAATCTGCAGAAGACCCCTGGTCCACAGGAGATGAGACTGACCTAGACCAGGATCTGGTAGAATGCTCTGCTAAAACTGTTCAGAGCACTGTAGGATCAAGACCAGTTCCATAGGGCCTATAACACAGAGTTGTTCTATCATACCTATGATACAGGTCCCAATGGACCACCAAGATCTACTGGCCTCACCACTGGAAACTTCAAAGAGTTGTCCCGTTTGAGAATTTTATACTAGTTGGTGGCTAATGGAATTATAAAAGGTTTTATTGTTATAGTTATGTGATTTTATATTTATTTTGTATTGTTATTAGAGATGGGCATGACCCAACCCACAGGTCACCGCAAGCCCACAAAATTGGGTAGATAATGGATTGTGAACTGGGTTCATATGGCCATGCCCCCAATGACTGTGCACAACCACAGAGGGTCTTACCTCTGTGTTCATTTGTAGGCTTTTGGGGGGCATGCTTTGAGCATGAGAAGTGTGTGAAAATCTCTCTTCTGGCAAAGAAGGGAGGGTTGTCCTTTGTTTTCTGTGGCTACCCCAATGACTACCTGTTTAGTTTGATTGATATCTCTGTAAGCCAAGAGTAGTGCTCTCTTTGGTTTCAATGAGAATACCTTGCCCGTGAGAGCTCATTGCATTCTTTTGCTCTCTGTGAAAGAGGTGAAAGGGTTCAGTTCAGTTAGTTTTATTATGATCATAGACCAGCACAAGATGATACAAAAACATCCATTAAAACCAGGAATTAAGCCGTGACTTCTTCGGGTAGGGTGAAAGGGAGACAAGTATAGCTGTTTGGAGGGATAGGTGGGAGGGGGGGGCAATTAGAGAAAAAGAGAACCTTCACCATTACCTGTAGGTATTCAGCTGCTCATTTCTGGCTAGCATTTAACCCCTCCCCTCCCAAGAATTATAATTCTCACACTAATATGCATCTATCTGCCAGGTCTGATTTTAGGTAGGAAAAACCAAATACACCAAAATAGGATAGGTGAGACTTGTCCTGGATGTAGTATGTGTGAAAAGGATCTGGGGTCTTAGTAGACCATACATTGAACATGAGTCAGCAGTGTGACTCAGTGGCTAAAAAGGCAAATGGGATTTTGGGCTGTATCAATTGGAGTATCGTGTCCAGATCATGGGAGGTGATGGTACCGCTTTACTCTGCTCTGGTTCGGCCTCACTTGGAGTACTGTGTTCAGTTTTGGGCACCCCAGTTGAAGAGGGATGCAGACAAACTGGAGTGTGTCCAGAGGAGGGCAAAAAAAGGAAGGGTTTGGAGACCAAAACATATGAAGACAGGTTTGGGGAGCTTGGTCTGTTTAGCCTAGAGAGGAGATGACTGAGAGGGGATTTGATAACCATCTTCAAGTATTTAAAAGGCTGCCATATCGAGGATATCTCTCTTGCCCCAGAGGGATGGCCCAGAACCAATGGGATGAAATTAATTCAAAAGAAATTCCATCTCAACATCCGGAAGAAGTTCCTGACAGTTAGAGCAGTGTCTCAGTGGAACAGGCTTCCTTGGGAGGTGATGGGTTCTCCATCTTTGGCATTTTTTAAACAGAGGCTGGATAGCCATCTGACTGAGAGGCTGATTCTGTGAAGGCTTAAGGGGGTGGCAGGTTACAATGGATGAGTGATAGGGTTGTGAATGTCCTGCATAGTGCAGGGGGTTGGACTAGATGACCCATGAGATCCCTGCCAAATCTATGATTCTATGATTCTAGAGTTGGCGAGTGACTGCTCTCTCTCTCATCAGCCCAAATCCTTCTGTTTTCCCTCCAATAAGATGGGTGGTGGGGTGCAAATGCGGGATCCAGCTTGAATGAGGTGTAGGGTGTACATGAGGAGCATGTGTTGTAAAGCGGGGAGGCCAACCTTTTCTATTATGATGCAGAGACCCATCCCAGTGGAGGCAAGCCTGCCACCAGAAGAGGAGGTGACCCCTGATGTTGAATACTCCCTCCCCCCAACTGTCCCGTGAGTTCCAATTTGGGTGGTGTGGGAGGTGAGGATGCTGAGAGGTGCTCCTGATCATAAACTTTCTTCTTTGAAGTGGGGTGAAACATTACCAATAAATCCTGTTTTTTGTTTCTCAACATTCTGAATCTGAGGTGCAGTTTTACCTCAAGATTCACCTTCACTTGGGTGCATATGTGGTGAGGGGCTGTGGCTCCAAATCCAGCCTCCTTTCCTGGTATCTGGGGTGGCTGTGGCTGGATAGCCAAATCAGTAACTTGGCTTCCTCATTTTATTTCCTCCCTTCTTTCCCCCAGATCACACATGGGACTATCTTAAAGTGTCACCTTTACCAGTCAAGTTTTCATTTTCTGTGCTTTTCTCTTTTCCATAAAAAAAAAAAAACACTATGCATCTATGATTAATAAAACTTCTCTGTTTAGACACCTATGCATCTATGATTAGATGCACAGGCATCTAAACAGAGAAGTTTTATTTAAAAAAAAATTAGGTTGCATTGTGGGGCCTTTAAACCAGGGGAAAAGGTGACTGGCTGCCTGGCTTGATTGACAGGCAGAGGAGAGTTGTGAGTATAATGCGTTCCTCTCCTCCGCCATTTCAAGCTGACGTGCAGAGTGCCCAGAAGTATGAGAAGGTGGCAGAGGGAAGGGAGAGAGAGTGCCATGAGGTGAGGAATGGCTGGAGGTGCGTTATGGCGCTGGTGTAACACTATTTTTTCAACGTGCAGAAATGCCCTAAGCAAAATATAAACAGGGGACTTTCTTCTTGTTTGAACTTCCTTCCAGCTTTCCTCCATAACATTTGTACAACAAAAGAATGTCTGCAGACAACAGCTAGTAGTTAGGGCTCCATCTCTCTCTTTCTTTCTATAGATAGGTTTTTTTTACAAGTAAAACAATTGTATTGTTTTAAGCAGCCTCATGCTTCGCTCTCTCTGCATATTCAAAGTCCCATGTTCAATCCCTGTCATCTCCAAATAGAAAGCTCTCTGGAAGAGAGTTTATTCTTTACCTAGGAATCTGAGGAGCTGCTATCATACAAAGTAGATGAAACTGAGATAGGTGGACAACTAGTGGCCCTGTATAAGGCAACCTCATATATTCCATACATGCAGCTTTCAGATATGATAATGGAACTACTTCTTTCAGTGACTCTTTGTAAAATCTGTCCTCTCAACCCCTCTGTTGTTTTGCTTTTGTTTGTTTTTTTGTTTCCTGTCTGATAGATAAATGCTTCATGTATCTGATGAAGTGAGCACTGACTCACATAAGCTTTTGTTGCCTTGAATAAATTACATTAGTCTTTAAGTTGCAGCTGGGCTCCTGTTTAGTTTCTTTCCAGGCATATGCCTTCAGGTATATCTGAGTTAAAATTATACCTGAAATTTACTGTTTCAGTTCAGCTTAGGGAAAACCAAAAAGGCCCCAACACTAACATTTTAATTACTGTTGGAATGTTGCATCCCCTGGAATTTGGGGACTATTTGGGGTTTTGGAGGAGGTGCAGGAGTGGGGAAGGAAAGAGAGGAACCTTTTGGAGAGACACACACAGTAGGAGTTCTCCAATACTCTGGAGGAATAAGAAACATTTGCTAGCTGAGGAGTCAGCTAATATGTTTTTTACCCCCCTGTTGAAAATTGTAAAAAAAAATGTTATTTACATCTGTGTACATCTGTATAATTGACCTCTGATTCAGTCTGTAAGATTGAAATGAACTAGGTCAAGGTCTAAACTTTTTGGCATTAGTGGTGTACTCATTTAGACATTTTATGTTTCCCAAATAGATATTCTTTGACGGTTTTTAAACTTTTGAGGTCATATAACAAATGGTTTATATTTTTATATTTTTGTTTAACTGATTTTATCCCTAACCTTTATGGTTCTCGCTTTTTTTCAGGATTGGTTTTTGTCTCTCTTTATGTTACTTCAGTCCACAGCTAAGCCAGAACATTTCTGGTATTAAAAATAAAATAATAAAATAAAATAAAATAAAATAAAATAAAATAATAAAATAAAATAAAATAAAATAAAAAGATGCAGGGTGGTGAGGTAGGAAATACCAACTGTGACGGACAAGGATTGCAGTAGTCCAGGATCCTGCCAGCTTCCTCACCATTTTCTGACTGAGGGGTAGGCTCTGCCGACACCACTGGTGGGACGAACCCTCCAGTAAGATGATGACAGCATGGAAAGTCATGGGCTGGCTTCCTCGCTTTTCCTCCCTTCCTCCCTGTTCCTGCTGCCTCCGGTTCCTGCTGGGGAGATGAGAAAGGAATTTAGGGGTGCCCCCCCCAAAAAAAAATCCTGGCCCAGTAACTGATAATGAAAACAGTGTCCTACATGAATTGCAGATCCAAAGTTATTAAGAAAATGTTTAAAACATATATAGCACTACTTCTTTCAGTGTATTCCCATTTAGAGAGAGCCACATTGCGGTATCACAATCCAGTTACGGGCATTTGGCTTATGTGTAGAGGAAAGGTGAAAGTAGGAGTTTAAAGCTGGTCTTTTTAACATACTGAGCCTTTCAGTTTTGCAATATATGTATTTTTAACACGGCACATGGCCAAACATTCATCGTATGGGCCCTCCCACGTGAATCTTCTTTTCATTTTAAAAATAATTTTCTCTTTCTTCTTTCTTTCTAAAGAAAGAGGTGGATCACTGAGTAACACAGAAAGTGGGATAAGGATTTATATCTATTCTGGGTACCTGCAATTATACACCTCCAGCTGAAGAAAGGCCTGCATCACAGTCCCCTTGGCAACTGCAGCCATCCATACAATACTTGCTTTACATCATTCCCAGCCACAAGTGTTCTATTCAGCTGCACATGAAGCAAAGAAACAATGGGTTGTTTTCTTTATAAGAAACCACGAGGAATTCTTTTTAATATACATGGACACACACACGCACACATATAGCGTCACTTTCATTGAAAATACTCTGTCCAGTGGCCTATGGTTTCATCCAAATCTTGATGGAGATTATGGGATAGTACACCTGTCATGGCAAAGACTTTCCTACAGAATCGCTGAGGGTTGGACACGACTGAACAGATAACATCATCACATCATCACAACTTGTCATGAATATATAACCTTGTTTATCTTTTACTTTGTTATAATTTATTTTCTACTTGTCTGTTCACAAGGGGAGAAAGGGAACCATTAGGGAAGATTCAAATAATGCCTGACCTCTCTGGCAACCTGGTTCCCAAACCTTTTTCTAAATAATCAATTTTTTCATTGCTTTAAAATAAAGGCATAAATTATGAGACACTTTTTCCAAGTACTCCCTTCCTTCACCAGTTCCCAAGTCTTCTGAAAGTTGATACTGTGAGTTTTAGGAGTCTCAAGGAAAAACATCATGAAGTACATATAGTAAAGGTGGCTTTCACGTAAAGCAAACTCCTAAACAATTCCAACCCAAAGGAGGGGGAGTTTTTTCCCCTCCACTTAAGCTCAGGTTGCCTCCCCCCACCCATCTAGTGGAGTTCCTTGGGCTCTGACTGGCTAACTATCACTTGGATTTGCATGAAGCCCAAATCGGGAGGATTGGTTTAGAGCCCCAGAGGGAGGTGAATAACGAGATACCTCAGGGCTTGGTGCTCGGCCTGGTACTTTTTAACATATTTATTAATGATCTAGATGAGGGGGTGGAGGGACTACTCATCAAGTTTGCAGATGACACCAAATTGGGAGGACTGGCAAAGACTCCAGAAGATAGAGACAGAGTTCAACGAGATCTGAACACAATGGAAAAATGGGCAAATGAGAACAAGATGCAATTTAATAAAGATAAGTGTAAAGTTCTGCATCTGGGTCAGAAAAATGAAATCATGCCTACTGGATGGGGGATACGCTTCTAGGTAACACTGTGTGTGAACGAGACCTTGGGGTACTTGTGCACTGTAAGCTAAACATGAGCAGGCAGTGTGATGCAGCGGTAAAACAGACAAATGCCATTTTGGGCTGTATCATCAGGGGCATCACATCAAAATCACAAGATGTCATACTCCCATTGTATATGGCACTGGTCAGACCACACCTGGAGTACTGTGTGCAGTTCTGGAGGCCTCACTTCAAGAAGGACGTGGATAAAATTGAAAGGGTACATAGGAGAGCGACGAGGATGATCTGTGGACAAGGGACTAAGTACTATGAAGATAGGTTGAGGGACTTGGGAATGTTCAGCCTGGAGAAAAGGAGGTTGAGAGGGGACATGATAGCCCTCTTTAAGTATTTGAAAGGTTGTCATTTGGAGGAGGGCAGGATGCTGTTCCCATTGGCTGCGGAGGAAAGGACATGCAGTAATGGGTTTAAACTACAAGCGTCAAAGAATTGAGGCTTTTGAACTCTGGTGCTGGAGAAGACTCTTGTGAGTCCATTGGGCTGCAAGGTGAACAAACCGGTCAGTACTAGAGGAGATCAGCCCTGACTGCTCCTTAGAAGGCCAGATCCTGAAGATGAAACTCAAATACTTTGGCCACCTCACGAGAAGGAAGGACTCCCTGGAGAAGAGCCTAATGCTGGGAGCGATCGAGGGCAAAAGAAGAAGGGGACGACAGAGAATGAGGTGGCTGGATGGAGTCACTGAAACAGTAGATGCAAACTTAAATGGACTCTGGGGAATGGTAGAGGACAGGAAGGCCTGGAGGATCATTGTCCATGGGGTCGCGATGGGTCGGACACGACTTTGCACCTAACAACAACAACACAACGATATAGGCTAGATATCAGGGGAAAAAATTTACATCAGAATCGTTCAGCAGTGGAATAGGCTGCCTAAGGAGGTGGTGAGCTCCCCCTCACTGGCAGTTTTCAAGCAAAGGCTGGATACACACTTTTCTTGGATGCTTTAGGATGCTTTGGCCTGATTCTGCGATGAGCAGGGGGTTGGACTAGATGGCCTGTATGTCCCCTTCCAACTCTATGATTCCATGATTCTAAAGAACAGGCAGGATTTTAAAGTATGATTGCCATACTCCTGCTTTTTTCACATGAGAGCTATGTTAACAGATTTGAACATATGTTCACAATGTAGGAATCCTGAGAACAACAGCCTTGGGAAGAATTTCTCCAATTCACTCAAATATTTATGGTGAGAAAAATTATTCTGTTTCCTCATCTGGGCATTTCTTCATTGGTTTATATGTAAACAACTTTGTTTATTTAGTAAATAAATGTGTTTATTTAGTTTATGTCCATCCTTTCTTTGTCCTAGCCACCAGTTGCACAGGATTGTTATGCAGATGAAACAGGTGGCAAAAGAACCTTTGCAGCTTCGGGTTGGATTTCTTAGAGCCACTTTCCATGTTCACTCTGTCTTGCAGACCTGTTTATTTTCATATTATATGTGCGTTGGTATAAATGTTTTCCAACATGGCCTTTAGAAATTTAAGATTAAAATACTCACAGATCTATTTTTTTCCTCGTGATAGCCAATATGGATGGTCTCTGTAGCAGAGACTGGATTCATGTGGGTCTAAAACTACATAGGCTGTTTCAATAAAGGTATGTGTTAAAGCATGAGAATTCTAAAGACAGATTGTACTACCCTTTCTGAGGAAGAGTGCTTTCACTCGAAAGCTCATGACTTGAATAAATCTTTGTTGGTCTCAAAGGTGCTACTGGACTCTGATCTTATTATATTACACTGTGTTCTTAGCTTTTTAAGATGGCAAATACTTTTAGCATTTAAGATGGCAAGTATGTCACAAATGACAGAAGAAAAAGAGAAAAGACAAATTCAACTGATGGCAAAAGAACAAAATAATTTCAACAAATAACCACACCAGTAAAATCCACCAAAAATTGATATACATGGAACAATAACCAGTAGCTATAGCTTTTCTCATCTAACTCTTATATTTCCTTCAAATCCTATTTTGTAGTGAGTACTGTAAAAGAAAGTTCCTTTAATTTACGCACCATGGGCACTTGCAATAATTTCAGTTCTGTGGTTGTGATGATACAGGATTTGCAAGAACAGAAATTCATCACTTTTCAAGCGTGCCCCTTTCCAGAGAGATTTTTCATAGCACTGAACAATTTTTTACAGTTTTTACATGCCTCCACTGGGAACTATAAAAAGCTACAATATCATGCTCCTAGGATATGTATAGGAATCCAATTAGTAACACAGCTTCATTGAACATCTTATTTAAACTCTATACAGTATTCATTCATGGCTATTCTGTTGGTGATAAAAGAGCATATCTGTCCTACCTCCCTTTCATTCTGCCTCGGCAGTCCTGAGGTTAACATTTAAAAGCTTTGTGTTAGAATGCAAGGTGAGAATCAAAAGGAGGTGTTAGAGAATATAATTGAAAGTAATTCAGAACAGTATGAAGGACAAGAAGGTTTACACTGTTTTCACGGTCTACTTACATTCTTTTGAATTTTTCATTTATTATAAATACTATATTTTGTTTTTGCCAAAATTGTAAAGAAAATTCCAAACAATATACGCACACAGGTACAAAACTATAGATGATATCATACTACTATCTTCTAACTCAAGAGTGGTAGAAGCCATACCCAACCTTTTTTAGTCAAAAGCCACATTATGTCTCTCAAATTGTTCATAAATCAACATTAAAAATTTGGCCTTGTCCAATGATAACCAGAAACAAAGATATGAGATGGCATTATCAGGGACTTAGATATTAATTCAGATATTAGATTCTATGCAAAGTCCAGAGAGAGGAAGGCCATGTTGTGCAATGGTTAGAGCACTAATGTAGGATGGGATGATCCAGGAGCTGTATGTATTATATTCTTATCATTGATCAAAGGAATGCCATGCTAAAATTTTAGTTGGTCACTTTTCCAATATTACTTTTCCTAATAGCATATTATGCTTTGACTGATAGGGTATTATTTCATTCACATGTAATTTTTTGACAAGATGTAGTAGATATAGCAAACTGACTTAAAATATGTTTCAGTCTCTATTTCAAAGTTATTTTTCCCTTTCTCTAGGATTCTTCTTATGAAAAGTTACACAGTGATTCTCCCTATAATAAGACCTTTACAAGCATTCCGCTAATAGCATGAATACTAGTGGTTCCTTGGTTAATATTAAGACATTCTGATAACTCTGCCGTCATCTGATTTTTAAAAGTGTCATCATTAAGAAGGGAGACTGAAGAATTTATTATGGCATATGGAGTCATGAACAAAAATAATAACATCTATATCACTGGCTATAATCTATGGCTGAAACAAGAAAGTAACACTAGAAACAATTATGATGCACAGAAGAAATCAAATTATAATCCGTTGGGCACAGCATACACCAAGTATTAGTCATCCTTAGTTCAGACACGTAGGCTTTTAGTGTAGATCTCACTATAAAATCTTTGTAAAATAAATACAGAGCTCTGTATTTGGGAATATTTTTCTTTCACATTTGCCTTTCATGTTTAGATATTATTTAACAACAGATTCTTGCTGAGCCTTTAAGGATGGGTGAAAAAATGGCTGTGATTATGAATATGAATAATGGCAAAACTCCAGGACCAAATGGGTTGCCTATTGAATGGTATAAAACCTTTGCAGATTTCTTAATTCCAAAACGTTTTCACTTTTATTATGCCATTTTTAAAGTCAAGCTCATTGCCATTGCCATTATGTGATGCGTATATCTCTATGACCCCTAAACTCAGCAACAGCCACACTCCGTGTACAAATTTCAGCCTATTTCTCTGATACATGTACATACTAAGATATTAACAACTATTTGTGCAAACATACTCCAAAACACTGTTAAAACTTCGGTTTGCGTAGAGCAGATAGGTAGGCAAAATTCTGATAACTGCCAGCTGATTTGAATACCTTAAACACTGGGATACCTGATCTCTCACTAGATGCTGAAAAAGCTTTTGACAAAATATATTGGAAATTTATCTTTGCTACGTTGACTACATTTGGCTTTTCTCACATTTTTAAGTGGATTAGAATTCTTTATTCATCTCCAAAATCCAGGGGCATATTATCTGTGCCATTCCCTCTTGAGACAGGGTGCCTTCTCTCCCCTTTTATTCTTGAATTATGTTTAGAACTTTTGATACTACAAAATAATAACATTTGACAATAATAGTATTCATTAGACAGAAGGGCAGACAAAATAATAATATTTATGACTTTGTACATAGCCGTATTTGCCGGCGTATAAGATGACCGGGCATATAAGATGACCCCCCAACATTTCCACTCAAAATATAGAGTTTGTTACATTACATTACAGTACCTGTCATTGTCACCATTGTATGGCCACAGCGCAACCGCAGCGCCTCTGGCCTACCCCTGCATCTCCCTGTGACCGGCACTAGTGCGCAAGTGCGCATGTGTGAGCTCTGCATAGACAAGGGACGGGCCGGAGCGCTGCTGCTTCCCACTGAGCAGAACGGGCTGGTCATGCCGAAAAGGCTGGCACCCCTGTCTCGCTGCTGATGCTCGCCACAGCCATGCTGATGACCCGCCGCGGCTGCGCTGGATACCGCGCGATACTGGATGGAATGTAGAATGAGGTGGGCGGGCATCAGGAGGCCATTATGGGCAGTTTTATCTATCCCAACTGAAGTGCACCCCGACCCCCCCCCACTTGGAGGCATGTTTTTCAGGGGGGAAAGTAGTCTTATATGCCAGCAAATACTGTAACTCTTTGGACTGTAAGATTATTTTTTATGCAATTGATCCTTTACTATTTATTTTGGAACTTCAGTCTTCCATTCTTTGATTAATGAATATGATTAATACCTTTGGAGACTTGTCTGGATATTTAATTAACTGGGCAAAATCTGCACTATTACCACTGGGAGACAGACTATTACAGTGTATATTTGCCTGTGGACATTTGCAGTGGTGCCCAGATATCATTACTTATTTTGGAATACTGATTTCTACAGATACTATGCATATGATTATGCTACATTCTAACAAGCTGATTGCTGATATATTTTTGGATTTGAACAGATGGGCAAATTTAAACTTGTCTCTACAGAGCAAAGTAAATATACTAAAAATGAATATTATACCTAAGATTATTTATATTTGCCATGCAGTTGCTTTCTATATGCACTGCTGATATATTTATAAAATTAATACTTTGTCTTCGAAATTTATGTGGAGTTCAGATTTCTTTAAAGGTGATGCAATTTCCAGAATGAAGGAGGATTTGATTTCCATTATCTTTGTTCTTTTTTTTAAAAAATCACCAGACATACTTGTTAACTTGTACTACTTAATGAGATTGTTTCTTGCAATTGGACAATTCATTTTGAGCTGGTGCCCTTCTCTAAGTGGAATGCATTAGAGTCTACTTATGCTAGAGTAGATCCCACTCCTCCTGCAGTTTGTACAAGGAGAAAATCATGACATATAATGGCACATTATCAATTAGATCATTTTTCACATGTTAAATTAACATTATGTTAGAATCATAGAGTTGGAAGGGGCCATACAGGCCATCTAGTCCAACCCCCTGCTCAACGCAGGATCAGCCCTAGATATGTCTCATCACCTTCTGTAGAATAAAACAAAACAGGTGGAAATCACATGGGATGATGCAACACCCCAAAAAGGAAACTGTGTGGCTCAGCAATCCCTTTTATTACAACAACCCTTCTTTGCAGTCTAAGAGACTATGTGCTCAGTTAAATTTGTGTGGCTGCATGTAATTAATGTATGAGCTGAGGAAGACTTGCAAAACTGGCTTGTATCTGGGGTGCTAGTTGTTTACTCACTCTGTTTCTATTATATTAAAGTGAAGATGCTCTTTTTCATCATATTCTGCTTTATACTGTAAAGATGCATGGTTTCACCCTGATGAAATGACAGACTGAAGTACATCTAAAGTGGTTAAAGTCAATGTTGGGTTTAAATTTGGGTGATTTGGTGGTTTTCCTTTTGCTTTCCTCCCTTTGGAAAGAGGGGAGCAAAAGAGAGCCCAGAAATAGCTACCGGCCATTTAAACTGAACAAACTGACCGGCCCACCAATCAGCTGTTCAGTTTACATGGCTGGCAGCCATTTAAACCCTCCCTTTGCTTCCCCCATTACAAGGGGAATGAAGTGAAAGGGTCTGCTGGAATGGCATGCAACCATTCCAGCCTTACAATGGCCAAGCATGCTTGCCCTGCTGTCTGCCTCACCAGATAATTGTGTACTCTTGACTGGGCAGGGTGATGGGGCCCACTAAATCCCCAGCTGCTGGCTGAGCCCCACCACCACCACCACCACCACACCAGGCTTCACCCAACTGAGCAAGTCCAGAGAGGAAAGGAAGAAGGGAGTCCATGCTGTCATGGCAGCCTCCCTAGAAGCAACCCACAACCGACTGTAACCATAACAACTCCTGCTTCCCCTGTAGGCCTGAAAACTGGACCTCAGGCAAGTTCTGGTATCCATGACTGCATTAATAAATGTCTCAAAAATGTAAAATCAGTTATTGAACAGAAGCCCTGAAAGTTCATAAGGAGGGCTGAAAATTATGCAAACTACAAAGTTAATATAAACAAAGGTACATCCTTTAGCTCTAGAGACAAAGCATAGCAATAACTGCAGCACAGGTAGAAAATATTTATTTCTACAACAAAGTTGTAGTAACAGTGACTTTAGTAATTCTTCAATATCACAGTTTTCCTCCACAATTCAAACTGAAACAGTACAAATCAATACCACAAAGTAAACTTCCATAGAGTTTATGAAACTTTTGTGCTCATATATGGTGTATACATCATCCACAAATGCCAATTGTTAGACAGACTCCTCTGAGAGTCTTTCTGCACTCGTTTCAGGAAGAGGTAAAGATATATCAGAGTATGAGTATTTAACACTGGGGTCCATCAAAAAAAGACAGATCTAACTTCAGGATGAAACAAGACCCACACCTCATTCAATATTAGTAGTTCCCCCTTTGTTTATAGCAGTATATGGCTACCTTTTATTCTAATACTAGAAATATAGCCCATTGCAGTCTGAAATGCAATGGGCGCTAGCAGCCCCCAGGAGTGAGAGTGGGTATTGGGGGGGGGACTACCTGCAGTCCTTGCTGGAGTCCTGGGCTTTTGGCGGCGGCGGCCTGACGTTTGAGTCTGGTTGTTATGGGGTTGTTATGTATGAAGGCTGAATTTCACATTATATGTAAGAGTATGACTTGAAAATTTCTGAGAATATGCCTTGTAAAATTAACTAAAGGGGGGGGGAATATGACATAATGAAACTGTGCCTGTTTTTGAAACATTGAAATCTCCTAATAAGTAGAAATCTTCATCTGGTTTGTGGGTGGCTTTCTTATCATAAGTACCAGCCACGTAATTATCAGATATATAGTGATGAAGAATCATGAAGGTGGTAGGGAAGTTGAATTCTTTCTGAGGCTTCATATGGAAATTTTTCCACTCTCTTTTTTGTTTTAATGGACACTGAATTGTTCTCAACATTCCACAAACATTTTCAGTACTTATCAAGCCATTTTCAAGGCTCCCCCCACCCTTTGATCTATCCACAAAGCCATATGTGGGTAGCTCCATTATACAGCTTTAGTAATCCACAAAAAAGCAACTACTGTTGTATTAGATATCATGGTAATTGCCTTTTATCCAAACAATGAGTGATACGTGTTGTTAATCAAATTGAAAGTTATCCTACTCGTCATTCAGTACTTCAACACAAACTCTATATTGGTGTTAACTGAGCTTAACAGGGCATAAAGAGCAGCTGCTGTGTCTCATTCACCCCATGGAAATGCCTCACTGGGTTAGGGGGTATTTTGTATTTTTATTTTTGCCAAAGGAAACAAAGAAATCCCTGTCCCAATTCTCTTCTTACCTTGTTCTTTCTGGTATCCACTGTGTTTGTGTGCAGCTGGGAAAGCAGGCAATGCTAAAGAGGTGATTGCAGAACAAATAAGGAACAACGACAACAGCTCCCTGCTACTTGGTGGGCAATCTGGTCAAATGCCTCATCAGAAGTTGCTGGAGTCACGCTGCCTTGCAGAGAGCCGTTTTAAGAACGTCTCCGAGGCCCGGGGAAGCCGATCCACGCCCTCCCCAGGGCTCGAAGAGCTTTTTAAAGTGGCAGCGCAGTTTTAAGAAGGTCTCCGAGCCCCGGGGAAGGCGATCCACGCCTTCCCCGGGTCTCGGAGAGGTTTTTAAGGCGGCAGCACAGTTTTAAAATGCTCTCCGAGACCTGGGGAAGGCGCGGCTCGGCTTCCCCGGGTCTCGGAGAGGTTTTTAAGGCGGCAGCACAGTTTTAAAATGCTCTCCGAGACCCGGGGAAGGCGCGGCTCGGCTTCCCCGGGTCTCGGAGAGGTTTTTAAGGCGGCAGCACAGTTTTAAAATGCTCTCCGAGACCCGGGGAAGGCGCGGCTCGGCTTCCCCGGGTCTCGGAGAGGTTTTTAAGGCGGCAGCACAGTTTTAAAATGCTCTCCGAGACCCGGGGAAGGCGCGGCTCGGCTTCCCCGGGTCTCGGAGAGGTTTTTAAGGCGGCAGCACAGTTTTAAAATGCTCCCCGAGACCCGGGGAAGGGGCTGCGAGGCCGGTCCGCTGGCCGAGAGAAGGCTTCCCGGACCACCCCCCAGCCGAGGCTCTCTGGAGCCTTCTGCCGGCCGACGCTGCGAGGCCGCTCCGCCATATTCCCTGGGCTGCTTGGGGTGGGATTGACACTCGGAGGGGCCAATCAGGAGCCGCTTCGCGGCTCCTGATTGGCCCCTCCGAGTTTTTATCCCGGACCGGTCCCGCCCTAACTCCTCCCCACTACCCCTTACTCTTTTATTCAGTCCGTGGCGCCCGTGGCGCCACGGGCTGTTTACAGATAGTATAGCAGACTGAGAATGATAGAATTATAGAGTTGGAAGATACCTCCAGGGTCATCTAGTCCAACTCCCTGCACAATGCAGGAACTCACAACTACCTGCCTATGATCAGAAAAGTCTGATCAACCCGTCCTATAGTATGAAAAGGACAAATAAAGAACCTTCTTAGTTCCCAACATGTCATCAGTTCCATATCACTAGATAGGCATTCCTTGGTGAAACACTGAAGTCAGTTAATGGCTCTTTGTGTGTGTGTGTTTAAAAATTTACTTTTGCTCACTAAGAGCCAGTTTGGTGTAGTAGTTAGGAGCGTAGACTTCTAATCTGGCATGCCAGGTTCGATTCTGCACTCCCCCACATGCTGCCAGCTGGGTGACCTTGGGCTCGACACAGCACTGATAAAACTGTTCTGACCGGGCAGTGATATCAGGGCTCTCTCAGCCTCACCCACCTCACAGGGTGGCTGTTGTGGGGAGAGGAAAGGAAAGGCGACTGTAAGCTGCTTTGAGCCTCCGTAGGGTAGAGAAAAGCAGCATATAAGAACCAACTCTTCTTCTTCTTCTAATTAGATGAGGGGGGATACATCATGCATGTCAATTTTCAGGCTGATTCCGCGCATCTAAAAAAAATAGTGTCACGCCAGCAAGATTGCTTGATGCTATAAAAAATCACATACCCCACCATTTCTCGCCTTCTTGCTCTTCTGCTTTCTTCTGCCACTTTTTAGTGCTTCCTGGCACTCCGCATGGCTGCCTAAAATGGTGGAGGAGAGGGACATGCTATACATGCATCTCTCCCTCTGCCTTTCAATCATGCCAACACAAGTCCAGATTATTGAGACGAGTGGAATCCACTCCAATGGTTTCACATTGTATTTAATTGAATCATCAGTGACCTGACAATTTTTTTTGTTTTTAAACATTTCAGATCACTTCCTTACCAGAATACCAATTTGAAATTACTTTTACGAAAACAGGAAGCATATTTCATATTCTCTCTGGATACTCTTTTTCCCCATGGACATAATGTCTCAGATGAAATGAGAGCATTTGTTTAGGGTCCTCATAGTCTACACCTGTTGGACATTATGACTTATATGCCTTTTCTCCATTAGTGGTTCCTTTAAATAAGTAATAGGTGTTTTAGGCATCATTCCCCTTTACATTTTTGGATTTTCATGAGTGAAGCTTTGGTCACTTACTATTTAGCAGTGTAACTCAGTTAGGAAACTTGGCACTTGAGAGACATGACGTCTTATTTGGTAGCCCATGTAGAAACCTTTTTTGGCTGGAGAGTAGTAAGTATATATTTTTCTTTTCCAAATAATCCAATTGCCTCATGACCCTACTTTACATCTTATTTGTCTCTTTGCCTCTTAGAAGCCTTCTCATGACCTGTTTTTGGCTCTGACAACCAGCAAAGGACTTGTGTCCCTTCTTCTACACAAATTATAATCTACTTCCTATTAAATGAAAAACTTTAGTCAGGTATTTAACAACAAATCAAACAACTGGTATCATATTACTATTTTCAATACTATGTTGTTCCAGGCTGCTTCGAATATAATTGGGTTTATTATTATTCTTTGTAGCTGTTTGCTCCCCAGCAGAAACTATTGCGAAACAGGCTGAGCGCCTGGGTCCTGTTGGAAGTATCCACAAAGTGGGAGTTACTGTTCATTTGTATTACACATTATCACTGAGTTTGTTAATTGTGCACCTTTTGTATACCTTTTCTGATTGTAAGATTATCTGTATACCTGTTCTGTTTGTATAATTATTTTGATATTGGACATTTTTTTTGGTGAGTTTATTTCTTTCTTTCAATCATGCCAGGCAGCCAATCACCATTTTTTCCTGTTTTAAAGGGACCGTGATGCAAGTGGTTTTTAAGTGAAACTTCTCTGTTGGTATCCCTATGCATCTAATCATCTGTACACCGCCCGTGGCGCCGTGGGCGCCACGGACTAAATAATTCGTTAAGGGGCCTTGAGGTGGGCTTTGTCCGTGATGAGGAAGGGTCCGGATTGGACCCTTCCTCACGACAGACAATCGGAGGGACCAATCGGCAGGTGCGAAGTGCCTGCCGATTGGTCCCTCCGATTCCCAGCCCCAGCAACTGCGAGCCGCGCGCAGCGCGCCTCGCAGTTGCTCCCGGCCTGACGCGGCGAGAGGCGCAAAGCGCCTCTCACCGCGTCAGGCCGGACCCCAAGGGAGCCGCCGACGCAAACACAAGACTCCAGCCGCCGAGAAGCTGGAGAGAAAAAAAAAACACCCCCAGAGGAGCCTTTCGCAGCTCTAAGCCGGCGCCCACGAGAGCCAGCAGACAAAAACAAACTCCTGTAGGAGCCCTTCGCAGCACCAAGCCGGCGCACAGGAGAGCCAGAAGAAAAAAAAACTCCTGTAGGAGCCCTTCGCAGCTCCAAGCCAGCACGCCCACGAGAGCCAGCAGAAAAACATTAACCCTGTGGGAGCCTTTCGCAGCTCCAAGCCGGCACGCCCACGAGAGCCAGCAGAAAAAAAAACTCCTGTAAGAGCCCTTCGCAGCTCTAAGCCGGCGTCCACGAGAGCCAGCAGAAAAAAAAACCCCTGTAGGAGCCCTTCGCAGCTCCAAGCCGCCGCCCAGGAGACCCAGCAGAAAAAAAAACTCCTGTAGGAGCCTTTCGCAACTCCAAGCCGGCACGCCCAAGAGAGCCAGCAGAAAAACATTAACCCTGTGGGAGCCTTTCGCAGCTCCAAGCCGGCACGCCCACGAGAGCCAGCAGAAAAAAAAACTCCTGTAAGAGCCCTTCGCAGCTCTAAGCCGCCGCCCACGAGAGCCAGCAGAAAAACATTAACCCTGTAGGAGCCTTTCGCAGCTCCAAGCCGGCGCCCAGGAGAGCCAGCAGAAAAAAAAACTCCTGTAGGAGCCCTTCGCAGCTCCAAGCCAGCACGCCCACGAGAGCCAGCAGAAAAACATTAACCCTGTGGGAGCCTTTCGCAGCTCCAAGCCGGCGCCCAGGAGAGCCAGCAGAAAAAAAAAACCCTGTAGGAGCCCTTCGCAGCTCCAAGCCGGCACGCCCAAGAGAGCCAGCAGAAAAACATTAACCCTATAGGAGCCTTTCGCAGCTCCAAGCCGGCACGCCCACGAGAGCCAGCAGAAAAAAAAACTCCTGTAAGAGCCCTTCGCAGCTCTAAGCCGGCGTCCACGAGAGCCAGCAGAAAAAAAAACCCCTGTAGGAGCCCTTCGCAGCTCCAAGCCGCCGCCCAGGAGACCCAGCAGAAAAAAAAACTCCTGTAGGAGCCTTTCGCAACTCCAAGCCGGCACGCCCAAGAGAGCCAGCAGAAAAACATTAACCCTGTGGGAGCCTTTCGCAGCTCCAAGCCGGCACGCCCACGAGAGCCAGCAGAAAAAAAAACTCCTGTAAGAGCCCTTCGCAGCTCTAAGCCGCCGCCCACGAGAGCCAGCAGAAAAACATTAACCCTGTAGGAGCCTTTCGCAGCTCCAAGCCGGCGCCCAGGAGAGCCAGCAGAAAAAAAAACTCCTGTAGGAGCCCTTCGCAGCTCCAAGCCAGCACGCCCACGAGAGCCAGCAGAAAAACATTAACCCTGTGGGAGCCTTTCGCAGCTCCAAGCCGGCACGCCCACGAGAGCCAGCAGAAAAAAAAACTCCTGTAAGAGCCCTTCGCAGCTCTAAGCCGGCGTCCACGAGAGCCAGCAGAAAAAAAAACCCCTGTAGGAGCCCTTCGCAGCTCCAAGCCGCCGCCCAGGAGACCCAGCAGAAAAAAAAAACCCTGTAGGAGCCCTTCGCAGCTCCAAGCCGGCACGCCCAAGAGAGCCAGCAGAAAAACATTAACCCTATAGGAGCCTTTCGCAGCTCCAAGCCGGCACGCCCACGAGAGCCAGCAGAAAAAAAAATCCCCTGGAGGAGCCTTTCGCCGCTTCAAGCCGGCGCCCTGGGAGCCCCGGCAGCCGCCCACAGACCAGCTGCTGGGTGCTCCCTGCCCTCATGGCCCCAGAACACAATGGAGCCGCCGGGAAAGCCGCAGAAGAACAAAAAAATGCAGAGGAGACGCCGCCCGCCTCCTCTTTCAGGTAGCCTGTCCCTCGCTCTGTCCCTCGCCTGCCGCTCGCTCTGGTCCCCACCTGCTAGCGCCCATTGTCTTCTTCAAACAATGGGCTTTTTTACTAGTAGATTCATAAATGCTTATTTTAATGCCCCCCAAGCCTTGAAGCTTAAGAAAAGGATTTTTTTCACGATAGGGGGGGGCGTCTGAGAGGCATGCTTTGTGCGTCAACTTGTGAGGGAAATTTATTTTTGCCTGGATGAAGCAATGTGTATTCATTGCTCCAGGCAGTTTGCTACAAAAAAAAGCCCCATTCCCAGGAGAAGGGACAGGGAGGTGGGTGCTAAAAGAGCACTGGAGACAGAGATCACACTTCTTTGGCTATGCACATTTATTTTGCTTGTGGTTGCTGGTTGCTGTCCTCCCATTTGCGCTACATAGTGGGGGATCCAGTTTTGTGGATTCCCCTCCTAGCGCTTTAAAATGGAGGATGTAGCTGCCGGTTTGCTGTTGCATGCTGACGTCATTTGAAATGCCAAATAAAAAAAGCATCTGCAAAAGGTAAGCCTTTAACTTTATTTCCTGGGTGCAGAATAGCTTTCAATTTCCTTTAAGGTGACCAGATTTTAACATTGGTAAAGTGGGACACCATTGACCAGGGGGGTTCTTGATTTAAAATTTGGTCTATTTGGAGCAACAAAAAGTTTCATAGAACACATAGAATGCAAGAATAGTATTGTAATATATATATATTTTAATTTCATCATAAGTACAAATCGCCAGGTACGCCCAGAGGTCCCTCCAAAAGTGGGACAATCTGGTCTCCTTGCAACCTTTTTGGGCAATTGTAACTCAGAATGTATTTAAACAAGTACAGGGCATGCCTTCATCTTTTCCTTCCTACATCTTATATGGCAGTGGAATGTAACATAATTGTGTTATTTCAGATAAAGCAACATCAACAAATCAGCTACCACAGAGAAGAAATTGAAAAATTTCAAGCTTGGGCACAGTTAACTAAGTACCTGGATTTATATTGACATTTTGTAATTTCTCTTTTGATTGTGGATGGACACCAATTGAGAGAAAATATTATGAGAAGAGTGGACGGGACTCACTCACGGCAGCAGTTTCCCGCCGCAGGGAAGCCCTGCGATACAGGACGGCTCGAGACTACAAGTCCCAGAGTTCCTTGGGGCTGCAGAGCACCCTGGGAAGCGGCACATGTGCTAAGGAGCCTGCCACAGCCATTAGCCTCCTTCCCAGCCTCCTCCGGTGAAAGTTGTCGCTCATGGAGGGGGGGGGGGCTGAATGGTATCACATTCTGGATGGCAGGGGGCCCATCAGAGGTTCACGCCTCAGTGGGTCCCAATGGGTTGCCATCTCCCTGTTACCCAGCAGGACATTGGGGGCATAGGGTATCTGGTATGGGGCCAGAAGGTCCTGTGCATGCCTGGTGGGTTAAAAGGTTACTGCCTTGTGGCCTGGGGGACACAAGATGGCGGAATCTTTCTCCATGCTGACCAACGCTATAACAATAAAGGACTGTGGCCAATCTTTACGCCAAAATGGTTGGAGTCCGTGTCGTTTGTGAAGTGGGAGGTGTTCCCCTGCAAGGCAAACAATTTCTTTGGGAAGGAGCTTGTACAGTCTTATATTATTGTTTTATTAATTTTAGTTAAAAAATAAGAATGAATTTAACATATTGTACATACATGTGACAAGAACAAAACCAAAATGAAAACAGCAGAAATGTCATGCCCAAGTTTTCCAAAAAGCAGATAGAGCTTCTCCCATCCTCCCTTATGTTTTCATCCTCTTTGTCCTAAAATTTCACACTGTTGGTTCTCTTGTTAATTTACTGTGATACTTTAAGAAACAGAGAAAGCTGTTATAAATCCTACAGACAAAAGTGGAGCTGTAGGAGGCTGGAAGACAGATGACGGTTATATTACAGAGTAGCATGCCGTGTGGCAACCGATTTATATTATTTAGACAGTAGAGAAAAGCCTATGGCAATGAGGTCAGATCAATTGGATTCAGTCTACATAAGGTCATCTGTGAAGTTATGATCTGCATTTCAATGTATCCCCAGCTTTGAGAAACAATAGAGTTGACCATAATATATATCTTTTTACTACAGGTATATAACCATGGGTGGTAGTATAGTAAAAGGCAATAAAGAAAAGTGATTCTCTGTTTGACTCATCAAATACCTTCCTTGGATCTCTTTGATATTGGAGAGCATACATATGAAGCAGTGGACAGATGCTATGCTCCTCAAACGGGAGTACATGAATGAGAACGTTATGAATGCTCAAAGGAACCTTATACTGGGTTAGTCTGCTCGTCATCTATCCATCTCTGTTCTGATTGGCAGCAGCTTTTGTGGGTACAAACCAGCAACCTTTCCCAACTGCACAACTGTAGGTACTTGTAACTGAAGAAACTGATGCGGTGAAGGAGGTGGAGACCCTACATGAGCAGGCAATGTGATGCAGCGGTAAAAAAGGCAAATGCCATTTTGGGCTGTATCAACAAGGACATCACATCAAAATCACAAGATGTCATAGACCCTATGAAGATAGGTTGAGAGACTTGGGAATGTTCAGCCTGGAGAAAAGGAGGTTGAGAGGGGACAAGATAGCCCTCTTTAAGTATTTGAAAGGTTGTCACTTAGAGGCGGGGAAGATGCTGTTTCAGTTGGCTGCAGAGGAAAGGATGTGCAGTAATGGGTTTAAACTACAAGTACAATGATATAGGCTAGATACCAAGAACATTTTTTTCACAGTCAGGGTAGTTCAGCAGTGGAATAGGCTGCCTAAGGAGGTGGTGAGCTCCCCCTCACTGGCAGTCTTCAAGCGAAGGTTGGATACACACTTTTCTTGGATGCTTTAGGATGCTTTGAGCTGATCCTGCTTTGAGCAGGGGGTTGGACTAGATGGCCTGTATGGCCCCTTCCAACTCTATGATTCTATGATTCTAATGATTAACAGCAGCAACTTCAGATCTGGTGATGATTTACAGCAGCAACTAATCTAATGATTAACAGCAGCAACTTCAGATCTGGTGAGCCAGGTTTCATTTCCTGTGCCACCACATGCAGCCAGCTGGGTGACCTTGGGCTCATCACGACTATGAGAAAACTGTTCTGACCAAGCAGAAATATCTGGGCTTCCTCAGCCTCACCTCCCTTACAGGGTGTCTGTTGTGAGGAGAGAAAAGGGAAGGCTAATGTAAGCCACTTTGAGACTCCTTCTGATAGAGAAAAGCAGTATAAAAACGAACTCTTCTCTCACCCACACTAGGGCTCTGTTGATATGGGATGGAATTACTAGGACAGTTTTAAAGAGGGAATGAAGTGGACAAAAAGTGAAGAACTCCATTCTCTTACATATGAATGACATGTCCGTGAATACCATCGCTCCTATTAAAACAGACTATCGAGATCTAGGGAGGAAGCTCAAGAAAATGGGGGCACGAGTGGTATTCTCTTCAATCTTGCCTGTCAAGGGAAAAGGAATGCATCAGGAGAGGAAGATAATGGAGGTGAATCAGTGTCTGCGTAGTTGGTGCCAGCAGGAGAGATTTGGTTTCTGGGACCATGGGATAGGCTTTCTTGAGGAAGGCCTACTAGAACCTGATGGACTGCACTTATTGAAGTTGGGGAAGAATGTGTTTGGCAGGAACCTGGGGAGATTCATCAGGAGAGCTTTAAACTGAAGCCACAAGGGGAAGGAGATGTTCAACATAGGGAGCGTAAGGAAGGAGACCGATTGGGGGCAGCCCAACTGCCAAGGCCAGCTCACAGGGAACCAAAAGTAAAAGGATTCAGATGCCTTTATACTAACACCCGAAGCAAGGGCAATAAGAAGGAAGAGCTGGAACTTCTCATGCTGATGGAAAGGTATGATCTAGTAGGCATCACAGAAACTTGGTGGAATGATTCTCATGACTGGAATGTAATGGTGGATGGATGTGAACTGTTCAGAAAAAACAGAATAGATTGAAGAGGTGGAGGAGTGGCACTGTATGTGAGGAAAGGGCTTACCTGTCAGGAAATTCTAGTGAAGGAGAGTATATCTCCAGTGGAAAGCATCTGGGTGAAAATAAGCAAGGGGAAAACAAACTCTGCAAAGCGTCCTCAGTCATGCAACTTTCTGACCTGCCTGACTGACAATTTCATTTATCAAATGGTAGATGAACTCACAAGAGGTTCAGCCATACTGGACTTAATACTGACCAACAGGCAAGAGTTGGTGGATGAGGTGAAGGAGGTGGGGACCCTAGGGGGAAGTGAACATGTCCTCATAGAATTCCTTTTGAGATGGGGAGGCAAGGAAGCTTGTAGCCAGACGCAGATGTTGGATTTTCGTAGGGCAAACTTTAATAAACTCAGAGACATGATGAGTGTCATACCATGGACGAGAATGCTGGAAGGGAAGGGAGCATATGAAGGGTGGGCGTTAAACAAACAAGAAGTATTGCATGCTCAATCAATGACTATCCCAGAAAGACGAAAATACTGCAGGAGCTCTAAGAAGCCTATTTGGATGAACAGAGAACTTCAAGAGGAACTAAGAAAGAAAAGGGAAATGGAAGGAAGGACAGAGGAAATGGAAGGAAGGACAGAGCTCTAAAGAAGAGTACCTACAGGTTACTAGGCACTGTAGATCAATCATCAGAAAGTCCAAACCTGAGAGTGAGATAATATTGGCCAGGGAAGCCCACTGTAACAAGAAAAAGATTTTTCAGTTATGTGAGGAGCAAACGTAAAATAAAGGAGGCAATAGGCCCACTGTTCGGTGCGGATGGACAAACTCTAACGGAGGATTCAGAGAAAGCAGAAAGGCTCAGCACCTATTTTACATCTGTTTTTCTCCACAGGTCAAAGGGTTTAGGCACATCTAGAGATGGCAGTAGCCAAGAGATAGTGTCTGGGTGGCAGGTTGACATGGACAGAGAGGTTGTTGAGAGGCATTTAGCTGCACTGGATGAGTTCAAATTCCCTGAGCCGGATTAAATGCACCCGAGAGTGCTCAAAGAACGTTCCAGAGAAATTGCACAACCCTTGTCCATCATTTCTGAGACTTCTTTAAGGACTGAATATGTTCCGGAGGACTGGAAGAGAGCAAGTTATTCCGATCTTCAAAAAAGGGAATAAGGATGACCCGGGAAACTACAGACCAGTGAGTCTGACCTGTGTTCTGGGTAAGATAATGGAGCAGATATTAAAGGGAGCAATCTGCAAATATCTGGAGGACAATTTGGTGATCCAAGGAAGTCAGCATGGATTTGTCTCCAACAGGTCCTGTCAGACCAACCTGGTTTCCTTTTTCGACAAAGTAACAGGTTTGCTGGATCGTGGAAATTCGGTTGATGTCATTTCCTTGGATTTTAGTAAAGCTTTTGATAAGGTTCCCCATGATGTTCTGATGGATAAATTGAAGGACTGCAATCTGGATTTTCAGATAGTTAGGTGGATAGGGAATTGGTTAGAGAACCGCACTCAAAGAGTTGTTGTCAATGGTGTTTCATCAGACTGGAGGGAGGTGAGTAGCAGTGTACCTCAGGGCTTGGTGCTCGGTCCGGTACTTTTAAAGATATTTATTAATGTTCTAGATGAGGGGGTGGAAGGACTACTCATCAAGTTTGCAGATGACACCAAATTGGGAGGACTGGCAAATACTTCAGAAGATAGAGACAGAGTTCAACAAGATCTGAACACAATGGAAAAATGGGAAAATGAGAACAAGATGCAATTTAATAAAGATAAGTGTAAAGTTCTGCATCTGGGTCAGAAAAATGAAAAGCATGCCTACTGGATGGGGGATACACTTCTAGGTAACACTGTGTGTGAACGAGACCTTGGAGTACTTGTGGATTGTAAACTAAACATGAGCAGGCAGTGTGATGCAGCGGTAAAAAAGGCAGATGCCATTTTGGGCTGTATCAACAGGGGCATCACATCAAAATCACAAGATGTCATATTACCATTGTATATGGCACTGGTCAGACCACACCTGGAGTACTGTGTGCAGTTCTGGAGGCCTCACTTCAAGAAGGACGTAGATAAAATTGAAAGGGTACAGAGGAGAGCGACGAGGATGATCTGGGGCCAAGGGACCAAGCCCTATGAAGATAGGTTGAGGGACTTGGGAATGTTCAGCCTGGAGAAAAGAAGGTTGAGAGGGGACAAGATAGCCCTCTTTAAGTATTTGAAAGGTTGTCACTTGGAGGAGGGCAGGATGCTGTTTCTGCTGGCTGCAGAGGAGAGGACACGCAGTAATGGGTTTAAACTTCAAGTACAACGATATAGGCTAGATATCAGGAAAAAGTTTTTCACAGTCCGAGTCGTTCAGCAGTGGAATAGGCTGCCTAAGGAGGTGGTGAGCTCCCCCTCACTGGCAGTCTTCAAGCAAAGGTTGGATACACACTTTTCTTGGATGCTTTAGGATGTTTTGGGCTGATCCTGCGTTGAGCAGGGGTTGGACTAGATGGCCTGTATGGCCCCTTCCAACTCTATGATTCTAGGATTCTATACTGGATGTTTCTGCCACAAAGCCATGGGCTGACATATCTGATTGATTTGGGTCTGATACCTTGGATATTTATAGAAAGACTAACCATCAAACAGTGCTTGTAAAGGACTGCTGGTATTATTGGCTGAGTATGTGGCAGCCTTTTTGTAACAAATTCAGCCTGTTCATTTCATTCCTAAAAGAACTATAATTATTATTATAAAATCTAAATTAAATCTAAATAACTAAAAAGTTATCAGTACATTTTATCGCTAATCACCTCAGTTGTCCACGATAAATCAGAAAAGAATTGAAGACTAATAGGTGGTTTCTTCAGGTCAAAAAAGTGTTAATGTAACAGGAAATAAATCTGTTTCAGTAGACCTATTACCTTTTTTTTTCTGGCTATCAGCTGGCCTGTAGTAACAACACATATATATTATATTTAGTGCATCTAACATAGTAATGCTGCAACCTAGGATTTTCCCTAGGAACTTAGGGTTCTTTTCCCAACGGTTGTCTTTATCACATGAAGTAAGCAGTTTGAAAAGTAGCTGCAATCCTATGAAATTGGGAGAATAGAAGGTAGTGAATAATCCCAAGCCACCCAGTGTATTTTGAAGAAGCACATCCATGGGTTTTGGTGTAATCCTAAGAAGCGTTAAACCCTTTTATATTAATAGACTTCAGTGTATTTATATAGGTGTAATTCTGCTTATGATTGTGTACAAAGATACTTTGCAGTGCTGCAGAGGTGAATGGGTATTTGTACACACACATACACACACGCAATATAGATTACCAGCATGCCCCCATCCCATCATCATGCACTGGGACCTGCATGCCCCCTGCTCCCCCTGTTGCCACTGCTGCCCTTCCCACTCTGGTGCTTGCACACACAAAACTGAGGCAGACTGTGTGGACCGCCACCATGCATAATCTGTCTACCATCACCACCTAGAGGAAACCCCCTCCCTCTACAAAACTAGCCCTAGTATGACCTTCTGTCTTTTAGTATGTCAGTTGTTCACAATTATTATTATAAATGCCAACCAACATAAATATTTGCAAGGTGCTGAAATAAGAATGCTGGCATATGAGTAACATATATGGATTATAGCAATTATACAGTACTTATATACAAGTTTGTACACTGTTGATATATCCAATTTTGTTTTACTTTGTTGTGACATATAACCCACCTAAACCATTGCTTGAACTAAGAAAAGTCATCAGTTTGCTATTGTGTGAGAATATAGCACCCATGTAAGCCTTAGAAATAGGTAAAATAGATACAGAGATATGATAGCAAGGATTTCAGCCCAGTTAGACTGTTTTGGCTTTGAGCTTTGCATTTCAATACAAATTACAAAATGAGTTGTTTCTCTGTTTCCATCTAGCTTGGCTATGTGACTTGGATAGGACAGAGTTGTATATATCCATGTTATTCTCAATTGGATTCAGTGAAGCATTACCATGGATGGAAGGATTTCCGGCCATAGAGGGCAGCATTCTCATCTCCTCCCTCCTGCTGTGGTAAAAAAAAACAAAAAAACAGAAATCCCTCTAAAATGTTGTTTCTTGGCATCTGCTGTCTCGCAGAAGCAGAATTTGAGAGAGCATTTCTTCCATGGAAACACTCCGAAGGGTCCATGGCTCTGTTCTTTGTTACAAAGGTTGAAAATGACTGATAGTTTACTGGAGCCTAGGCTGCTCTGTCCTTACCTACATATTTATTTAATACCAATGTTTCAGGCTCAATAAAGAACAGTGATCCAATTCCTCCCCAGCTTACAAATCTATATTAGCTGAACAAATAATACAGCTGGAACATCCAGTATTGGCAAAAGTCAGGTAAGAAAAAAAATCAGATTGTAGTGCAGAACACAAAATTGAGGCCATAATGACTGAAGAAATGCTTTGCTGAAAAAGTGGCATTTGATTTTTTTTATTTTTAAGGAAGGAGTGGGAAATGCACAAGAGAAGGAGCAGTTATGATAGTAAGAAGTTATAATAGACGTTGATGGTGAATGAGCTTGTATTCAATGGGAAACATTTCATGGTTATTTTAACAAGCCAGAACTTGCCAGAGGCACGAGCCAAAGGGCAAGAGTCTAAAGAGTATATTTAGAGAAGCATTTGGTCAGTATAGGCTCTTGCTTCTCTATGATTATTCACAGGTTCTAAAAAGGAACAGGTCTTAAAGATATCTTTACGGGTACATATGCATCATCAAGATCACAGCAGGGCCACACTGAGAATGAATAGTGGTATTATTTATTTATTTTTTTGTTATAGACACGGCATATTCAAAGGCAATTGGAAGCCTAGAAAGTTTGATAATGGTGTTTATATCTTCACTTTCCTTCCTTAAGAGGAAATTTTAGGACTGAATCTATTGAAAGCAAGTATGGATATAGCAATGAGAAAAATGAAGAAAAAAGGATGAGGGGAATAATTTCAAGAGAGAAGCCAGAATCTTCTTGAAGGATAATGTACCATTTAGCAATAAAGCACATGAAAGACTAACTTGATTGCTTTTTTGACCAATTTGCAAAGTCAGTGAATCATAAAAGTAAGAGAGAGGAAATGCCTATTAGATCATCTACGTCATTCCTCCTCCAATGTAGGGTGAAATTAAGAAAAGAACAATATGTGCTGTATGTTTGGAAAATCTCTAAAATTGCACACCCAAACAGGCAACATTACACTTGTCTTAAACATGTCCCCCTCCCACAACACAAGAACAAAATGTCCATTCAATCCTGCTACTTAATAAGAGTGAAAACAGTCTGACAGTAGGACCAATTACATGGAGAAGAATCACTGTCCCTTACTGGAGGTCTTCCAGCAGAAGCTGTGGAACTGTCAAGAATCCTCAAGCTTTGGATTTTGGATCTTGGGCAATAGCCTAAATAATGGGCTTTTCCACACACCATAAATTTAACACCACCTAGTGAAGATGCTATATTCTGGCTCCTCCATATGACATCACCAACCTCCTCCGTCTGGCCAGGAAACTGCTCGCTATATCTGCCATTTTGGTGTAGTGGTTAGGAGTGCGGACTTCTAATCTGGCATCCAGGTTCGATTCTGCGCTCCCCCACATGCAGCCAGCTGGGCTCGCCAGGGCACTGATAAAACTGTTCAGACTGGGCAGTGATATCAGTGCTCTCTCAGCCTCACCCACCCCACAGGGTGTCTGTTGTGGGGAGAGGAATGGGAAGGTGACTGTATGCCACTTTGATCCTCCTTTGGGTAGGGATAAGCAGCATATAAGAACCAACTCTTCTTCTTCTTCTAAAGCATGAGTTGGTGACTTCCAAAAAGTGGATTCACCAACCTAAAAAGTGCTATCCCCCAGCAGACAACAGCAGGCCACCAGCAAAAGAAATGTATGGAGCCGAAGAAGTGCTACCTCCGCCTCCAATGTCCTGCCCTCCAATGTCCCACCCTCACACCTGCCTACCTGCCTCTCCCTTCTTTGGGGGACAGGAAGTGCTTTTTAAAAACGGAGAACAGCCTGGAGCAACGAATAGGCAGACAAGCATGAAGGTAATGCCAAAAATAAAATAATTATTTTCCAAAGTTGTAACACAAAGCATACCTCTCTAAAGTCCTCCATGTTCAGCTAGCTGGGTTGCCAACCTCCAGGAGAACCACAAAAAAGAATCAATAATTGGTTGAATAATAATTTTGAATCAATAGACTTTATTGCACAGCCATTTATCAATTTGTTTCTTGGCTTCTACTTTGTAGGATCAACATGTTTTTGGTTTTGAACCTTATGGGGAGGCCTGAAGTTCTTCAGGAATTGCAACTGGTCTCCAGGCAGCTGTCCCCATGGATAAAACATGTGCATTTGAGTGCAAGCCTCCTGCCCCCCTCCCCCCGATGCAGAGAGAGCAGAGAAAAGCACTTGGCCACCAGTTGCTAATCTATGGCCTTGTGTAGATCCGGATGGGAATTTCACACACAAAAACATACATGCCATCTCAAAGTGCTCATCTCCAGAGTATAAAGAGGAAAGGGGCTGCTGTGGAGGGGAAAATGTGAAGCATTGTGCCATCTTGAGACCCCAGTTCCAAACCTCCAAGAATATTCCCACCCCAAGGGTTGCTAACCTCCAGGTAGGGCCTGGAGATCTCCAAGAAACATAGCTCTTCTGTAGACCCGAGATTAGTCTCCTTGGAGAATATTGCTGCTTTGGAGAGGAGACTATACAGGTCAGCTCCCCCAGCAAAAAGGGCAGCTGGAAAGGGGAGAAGGCCATCTCCTAATGGGAGAATATTTCCAGGGGAGGGGCAATCAGGTAGAGAGTCACCTGCATGCAATTTGAGCTGATTGGCCCTCATTGGCAGAGTACAATTTGAACTTATTGGCTCTCATTAGCAGAGGGCGATTTGAGCTGAGTGGCTCTGGTTGGCAAAGTGCAATTTGAACTGATTGGCTCTCGTTGGCAGAGTGCTTTTTAAACTGATTGGCTCTCATTGGCAGAGTGCATTTTGAACTGATTGGCTCTCGTTGGCAGAGTGCTCTGTTTCTATTGGTGACACCCCTCTCAGGGAGGGCAAATCAGGTAGGAAGTGACTTATCAGTTTAGATTTTTATAAGGTTTACTTCAGTCCCTCTGTATCCTGAAGTGCAGAAAAATTCTATCTTTGAGAACATTCTAATTGTGACTTTTCTTGGATTTCTGTAAGTACATCCTAATCATGACTGCCTTTCTGTGATTTTCCCTGCGTTATTGGATCCAGGGGTGGCTCATTGCCGCCTCTTTTAACACAGCCAGAACTAAATATTCCCACAGACAGCCATTTCTCACCTCCTTTAGACACATATTACAGTTCATAGCATTCTTGTGGAACTGGTCGAAGAGCCAGAGCCTTTGTTAGTTCCCATTTAAAATTTACAAACAGGCAATTAGCTTCTTAAATTGTACAGGGAATTCCTCTGCAGAACTAGGAGATGCTGTGGAGGCATTAGCCACACCATTCCCACAAACCTCATATCCTGGAACATTGTAGGGCAACTAGTCTTGGTGGAAATGCAGGGTGAAATGTATACTTGACATCCTTTTTATATTACACTTCATGAGATTGTGATATTTTGCAATATGCTTTATCTCATTTTGTGCTCATAACAGTACCCTAAACTAGATTCACGGACTATGCAGTGGGGTATGGCAACAGGAACTGAAGCTGGGTTTCCTAGACAGACTCCTTAAGTTAACACCATGGCAATAGGAATTAAAAGAAAATGTTTGCTTACCAAGTCCTTTAACTTAAAGACACACTCATAAATCATGGCTGGTGACATATTTATGACTCACATTGTCAAATTCTGGCCTGTATAATCATTCATGTATTTAATAGACATTTAAATAAAACTAATGCACTCAGACTTGCAAAATTATACTTGGAATCTATATGACAAATGTGTCATAGTTCTTGCCTTCGAAAGAAGGCCTTCAGTACACAGGCACAAGTTTGTTTATCAGGAAAAAAGACCTGCCATCTGTGCAAAGCATAAACAGTACCTCAAATACCAGTATCTTGGGGATAATTTGTTAAGCTTGAAAATGAAGCACACCTGGGAAGGCACTGGCTTCCTGGCATTGAAGATACATTGCATTGAACAAGTACTTCATAGTCATCAGTGCTCCCATTTTATTGCCCCCTAAGCTAAACCAAATTGATAGAATTGTCTAGTGTGCTGGGAAAGAAGGTTGTTCCAAAATAGCATACCCTATTGCAGAGACAGGATATCCAACTACAATTTCTATGCTTTCCATATGGAATATATTTGTGGTGTTTAAATAGAATCACAAGCATAGATTTCCATAAGGGATATGGTTAGGCTGCATTCTATGTACATTTATTTGGGAACATGCCCCATTGTACTCTGTGGAACATGTAGGGGATCAGGCTGCAAATTCTCCCAATTTTAGCATTATAGAGTCCTAGTTTCCATGGGACAGCTGCTCATTATAGAATAATGAGATCTAATGACATTTAAGAAACGACTTGTCAGTTTCTAAATGTGTACTACAAAGAGAATTTTACAGTTTTCTTTCTCTCTGAGTGTGCATATGTGTGTGTGCTCACACACAGAAAAACACAGAGAGCAAGGTTACACGTGTAGGAGGGGATGGTGTGTTGTCAAGGGAGACGTCTGTGTTGTTATGGAAACAATCTAAATGCAGCATAGGGATATAGAAGGATAAAGGGCTGCTTTATACTGAGTCCGCTTCATACGATACCAAAGAATTGCGGGTGCCTATTCTCTGTGGTTTTATTCTAGATTTCACTAGAAATACATAAAATAAAATAACCATACAGAAAAGGCAGATTCAATGGGAGTTTCCCTATCTACAAATGGGAATACAAGAATGCTGGCCTGGGGCATTTCTATGTGATTCCTCCCTTCACGTAAAACCTACCCAATTTCTTCACTTTATATTACTAGAGAAGCATAGCATTTGTTTAGATATTTATACCTTGTTTTTCTCCCTGATCAGGACCCAAAGCAGCTTCTAATATTCATCCTGCTTTATTTTAGCCTGACAAAAACCTTGTATGATATATTAGACTGTGAGAGAGTGATTGGCCTAAGGTGTGCTATACAAACTGTTGAATGGCTGTGAAGGGTTACATCTTCACAGAAGCAGAGAGCCCTGAGTGACAGCCTTCTCCAAGCAATTTGATTGCTTAGCATCTGTTGAGCAGGGAACTGGATCCTAAGGAGAATTCAGTCTGATTTCAGCCCTATCTGAGAAGAATTGAGTACTGACAATTTCAGAATTCAACTGAGAGCAGATTAACACAAACAGGAGAATTGGCAACATCAAGTGGGTAATTAGATGGACCCATTCAAACAGGGAGTTAACTCTGAAGAGTGCAGAGATCCCTGGCCTGGTATAGTTAGAAACTGCCTGTAGAAACTATAAGTTAAAAACTCAAGATGAATCCTGATGTTCCCCAAAAAAGAAGGTAAGGTACTGGAAAGAGTGTACCAGTCTTCTGGAAACAAAAAGACTCAGTGAATACTAAAGGAGGGATTACTGAAGTATTTGGAACAAAAAGCTTTTCAGCATAAAGATTTTAAGTAATAATGAATACCTTAAGAAACTCTCATTAGCCTGAAATATGAGAACTAAATCTGTCCATGTACTGATTTTACCCCTGATTTCACCTGAACTTTCCCTTCTATGCTGAATAATTAATTCAAAATATAAAAAATGTCCTAAGTCCATTTAAGTTATAAAAATTAAAGGGGACTCCCATTACTTTCCTCAGGTTCCTGGGCTGGGCAAAAAGCCAATATATATGTGTGTACAGAGCCTCTTGTGGCGCAGAGTGGTAAGCAGCAGAAATGCTGTCTGAAGCTGTCTGTCCATGAGGTTGGGAGTTCAATCCCAGCAGCCGGCTCAAAGTTGACTCAGCCTTCCATCCTTCTGAAGTCGGTAAAATGAGTACCCAGCTTGCTGGGGGGTAAAACGGTAATGACTGGGGAACGTACTGGCAAACCACCCCGTATTGAGTCTGCCATGAAAACGCTGGAGGGTGTCACTCCAAGGGTCAGTCATGACTCGGTGCTTGCACAGGGGATACCTTTACCTTTTATGAACTTAGGCAGATTATGAGTGGTGGGCAGGAAGGGATGTGTCAGTGTTTGTCTCTTGTGGCCCTTCCTTGCATACCCAGGGCACTACTGATCGCCACTGTGGGATGGTAGGTGAATTTCCTCCAGGCCAGGCTAGATTCTGGAGATTTTAGCTGGGGGGATCACTGTGGCATGAAATTGGGGTCACTGTGGTGGGCAGGTAGTTGTGAGTTCCTGCATTGTGCTGGGGTTGAACTATATGACCCTGGAAGCACCTTCCAACTCTCTGATTCTATTATTGTGACAGGGTAGGAAGCTAGAATTCTTCAATAAAGGAGAAAACAGACAACTAGGGTGGCTCAGTTATATAAGAGAAAAAATAGAAAAACAGAAAAAGCTTGCCTCAGAAAACTCTTACCTCTGAGGGGGCAGCATATATGCTTTCATAGCAGAGCAGGAATTTGAAACTGTGTCTCCCAGATCCTAGTGTGACAAACTCCATATGTGACACTACTGCGTAACATATAGTTTATGCCTGAAACAAGCTGTACTGTACTGATTTCAGTTATTACATAGTCAGATACAATAGTGATCTGATTTCATATAGAAACAGATTTTTTTTTTTAAGTTACCTTTATGGGATCTTGTTTTTCTATAAAATCTGGCGTTTATTACATTGTCTCCTACCTTGTAATCCCTTTAGACAGTTTTGTTTTTTTCACTGATTTCTAGTTCTGTAGTTGCAATTTTATTGTAGTTTTATGTTGTCTGAATTGTTTTATGTGTGTGTGTGTGTGTGTGTGTGTGTGTGTGTGTGTGTAAGAAAGGATGGCCTGAAAATTAAGTAAATAAGGTTTTCTGAAAACACCAGTTATTTAAGAAACCCTATCTTTTCTTACTAGAAAACAACTGCAGCTGCTTCAAAATTAGATAATATCCTACAGTTTTCATCAAAGCTTAGGGCTACTCCTGCTTTTTCTCCCCCTCTTTCTCTCTCCTGGGGAAAACAGACCAAAGTAGGCCAATCCTGTATGTTCCTTCAGACTTGGCTGTCATATTCTAGCAAGAGGAGTACTGCAGGAGGCAGCAGACCTCTTCATTGCCATCTAAAACAAGGCCTAATATTACCATTTGCACTCAGCGGGTTGATAGAGATATAGGACAATTTCATACCAAGGGACTAGTGGTATTCTGGGCTTTCAAGGGACTAACAGGATAAATTCTACCCATGTTTTTTTACTAGAGGATGTAACCAATTTTCAGACAATTAAAAAAAAAGAACTTTAAGGGCCAACAGGTTTATTGTTGTGGAACACATCTACTGGTGCAGTCCCAATAACAGAAATTATAACAGATGTGACATCCATTGTCCTGCCACAGGGATCAGGCCAGTAGATGGCTCATAGCAGTGGTGGTGGCACCAAAACAGTGAGGCCCAGCACTGAGGCAAACTCATCGCTCTGGTGCCACCACAAGTCTTCTGAGGCCACTCCCACCCTCCAGAGAGCAGGAGCGACCTCAGAAGATTAGCGGTGGTGGCAGCAACAATTTAGCCTTAGTGCTGAAGCTTACTGCTCTGATCCCACCCTCTGGAGAGCAGGAGTGGCCTCAGAAGACTGGCAGTGGTGGCAGCAGAAAGCAGCCTCACAGTAGTGGGCCTCATTGCTTTGGCATCATCACCTCCAGTCTTCTGAGGCCACTCCTGCTCTCTGGATGGTGAGACTGACCTTGAAAGACAGGAGGCTGTACCACTGCCAGAGCAGCGAGGCACAGCTCGGAGCCTCACTGGTTGCTCTGCCGCCTGCCGATGGAGCCCCGATGGAGCCCCAGCTGCCAGCAGCTGCAAAATGAAAGGGGGGAGGAGCCTTTCTATTGTGTGTGTGTGTGTGTGTCAGAGAGAGAGAGGGGGAGGGACCAGAAGGTAGAGGTATGGGGGGAGTGGGGGGAAGGAGTCTGTCTTGGTGTGTTGCATGTCTCTGTGTGTTTGTCTGAGAGGGGGGAGGGATGAGGGAGAAGAGTTACATGGAAGAGGCTGTAAGGGAAGGAGTCTATCTGGGTATGTTGCCTGCCTGTCTGTTTGTGAGGGAGGAGGAAGGAACTAAGAGGCAAGTAAGGAGGAGAGGCGGGGGGGGGGAAGGCATGCATATGTGTGGTTCCCACAGCAGGGGTTCCCAGAGCAGGGATATATTATACATGCCCTGTGATAGTCGGACTCACACTAGATTTTTATAACCTGTTTTATAATGGTATCTGTTCATAACTTATTGATAGCTTAAAATCATATAACAATCACAATGTGCTTTTTAAATCCCTTAACTGGCAATTATATTGCAAAATGCTGGCGTTTCCCATTTTCCATGAAGCTAGATTAACAAAATAGATATAACAAATTAAGATGATAATAAATAGATACAAAATAATGATTATAGATAGTTGTCAAAAATCACAAAATGGGAGGAGACAATTGAAGATGGCACTGTGCTAGTCCGTTCCGTGATGAGCTCTCGAGCCAAGCAGAGGGCCAGGAACAGATGCACCTGGCAGACCTGAGTGGGATGTGCAAATCTTGCTTGCTGGTCGCCCCAGGAACTGGGAACGGCATCCTGAGGGTCCTACAGATCCACGGAGACTGAGTTCTCCAGATCGTTGCTGCCTATGCTCGGGGCCATGATGGTGTCCTTGTCGTAAATAATTTTCTAAGCTTGAAGCGACCAGCTGCATAAAATCCTGTATTCTTCTGCAGATTGACAAGAGCTGAAGTCTGATAAAATCAATGCAAAGACTGTGAGTTCTCTCTCTGCTTTCCTAATCTTTAAAGCCAGGCACCAGCCCCCCTCCTTCCCCCCTAACCAATTTACAAGGGAATCCTTTCTTCGGACGGGAGGCAAGCCAGATAAATACACCTGTTAAAGCAAACAAAAGAAAGAGTTTAAAGATTTGTTAAAGAGAGCTCAGCGGGGGATGCTGACTTAATACGGAGATTGACAAATGGATAATTTCTGATCGCCCGAACTCTCGTGAGACCTCGTGAGACCTCCTGCCTGTAATCTGTGACTGTTTAGAGCTATGGAAAAACTAAGACACAGTTCTTTTGCTTGTTATGCGAAGGTAACTCAGAGATACTGAAAGCAATCAAAAGGTTGAAAAGGAAATCCAAGACACCAAGAAAGTGCTCTCAGACAGAATCGACGGTTTGACAAAAATAGCTGATGAAAACACAACTCAGATGGCAACACACCAAATGAGAATCCAATGTCTGGAAGTTAATCAACAGGAGTAGGAAAGAGTTAGGAATGTAAAAATCAAAGGTGTCTTGGAAGAATTTGGGAAAACAGACTTAAGGAAGGAAATCACCGAAAGCCTGGAAGACTATTTAGAGGAGGAAGAGATTCAGATTGACAAAATATACAGAGTCCATTCAAAGACGACCGCATGTAAGAGGCAATCAAGATACATCTTTGTGGGCCTTGACAGCAAGGCTGCAAGAAATACTCCACCCAAAAAGCTTCAGGCGACGCCGCTGAGCTCGGTGGATCAAGAAGCACAAATACTTCAAGACCTGCCAGCAGATACATCATAGAAAAGAGCACAATTCCATCTTTTGCAACCACCTGAAGAATGTGACGAACAGTGGAGTAATTACCTGCTCTCTCTTAGGAAAGACAGCAGCAACGTTTAGGTTAGGGCCAACATACGATGGGAACTGACTATATATTATCTGGGATACTAATAGATTGTATTCTTATATGTATTAACAATTACTTGGATAAGAAAGACAACAGTAACTTTTAGGTTAGGACTAATATGCAATGGGAACTGAATATGTTATTTTAAAGATAATAACAGACTATACTCTTACATGTATCAACAATTATTTTGCCAGCTGCTTGTTTCTTTTTCTTTTCATCTTTCTGTAAGCGCTTTATATACAATAAAAATAAATAAAATATATTTTTAAAAATCACAAAATGGAATGATATATTTCTCCCCACCTATTTGAAGTAAAGAACTAATGAGGATCTTTGGTGGAAAATATTCTGATTATATTCACTTAAATGTTAAGAAACATACCGTGTAGTCTTAAACAGATTTTGGTGGATTTAGAAGGAATTGTACTGATAATGTGTCAAAGATTTGTACAATAATATGTTTGATAAGTGGTTAACAAGGAGTCAGATCATGTTGTGATCTCACTGAAGCCTAATAAAACACTTATTTGAGTAAATTATATATGATAGTCCCCAATTCCAAGAAACTTCCTTCAGATTTTCTTTCATCACTGAACACTACATTTTTGATAGTCTGATACATTGTATGTGGTGGAAAATGCAGGCAAATTGACAAAACAGGGCATTTCATATAAGACAAGTGAAAAGCATATTGAATCCTTTCTTGCAGTATTTATACAATGTGTGATCAATGTGATGCAATGTGATACAATGTGTGATCATACTATTGTATGAACTAGTTAAAGATTACAATTAATCATATTACTGGAAAGAGCATCTCCTAGAGTTCCTTCCTACATTGCATGGAGTGTTTCTGCATAAAGAACTGTAGATGGGTGCTGACTCTACAGTTTTGTAACAACTCACTAAAATACATCTAGACCCTTCCCAGTTTTACTTAAAGCATTTTTGTTGATGTTTCTAAATCGGATGCATCTTGATGGAGCACACATGAAAGCAGGCTTCTACATACAGACACTATTTGCATGCAGCAGTGTAATGTGCACACATTGTTCTGCACACAGTTAATGTGCAGAGCATTAAATTTATGGTCAATGTTCTTAGCATCTGACAGTATGTCATCTATCCCTTACACTTACTCCACCCAAACAGGGGCTTGACACTTTCAAAAGTAGTAATCCTGCCCAAGTGTTTTCTGCTGTGCAAATAACTATTGCAGAAGTTGAAGCAATGTGTACAAAATATTTGTTTTCTAAAAAAAACCATATAAAGTCTGGTAGAGATTCACATTGAGACCTGAGTAAAATAAAGTTGTTCCGTAACCATTATCCTCATTGTGATGTGTCATGATAGATGATCCAAGTTTTGGAAACATGTTTCTGAATACAGATTTCTGATGCTGGATTTCAACATTTGTCTAAATATATTTGTAAGAAAACACCTAAGCAGGAAGCTCAATGCAAAGCTTTTTGGTTTCTGCTGATCTACAGAAGAAATGCGCTTGGATTTGGATTAGGTCCAGAGGAAAAAATACATATTAATACACATGGCTCAACAAGACACCTAAAAGAAAGATGCTCAGCCCTTTTTAATATAGCATAGAGGTTAGAAAAGACCAGAGATTTTTTTGTTGCAGAGGTAATGTTTTGCAATGCTTGCCATTATTGAATTGGCCATGTGGATGTAAAATAGGATAGCAATAATTGGCATGAAGGTATTTAATATATACATCTGCAATATGATGATATATATTTGGTCAGTTTGGCCATTATTCTTGATTTTTTTTCCAGCTGTCAGTTTGTGTATGTATGATTTTGTTTTAAAATCCCCCCTCCCTGCATGCGCGAGCACACACACAGACACGAATTCCAGGGAATTGGGCAAATTCACTAATTTGCCATTTCAGGCCTTCTTATTCTATCATATTACAATGTTAATTGTCTTTAATATAGGAATATTTTGCTGTGTTTTCCTGATACAGTTCCCAAGAATTTTATCCACAGAAGAGTTACAGCCAGAAAGGCATTTCACATTAAAACCAATGGAAGTGAGTGAAGATTAGAAAAAAGAATGTATATATCTATAACAAGAATAATTATGCACCAAAATGGGACCAAATAAACTATCTGTGTAGATCTCCAGTAACTTTGTCAATTAGAAATGGAAACAGACACAACAACCATTTTTATAGTAGAGAGGGCAAATGCAATTTTGGAGGGGAATAGCAGTCATATGCTAGCAAGTTTGAAAATAATGAAGGATTATTTGTTCAATTTTCATTTGATGACTAGAGAATGTGCATTAAAAAAAATCCTGGAGTTTTACACTGATAATTTTTCATTATATTTCATTATATTTCTAAAAAAAACCATATAATGTCTGGTAGAGATTCACCTAAATGAAATGGTCCTTTGCAACTGCCCTGTGCCTATGGAGTCCATAGAAACGTGGCCTCGCACTCATCACCAGACTGCCAGATTGCCATGGTGGAGGGACAGGCTGCACCGAGGACATGACACACCAACATGAACAGGGGCAGGGCCCTGCCCTGTGTGTGTTGCGCTGCTACCTTTGGTGCTAAAGGGGGAGGGGGAAAGCAGGTGTGGGCTCCCAGCACCTTAAAAGGCACAGCAGGTGTTTGCCTGGCCTCTTTTCTCCCCTGTGCCACCCCTGTTGTAGCATTGTTGTTTATAGTTGTGGTTATGCTTTAGTAATTCATTATGCTTTTTATGTCATAGCTGATAGTTTGGTCAAGGGATAGAGCTTGTTGGGAGAGTCCTGTCTGCACATCGGACTCGCCATCTTTAAGGCTGGGGTGCTCACATTGCCAGGTGGCCAGGTGAACCAGATTGTGCCTATTGGGTTCCCTGTGTAGTCCATTTTTTCAGTCATGGTTCCAGCAGGCAATTGGATCTACATTCAGGTTAAGATCTGGCAATATATCTCCAGGGCACCGCTGGGATCTGGAGGCCTTGCAGTTGGCTGAATGCAGGAAGAGGATCCTTCCCATGCTCTGCTAGTGCTCCTGCTGAAGATCAATGAAAGCTGAGGACTGTTTTAAGCCAACATTATGTTGTATACTCTGTGTGAGCCAGAATGCCGTCCTACCAGGCAATCAGATTAAAATAAAAATCCCCATGTGTTAATTTCTGAGTTTCTGCAGGTTAGGGATAATTGTAAAATCATATCCAGACATTTAATAGTGTGTGCACTGTCAGCATACACACACACAATCAGGAGGTCCTGGTGCACACATTTCTGCAATTCAGGGTTCATGAGAAAAGCACAGTAAAGGTTTCAGTAAAGTCAGTAGCGTGATTTAAATCATTCTCTGATGTGTTGTTACAAATAATAACAGATTAGAGAATCCTCCTAATAGTTTTCAAATGGATTATTTTTAAAGCACATTAGAGGACAATTTAAATATACACTAGAGAGTCTACTAAAGCTCTTGGTGCACTTTTTCTCTGATTCCAAAATTCCTGAAATGTGTGTTCAGGGACTTTAGGAACTATTAATAAAGGTCCAGACATGCTTTTTAAAGAACATGGAAGAATATATCCATTTTTTCCAAGTCATGTTTGTGGTCTCCATGGAAATGGAAGTGAGGAGTGAGGGACTCATTTGGACTCTTCATCAGAACTCCTATAGACTGAGCTTCAGTCAGCAGTGAGTGGTCTAATTTCATAATCTAACCCTACGCAGATTATGAAATCAACCTTAATTATTTCCTATTTACTTGTAGCAGGAAATCCTTAATTTTTTTTTACTTTGCATGTTAAATAAATTGCTACAGAAGATGTCATCTGAAAAGACTGAGTTACCACATCCACCAAAATACTGTAATAGTTTGTACAGTTTTGCTGCACTATAGGAAGTATTGCAATGTGTGTGTGTATATACACTGTTGTTGCCCGCTCAGGAGAAAGGTGAGTATATACATATTCTTAATATAAATAAAATAAGTAGTTTATCTACATTCCTGAACATAGTGACTGACATGCAACAACCTCTGTTTTGTACCACTAGTATGAGTACAATTGGTGAGCTTCCCACTGCAAACTGCACTTTCTGTGAACTGGCATCTTAGTTGGCTAAATGGCAATGCATTTGGAAGTTAATTCAGTCCAAAGAAATGTTCCTGCTCTGTTTTGGTAAGAGGGGAATTGTCACTTTGCATTAAGGCTATGGCTCAGTGATAGGTAATGTGATTGTCCACACTAGTTCCTAAATTGTCTCCAGCATTTCAAGTTAGGAGGCTTTTTGGCCTAGAAAAGAAATCTGTCTGAGAGCTTCTGCAAGTAAGACTAGACTATATTCAGGTGTGTGGACCAGTGACCTGAAAAAGTATAACCAGCTTTATTCTCTTCCTATGTATATTCTCTAATTTGAGGCAAGGAGCACATTAAATTTAAATTGTGTGATGATTATATTGAATCAGAACTGCCCTGGCCCTTTGGGAAAAAATAAAGTCACAATAAAATCAACCAGAACAAAGGAAACTTTAGTATTAGGAAACTGCAACTGGAGAACTAATCTAGTTACCTCAGAATAAAATTGGTTGTTCCACTAATTTTTGTGGTACAGGATTCTCAGATAGTTGACACCACCAATGGCCAGTCAGTTGTTAAATGTGAAGTTCTGTTTTTAAGTCTGAGATTCTTCTTGTTTCTGAAGTCTGTCAAAACCCTGTATTCACATGCTTTTGCCATTACTATTGTAACTCTATTTTGTTAGTCTGCTGTTAGTTCTTGCATAGGTTTGTAGGGGTGGGAATGAGTTCACAGAGGGTTCAGGAGGAGAGGGGTGTGAACTGGTGAACATGGTATTTGCTTCTTCTGCCATTCCATCAGGAAGAGTAGGCTGTAAATCTGTTGGATGTTAGGGCTAAGGTTATCTCCATGTCCTTGGGGCCCAGGCCAAGCTACAGTGTCTGGCAGCTAGTTTCATTTCACTGAGAGAAGAGATGTGATGGAGTGGCATCTGGAATTTTCCCATCCAAAGTTGGAAGTGGGGGGGGGGGAGAAGGGAGCTGTGCTGATATATGTGTTTGGATAGAGATGTTTTGGTCTTAGCAAAGAATTGGAGAAATCCTGTTTTTCTTGTTCTTAAATAAAGAGATTTTCTTCAACCAAGTCCAAGTCTACATATTGGGAACATTGACTGGACCTCACAAAGTCTCTATATTTTATGCGGATTACAGCAAATGTATTTCTTTTCTCTAAAAGACATTTAAGGATATATCTCTCGGGATGCTTGGTACTACCCATGGAAAGAACGAAATTTCAGCCTCTTTAGGAATATAAGGTACTGATTAGCTTTAAAATGTGTTCTAGAAACACCACATTGAACAAGGAAGCACAAGAAGATTCAAAGAGGTTTTTATGTAAAGTCTCTGCATGTAAGAGATTAATCTTCAGGCATGAAATGTTTTTTGTAACTTGACACAGAAACAAAATGCAGAAGTGCATTTCAAAAGGTATATTGTTTCTCCCCACCTGAACAAAACCCAGGGTTTGCTAAATCTAAATCATTTTTGACATGTTTTGATAGCATTGGCAGACTTCCCTTTTATGCATAAAGGTCAATCCTTTATTCAGAGTGTCACTACTCCAAGGAACATAAAGGATGTCCCTTCTTTCAGAGCATTCATTCACAGAATAACCATCAGATCTTAACAATGCTACGCATAATGCCATATATATTTTAAACTCGCCCATTCATTTGGTGGAGACTGTATAAATCCCCCCAAGTGATATTAAGAGTACCATTGAGCATGTCTTGGAGTCATACTAGAAATAATGTGGCAAATATAGGGATGCTCTGAACACCTGCCTACTTGGCTCATGTCCTGCTTGCCTGTCATGATCCAAACAATTGGCTTGAGAGGTCATTGATTTATTCACTGTTGCATTTCATTTTCTCTTTCAGCTTATGAGCTAGGAGAAAAACTGAATGATCAATAGGAACCCATAGATTTCCTACTGCCTGTAACAGAATCAAACAATCTATAGACATATTTTTATAAGTTATTCCTATTTTCTTCTTTTTTGGCATTAGTTCAAAAGCCAAGGAAAAAGTCTAAGCACACTACTACAACAAACCTCTACTGACTTGCACAGCAATGAACCAGAGGATCAGCTGCTGTAGGCATCAGGGTAGGGGCAGTTTTGCTTCCACAACCAGGCCCACTGCCCCACGTCAGCTATCCTAGTTATCATCTTTACTGGTTAAGATAAGTTCATGGAAACATTTTAAAAATGTTTTGTTGATGTATGCACAGTAAAGTGGCTGAGCTCCACAATGAGAGTCATACAAAAGAACCCCTACATAGTAAGTCAGGGTCTCATTATACTACTGAAGTTTGCAGAAAAACAATATGACTTTATACACTGGCCGAAAGGGAGAAAAACATTTAAAAACTGCCTGCTGGGTACTAACAATGCTTCAGAAGGGACATATTAAGTACAGCTTAGTGTCAGTTAATGGAAAAGGAGGAGGGAAGATAAATCAGACCCTGAAAGCTTAGAGAATCAAATGGTTTCTCTCCCTTCCATTATTCCTCATGGGAGCCCCAGCTTGTGCATCTCTAAATGCTCTCCTACTGCCTCTCCTAAGCGTCCCTAAAGATCTTTTTCTATGAGCTTGTTCTTCATGGCAACATATATATATGCATTAGAGACTTCACAGTAACAATTTTCTATGAATTATGTTCATCCAGTGTCAGGTCAGCCTGTACAATATTTTGATAGGGAAATGAGTGCTTAGAAACAATGAATGTTTTTATTGAAGCAAAAGAAATACTACTGTGGAGCACTCACAAACATAAAGGAGCCTGTTGAAGTTAACCATTTTCTTGGCTTTTAAAAAATAAAACACTGGTAGTTTTGACAGAGAGCAATTGACAGGTAAATGGTAACTTTAAGAAGTAAATTTGAAAGTGTTAGAACAAAGTTTTAATTCAGTGGCACCTTTATGACTAACAACTTAATTCTGGGTATAAGCATCGGTGTGCAGTCTTCAGGGCTAGAATGTAGCTTTGGGATAATGGAGTTCAAAATATGCAGCTTGTCCTCTGGAATAAATCCAATTATTTGGACAAAATTTTGAGATGAACCAAACATGTTGAAAAAATTCCATCAGCAGTTGTCGAGTTGACAATATCACAATGCAGTATTGATTTTGATTAGCTGGAAATTATTGCAGTACATTATTAATGACAAGTGAGCACATAGACGGGTCACAGGAAATCTCTGCACTTCATGTTACATAAGTTGATTTGCATTTTTGAACTGTTAAAAGTGTTTAATGTTCTTTTTCAGGATATAGAGGAAATTATGTTTTGTAAAGGGTTCCTGAGTGACCGTTAAAGATAGTATTTGAAGTGTCATCTGTGCAGTGTGATTCATAGTCATCCCCTTCAACTCCTTTTCTGCTTTGACCTGCCTGTGATAGTCACCCAACAATCTAAAGAGCAACCCTTCTACATTATAGTAACTTTTAGCATTTCTGCCTGTTCCAAAGAGCCAATAGACAACAACAGCTGACTTTTTTCTGATGATTTTGAAATCTGTTCAGCTGGTAAGGTGTTAAACCTCTTTTATTTTACCCAGTTTTACCAAATTAAGACTGAGAACCACAGGTAGGATCGATGAGAAGGGAAAACATAAGGATACTGAATGGAGGCTGAAATATGAATTGGACGATTCTTCGTTAAACTCACATATTTTTTTATTGCACTTACTTACCACGAGCAAGAGAATCTACCCTGGAGCTTGATACCGGATGGTCTTGTTATCCTTCATCACTCTCTTCTTGGCTTTTGTCACCAATTTAGTCAAGTTCCCAGTGAATCTAGTCACAGGCATTTGGTTTCAATGATAAAGATATTATATAGACTTTTGGAGCTGAACAGGCTTTCTTAGTTTATGTTTAAAATGCAAGGACACAGTGATGGCCAGATTATTTGCAGATGCACATTCAGAAATTAGTGCATACAAGCAGTTTGTGAATTGTAAAATCACTTTTGAGAGTTTGTGCTTCAGACATTTCTTAACAACTTGTTTAATGTTTTCCCCCTTCATGTTACCCATAAACTGGAACTTATGAGCACATAGCTTTTGAAGTACTTATTGGAATGACTTTGATTTCACTCATTGTTAGAAAGAAAATATTAAACAGGAATAAAACATGCATATTGTGGTGTAGTGGAAGGTAAGAATAACACCTCTGTGCTTCTTTCATGTTATAGTTCTTTGGCCACAGCTTCAACACTTTAAATCTGGATCCATAATCAAATATATTTGAAAGTCTCAGAGGGAAAAATGGTTATCTTTGTAGGAATACAGAAGGTTGGAAAGTTTACTTTATATACTTTGGTTGCCAGCCACCTTAGACAGTGGGAGAAGCAAACAGGCCTCACTTCCCCTCCCAGCAAAGTGAGGGGGAAGAGGGGCGGGCATGGTCCCATAGTCAATGAGAAGGGAACAGAAAAAGTAGAAATATCTCCTCTCCATATCACTTCCCCCTGGGCTCCAGGATTTCAAGCTCTGTTACACAGCACATGTAATGTCATAAATATCCATTAGAAAACAATGTTAACATATATAGTTTTGCCCAGGTCATACTTGAATTCAGTCTATTTAAGTGATGTATCTTTTAACCTGTAATTCATATCATAATACAATACATAATACCTACAGCACACAATAGTTTCTCCATTCATTGTGTGGAATTTGTTTTATTACCACTGCAATCTGAAATTCAAAACAATTCTGTTACATGAATTAAATAGCTGATTCAGTGAATGCAAATTAAATTTACTCTTCGGCAGTGTGCATGTTATGCCTGAAGACTTCAGTGTTGGAGGTCCTTGGATTTTGTGATTTTAGAAAGGCCAGACTACTTCTTCACGGGCAGTGTTTCAAAGGCATAAACACTCACTGGAAAAAAAATAGCCCAGTGCTAAGACAGAACCATTGGTCCATCCCATCTACTTGGACTGAGAGCAGTTCTCTGGGATTTCAGGCAGATAAAGGTCTTTCCAAAACCTCATATGTGAGAAAATTTAACTAGTGGTACCAGGAGATGAACCTGTGATCCTCCGTAAGCAAAGTGTTTACTTTCCCAATAAGCCACAGTAAGCCCTTGAATCATGGACTCTGCCTTTCCAAGCACCATTACTATAATAACTGTTAACCAGAAAAGATTTGTCTAATCACGGTGGCTTTTGGAATTTGTGAAGCTTGATAAAATGATGGCATCATATATCTGGGCTGAACAACTAACATTTAGCTAATCTCTCTTATACAGTTCCTGTTTTATAAAGAGGTGTCAAATTCCATTGGATCTTCACAAATCCTTCACATACAGCCTCTGAATACTTGTCAGCTACCCATTGGCCCACAGTGTGAAGGGAGTGGATACTCATTGGCAGGACTGACTTTCATCTGTGGAGAGATGGGACTCAAGTATCTCAAGTAGTTCATTTCCTTATTTCACTCCCTGTGAGTCTACTCACCATATAGTTTGCTTGGAACTATCCGTTGCCATTTGGAAATCTTATGAAGTAGATGGAAACAAAAGTAGTGCAAGTATGAAGAACTTTGTGGTATCATAGTGAACAGGCAACCGGCATAAGTGATCCCCTTTCTTTCATTATAATCCTGTTCTTTCATTATATTCCTAGTGGTGTCTTTATACAATAAACTTACTGTATTCCAATAAGCTTTTCTGTTTGTTTGCATGCATGTTCCTAAGAATATACTCTGCCTTAATAGGTTTAGAATTTTGTTTCAAATATGTTTCTGGGAACAGATATTTCTTTCACTTTGCTTGTGTTTTGTTGTTTATAGCAGGGGTCGTCAACCCCCGGGCCGTGGCCCCAAATCCTCAGCACCGGGCTGGCGGCGACCGCACCTGCCTCTTCCCCCCCCCCCGCAGCGAGAAGCTCTCTGGGTCGCAAACGAAGCAGTTGCTAAAGCGAGCTTCTTGCTGCAGGGGGGGGAGAGAGGCAGGTGCAGCCACTGGCACGCCGCCAGGCTCAAACATGCACACGCAGACCTGCTGCGCATGCACGTTTGCACCCCTTGTGGGCACAAACACACATGCACAGCAGCTCCGTGCATGTATATTTGCGCCCCATCATTGGGTGCAACTGTGCGTGCACGGTGGTGCAGCACAAATGTCCATGTGTGGAACTGCCATGTGTGCACATTTGTACCCCGCCGGGGCGCAACCACGCATGCACATTTGCACTGCAATTCTGTGTGTGCGTGGCGCCCGGGCAGCCCTCTCCCTCCACCCCCGCAGGCGGTCCCTAGCCTTAAAAAGTTGGGGGGGGGGGGGCGCTGGTTTATAGTATTCAATAAGACTTCAGTAGTGGCAGCTGCTGAGCTAACATTTTCCAGTTGATTAAACTGTTGGAAAGCATAGGGATGAAGGGCTTCTCTTCTATGAGAAGTTGGTAAAAAGCAAAATGAAGAATTTAAAAGCTGAAACAATTGTCAGAGATTCCCTGCACCAGGGACAGAGAGGGATCCTGACAGAGAAGCATAACTGGCCTTACATTGTGCATCTCTTGTTGGGTCAAATAGATGAGTTCTGTGTCACTGAGAAATACATTAATGACAGCTTTTGGGCCTGGGGTTTGAGTAAGCATCTTCGTTCCAGGCTTAGGCCCAGCTCACAATGGCTCAGGGATTTTCAAACTAGAACAGTCTGTTTTTGAACAGCATTCCAAATTAACCAATGATATAGGTAAGACACAGTCATGCCCTGAGGAAGAAGTACATGCTTTCTAAAACACATGAATAAGCAAGTCTTCACAAAGACTTCGATGACTGTTCCAGAAAAAACAGGGCTCTACCAAGGGGCATTTCACCAGTGATAAATAATAGGTTTCCACATTTCCACAACGCTATAACCATCACCTTGCGGCTTTGTTGGAAGAGATAGACATTTGCAAAGACATGGCAGAGATGTGGCTCTCCTTTATACATTACTGAAAGGCAATGTCTAAGCACACTACAGAAATGTGAAAACTTGTATTTTCCTGAAACGTGTAAAATGCCACTAAAGCAAAATGTTCTCTCATTTGGGAGCTGCAGTACCACTTCTTCTTCCATATCACTGAATCTGACCGAAGTAATCAGGTAGACAATTTTCATTTATTTGTTCAATCCCTGTTGTTGAACATTGCTCCCTGGTGATTTTCAATACCTTGATTGCATTTCTTAGCTCACCATGATCAGGCATATCTTAATTGAGTTGTATAGTTAAAGTATATATCTTTCAAGTTTGTTTCATACTATCAAAAATAGGACTGGTAAGTTTTGTAAAATATATTAATTGTATCAGCACTGAAAAGTAGTAGGAAAAGACACATGAAACCTGAACCCTCCTTTTATTGGGGAGGGAGTATTCTGCAGGGGAAAGGCAGTAATCCTCTACATAATGGCAGAGGCATGGACGTTGTTGCAGTACTGAGACTGCACTGTGCAGCCTGGCCCATATGGGAAGACCTCATGCTGTGTTACTTCTTAACATGGATCTTGCTGGACCATGGGGCAAGCAGCACTTTCCGCATTGCCAGTGTAACATGAAAAGGGGTTTCCTTAAGTACACTCAGTCCATTGAAATCAATTTGTTTTGACAAGCTTAAGTACCCTCAGTGCTGTGTGATTGTGGCTATTGTCTTTCAGACATAGTATGCTGTCTTATGGCTATGTTATGGGTGAGCAGAGTTCCCCCATTCCATTCATGTACTGTTCCAGAATTTTGCTCTGAACTGTGTACCACTCCCCCTTAATTATGGTTTAACCAAGAGTATTTCTATAATTAGCTCCAGAACTGGATTGTGCACAGTTTGAAGCAGGTTCCAGTTACTTCAGTTAATTTGAAACTTTTCTGTAACATCTGCATTACCAATGCACATATGCATGTTAAAATTTGGCAAAAAGTACCCTTGGTGTGATAATATTAAGTATAATAGCATCAAGATATGTTTTCTGTGTAGTATACACAAATGCATTTCCATACCACACAGAAAGAATTCTGACACAATTGTAAATAAAATCACACGAAGATGTCCTTTTCTGCAGTGTTTTATCAATCTGTATATATCCATTAATAACACAGAAGTAAGGAAAAGTGTATATGAACTTGAAGACCCTCCCCCATCCAAGAAAATTGTGTATTCATGATCTTAAAAAAAAAAATGCTGAACTCCTCTCTCGCAAACCACCAAACATAGGATTCCTAATTAATCTGTTCTGGAAAGAAGACCAGTAAAATTAGAACTCAAAAATCCAGGGAAAATATCAGTGACAAGAATTTTGGAAGCATCCCTAATTCTAAAATAAAATATTTGGTTACTTCCTGTTAAATTTTAAAACATTGAACCAATACTCTTATTATAAAGACTTTTTTTTTTAAAGAGGGGGAACCATCAATGCAGGGGGGGAAACCTGTAAATTCTGAATCACCTTTTAACACTTAAAGCCACACTAAAAATGAGCGGTGTCCAAGTACAGAAAAAAACAACAATATTTTATTTATAATCTTATTTTTAGTGTTTGAACTACAAATCCTGGTTCTAGAATTGTTTAAAAGATCATGGGTTTTATAGATGCTCAGATGAAAATTAATTTCTTGGATTTTTGTTTCTTCTTCCACAGAATGGTCCTTCCAGGAAATACAGAACAAGTGTAAAAAAAAAAAAGAGAGAGAAAAGGTTTGTTATTTTTGTTGTTGTTGTTGTTGTTTCTTGATAGTTCTTATGAATCTACTGCTAACATTCATTTCCCTGTTGAACCATTTCAAAAAGGGCATGAGAAGAAAATGAAATGAAAAAAGACAAAATAGACCGAATCTCACCACTAGAATTCACCATAAAAATTCCCAAAGCGTTAACAGAATTCTTACAAAAATTCCTAGACCAGTTCTTTAGAGAATCAAGTTGTTCTATGAAAAAAATATGGCAAATGGGATTAGGACAAGGGAAGAGGAAAGGGTCAGGAAAGAAGTAGGGTAAATAAGTGCAGCAAAAAGAGGTTCTGAGGAATACACATAATTTTGTCTGCTTTCGCGCACAATAGAATTTTTTAATAAATAAATTTCTTTTTTGTAAAGACACTTTTTTTGAAACAGTAGATTTAGCCCAGTCATTTGTGTCATTTTTTTTAATAAACTGTCTTTTTGTTTTAAATTCCCCCTTTAAATTTGTAAATGTTTTAAATCTGAGTCTCTTGCACATTGTCTTTTGAGTTCATTCGGATCAATAATGGTTCATGCACTGAACTGTGTATTGAATTTATTGTGTTAACTGTTGTTGTGTGGTTGAAAGGAGACTTATAGGAGTTATAGTGATTTAGGTGCTCATGCTCTATTGCTGGCATGGGCAAATGACTTTCTATAGGTGTATCACCTGTAAGCTCATCATCCACATTAATGATCTCTACAGTTCGTGTTGGAGCGTGGTGATTTTGTCGGTGATGCTGTTTTCTCATTTTGTAGAAAATGACCAGCATCACTGCTGCCATGAGAGTGATTGCCACAAAACAACCAATTATGATTTTGGTAGTCTTCATAACTTCATCTATTCCTGGAATCCCATTGCTTGAATCTGTCACAGGGATGGTGAATGTTTTTTCTGTTGACCTTGTGCTCTGTGGGGTGAGAGAGGTTGTTGCATTGGTGGTATCCCATTCAATGACTGGTGTGGGCCAAACCTGCTCTGTGGTCCGTGCCTCATCCTGAGAAGGTTCCACAGTTTCTACTGTGATGGTTGAAAAGTAAGTAATACACTCCTGTGCAGTTACGTTGAGTGTGGCAGAAGCTGTGGTATTCCCAACAGAGTTACTCACCAAGCACGTGTACAAGCCTGTATCTTGTGCAGTCACCCTCGTAAAATTTAACGTGCCATCACTAAGCACAGAAATCCGAACCCTATAAGCTCCATGTGTTATAACAGACCCATTAGGAGTAATCCAAGATATAGAGGTCAGGGATGTTGATGCTCGGCATTTCAGCTCCGCAGCCATGCCTTCAGTGACGTTGAGGTCTGTGGGTGGCTCCACAATTACAGGAGCATAGCACGTAAAGTAATTCAGGTCCAGCTCACCGATGTACCTTCCTTTCAGGCTAGGAGGTGTGTTGCAACGGGCACAGCATGCAGTGTTGGAGGGTGCTTTGTCTTTAATCCACCAGCTGAGCCACAGGATATCACAGTTGCAATTCCAAGGGTTGTGATGCAGGTGGATCCTTTCTAGACGGAGAGGTGTGAAGAGGTCATGAGGCAGTAATGTTAGATTGTTATGGGCCAGGTTGATCTCTACTAGTGACTGAAGGTTATCAAAGGCATTCCTTTCAATCACTTGGATCTGGGATTGAATCAGCCACAGTTTCTGAAGGTGCATTAACCCTTGAAAGGACCCTGGCTTGATAGAAGTTAAGTGGTTCCCAGAAAGATCTAGCTCATCCAGTTTTACAAGTGGTGTGAGGTTAGGGATCTCCCGAAGGTTACACATAGCAAGGTTCAAGTACCTCAAATTGGACAGACCTTCAAAGGCACCTTCTGAGATATATGAAAGCCTTTTTAATTCCCCCAAATCCAACCTTCGCAGAGAAGGAATTCTATTAAAAGCATAAGAAGGGATACTCTCAATGGGGTTGTTTCGCAACCAAAGCTCCTTTAGTTTTGACAGGTATACAAAAGCCCCATTTGGAATGGTGCTGAGACGATTGTCAAAGAGTTCCAAAGTATTGAGATTAGCCAGACCATTGAAAGCGCCTATTTCTATTGTTCTAATGTGGTTCCTGCTCAACTGCAAGACTTCCAGATGCCTCAGGTGTTTGAAACTATTCACCTTAATGATTTGGATCTGGTTCTCATGGAGATTCAATAACCGTGTATTGGTAGAGATGGCATCAGGGACTTCTCTCAGATTCTTCCTCACACAAATGACTTTGCTGAATTGGTTACTACAGGAACAGACAGAAGGGCAAGTCTGAGCTCTAACCAAACCAGCCACCACAAGAAGTTGAAGAGCCAGTAGCACCACAAGCAAGGGGTCAAATAGGGCCCTGTTAAACCTAGGACCTATCATTATCTGCTGTGGATGTAAGGTCATCTTGTTCAACATTCATAATTTGTTTGGTGTTGGTCCTTCAGGAGCTCCAATAGTCTGAAAGATAAAAGGGAGAGGGAGTATTATATTAGTCCCAAATATTAAAACACACATCTATAATTTCATAGGCATAATCTCTTCAAAATAACTGGATATAAAATTCAGAATTTACAACTACCCATACAGGTAGCAAACAACTTATGAAGAACGATTCAAATGGGTAGTCACGTAGTTTCACAGCAGAAGAACTTTTGAGTTCACTGACACCTTTAAGACCAACAAAGCTTTAGTCAAGGTATAAGCTTTCATGAGCATTCACACTTCTTCAGGTACATGTTTGATTTAAATGGCTCAGAGCTGAACTCAAAACCCCTTTAAACAGTTGAGCTGTGCAGAGCTGAGTAGTTTGTTCCACACTGTTCAGCTGTTTAAAGGGGATTTCTCAGGCAGTGATCCCCAGAAGCTAGCTGCCAAAGAAGAGCCCCTTTAAATAGCTGAACAATGCAGAGCAGTTTAAAGAAAGCCTGAAACAGCTGAGTGATGGGGATCCCCAGCCACTCATCTGTTTTTTCCTACTCTCTGCTCTGCCCAGTAACCAGCAAGAATCCCATAAACTCCCTTAAAAGTTTGTGGAATTCTATGATGGGTCACTTTGGTTCTTGAACCATGAACTGGGCAAAATTTGTCACAAATTTTGCTTTGTGGTTTGGTTTGTGCCCATCCCCAATTAGGACTGCGGCAGAGTCTAAATTGGGCTCAGAATATCTCAGGCTGTTTTTAAACCCCCCCCCCACTTTAAAACAGGATGGTTTTTAAGCCAGATTCTAAATTAAACTCTGGGAGGCTGATTCATTGCTATCTTGATAAGATTTTCATATAGGTTATATATGCAGTTGGTAGCATATTTAGAGAACTTTTTTAAAAATAAGGAGATTTCTCATTAGGCTGTGTATAATGTTGGTAAGAATATTGGATCTTTTTATCTTAGCCCATGTTTCATCCTCAGTTACATAATATGGAAACAGTAACTGATATTTACCATCAATTCATAGCAAATCTAAAAACCCATAGTTTCTTTCAAAACACAAAATGTACATTTGAAGATCAGTTGAGTTAAGACCCATTACTATAAATTTATTTTAAAAACATGATAGGGACATTTGCAATCTAAGTACTGAAGGTCATAACACACAAAAGACTCCAGATTTGCATACCTTGTACCTTGAGTACAGGATAAGGCATTTTATCATTACACTAGGGGCAAAGCCCGTTATATCCAAGAATACAACGGGCACTAGAGCTTGGCAGTGGGAAGAGGAAGGGGAGAAATTGTGCAGTCTGTAAAGGCATGGGGTTGAATGTGTCTGTTGTGTGGGAGGTTGTGGTGGCGTGGTGGCAAATGAGGGCATGGGTGTGAAGATATGGGTGTCAAGAACCTGTAGTGTGGAATGTTCATTGAGTATGGGAGAGGACTGACCTTTGGGAATTGTGACATAGTGGTTACAGAGTATCCCTAGTACAAATAAGGTTATGGGTGAACAAACCCAGAAGAACCCACAGAAAATACTAGAATGTAACAGATGGTCCTTGGCATGATGGTAGTTTCTTAAGGACTGGCTAATCAGTCTCAGCCTCAGCTCGATTTCTCTACTGTGGTCTTAGGTGTCCCAAATCCTGATTGCCTGTGCCACCTGTAGCAGCTGCTCCAAGGGACAGTCACCCATGATATAAAGTATATAACTAAGGCATGGTGTAAAGAAAGCTTCTATTACTGTTACACAGATGCTGACAAAAATGCTTATTGTATGCTTATTTCAGGAAAGAAGATAAAAAGAAGCTTTTGTGAACTGCTGAGCATCAGCTCTCTCTTGCCATTAAGCAGACTCATCTGATTTCCTGATACACTCTCTTCTATCCTTGTATTTGGCTGGAGCAGCCAAGAAACTCTCATTAGTAAATGTGTGCTGAACACAGGAATAAAGAATGGCTATTTAAATGACAGAAAAATATATAACTCCCATAGCTGCAGGACTGGCAATTTTACTGTTACCTCCAAAAAATGTTTCCTTCAGATCTTAGTGTAAGTGAAAAAAGACCTTTCGACTCCGCAAATCATCATTACCATTCAAAGTCTCTCAGTGCTGATTCATTTCTGGTACTCCTAAACCCCCCCAGCCCAGGGTTCATTTTCAATCTGCTGCTCACTGCAAGGTCCCTGTGCTGTAGAGATTAATGAAATTTCCTATAAATCAGCCAAAAGTGAAGCCTTATAAATTACAGCAAGCTCAAAGCACATTTATAACCCAGAGCACACAGATGCATAATACATGCATTTAGTAGAACAAAAATACTATCAGCCAAAGGTTTTCCATTTTGAACTCCAAACTGCTTCATTTTGTAGTGAGAAGTAAAACCTTATAGTTTGGGAGTGGGAGCAAAAAAAAAAAGATTATTCTTCACATTGCAGTCAATTTAGAAAAAGTCCAATTTTATTATCAGGTCATATATATTTATGAATTTACATGTGCACATTAGACACTAATTTATTGCTGTAACATGGAAAATTACTATAGCTTTTGCTGGGCACTGTGAGGACTTCGTCCCAAGGAAAATGACAAAGACTAGTCGTTAAAACAAAAGATTACAAGAAGAAAATGAAGGTCAACACTACAAAGCTGAAGAAGAGAGAGGGGGGACACTGACTGTCCTTCTCTAATTCTTTAATACAGCACAATTGCTAGTGTGGTCCTCTCTCTCTCTGATTAACAGGATTATCCACCTAGAAATATGTACTAGGTCAGTGTGTTTTAGTTCAGCTTTGTTCTTCATGGGTCAGGCCATGACAGGGCTACCAGTATAATGTAGAATTTGTGTGTGGAATTATTTACACATGTGAATTGCTTTAATTGAAAATTGCTATGCTTCAGAAGATATCAGGTGGTACAACAATTCTGTCACTGGTGTGAAGGTTGTTTCAGATATGCAATCATCTGATGTAGCAATCATTATCATCAATTAATAATAAGAGCAGCAGTTCTTACCACCGTCCACATATATATCTTCCATATATATCTTCATGACTTTCTCAGGTTTTCTCAACGCGAGTTTTGTGAAACCCTGGGGTTTCTTGAAAGTGCTGGGTTTCCTGTAGAAGGGTGGGAATTAAGTCAATCTGTCTGTCTGTCTGTCTATCTATCCATTTATTGTGTGATATGACCATATATGCTCGACCCTCCTCTCCATCCCAAAATGACCAACAATGGACCTGGAGTGGGGGAAGGGGAGATGCCCTGGGTGGGCATGTACATAGCTTTGCTTCCCAACCATAACCTCCATGATAATGCCAGTTCTGGGGTTTCTCAAAGCCTAGAAGTATGGGGATATTTACCTTGAGAACCCAAGCACCGCCTATATCAACATGTCTATACTGCATTAACATAAATTAAGTAATCAAACCATTTGAAATGTGGTTTAATGATAGATGGCTATCCACCATTGGAGGCTGAGACTCAAACCAATGGCCTGTGGAGAGCCAGTGATTGATTATGCATGGGCCAGGAAAGGCAAGCTGGTGCCTGTATGCCAGTGGGACTAATCCCTGCTTGTGCATGATGCCAGTTTGAGAGCCAGTTTGGTGTAGTGGTTAGGAGTGCGGACTTCTAATCTGGCATGCCGGGTTCGATTCTGCACTCCCCCACATGCAGCCAGCTGGGTGACCTTGGGCTCGCCACAGCACTGATAAAACTGTTCTGACCGAGCAGTGATATCAGGGCTCTCTCAGCCTCACCAACCCCACAGGGTGTCTGTTGTGGGGAGAGGAATGGGAAGGTGACTGTAAGCCGCTTTGAGCCTCCTTCGGGTAGGGAAAAGCGGGATATAAGAACCAACTCTTCTTCTTCTTCTTCTTCTGCCAGTACCATCCAGGCCTTCTCCTGGCCCTGACCCACATTAAGGCATCAGATGGCCTGCAGCAAGGGAATGCAGATTCTTCTGCATTCTCTGTCTTGCTGCGGCAGCCAACAGAGGCCCGACCAGGGCAGGCCCATGCACACCTCCTCACCCCACCAATGGTGTCCCTGCAAGGACCCCCCATGATGATGGGATAGTGGCATGCCACTATCCCAGCATCATGCAATAGCGCTATTACAGTTGATCTCCAGATAATAGAGATAATTTCTCCTGGAGCAAATGGCCACTTTGGAGGGTGTACTCTATGGTGTTATACCGTCAGTTTTACTTTGGTTTGCAGTTCTTTTAGATAGCTAAAAAAAAAGGTTTGTTCCACAATGTTTTCAGTGGCAGGGCCCAAACCTGGAACTTTCAAAGCAATAATATATGGCCCAGCCCATGTACAGACTACAAATCCCTCAGTACTGGATTATCATAACCAGCCTATATATACCTGGAAATGATGGCCAGAGAACAGGCTTGAGCTTCCTTTTAATAGTTAACCAAACAGAGGGAAGAAAATATAACAACATAATTAATAAACTTCTATTGTTCTTTGGGGAAAACCATCACAAGAGAATGGTTTAACACATGCTAAAGTTTATAGATTAGGTATGAACAAAGAAGATGCTCTATGATCAGAAATAGAAAGCAAAAAGAAGGAATATAGACATCAAAGGTTATTCCTAAGGGTACAGACATTTTGAAAACTAGAAATATCCGCAAGATCTGAGAAATCCACAGGATTTCAAGAGTGAAAAGAAACTCCCCCCTTATAAACTATATGGTCCTGAGAAAGGGGAAAAAATTAGAAGTATACCAGCCTCAAATCCAGCACTCAATAACTAATGGTATGAAGATAATAGATAAAAGAATGTCTAAATGGTTGAACTTGACATTTCCCTTTTATAAGTTACTAGCTTCAAAGCCTGTTCCTAAGAACGTGCCTTGAAAGGGTACCCTCCCTGGCCACTGGCTAGGCAGCTTAAGGTGGCTTCGGATGGCAGCTCACAGCCAGATCAAGTGGGGCGGGTGGGGGCTGGCTGGATCGTTAGCAGGCCCGGGACAGAGCTCCTTAGCAGTCAGCTAGTCAGCTCCTTAGCAGTCCTTAATGAACAATCAGCAGGCCGGGAGGCCCTCATTAGGAGGCACTCCACCACGATCCTTTGCCCAGGGCCTCTCCCCTTACCTGCTGCTGGCTCCAGGCACTGAGGCAATTGACAGCAAAGAGGCTAGAGTCTAGGGACAGAAGGTGGGAGCTGCAGGGGCAGGGACAATCAGAGCACAGCTGGCTGCACCCTGATTGGCGCTATTCCAACTTGGACAGCCGGACACGTCCCACCCCCTAGGCTGTTTCATAAATAATTAGAGGAACAACAATGGATAAGGATTAATGGTGATTTTTAATGGGGTTGCCAATTCTGGGTTGGGAAATACCTGGGGACTTTGGGAGTAAAGCCAGGAGTTGGGGGGAATCTGGCACAGGGAAGGACCTCAATGGAATATAATGCTATGGAGTCCACCCTCCAAAGCATCCATTAACTCTACATGGAGCAACAGACTATGAGACTGGAGCTATGGATGAAGATCGGTTCATAGTCAGTTTTGTTGAGAGAACTTGTAATGTGGAAGAAAAGCAATAGAAGTTGTCATTGGTGGCCCAGACATAACCTTGAACATTGGCCAGAGCATTATACAACTAAAAGGAAAAGCACAAGATCGAAGGACATGGTAACAGTTGAGCCATGGATCACCAAGAGTTGGACATGACTGAATGGCTAAGAAGAAGAAGAGTTGGTTCTTATATGCCGCTTTTCTCTCCCCGAAGGAGAGAAGCGGCTTACAATTGCCTTCCCTTTTCTCTCCCCAAAACAGACACCTTGTGAGGTATGTGAGGCTGAGAGAGCCCTGATATCACTGCTCGGTCAGAATAGCTTTATCAGTGCTGTGGCGAGCCCAAGGCCACCCAGATGGCTGCATGTGGGGGATTGCAGAATCGAACCTGGCATGCCAGGTTAGAAGTCCGCACTCATGATCACTACACCAAACTGGCTCTCATCAGGAAACAACATCATCATCAGGAAACAAAAATGGTGCATAACAGCTATTGGTGGTGAAAAGATCCAGGATCAGCAAGGCCCAGGTTTGGGATCAGAAAACCATTCTCAAATAAACGCTAGGGGAAATGGACCAGCAACTAAACTTGTCCACTAACTATCACACTTCTATATTTAATACTACTTTGGAATCCAGGTGGACAAGTAGGTAGGTTCTTTCAGAATTTGTACTGAGAATCTCCTGTCTATATATGTATGAATACACACTGTCCCACACATGCCTAATTATCACTACATACATATATTTGAAGAGGAAACAATATCTGAATGTAGCATCAACACCTCATGAATTATTTGAAGTGTCCCAAGCCTAGCACAAATGTGAAATTAAAATAAGCCCTTAAAACAAGCACATTACTCCAAAAAAACTTATAAGATTCTCTTCCAACATGAGGCTGGTATACTTCTTTCAGTATAGTTAGGGAACATTTTGAATGAGGTATGATGATTCATGAAATGAAAATGAACACAAGCGCACAACTTAACACTGGTGACCAATTAATTTTAGCCAAACTTATACTGCGACTTGATGGCAAAACCCTCCCCTGCAAATAAATACCCTTGGGGTCTACCTGATTTATGTCAAACTTTCGTATAGGAGGTGATTTAAACATTTTTTTACTCCCCCCCCCAAAAAAAAACAGTTCAATAGTATTCTCTTTCTTGTCAAAATTAGAAGCTGAGTATGAGATAAGGACATTATTTCCAAGGTAATTAAACATCGTGACCAAAGCCACCCAGTTCCCCCATGTCTCAGCTTTGATTTGCCTATAGGATAGCATGCTATTTCATGTATGTTTGTATCAAGTAATAGCAGCTATTTCTATTGGAATTCCTTGGATTAAATGGTGGGGCAAATTAAAACCACTTAGTGTGACCTCTAAGAAATTAATTACACTTCTAATTCAAAGCAATCTAGCCAAGACATTTTAAATCAAGCATTGCTAACTTGTAATCTCTACTGACCAGGATAAGAAACAAAGCAGTTGCTTAATGATACAAGGTCTTATAATGGATCATTAATTCTTGGGATATCTAAGCCTCATTTCAGTAATTCTTGGGGGCTATCTATCTATCTATCTATCTATCTATCTATCTATCTATCTATCTATCTATCTATCTATCTATCTATCTATCTATCTATCTATCTATCTATGATTACACCTCAAGAGAAATACAGTAGTGAAATAAAGGGAGATCAAGCAGCTAATCACAAAACTCTGAAACTGCTCTAATAACAAAAGCTCTGTAAATATTCAGAACCCAGAATTTATTTTAAAAAATCCCACATGCTTGCTGGAGACGATATATCTACATCCTGAATGTAGCATTCTCATGCCAGAAATACTTCATTTGGTAATGCTTAAGCTGCAACACCTCTGTAATTAAAGGGATCTTTGTTTTCAGATTTGTTTTTATAAACAATTAGCATTAAATTGTTAGCATAGCTGCAGGTTCTCATTTTGAAACTTTAGAAAATAAATAAATCTACTATAAATATACAAACTACATGGTAGACAAAATAAAGCTAAATAAAGTTACAGTTAAAGATTAAATCTGAGTTATGAAGTTCATTTTTATTTTGGAAATTGAAAAACAAATAAACAGAACAAGTCAGTCTTTGTGGCAATAATGACACCAAAAACAAAGCAGGAAGCCGATTCTTAGAGATCCATACATGTAGCATGGAATTTATATGAGGGTGAACTGGTAGTGAACGACGGGATGAACAATGGCAAGATATCCCAGGTGATTGTCATAACAGAATATCTAGCCCATTCTAGAAAGAACTGTAGCAGCAAATTTCTTTGACCTAATTCCAGTAATTTTATTAATGTCACATCCTCACAGTTCATCCTGGCCGTTGGGAACAGTGCAAGAAGGAAACCACCATGGTGAATGAAAGGGCACAAGTATGTGTGACAAACTGAATGTCCAGCAAATGTTAGCTATATCCTGGTAACTATGGAAACCCTTTGAAAGTAAGAGTGGAGTGCAGACAGTTTTGTGGTCTGTGGTTTATAAGCTGTTTATGTAATTATGAATGAGCTTTAGAGTGTTAGAAGAAATGCAATTATTATACTGTTGTGGCATTTTGGATGCAACAAATAGGTACCAAGAAATAAGGAGAGGGTGTTTTTTTAATTACTTCTTTTATTGATGTTTTATGTAACAGTGACATTTTTTGTTACATTGGGATTTGGGGATTTTCCTTCCATAGGAGGGCTTGTAAAGCCAAAATTAGCAATATGACATTTTGAAATAATGTCTCTCAGCAGCTTCACGGCAATTATGTCCTTTCTATGCCCAGTGAACAAAACCAAGGTCAGAGTGTATTTTCAATTAAACTCCGGGTGTTACAAAGTACAGCACGGCCAGAATTGCAAGCACATTATTACCAGATCTATCACTGCTGAGCAATAAATAGGTCACAGCCACTCCTGTGTGCAATATTTGTACATGTTTGAATATTACAACCAGGAAAATGCTTCAAGTTGATTTTGCAGGCAGCAAGTGAAATAGAATTAAGAAGAAAGCTATGCAGTGACTCAGGGGTAACACTAATAAGTGCCATCAAAAAAGATTGTGAGATCGAAGCCGAATGACAGCTATGGACAAACGCTTTGGAGTCCTCATAAGAGACAGCTTTGACTATTAAAGTTAATAGGACAGTTGAACATGCAAAGGTTGAATGAATAAGCTGCAGTGGGAGGGATCCATTAAAGCAACATGGAAGAGGAAATAAAGCTGAGCTCAGGACTGGAACAGAGTAAAGTTCCCAAAGAAACAAATGTGTCCAATAGTGAAGAGTTGGAAAGATCTGTACCAGGAAGACTGACATGATACTGAAGCACAATTATAAGATGGCATTAATAGTTGGGATATGATGAAAAACTGGGTATGAAATCAGTGGCAAGTCATGGTGGAAGAGGGCAAAATATAGGTGGCTGTTGCTAAGTAATCCCGGTATTCTAGGCTGGGTTTGTCAATAAAAGACAGTTGGGGGAGATTAGGCCTTTTCTAAGTGTATTATGGTCTTCAAAGGAGGTCTCATTAGGACCAAGCCAGGCTAGGGCTGCTAGTTTCAGGTTGGGAAGTTCCTGGAGATTTGGGAAGTTGGGAAGGAACTTCAGGTTAGGAAGTCCCTGGCATATTTTGGGGAGGAGAGAGGCCTCGACTAGATATAATGCCTTAAAGTCCACTCCCCAAAGTAATCATTTTCTCCAGGGGGAATAGAGAGCCAGCTTTGAGCAATAGTTAAGAGTGGCAGCCTCTAATCTGGAGAACAAGGGCTGATTCTGCACTTACTTTGTTTATTCCGTTGTGGATCATGCTGAATTCAGTTCAATTTGAACTCGGGTCTTCCTCTACCCCCCTCCCTCCCCATTGAAACAGAAAAGTGTTCTGCATGTGATTAGGGAAGCTCAGATAGAGGGGTGGAGTGGGGGGCCAACCACAGCAAAAATTGGCAAATGGGAGATTTATTTTTAAAAGCTTTTATGTGAATAAAATAAACCCCATAAAAAGTAATCTAGGGCTTCCTACCATATTTGCATTAAGCTTCACAGAGTCAATAGAGTAGTTATCAAGGCACAAGGAAAACTAAGGAATTACTTCTCCTAGGAGTGGCTAAATACTGTGTTTTGACTTTCTATAAAGGCCAAGACCCTTTCAAGGATTGCTGCCTTGACGTGGCGAAGGGGCTTGTGTAGCTCAGTGAAGCTATGAGCTATGCCAAGCAGGGCCACCCATGATAGACAGGTCATAGCTGAGAGTTCTGACAAAAGGTGATCAGCTGGAGAAGGAAATGGGGATGCTACTGGGGATGAGCAGACAGCTAGTACGAGTAGCACCAGAATGAATGAAGTGACTGGGCCAAAGCCGAAAGGGCACTCAGTTGTGGAGGGAACTGGTGGCGAAAAGACAGTCCGATGCTGTAAAGACTTTTATTCCATAGGAACCTAGAATGTCAGATCCATGAATCAAGGTAAGCTGGACATGGTCAAACAAGAGATAACAAGACTGAACATCGACATTTCAGGAATCAGTGAACTCAAATGTACAGGGATGGGTGAATTTAATTCAGATGACCATCAGGTATACTACTATGGGCAAGAATCTCTCAGAAGAAATGGAGTAGCCTTCATAATCAATAAAAGAGTAGGAAAAGCAGTATTGGGATACAATCCCCAAAATAACAGAATTATCTCAATTCGAATCCAAGGCAAACCATTCAACATCACAGTAATCCAGGTCTATGCCCCAACCACTGCTGCTGAAGAGGATGAGGTTGACCAATTCTATGAAGCCCTACAACACCTTCTAGAAGCAATGCCAAAAAATGATGTGCTTATCATCATGGGGGATTGGAATGCTAAAGTAGAAAGCCAAAAGATTACCAGGATAACAGGAAAATTTGGCCTTGGAGTACAAAATGAAGAAGGACACAGGCAAGTAGAATTTTGTCAAGAGAATACAATGGTCATAGCAAAGACTCTTTTCCAACAACCCAAGAGACGACTCTACACATGGACAACACCAGACGGTCAACACAGAAATCAGATTGACTATGTGCTCTGCAGCCAAAGATGGAGAAGTTCTATACAGACAGTAAAAACAAGACCAGGAGCCGATTGTGGTTCAGATCATCAGCTTCTTGTTGCAAAAGTAGGGAAAAACACTAGGCAACTCAGATATGAACTAAATCATATTCCTAACGAATATACAGTAGAGGTGACAGATAGATTTAAGGAATTAGATCTGATAAATAGCGTGCCTGAAGAACTATCCATGGGGGTTCGCAACATTGTACAAGAGGTAGCAACCATCCCAAAGAAAAAGAAATGCAAGAAAGCAAAATGGCTGTCTGAGGAAGCTTTACAAATAGCTGAGGAGAGAAGGGAAGTGCATGGGAGAAAGAGAAAGATACACCCAACTGAATGCTGAATTCCAGAGAATAGCCAGAAGAAATAAGAATGCCTTCTTAAATGAGCAGTGCAAACAAATAAAAGAAAACAATAGAATATCTCTTCAAGAAAATTGGAAATATGAATATGTGGAGCACAGCAAATTGTGGCTAGTTCTTAAAGAGATGGGAATACCAGAGCATCTTATCTTTTTCTTGAGAAACCTATATGCAGGTCAAGAAGCAACAGTGAGAACTGAACATGGAATCACTGATCGGTTCAAAACTGAGAAAGGAGTTCGGCAAGGCTGTATACTGTTGCCTTACCTATTTAACTTCGCGGAGCACATCATGAGAAAGGCGGGGTTAGATGAGTCACAAATTGGGATCAAGATTGCTGGGAGAAATATCAACAACCTCAGATATGCAGATGATACTAGGCTTGTGCGATTCGGCGGCCGAATCGCACAAGCCTAGATGATAGCACTCTAATGGCAGAAAGAGAAGAGAAACTAAAGAGCCTTTTGATGCGGATGAAGGAGGAGAATGCAAAAGTTGGCTTGAAACTCAACATCAAGAAAATGAAGATCGTGGCATCTGGCCCTCTCAATTCCTGACAAATAGATGGGGAAGAAATGGAGGTAGTGACAGATTTTAGTTTCCTGGGCTCCAAAATCACTAAAGATGGGGACTGCAGCAAAGAAATTAAAAGACTCTTGCCCCTGGGGAGGAAAGCTATGGCAAAGCTAGACAGCATCCTAAAAAGCCAATAAAAGTATGTCTAGTCAAGGCTATGGTCTTCCCAGTTGCAATGTATGGCAGTGAAAGTTGGACCATAAGGAAGGCCAAGCATCAAAGAATTGAGGCTTTTGAACTCTGGTGTTGGAGAAGACTCTTGCAAGTCCCTTGGACTGCAAGGTGAACAAACCAGTCAGTCCTAGAGGAGATCAGCCCTGACTGCTCCTTAGAAGGCCAGATCCTGAAGATGAAACTCAAATATTTTGGCCACCTTCTGAGACAGAAGGACTCCCTGGAGAAGAGCCTAATGCTGGGAGTGATTGAGGGCAAAAGAAGAAGGGGATGACAGAGAATGAGGTGGCTGGATGGAGTCACTGAAGCAGTTGGTGCAAACTTAAATGGACTTCGAGGAATGGTAGAGGACAGGAAGGCCTGGAGGATTATTGTCCATGGGGCCTCGATGGGTCGAACACGAGTTCACACCTAAAAACAACAACAAAAGGCCAAGAACAAGCAAAGCATCATCACACAGAGAAAGCAAAAATATATTAATTGCTTTGTTCCCCTCTTCATCTGTACAAAGTGATGCAGCAGAATCTTCTTTCTGATGATGCTAATGGTGAATTAATACCAGCCCAGTAATCTGATAATAGCTATTTATTTTATTTTATTTATTTTATTTCTATACCGCCCTTCCATATGGCTCAGGGCCGTTTACATACAACATCATAAGGGGATACATGGAACAAGTCAACATACAACATAGTCAATATACAACAATAACAACCCAACAGTGGTTCTAAACAACAACTTCAGTGATCCCAACAATAATAACATAACAAGCTAAACCCCCTAGAGAGGTCAGGCTCCTTCAGGCTATGGAGGGGATGTCAGAGGTGGGGGGGACCTGTGGTCGGTCTCAGGCAAATGCCTGGTGGAGGAGCTCCCTTTTGCGGGCCCTGCGGAACAAGACCTCTTCAGATTACAACCTATGAAAGATTTCCACAGTAAAACCCTTGAGTACATACAGATTTGGGGACAATTTAAAATCCCCACTATGATCCCTGTCTAGGGCACAGAACTCACATTCCAGCAATGGGTCAGAGGTGAGTGGTTGGGCTACCATGCTAGATTGCTTCACGTCTAGCTTGAGGGAGAAATTGCAAAGCGGGGTTTGCTGCAGATTTCACATTCCGCATAGTATGGCATCAGATTTTGCAAGCTAAGCAGGGTTACCCCTGGCTAGTGTTTGGACGGGAGACCTCCAAGGAATACTAGGGTTATGATGTGGAGGCAGGTAATGGCAAACCACCTCTGAACATCTCTTGCCTTGAAAACCCTACCAGGTCACCTGTGATTTGATGGCGAAAGAAAGAAAGGAAGGAAGGAAGGAAGGAAGGAAGGAAGGAAGGAAGGAAGGAAGGAAGGAAGGAAGGAAGGAAGGAAGGAAGGAAGGAAGGAAGGAAGGTTATAGGCTTCCAGTTAGTGGGTACACAGCTTCACCCTTCCCATAGTTTCATTTGCAGTTTGTTTCAATTTATCATTGATTTGTATTATTTCTCCTTATTGACACTGTTCTTTTTCTTTATTCTTTTTGTTTGTTTGTTTTCCATACTTTCTGTGCTGTCCAGACAGGACACACAAACTTGATGAGTTTATGAGCATGTCTGCAATTCTGAAAACAGATCCTGGGTAGCAAAACAAAAGAGCTGCAGAGGGTCTAATAGAATTTGGGGAAGTGGGGAGTGCCATACAATATTGGGATATTTCAAGCTAAACCTGCTACCACAATGAAGGAATTTGTTTTCAAATAAGCAATCCCTGATCTATGCCCAGAATCTTCTACTCTGATTAAACTGAAGAAAGCCAGGATATGTTTTTGTTCTGAGGAAGAGATGTTTGTGGAAGAAGCAATTATATTTCCAAAGATGCATAGAAAAGCATCTAGGTCGCATGAGAAAGTAAGGTTCGAAAGAGTTATCCAGTTTCCACTAGCCTCTGTCTGGCTCCAGCTGCACCCCACACAGGAAATGGAAAGAGAAGAGCCTCCATGTAATTTATATTATATCATGTCCCTCTCCTGATCTCTATACATTTGAAATTATGAATTGGCCAGCATGATTCCAGAATAATGAAGATACATAATCATAACAAACATTGAAAACTTTCTGGACTTGTTCACTCTTTTATGACTCTAGAAAATATCCATGCATAACGAAATTCAGGTCTTTATGTGCCCTTGTTACTATGCACGGAGTAATATTTGAATCGGATATATACAAACAATGAGCAACCTTCCCTTGGCCCATGTTGATTTTCATTTGTTTTGCAAGCATTTCTTGAAAGCACTTTAAAAACCCCCCCTTCAAATAGTTTTGACTGCTTGGAAGAAAGGTTTTCAAAAATGAAATAGTGGATTAGATGCCGCCCCACCCCCTTCTGAAGCACACATATACAAATCCTCAAATATGAGCAGGGGAGATGAATGGGAAGCTTTATAGGCGTAGGGCAGACTTTGCTAAACCTCCCTTAAACAGGAAATTATGCTTTTGAGTATGCAGAGAAATTTAATTTCCAATTAGAAGGCATAATATTTGAAAATATCTTTGTCTCTCTAATCAAAGTTGAAGGTACTAGACCCTGTAACTATCCCTTGCTGTCATTTCTCAAGATTTTGGAGTTGAACAGTTTATAATGGGGATACCATCACTACTTCATACACACATTGGCACAGACAAAATTTAAATTCTGTGATCCTTAGTAGCAAATGTTAGATTAGTTAAAGGTAAAGGTAAAGGTATCCCCTGTGCAAGCACCGAGTCATGTCTGACCCTTGGGGTGACGCCCTCCAGCGTTTTCATGGCAGACACAATACGGGGTGGTTTGCCAGTGCCTTCCCCAGTCATTACCGTTTACCCCCCAGCAAGCTGGGTACACATTTTACCAACCTCGGAAGGATGGAAGGCTGAGTCAACCTTGAGCCGGCTGCTGGGATTGAACTCCCAGCCTCATGGGCAAAGCTTTCAGACGGCTGCCTTACCACTCTGCGCCACAAGAGGCTCTTGTTAGATTAGTTAGGAGTTCTAATTAGTAATTTTTTAAATAATGTACTGTTAACTTCTGTTGCTTTAACTGAAAGGAATGTTTACGTTATCATGAGCACAACGATTACATCAGAATATAAATATTTGGACATTTTATTTTTTTGTGCTTGTAGTATCTTCATGTTTTTATGCCTTGGGACTATTTCTTTTTATAGGTTTACAGATCTTAAGCACGCCTAGCCTCGACCAGGGTCAGGGCCTTTTCGGTCCTGGCCCCCACCTAGTGGAATGAGCTCCTGAGAGCGCTGTGGGCCCTGCGGGACCTTTCAGCATTCTGCAGGGCCTGCAAGACGGAGCTCTTCTGCCAGGTCTACGGTTGAGGCTGGGGCTGCTGGGGTACATCGACTGCTCTCCCCCGGGCTTCTTCTTGAACACCGTTGACCTCCTTCTCCTCCACCCCCCTCTTTTAGGAAGGGGGGTAGGAAGGGGATCTTATTATTGCGCCGCCATGTTGTGATGGTTTTAAGTCTATTAATGGGGATTTAATGGGATTTTAAGACATTGTAACCTGCCACAAACCATTTGGGAGTGGCGGGAAACAAATCAAAATAATAATAACAACAACAACAACAACAACAACAACAACAACAACAACAACTCTGAATGGTCCAGTAAGAGTGTCTCCATGAAATTTAATAGCCAGTCCTTCCAATCAGTTCTAAGATGAACTTTGGGATATGTTTTTCCTTATCTGAATTTGGGTAGAATTATGAAATCTGCCTTGTTATCTCTGATAGTAATTACACCACCATGTGATATTGTTTTATCACTATCATTTTCTTACCAGTAAAATCTAGCTTTTGTGCTTTGCTGTAACTTAGAAAGAAATACGAAGTGCATAAATACACTGGTTTAATGCACACAGTCACTCATGCCTACAAAGAGAAAAGGTAATAGGAATGAACAGAAAGAACTGAATTGTACAAATTCTCAAGGACAATTGGAAGACAAGTAGATCACATCATCATTATCAGCGAATCCACTGAAAATCTGCAAAATGGAACCGGAAAACCCTTCATTTACCAGATGGCAGATTACTAATATGAAGTAACCCTTGGTCAAAAAAGAAATAAAAAATGGTGGTTGCTATTTTAATTGTACTTAATTGTAGAAGAACTAAATTTAGATTGCTAAAATGCTGAGAAGAAAGATAATAACATATTAAAGTCACATTTTTAGCTCATTAAAAAGTTGAAAGGTATTTTGCTACCTAAATAAGAAAACTGTAATCCTCCTACTTGCTTTTATCACAAGATGCTCCTTCATACAGGCTATTGTAAATTAAGTACATTGACCTTTAAAAAACAACAACCCTTTTTTACCCAATTTACCAAATTGTAAATTAAAGTACTATGCAATATGAATTTCAAGTTTATTTATATGGACACAGACCAGAATGGTTTTAAGTGCAAGTGTCTCTCTGCAGTTTCTACAGCATGTGTATTTAGCATATTCAGGATTTAGTCATTTTAATGGACTAATAGGTAATAATTACTTTCATTTAAACTTCCCCAAAGCATCCCAGCAGGCTTCATAAACTTACACTTAACACACTGCAATACACACTTCACATTAATGTCCACTGTCAAAAATGCGGCCAAAATGTCCAATCTCTGGGGAGGAGGCTTATCAGTTATTGAGCAAGGTGCAAGAGCGTAACAGGCCTTGATTAAAATATAATTCATCACAAATGCTTTAATGACTTGAAGTGTTAAAGGCATTTGCCTTGGGCCTCATTTAAAAAAAAATAGCCCTTCCAATGAGCACAGTGCCCTCAGGCAGCAAGTGACAGTGTGGACTAACTAATAGAGAAGGGGAACACTGCACTTAATGAATCAAGAAAATCATTTCCTGCAAGGCTCTGTATTTCCCCCGGACATGTGCTGACCAGACACAATGCTACTGTTCAGTAAATGACGGATAGCAATTGCAAGATCCAAGGTTGTGCGACCACAATTCTATTACATGGAAACAAGAGCAACATGCACACACAGTGGTGCCTGATCGATCCATCTGTATTTGCAGTGGTTCTTGATAGCCAGTCACTGTTCTGATGATATCTATCTTCATGAGCCAGGAGATAAGAAATTTAGCTCTGAGTTACATTGTTTTCCTCTCACAAGTGAAGATAAACTGCTTAGCATGTCAGCCTTCATTTAGACCGTTTACGCACTGGGAACTTCACTGCCCCAGCTCCCGTGCAGGTGCACAAATCGGGGACAGATGAGGCACACTGGGCGAAATGCTCCCCTGTGTGGGTGCAGGAAGAGATTTGGCAACCTGCCATGACTAAAACTCCAGCCTGCAGTCCGGCATGAAACCTCCAGTGCATAAATGGTCATACTGAGTATACATGAGAGACAGACAGACAAAGAGAGAAGGTGACATGAATTCTTTTAAATAGCTACAGTTCTCACTGCCAATAACTGTTTATTCCGTTGACTGGCTAATTCTCACAGCAAGCAACAACTGACCAACTGCAAGCAGCAAGTGAGGGCATTGACCGTCTCCCTTAGGGTTGCCGGGTCCCCCCTGGCAGGGTATGGGGGGGGGGTAGGGTTGCCAGATCCAGTTGGGAAACTCCTGGATATTTGGGGGTGGCTTCTGGGGAGGACAGAAACCACAGTGAGGTGCAATTTCAGAAGCCCTCCCTCCAAGTAGCCATTCCCCCCCTCAAGGGGAACTGATCTTTGCAGTCTGGAAATGAGCTGCAATTCCAGGGGATCCCTAAGTCCAACCTTGAGGTTGACATCCATAGTCGACCTCCATTTATAGGTGAAAACATAAATATTTGCAAAGCCTCTCATGTGTCTTGCTCATTTATATTCAATTGGTCAAAGCTAAACAAATACAGTGTTCTGCAACCAAAAGAACTATTATTTGCTTCTTTTTTTAAAAAAAAAATACTGGCCATCCACTTAGAAGTTCTTACAAATAATGATGGGCCAGAAACCAGTCCTGCAAAACTGTAAGATTGTCATATACTTTAGCTACATAAATTCAATGTTCTCTCTATAAGATATCAGAGAAGTACAGAAACACACCTTTCAGTTTAATTAATGGTATGTCAAGCATTCCTAATCTTAAACCTCATTTTTTCTCTCCAAAGGGATACTAAATCCTCTGTTTTAAATTGCATTTACCTGCAGTTTGGTGTCCAAGTTGTCAGCTCTAGTACGATTTATTTTTTCCCCTTAAACACTGAACAAATTGCCTAGCCATTTAAAAATTATATAGCAGTAGGAAGCAAAGTTTTTTTTTTTTTTAATGTGATGCAGGCTGTTTTATTTCAAGCTCACTTACGCACACTCCAAAAACCAATATCATTTATCAAAAATGAAATTTAACAAGCAAGACTAAGGGGAAAAAAAAATACACGCTACACTAAACTTCACTCTTTAAAAGAAATCTTATCCACTGTGAGCTGCCACCCCCTTGAACCTACACAGAATCAGCCTCTCTTTCAGATGGCTATCCAGCCTCTTAAATATTTCCAAAGATGGAGAACCCACCACCTCCCGAGGAAGCCTGTTCCACTGAGAAACCACTGTGTCAGGAACTATTCGGAGCTAGAGTTAAAGAAAGAAACAAGTCTTAGGTTTGAGACTAAAAAGAAAATCTTCCCAATCCTAGGAGGTTTTACTAAACTACTTGTACAATCAAAAATTATAATATCACTCCTATGTATGAACTGCATTCAGTACAGTTGGAAGGCAATGGAATACAGACTCACAACCCCCTTTCCATAAAAACCAGCTTGTGATTTGACAAATTCATTGTTTTTGAAAAGCTGTTACATGGAAATCACATACTAGAAACATGGGAGTAGTTAGAATCATAGAATAATAGAGTTGGAAGGGACCTCATGGGTCGGTCACACATTTTGGGGACAAGGGACTGAAATTAGTCATGATCTAAGTATGTAGTCAGGAAATCCATTTACAGATCTGCCACTGTTTTTGTAAGCATAAATACAGCATTTTAAAGTAACCCTTACGGCCCAGTATTTCCACCCATATCACTTCTGTTGGGGAGGTTAAAAGCTGCTCTGTCATCTTTTTGATATTAATCATCAGCAACCTAGCTCCCTTTTGGTTCAAGTGAAGCCGGTCCCTTTTGGACAGACTCAGTTTGCCATAGAAAGTTCCCAAGTGCCTAACAAATATAATTTCCTGCCAGCACCACTTTCTCATCCATGCACTGAGACCCTTGATGTGCAGCCATCCCTGTGTGTAAAACTAGAAGCACTTCTGAGAATGCAAACTTGACATCCTGGCTTTTAACTTTCTGCTTAGAAACTTAAATTTTCCTTCCAGGACCACAGGACTACATTTCCCAATGTCATTTGTGCCAATGTTCGCCATGACTGCTGACCTCCAACAATATCTATAAACTTTTTAGACAGTGTGTGATGTCTGCAATCTTCACACCAAGCAGGCAAGTCACCATGCGGTCAAAATATACAAAATACACCATGCCATATACAGGATAGGAAACTCCTGGAGATTTTGGGATGGCACTTGGGGAGGATAGGATGTCTACCTTCCAAAATAGCCACTCTCTCCAGGGAAACTGATCTCTGTATTCTGGAGATGAGCTGTAGTTCCAGGGGCTCACCAGGTTAAGATGACCAGATGGTCCCACTATATATATATATATATATAAAGATCCCACCTGGAGGCTGGCATCCCTGAGAGTTACTGCACTTGGATTCAGTGCAATGCCTGCTTTAAAAATCTTACAAGAACAATGATTCAATTCTTGTATAAATCAGGTTAAAAAGTGACTCTTTAATCAGCAAAATAAATAAGATATGTCCAATATGAAAAGGTATTCAGTGCCAAATATATTATTCCCTTGATGCAAGTAATATTTAAAACATTATTTTCCAGGTAAAAAATTGCCTGTTATTTAGTTGAAATTTATATTGTTGGAAATCTGAGCTACACTTAGACAATGTAACATTAATTTCAAGCAGCTAATTAAGAAATAAATTAAAGCTAAATCTACATGTTGTTGGAGATAACACTATTGTAATCATTCACTTCCTAGATTTTCCTGTACATACAGCAGAAGCCTGGGTGTGATCACAATAATGAAATAACCAATGAAGTGTAGATCCTACCAATGAATAAGATAGCTAATTTCTCCAAGGCAAAATGAAAATATAACAACATTTATGCTGGTTAAGAGCCCAACTTCTTTTCTTCTATAGATGTAAGATTGACATCTTGTTCGCACTGTTTATAATATTTATGAGCTCAGAAACCAAACATGGAATGATACTAGTTTCACTGTTATCATCACAGCAGGGAGGAGCAGCCTGGAAAATGAAAATGGTCCTGCACATGAGTAGCCTCAGCTGTGCTACAAGCCAGTATGGTAAGACAACTCAGTAAGGCTGACAATGGACACTACCTCACCAACTGCAGTATCCCCCAGAAGCAGAACAGGAGGAGACATTTGGTGGCTTCACATCAATTGCTATGGCTGATGAGGAGTTCACACCATGTGGCCCCTGAGCCTTGGGCAGAGTTGTTGGGCTTTGGCTCTGCTTGATGCGGATTACCAGTGGGCCATGAAGAATTCCCCAGTAATTAAATGGTCGGTTCCCCTCTGCCATAAGACCTTTTGGAGAGGTTCTTTTCTACATAAAACTACTTTTGCCAGCCTTCAGGTTACTAACTTCCCATAATTACAACTGATCTCTATACTTCAGAAATCAGATCCTCTGGGGAAAAATGGCTGCTATAGAGGATGGAATCTATGGCATTATGCACAATTGAGGTCCTACCGTTCCCCAGATAATACCCTCTGCAAGTTCCATCCCATAGCTTAAATGATTTACCTAAACACAGTTAAAATAGAATCCAATAGAACCTATTGGACTCTGTTTTTGTTGTGCTACTTCAGACCAACATGGCTTCCCACTTGAACCTACTCACAATCGGCAGACTCTCTCTCTCTCTCTCTCTCTCTCTCTCTCTCTCTCTCTCTCTCTCTGTGTGTGTGTGTGTTCCTCCCACTGATGCTGGAGGACAGTTAAAATCTTTGACAACATCATGAACAAGGAAGAACAGGTGAGAGTTATAATATCATAAATAAAAATGGTAGGCATAATTAGTAAGATATAAACTTTGTGTTAATACTTGATATGGTTTGCATAATAAAATGCATAAGAAGTGCAATTTAAACTTAAATTGATGGAAACAAATTATTGTTAGTTATGTATTTGAAAGCACCTTTTCCCCTCCCAGTAACCACTGCATCATTAACAAACCTACTATTGTCACAAATAACATCTTTCCAAGCGGTGTCTGGTATTTGGTTTCTGTGCCTGGCTAATTATTTCAACTAAAGAGGATCACTGCATAAACTGATCAGAAAATGATCTCATTCCTCTGAGAAGCTTCTGGCATTCACATCTGCAGCTCAGTCATTCTTCTCTATGAAAGAAAGGTTGCCATCCTTCAGGCAGCACCTGGAGATCTCCCATTATTGCAACTGATCTCTAGATCGGGGGTTATCAACCCCCAGTGTGCGGCCCAGGACCTTGGTTCTGGGCCACTGGCAGCCGAGCCTGCCTCTTCTCCCCCCTCTGCAGCAAGAAGCTCGCCAGGCCACGAGTGAAGCGGCCACCAAAGCTGCTGCTTCACTCGTGGCCCGGCAAACTTCTCGCTGCGAGGGGGAGGGAAGAGGCAGGCATGGCCACTGGCATGCCGGCAGACGTAAACATGCATGCACGGAGCGGCAGCTCTGCGAATGCGCGTTTGCGTGGAGCTGCCACGTGTGTGCATTTGCACCCTCCGGCGGGGCGCAAACACGCATGTGCGGCAGCTTCATGCATGCATGTTTGTGTGGTGCTGCCGTGTGTACGCAGCACCCGGGCCGCCGGCTCTCCCCCACCCCCGGAAGCGGTCCTCAACCAGGAAAAGTTTGGGGACCACTGCTCTAGATGACTAAGATCAGTTCCCCTGGAGAAAATGGAGAATGAATTGACATTATATCCTGCTAAGGTTTCTCACCTTCCCATACTCCACCTTCACAAGGTTCCACACAAAAATTTCCAGGTATTTCTCAACCAACAGCTGGCAACCCTATCACTCACAGTAAAAAAAAATCTTTTCAAAGCATAATATTATTTCACTATGAAGCTCCAGCAAGTGGCCTAAAAATAACATGGAAATGATGTAATGTTTGAAGATATGACTAACATTTTAGGACAATCTCTAAAAGATCCAGCTGAAACACTATTTTGCCCAAATGTTTGTTCAAATGGAATTTCATAAGGTATTTTTGTGTCTCTTCCTCGGTAACAAAACAAAACAAAACCAACCCTGGAACCAGAAGGGACTAATCATGGGCAAAGAAGCAAAGACCCAGCTAGCTATAATTTAAAAATCAGTATAGTTAACAATATCTTTATCGTTACTTTTTTTACACGTAAAGGCACCCATGTAATTCATAATATGAACACATGAAGCTGTATTATACCGAATCAGACTTGCTCCATAATGGTTAGTATTGCCCACCCAGACTGCCAGTAGGTCTTTAGGGACTCAGCAGAGGTCTGACTTTACGCCTGAACTTTTTAGCTGGAGATGAAAGGGATTGAACCATAGAATCTAAATATTCAAATTATATTAACAATTTATTGTGCACAACTTATAAAGCTGAAAACACAGAGAAAACCCCCCACCCAGGGCACCTCCCCTTCCCACCCTGTCCAGACCCATCACTGGCCATGGGGAAGGGGAGAATAACATGACCACATATGGTCATAGCACTCCAATATATGTTGAACTATATTTTAAAAATAATTAACTTCCACCCATTCAGGAAACCCTTCTAGGGCTGTCAAAAAATCCCAGGAGTTCATGAATCCCTGGATGAGAAAGCTTTAGAACATGTTTACTCAAATCTGCTACTCATTTCAAACCTACCTTACCATCTCAATTGCTACAAATGAGACAATATGTATTAATTAAATGATAAATGATGTGTATTTATAAACTTCCAGCAGAACTGAACTGCTTAACTCCTATTCCTCCTCAGTTTTCTCTTGTTAGGGAAATAGTGATCAATGTGGCAAAAACGTAACACAACACGGGGGACAGGAATGGTGGCCTAGGATCACTGTTGGAGGAGTCCACAAACACCTAGTTTCTTTAGATGAAACAAAGTCTTCTGGGCCAGATGAACTGCATCCAAGGGTACTAAAAGAACTTGCAGATGTCATCTCTGAACCTCTGTCCATTATTTTTGACACTTCTTGGAGAACAGGTGAGGTGCCAGACAATTGGAGGCAGGCAAATGTTGTCTATAGGCAGGCAAATGCCTATGTCTATAGGCAGGCAAATGTTCTCCCCATCATCAAGAAAGGGAAAAAGGAGGATTATTGACCCGTCAGCTGTAGCTGGCAAAATTTTGGAACAAATAATCAAACACTCGGTCCTTGAGAAGCTGTTACTGAGAGCTGTGATTTCTAAGACTCAGCACGGGTTTCGCAAGAACAAGTCATGTCAGGCCAACCTAATCTCTTTTTTTCGAGAAAGTGACTACCCTACACAACTGAAGACAGCAACAGATTATAGGATGATCTTGATAGGCTCGAGAAGTGGGCTAAACTGAATAAAATGAAGTTCAATAAGGACAAAGGTAAAGTTCTGGGGGAGACTTGTCTTTGCAGTAGGATGTGTGAAAAGGATCTAGGAGTCTTAGTAGACCATACATTGAACATGAGTCAGCAGTGTGACTCAGTGGCTAAAAAGGCAAATGGGATTTGGGGCTGTATCAAACGGAGTATCCTGTCCAGATCACGGGAGGTGATGGTACAGTTTTACTCTGCTCTGGTTTGGCCTCACGTGGAGTACTGTGCTCAGTTTTTCACACCCCAGTTGAAGAGGGATGTTGACAAACTAGAATGTGTCCAGAGGAGGGGAACAAAGATGGTGGGGGGTTTGTAGACCAAGACATATGGGAGAGCTTGGTTTGTTTAGCCTAGAGAGGAGACGACTGAGAGGGGATCTGATAACAATCTTCAAGTATTTAAAAGGGTGTCATATGGAGGATGGAGCAGAATAGTTCTCTCTTGCCCCAAAAGGACTGACCAGAATGAATGGGAGGAAATTAATTTAAAAGAAATTCCATCTAAACATCCAGAAGAAGTTCCTGACAGAGCAGTTTCTCGGTGAAAGAGGCTTCCTCAGGAGCTGGTGGGTTTACCATCTTTGGAAATTTTTAAACAGAGGCTAGATAGCCATCTGACAGAGATGCTGATTCTATGAAGGCAAAGGGGTGGCAGGTTATAATAGATGAGTGATAGGGATGTGAGTGTCTTACATAGTGCAGGAGGTTGGACTAGATGACCCATGAGGTGCCTTCCAACTCTATTATTCTATGATTCAATGAGATTTACCAGCACATTTAGAGATGCATTCTCTCATGTACACCACAGATCTTACCTAGTGAACAGAACTTTAAGAGTGCTCAATTCATTTTTAAAAGAACCATTTCCCTAGTTATAGAAAAAGTAAAACAGTCCTCTACAAATCCAGAAATCTGCTGCAGAACAACATTTTGTTATTGCATAGATTTTACTGGCTAGCACTAGGTTCTTGAAATGGGTCATTTTCTGTATAGCATTTACACTTTAAAAAAGAATTCAGTATCATTAACACCCCCCCAAAAAAAAAACAGATTATATATTGCTGCTGAGGATAAACAGTATAATCAGTTCCATGTAGCATGACTGATTCAGTGAGTTACTGCTTGACTTCTTGCCTTATACACATATGCACAGAGACACATGCATCTGATGAATCAGGAGTGGGAATTAAGGCCTCAAAGAGGGGGGGAGAAATATTAATCACTTACCTACTGAGTCACCAAAGCCCAGCTTTGTTCCAGAGTAGTCATATGTAACCCACTAATTTAAAATATAATTATGCTCCACTACTAAATGCAAATGCACAGAACCTTATGCAACCAAGGAGATATTTCAAAGCATTTTCCTCTGCAGAAACATCTGCAGTACCTATTTTTAAATCAAGGACCCAGCATTATGTCTTCATTGAAATTAAGCTAATCTCGGCACACTGAATCAAAAGAGCATATTTCTAATTAGTCGTGCCGCATAAGTAAAGAAAGAGAATTCCATTCAAGTCCCCAGGTAGCATCAAAATCTCCAACCAACATGTCTAATGTTTGCTGTAAGTGATTGACAAAAGATGTTTCAGGAAAATGAGGCAATTAGTTCAAAGCTTTAGTTACTGTGGCGCATGTATAGCATAAAAAGATAATTCATCTCCCTTACTGTTACACAAGGGTATATATGGGGGATGAGTGAGAATAGTTACTTGAGCAGACAACACATTTCATCATAAAAATACCCAGTATGGACCTTGCTTCCTGGAATTACTTAAAGGAGAAAAGGCACTATGGTTACAGACACAGAAACTGTGAAACAGGCAATGCTGTCTGCAATACTCAGAGAGAGGACCTCTCTTCAGTTGTTCAAAATATGCTTTCCTGGCTGAGCCTGGCAACTGGCAGCGAGGTGGGGAGGTAGGTGCATGGTGTGGGGGTGACAGCATTGCCATAGTGAAGGTGGCACTCCTGGGTACAACCCAGAAGTGGCCATAGGCAGCTCTAGAAATCAAACTTGGGAACAACCAGCTCTGCGGATTAGGTTTTCTTTTTGAATTTTTTTAATTAAATTTTTAATGCATCCCTGCTGACACTCCAAGTGGTGGTAGGCAACAGAAACTCAGGGTGGGAGATTCCCAGTTCCAAATGGGGGAGGCCAAGTAGCTCTACTTCAATGTGATTAGAATGATTTCAATAGGCATGGGGGGGCAGATTGAATATGCAAGTTCTGTTCACATTCTAGAGATTTATGAAAATCTGGAGTACTACCTGTGGAGGGCAGAATTTGGGGATAGAGCTCAGCAGGTATTTGATGTCACTCTATGACTTCCATTTCTCTTACAGTGCATGGCAGTGATAGTGCTTCAGTGCCACGGGTGGCTCTTCTGAGCAGTATTCCCCTGAGCAGTATGTGGGAGACACCCAATATTGCAGTAAAATGGACACTTGCCATGGCTGGTAGGACTTGTGGGTGGCAAGTGGTTCCCACCTTGAAACATCTGGTGGGAGCAGAGGAGCAGATGGCCTCCCTGAGATGCATGCACCATGCTAGGGATGGAATTAAATGTGTCTGTTTTGATTGACAGTAATTGAAAATCTGGCTCTCTGCAGCTTACAGAGGGTCTACTCTATCCCTAGAATACTGGTTCATCCTCTGAAGCTATTTAGTCTGGAAATCAATAATAACTCTGGGAGAATTACAGGTACTACCATGAGGCTGGTAATTCTATCCCATATCATGTGTGTGAAGCTATATAGAGAGTCTAGATAGATTTATTGAAATATGGCTCCAATCCAGCTACAGACTCACACCATTTGCAAAACCATAATCCAGCAAATCATGGCAGCATACAAATGACCAGCAATAAATATACAGAATCTATGTGCCTGCACTGGTCTCTCTGTACAAACACAATAAGATGGATTTCTTCTTAAAGATAGAATTGTATGTTTATAGGCTCCCTCTGGGGAAGGCACTGGCAAACCACCCCGTAGAGTCTGCCATGAAAACGCTAGAGGGCGTCACCCCAAGGGTCAGACATGACTCGGTGCTTGCACAGGGGATACCTTTACCTTTACCTTTAGGCTCCCTCTATATATGTGTATATCCATAGGTTTGCTCCAATCAAGCACCCCTATCCACACTGTACTGAAAGGGCCACCTGGACAAAATTAGCCACGCCAGCCTTCCCCACCAGATCGACTCTCTGCTTGTTTCAACCCACCCCTTATGGACTCCCACACTCCAGGGAGTCCAATCGCACACCAGACTCCCTGCCAACAGGCTCATTCTCATGTTATTGAACCCGCTGTGACAAAATCAATGCCAACACATATAATCATAATACCATATCCAAGAACAGGGTGGGTAGGAGGGGTCTGGTGGTTGGGAAAAAGGCTGGGTCCCAGCATGCCGCACCTTAAAAGGTGCCTTCACTCTGTATGTGCTACAGCACGCAGCACACATCAGTGACAAGGGCTACCTGCACTGTGTCTTCTCCCGCCCACCACCCACCTTGCCAAATGGCGGCCCTGGGGAGTCACAGCTGTCTAATGTTATCTAGTGAAATATGTCACCTTGCCGGATTTATATTGTATTCCATAGATACAACTATTGCTTCTATGGGATGAGTGCAACAACTATGAAAAACGTATAACGCAACAGACAACCTGTAGGGTACAAAGTAGCTCATGCTCTCAAACTATCCAAAATATGACCAATTATTGGGATGGTTTAATTGATTTTGACTGACAAATTAGTAAAATGAAGAACTGTTTTTCACTACCCAAAGGAGTCTCAAAGTGGCTTACAATCACTTTCCCTTTCTCTCTCTACAACAGATACCCTGAGATGGGGCTGAGAGAATTCTGACAGAACTGCTCTGAAAGAACAGCTGTAACATAACTGTAGCTGGCCCAAGGCCAACCAGCTGGCTGTACGTGAAGGAATGGGGGATCAAACCTGGTTCTTCAGATTAGCTGGATATTGCTCTTAAACTACCATACCAAGCTGGCTTTCTTCACTGAATAGTTAAACCAATCCCCTTTCTGTTACAGTGCCATATTTAAGATTATACAGGCATTCTTTGCATCACCCATAAGATCTAGAGAGGCTTTCTTGGCAGTGCCACAATTATACAATACTCTTCTTCACTATGCTCATTTGCACTCAGTCCTGAGGGTGTTCTGACATCTTTATTTCTCTATTATACACAGTATTTCATTTTTGTCATTATTTTAAAAACAGACTGTCACTTGCCTTGTGTTCAACTGAAACCTTTATCTTTCTGCACTTGCAATAAAATCAATCCCTCATCTTTCTGCAACCTGATTAGTGGAATGGGTGGGTAACTTACAGAATGTTACAAGGCCAGGCTGTCAGTATTAATATGAAATATGCTTCGGTATCTTTAATGGCTCTAACATTAATGCTCTGAGTAGCATATCATAGGTGAAGGATGGCTACCACAGTGTTTTGCTGAAGTTAACAGCCTGCAGGGAGTATTAGTAAAGAAAAAAGGGTGTTTATACTGTAGCATCATCGCTAAGTTCATTACATGAAGTGCTCTGACATGTTTAACCACATTTTATTGCATTTCATAATATGATATTACACACTTGATTTCTATTGAGCTATTACACATGGAACAAACAGAACTGAATTCTCAGCCACAAAAACAGGAATAGTCATAATGAATTTCCAGTTCAGAAATGCCAAAGCTTCTCAAATTTGTATATCCTAGCATGAGTTGTTTTCGAGCACCACTCTCTCCACTGGCGGCAAAATAAACCTGCTGAGTAACATATGATGGTATGGGACAGGAAAAGAAGTGCCACTCAAAACAGGGCAAACCTTGCCCTACTGTATTTTCATGGATACAAAGGCTGGTCTCATAAGACAAATGCCCTTCACTGCAAGTCACATTTCATACCCTCGCAGAGGAGTAAAATAAACAGGTTTCCCATTAATGTCTCATTCAGGATTGACACCAGCATTCCTATTAAAATCCAGCTAAGCTTTTTATAAAAGGTTAATACTAACAGAACTCAATCATATGATATCTAAGTTCTTCAACATGTGAGACAGCCACATGCACTGACTGCAGCAGCACTCACAGTGAGGTCAGGTTTTTGGACATTACAAGTTCTGTGGATGCAACATTTATCCCCTTAGAATTTTACCTGTCTTGGGGCAGGGGGACATGCAGGGAGGATACAGTGTCAGAGGACCCTGCAGTAAAAGATTATATTAGTATAACTAGACTGCCCTAGCTAGAAATCATTATTAAAATACCCTTTTCAGTCAGAATTAGCCAAGCAGCAAAATAGCCATGAAGATCACCATTTTCAGAAAACCCATTAGCGTTATAACAGACAAGTCACTATCAGTTTCCAAGAGCAGCCTCCGGGTGGACAGTGCTTTTATAAGCCATTACACTATCTTAAACGTGTACAGCCTTATCAGGATTCCAGTTTCCATAAATTGGTGCTTGAGAAATGTTTTATCTGAACGGAACAACTAGTGTTCCATACCACTGGGCTGGCAATCAGCAATAATATATAATGAGGCGACATTAATAGCTCAGTGTGCTAGCTTGAGAAATATTTTATATAATAACATTCAAGTAGATTTTTAGGGTCATTTTTCCTATGTTAGATAATGCCAGTTTCCCTGATTTCTCCTCGCTACATTAGTTAATTCATGCATCCTGCCTAATTCTAGCTTTACCAATCAAACAAAATGTTTCTTAAAACCACACTAGGCCTATAATTAGAGTATGTGTGGGGGGAGGGAGGGGATGGGAAGACCTTCCAGACTACACCTGAAGCTTAATCCCGAGACAACGGAGGTAATTCTTGCTGTAAAATCTGAATACTTGGAAGGGATCATGCAGCCCATCCTTGATGGGGGCCTACAGGGCACGGTTAAGAGCTCAGGAGCACAACAGAGTTTGAGTCTATTGGTACCTTTAAGACCAACACAATTTTATTCAGGGTATAAGCTTCCATGTGCAAGTATACTTATTCAGATCTGAAAGGGCCAATGGACTCAAACTTTGTTCTGCTGCTTCAATTCATACGGCAACCCACCTGAATCGAGCTTGGGAGTAGTTTTAGATTGTTGTGTTTCACTGAAAAAACTCATTGAGGCAGTTGCAAAATAAAAGTACTTTCTACCAATTACATCTTGTAATAACATGCTATACCTGGAGTTGCACTTGAAGTCAGTTTCCAAATGTCAACTAATGTAAAACACAGCTATCTGCTTATCTGCTTATCATTTGCATGGCATATATTATAATACAGTTTTGATATCTTGGCACTGTTTGCTTGTTCTTTTTTTTTTTTACTGATTTCAGTTCAAGATCCTAGTTGTTACTTCTGAAGTCCTTTGTAGCCGGGGTCCCACATACCTGTCTCTCCTGGCATCAGCTAATTTGACAGCTCTAATCTCAGAGCAACACCTGCTGGCTTTTCCTGCTTAGATACAATGATCACTGATAGATCTAGTGTTTTTTCCACAGGATGTTCTTGTTTTATGGAACAGCCTTCTGGAAGTTGCTCTCACTTCACTGAGTTTATACAAGTTATGTAAGGCGGAATTATGCAGAAGGGTTTTGACATTTTATTTGTATAATGTTTTTGTATTCATTATAACCTGCATTGTATCCACTCTTGGAGATATTAACTGTCTAGGGAAACATGAAATCTATCCTTCAGGGTCATAGGGAAGGTCATGCCACAAAAAGTGAGAATCACAATCTTTAGGAATGCCATGAACTCTTTGAATTTGTATAGAAGTCTTTATTTTGGAAGGTCTACAGAATTCCCCATAAAAGTAGCTAGTGAGAATAATATATGGTCCCTGTTTATAGCTGTAGAGGCTGTTGATGCTATATGAAGAACTAGCCAGGATTTCCTTTCCCTAAATCAATTTGAAATAAAAACAAGCAACAGCTCTCAATTGATAAAGTTAACTGTACACAGAAAAATGAAAATGATGTACAACAGATCAAGCTAGTTTAGCAATCAACTATCCATGGCTATATGAATTTGACGGTTAGGGTTCTTCTAATGGTAGAATATATATATATATATATATATATATGTATGTATGTATGTATGTATGTATGTATGTATGTATGTATGTATGTATGTATGTATGTATGTGTATATATATATGTATGTATGTATGTATGTATGTATGTATGTATGTATGTATATATATATATATATATATATATGTGTGTGTATATGTGTATATGTGTGTGTGTATATATATATATATATATATATATATATGTATGTATGTATGTATGTATGTATGTATGTATATACATGCATGCATGCATGCATGCATGCATGCATACATACATACATACATACATACATACATACATACATACATACATACATACATACATACATACATACATACATATATATATATATATATATATATATATATATATATATATATATATATATATATATAATTTTGGAAAACCAATGAGAGACATTTACTCACACATCTTCCATCCTCTATTTTTTATTTAGTTATTCAAAACCCTAATAACAAGTGAAGCCCATAGTTGAAGATAATGAAGAAAAACATTCTGAATATTTCAGTGAAGGCTATAATGAAGATACCAAGGAAATTGGGGGTGGGGGGACAGCAAGGGTAAGGCAACAAAGATCCTGGTCTTGTCAAGCAAATGTAGAAGGCTAGCCAGGGCAGTTAACAGATGCAGTTTTACTGCCTGCCTGGGTACATCTTTGGGAGAAGACTAGTCTCAATAAAGTAATAATGTAATTATTTAAGATTTTAATTACATAATAGTTTCTTCTTTTTTATTAAGTCTATGCAATGATACAGTGTAAAAATTAACAAGATACAATAGTGGGATAACACCTTCAATGTGAATTATTCAAAAATAGAAAAACAGCATACTGTCAATTTATGATGATACCATTCTGTTATTAACTCCAATGTCTTCCTTATATATTGTTTAAAACCTCTTCCCTTATTTTTTTAAGGGTACTATTGCAGTATGAAAGGAAGACCATATATCCATAAAATTTCCCTGAGAGTGAACTTTCCCCTCCCAGAAGCATTATAGAGTTGTAATTTATGTAGAACAGTATTCCATAATTTACTTTTCCATGCAGGTATTGATAGTATTTATGCTGCTTCCAAAATACAATGAGGGTTATTCTTATCACAGTAAATATTGTTGTAACTAAATACCTCAATTTATTTTTAAACTCTTGGTTAAGATATCCCTAATGTATTACTTATGACTTCACAGAAATTCTGTAGCTATAATTAAGTGTATAATAGAAATTGTTTGTATCAAATAACTTTTGACATTTTCACAGGCCCATCAAATGTTTTAAAAGGCATCTAGCCTTCTCTTACATCTCCAGTAGACATTTATACTTTTCCTGAAAATGTTTCTTACGTTTAAATATTATGTTGATATGCTAATATATACTCAATCTCATCAGAACTATTTATTTATTATTAAATTTTATCCTACCCTGTCTCAAGTGACTCAAGGTGGGTCACAACATTTACAATTTGATACAATATAAATTAAATTTTAAACCTACAAATTATATTAATATTGCCCTTAAAATATTAGTTTGGGAGGACATGCGTTAGCAGAACTCTCACCTAACTGGTACACATGCAGATGGGGAAGTTTAAGGATCAGATCTTAGCTCTTATTGGGCCTCATCCATAGGCCTGGTGGAATAGCTCTGTCTTAAAAGCCCTGTGGAACTGTTAGGTCTATCAGAACTCTGCTCTCCTTTGACATAAGGGTTTCACCAGGCCAGAGCCAGGGCCAAAAAGGCTGTGACTCTGGTTGAGGTCAATTTCATCTCTTTAAGGCCGGGACCCTAAGTAGACGTTGATTGTTGGACCTTAAAGCCCTTTGAGGGGTATACTGGAAGAGACATTCCCAAAGATATAAAGCTCCCAGACTGTTAAGGGCCTTAAATCAGAACCTGGAATCTGATTCAGTCTCGAATTTGGAACCAGTGCAGCTGTACAAGTACTAGTTGTATATAAGCTCTCCATAGGGCCCCATTAAGGACCTGTGCAGCTGCATTCTAGACCAGTGTTCCCCAACCTTTTTATCACCGGGGACCGGTCAACGCTTGACAACGCTTTTACTGAGGCCCGGGGGTGGGGATAGTCTTTTGCCGAGAGACACTGCTGCTGCCGCCTAAGCCCCTGCTCCACTTGCTTTCCCGCTGGCGCCCCTGACTTCCCGCTGCCCGCTTGGGGGCGCTGCTAGCAGCAGCTGCGCAGTACCACACAGGGGGAGCCCCAGCCATGGCAGCCGCTGGAGAGCACCAAGGGTGAGCCGGCGGCAGAGTGACAGGGCAGCCCCCGAGGCAGCACCTGGGGAGGAGGATGAGGAGGAGCCGCGGCCTTGTACCAACTGATCCACGGACCGGCACCGGTTCCCGGCCCAGGGGGTTGGGGACCACTGTTCTAGACCATTTGGAGTTTCCAAGTCAGTCTCAAAAAGCAAGTTACGGTAATCCAGTCTGGAGGTGACCGTTGGGTGGATCACAGTGGCTAGGTTAGGGGTCGACAGATAGGGCACCAGGTGCCATGCCTGATGAAGAGGGTAAAAAGCCTGACAGGTAGCATTTGTGACTGGAGCTTCCATTGATAATGAGGAGTCCAGTATCACACCCAGACTCTTGATGGTTGCTGAAGATGTTAAATGGACTCCATCAAAGACTGTGAGATGTAGCAGCCCTTCTGGGACTCAAGAGCTCAGCCAGAGGACTTCTGTCTTAGCTGGATTTAACTTCAGCTGATTCTGCTTAGGCCAAAATGGTGGGTTAGCTGGGGGAGAGGCACATATAAATGTCAAACAGCACTGGGGAGAGAATCACTGTCTGCGGGACTCCATATTCCAGGGAGTGCCACTGAGATGTTCTCTCCTCTAGATTTTGAACAGAGCAAGAAGAAGGAATTTCTGCTGGAATGTACATGGATAAATGATAGCCTCAGTAAAATTGTCAAGTGTTGACCAGTCCCTGGTGATAAAAAGGTTGGGGACCACTACTTTAGGGGAAAATGTCAGGCATCAGTTCAAATATGCTTAAATGGACCTTCTGCAAGCTACACATAAAATAGCACATGGGGCCCCACCCTGCCACCCATTCCTCTACAATCTCTTCAAGCTGGGGGTGGGTTACATTTCTGCAATCCCAAAAAAACTTAATCCCAAGAAAGCAAAGGCAGAAGAGCATTTCAAAATTGTAATCTAGGACAATGTTGGTAAAATTCACAATTTTCCAGAAAACTGGAATTGATTTATGCCAAATTATGGTTTGCTATGCCTCCCTACGGTTTGCTATGCCTTTGAAGAGAGGCCCAAGACTTAATTGTGAGCTACATTTAAACATCTAATATGAAGGTATGATTCTGCCACATATTTTGGCCACATCTCCTCCATGCAGATTTTTCTTCTGGGTGCTGAGAGGTATGGTTAGTGTGTTTGTTGCTATTGAGCTTGGAAACGATTCCTCATGAGATATTGGGTGTTAGTTATTGAGTTCTTGTGAGAGCAGAATGTTTTTCTGTGTCTCTGTTTAATTTTGTGTGAGTAGTTTGCCTAAGGAGAAAGGGTTTTTCCATTTTCTTTTGTGAAATAAATACAAAATAATGTTTGATGACCAAGAATCCATTAAAAATTTAGTAACTAAAATATCTAGGGGAAGCTCATTTTGCTGGTACAGAAAGAGTTCAGTGGAAATTAGGTTGGTAAAGGAGCTATTCTATCTCCCGTCCCATCTACCTTGTTTGTTTTACTTATTTGTTCCATACTCTCATCCCATCATTTTTTATGCCATTGCCTCCTGGTTGAGCCATTGACATGGGCTCTTCAACTCTAGATTTTTTATTTTTTTTTTATTTTTTTTATAATGATTTTTTTTATTTTCATAAAGATAGAAATATAATCATCATTTGAGAATATACGACCCCACATTGACTCCACAGTGATATAAACTTTTGCCCAAAACTCTAAGAGCCATGAGTCTAAGAGCCGTCCACATTTCCACTACATTAAAAAAAAAAAAAAGGCCTGTTTAGGTATACAAAAGAAAAGTTATTATTAGTCAACTTACTTGAGAGATCGTAGACCTCACATTAACTGCTTGATACAATCTAAGAGCTATCCTAGCAGATATTTCTAGGTTTGAGTTAGATGCTTAACATTAAACATTTCTTATAGCACAGTATGAGTTTTGGCCCTGTATCAATACCCTGATGAAGGGAGAGGAAAGTAGGGCTTTGCCTTAAAGATGTACAAAGAAAAAAAATTACAAAAGGATTTCATAATTTCTCCTTATCCTTAATACAGATACATCTACAAACCATTTATACTTGACCCATTCTAAGAGCCATCCTGACAGGTATAAGTTGAGAGCTTTGCATTTTCTACAGATCAATATGGGCTTTGGCCCTATAACAATACACCAATAATAAAAAAAAAATAATAAGGGGGGAAAGCCCCATTTTATATTTCCAACGCTAACGATTATATTACCTATATGCCTACTAAGAAAAAGAAACAAGAGAGAAAAAAGGCACTGCTTCCCCTTTTTCATAAAAGTAGCAATGTAGAATACAGTATGTGTTGTTAATACAGAGAATAATAAGATTTCCAGGTTTAGATTAAATGCTTAACATTAAACATAAAACAATATAAGCTTTCAGTCTTCTATAGCTTCTCCTTATCCTTGGTTCTGATACATCTACAAAACAATTTATGCTTGACCCATTCTAAGAACCATCCTAACAGATATATTTTCAGATTTAAGTTGAAAGCTTAACATTAAACATTTTCTACAAGTCAGTGTAGGCTTTAGTCCTAGGACAATACACTAATAGAAGAAAGAAAAAATAAGGGGGGAGAACCCCATTTTACATTTTCAGCACTAATGATTATATTACCTATATGCCTACAAAAGAAAAGAGACAAAAAAAACAAGAGAGAAAGAGACACTGCTTCCCCTTTTTCATAAAAATGGAAATATAGAATACAGTATAACATTAAACATAAAACAATATGAGCTTTCAGTCTTCTTAAGGGGGTCTCATTTCGAGGCTTGCTACATCTTGTCGTTCCCGTAAAATTATATTCTGTCCCATAGGCCTTTGGCGTAGAAAGTGCAGTTGTACTCTTTCCCGCAGAGTATGCATCGATAAATCTTGAGGCCGTTGCACCTCCTGGACTCCAGTATCAATACAATTTTTTCCCCAGAGAGATCCTTTAAATCGGTTACTTTCACTGCAGATCCATATTTCTTTTGATTGATTTTTGTACACTGTTGCTTTGAGATGGCTGTATGTCTTTTTAAAAAGGGTGTCCTTATCTGGGCTGCAGAACTCCGGCATCCCATTTTCCGTCTCCAGAATTTCAGATTTCTCTTCTACTGTTGGTTTTCCACCTTGTTTAGAGCTGTCATCAGCCACTGTTATTGATCCATTATTCCTGTTAAAGACGTCTTCCTTGGCATCTTGGATCTCCTTGAAGATATGAATTTCAGATTTCTCTTCTGCTGTTGGTTTTCCACCTTGTTTAAAGCTGTCATCAGTCACTGTTATTAATCCATCATTCCTATTGAAGACTTCTTCCTTGCCATCTTGAATCTCCTTGGAGATATTTTTGATCAATCCATCTAAGAATACTTTGTAATCTTGGGTTTGTATCTCTATTAGATGAGCCAATCTTTTTAACATAGACATGATTTTGACTTTAAAAAAACCCGGCCTCAAACAATTTTACAAGTGGCCAGTAGAGGTCCTCTGTTTTATCCTCTAATGTTCCGGCACAGGCATGTGATGTATTAAAGTCAGTTAAGGCACAGAGTTCTCGTGAGATTTTCCCATTCACAGCTCTTATCTTCTTATCTTCGAAAACCAAAACAATTACAATAAGAGCTTTTGCCAATTAATTCGAGTTGATTTGAGTCCTTCTTCTGCTTAGTTAGGAGAATTAGCCTGCCTCTTAACGAGGTGGCTTCAGGCAGAGCAGAGTAAGAGGAGGGGGGAAACAAAGGGCTTTGATGCAGGAAGAAAGACGAAGAAAAAAAAAACGAGAGATACTTGCAGTAAATGATGTTTTGGAACTCAGCCGATGTCCTCCCCTCAGTTCAAAGCGTTCATTTGTGGTAAATCATCATGTAGGGTTGAAGCAGATACTTTAAGATTAAAGAAAGAAAAGAAAGTCCGAGGTAGAAAATGGCAGTCGTCCTCTGGACCTGGAACGCTGACAGCCTATAATCCAGGGAGATATACTCCCTAAAGGATTGGAGACGGCCCCAAGAACTTCCTGGGTAGAAAGGTGAGGTGGGGTTTGCGTACCCCTCCTCTTTTCTGCCAATTGCTTGCACAATTGACCCCTGTCAGGCTTCAGAGATAGCAGAGCAGATGCCCTGCCACCCTCTCAGGACGACATCTTTAGCCACACCCCCAACTCTAGATTTTTTTTAAAAAGAATCAGTTGAAAGGACCACCAATCATCAAGCCTGTTTCTGAAGGGCTGTGTCCTTCCCTGCACTTTTTTGTGGCAATAGTTTTTCATACACTTTTCTCCCAGCATTATTAGCCATAGTCACTGCCTGGGATGGGGCTGCAAGGAGCATTTTGGAAATGTTTGAACTTATCCAACAGCAGCGGTCTTACTTTGAGGGCTTTTCTGTAGTATTCTGGGGATAGCAGGGCAGGGCCTGGCATCATAACTTCCAGTCATGTTTTGGGACTATACTACCAGCAGCTATTTTGTGGTCTGGTTTCTACTACCCCCTTGTTTCTTCATGGCTGTATGTCTCTTAATGCTCCCTATCCCATTCTTTTCTCCTTGATAAGGTTTTATTTTTAAAAGGGAATAAAGAGGGTAGAAACTAATACTCAAGGAATATAAAATTTAGGGCTTACAATGTATACTAACGTTTTAACAATAATAGAAAGTAAGAAAAGAAATGAGCCTCTATGTTTTAGTTACGGGGTATTTTCACTAGGGATGGGCAAAATAATAGGTATTTTTAGAGTTCAGTTATATTGAACTCCCCAAATATCAGTATTTTCTCATATTCCCAAATACCAATACCAGTATTGTATTTGGGCTCAGTATTTTTCAAAAATTTCATTTTTCTGGCTCCTTTATACCCTACTATATAGTCCCCATAAGGTATAAAGAGGAATTCATCAGTATGTCCGTTTTTTGAGGTAAAGGCATCAAAATTTCAGCACAGCTACTGGTGCCTCTCCCCAAGCCCCTAAAGTTTCAAAAAAATCAGACTAGGGGTCCAGTTTTATGGGCCCATAAAGAAGGTGTCCCCACCCTCCATTGATTTCAATGGACAAGGGAAAATTGTTTAAAGAGACTGTATTCCCTTTAAATGCCTTCTGCAAGTCACAAGTGAACTCCTTCAAATCATCTCCTTCAAATCACAAGTTCACCTGGAATACATTTAAAGCCCTGTATATTCATCTATCCAGTGGTTCCAAAAAAAATCCCAATGGGGGATATGGGAGGACTTGGCTGCTTTGGATATCTGAAAAAACAATCTGATATATATCCATCTGAAATAATAGTTTAAAAACAATGATCAGCATATTTTTTTTCTGGCTCAGATGTACCAAAATGCACACCCCTAATTTCATCCATTAATTATTTGGTCTGGCAGTAGTTGTGAAAGTCTTCTGCCTGAGTGTAGCTTAAAAAAAGTGGAGTGGAAGAAATGATGCACTGTGAGTATCTTTATGTGAGGCAGTTATTTGTGGTGGAGGCTGTGCTCCAGGTTTTCACTTTTCTTGCCAACTGAGTCTTTTCTAGGTTCATGACTCCAAAGAAGGCTCACTAGAAGAATATGGCCAACTAGCCAACCCCTAAGCAACTTACTATCCAGCTATCATCAGGTGAGAAGGAGTCTCTCAATGACTTAATCATCATCTGAACTAAGGTTTTAGAATGGATGGCCAGGAAACCTTAGATGTCCACTAACTAAACTGAATGTTTGGCTCTGAAGTCTTACATTTTATATGAGCAAGTAAACTCACTTCTCATTACTCAGTAGGGTAAATGTGTTGGAGTCTGGCCTGATGGCACAGTGGGAGTAAAAATAGAATCATATGGGACTGAGGGTGGGTTGTTCTCAAGTGGCAACTGCAGGTTCCAGAAACAGTATTACAGCAACATTTGGGATGTCAGGTCTAGTGCATCTGACTTTAACCACAATTGAGGTGGAACAGTCATCCAGTGAGTGTGGTATTTACTCACAAAACACACTATGCAACAACCTTCATGACAAAGAATGGGACACTGGGCCTTGGGGAGACTATGTACCATGCTGTAAGGGCCCTGCTCTCAGCTGAGACCCCCTTAGTCAGTGGGATCCCCCCCTTGCATTAAACTAAATTGTTTTAATAGGCACTCCCTTTTAGAGCCTAAATGCCAGGGGATCTGAAGCTTAGGAAGTCTCATAAAAGCACCTAGGAACAGCCATGACACTGAAAGCCCAGGAATGAAGAAGGGTATACTGGAATTGTGCAATCTCTCCGAAGTCGTGGCATACTTGTTATCAAGAACAAAACACCTTTAACGCTAAGCTCCAAGATATGCTGAATACAATCTTATCCCTTGCTCCTGGGATAATTCATTAAGGCAATATGAACTACTAGAGGCAGATCCTGTTGTACCCAGGAATACAACGGGCGCTAGGATGCACACTTGCACTCTGGCCTTCCTGGGGGCTGGTTACCTGCAAATTATCCTGGCCACCCTTGGACTCTTGAGGCCCCGTTGCCAAACCTCAAGGCACATTCGTGACCCAGGGGTCACTAATCTCCAGCTGTGGCCTAGAAATCTCCTGGAATTGGAATATAGAGATAAGTTTCCCAGAGAAAAATGGTTGTTTTGGAGGCAGGACTCTACAATGACAACTCATCTCCAGGCTCCTGGAGATTAAAGGGCTTGCTTGGGAAGGGGGAACTCTGTGGCAGAGAGGTTGCAGGATGGGAGAGGTTGGGACCTGGGGATTTGCTGGAATTGCAGCTCATTTCCATGCAATAGAGATCAGTCCCCTTGGAAAAAAGCCCTGGCTTTAGATCCCATGGAGGTGCAGGTTCCAGGGGTGAAACAAAGAGGCTCCAGGTGGGAAACAAATAGAAATGCTGTGTGACAGTAATTGCTAATAACAATAAACATCAAATCTTTAAACTGCTCAAGAAGCAGTATACAAATTTGGTTAAGGGCTAAGTGGGCAGAGAGTGGGTGGGGCTGGTCTGGGTGAGGCCTTTCGATTGGGCCTTCACCAGGACACACAAAAGTTCTAGCCAGTCAGAAGGTGCAAAGCCAGTTGGAAAGCCCAATCATTGGGCCAAAGTTCTGACAGAGCCCGCCCACCCTGGGGCAATCTGGAGAAAATCACTACCAGTCTGCCCCTGACCACCGTAGGGAGAAGAGATCAGTAGGGCTGCCAAGGGGAGTGAGGCTTGGACAGACTGTGCCAGCCCTTTTCACCCCAAGGCTGCCCTAACTGTCATGTCCAAGTGTAACTTGCCTCAGAACACTGACAGAGCTGGCAGGAGGCTGTTGAGTGCTCCCCCTCACTTCAGCCCCGCTGCAAAGGAGCCTCTGACTTTTTTCAAGCTTGGCCTGGTAAATAATTCCTATAAACTCAAAGACATAAGTGGCCCAGAATTTCAAGTGTAGTTAGCTTTACAGGAAAGTAGACAGTGGGACTTTTGGGAAAACTAGGTGATCCACTTTTATTAGGCAACGACTTCAGCCTGCAGACAACAAGGACTGCAGCTGCCAGCTGTAGATCTCAGGCTTCAGAAGGGCAGACATCACCAGCCAAGCAACCAAGTGGATTCTGGGGCCACGTGCATGTTAGGGGAGAGATCTTTCCCTTTAGCCTAACTGCCTAGAGATAAGCTGTACTTCCAGGGGATTCTTGGACCCCACCTGGATGCTGGCATCCCTAAACCTCAGGGGGATACAATGCTACACAGTCACCTCTCCAAATTAGCCATTTTTGCCTGCAGAGCTGGTCTGTATATTCCGGAAATGAGCAGCAATTCCTGGCCCCACCTGGAGGTTTGCTGTCCCTGGTCTGAACATATCCCTTGAAGTCTGAAAGTGGGGCCTCAAAGTGTGTAATGCCCCCACAGCTACCTAGTACCCCCTGATCTATTTTAGGTCAAGAAAACATTGCAGAGAGGAAGTAAGGTTGCCAGATTGGTGTAGAGTCATCTTCTGGAATTCCACACTATCTAGGTGTACATAAACCTGACTAAGGTCAAGACTGCTGTGCACAGAGGGACCTCCTCTTAGGGTTGCCATCTTCCAAGTGAGGCTCTCTACCCCACATCCCTCATGGGGAGTCTGCTATGGGGAGAGGAAGGGAAGGCGAACATTCCAAATCACAGGTTATCGTCACCCATATCTCCACACCTATGCCCTCATTTGTCTCTACACCACCACAACCTCCCACACAACACACACATTCAACCCCATGCCCTTACAGACTGGACAACTCCTCCCCTTCCCCTTCCCACTGCCAAGCTCTAGTGCCTGTTGTATTCCTGGATTTAACGGGCTTTGCCTGTAGTAATTCATAAACTAGTCACAGTTCCTTCCTTCAATGAAAACAATTGATAGCAAAATTTGCTTAAAGAACTGAAAACTTTTCAGTCAGTATGTTCTTCAGTTCAGTTCAATATCAGAGTAAATCAAAAACAGTTGTATGTTACAATCAAACATGAAAGCACTGGTTGGCAAAGAACTTGCAGGGCATGCTCTGAGGCCAGCTCCTCATCCACACAGCAAATTTCTGAAACTGCCAGGAAGGTAGAGTCTGAGAGCTGAATCCTTGTTAGCCTTTCCTAGCTGAGAGCTCCCTCCTGATTGGGGCTAAACTATCCTCGCTGAGGGCCACGGCTTACTAATAAGTAAACATTCCCAGGACAGGGGCCATGATTTACTCATGAGTAAACATTCCCGGGGTAGAGGCTATTCCTGGCTATCTGCTTGCAATTTGACCTGATTGGCCCTCATTGGCAGAGTTCTCTCTCCCTATTGGCAGCATACTCCAAGGCAAGGCCAATCAGGCAGGGAGTGAGGTGGCTACATGCATGTTCAACTTTATAATGTTTAGTGATTTCCAGCTATACACAATTGCGTAACCCCCAAGGACTGCTAATCCAATCCAGTCATTGCTAAAGGCAGGCTAACATCTAAATCATGTTCCCGATAAAGTGTGTTGTTGTGTCTAGCTATGAGACCCTTCCCCATAAAAAGACCATCTCAACTCAGTGGAAGGCATGCCAGATTTGAGGATTCCTCTACAGCAGTTGTCCCCAACCTTTTTATCACCGGGGACCAGTCAACGTTTGACAAGTTTACTGAGGCCCAGGGGGGGTAGTCTTTTGCCAAGGGACGTCACCACTGCCACCTGAGCCCCTGCTCCGCTTGCTTTCCCACCGGTGCACCTGACTTCCTGCTGCCCCCTGGGGGGGCGCTGCCAGCAGCAGCTGCACAGTGCCACGCCGAGGGGGAGCCCCAGCCATGGTGTTCACTGGAGAGCACCAAAGGTGAGCTGGCGGCAGAGTGGCAGGGCAGCCTCTGAGGCAGCAGCCAAGGAAGAGTTTCGGACCGGTACCGACTGATCTGCGGACCGGTACCGGTCTCCGGACTGGGGGTTGGGGACCACTGCTCTACAGACCTCAAGCCCATGATTTCAGGTTATAGCTGTCTTCTCTAAAATTACCCAATTTCGTTTCCCCCCTCCCCTTTTTATCAAGTGCATGCATCTGTTGCTCATGTGTGAGCCTGTGGAATTAATGAAATTAGTTCTCAGGTGATTAGTGTAGGTTCTTTGCATTTTTACTTCTTTTATTTTCTATACAATATATCTGTTTGTGTTTAAAAAATCACTCTCCTTCAGTCTCTTCACAATTTTATTGTCTTTTTATTTAATTTTTTTTTTATTTGCTTATTGGATTTCTTACCTGCCAGTTTTGGAGCACTGACTAGTGGCAGGTTACAACATATAAAACATAAAAACGGCAAAGTAATAAAACCCCATTAAAACTCCATCAAAACCCCATCATACCACAGTACCAAAAATTAGCAAGATAGCAGTCAAAGCAATCCCCCGAACAGTACACCTGCCACAGGGGTGGCATAGGGCTATATCCAACACTTTCTACTCATGGTTTTCCAGGCTGATGACATAACTTCTGGGGGGGGGGGGCACAGATTTTACCCCAGCACTGGCCTCAACCATAGACCTGGCGGAAGAGCTCTGTCTTACAGGCCCTGCGGAAAGCCAGTTGCTCCCACAGGGCCCTCAGATCTTCTGGGAGCTCATTCCACCAGGACTGAAAGGGCCCTGACCCTGGTCGAGGCCAGGCATGCTTCCATGGGGCAGGGAATGACCAACATGTTGGCACCCGCAGAGTGCAAAGCTCTGCGGGCTGTATAAGGTGACAAGTGGTCCCTCAGATATGTGGGTCTCAGACTGCGAAGGGCCTTAAAGGTTAAAACTAAAACCTTGAACGGGATCTGGTCCGCAACTGGTAACCAATGCAGCTGCCTCAGTACAGGTTGGATGTGGGCCCTCCAAGGTGTTCCTGTGAGGACCTTAGTAGCTGCATTTTGTACCAGCTACAATTTCCGGGTCAAGGACAAGGGCAGGCCCATGTAGAGTGAGTTACAGAAATCAATTCTGGAGGTGACTGTCACATGGATCACCATAGCCAGGTTCTCAGAGGACAGATAGGGTGCTAGTAGCCTCGCCTGGTATAGATGGCATAATGTAAGGCAGGCTACCTTCCTGACCTGTGTTGTGTTCCTACCAAGATACACCCTGGTATACATATACCAAAGGTCTTGTATTACTCCTTTCGGGAACTGTTTTTAAAGCTAATTCCTGTATTTTGGATCCAGTTTGGGTAACAGTGCCCAACTTGCATCAGTTGTATTGGCAGTCACAGCAGCTGGGCTCCCAAATGGGTCAGGTGGGGATGTAGAAGAAGAAGAAGAAGAGTTGGTTCTTATATGCCGCTTTTCTCTACCCAAAGGAGGCTCAAAGTGGCTTACAGTCATTTTCCCTTTCCTCTCCCCACAACAGACAACCTATGAGGTAGATGAGGCTGTGAGAGCCCTGATATCACTGCTAGGTCAGAACACTTTTATCAACGCTGTGGCGAGCCCAAGGTGGCGAACCTAGCTAGCTGCAGGTGGGGGAGTGCAAAACTGAACCCGGCATGCCCGGTTAAAAGTCCGCACTTCTAATCATTACAACAAATTGGCTCTCCTACACCAAACTATCTAGATGTTCTAGTATCTGGGCCTAAAAAAACAACCTCAAGTGGGGATACCTGGCCTGCTGAAAGTTTCAACTTGAAACATTATCCTTGCAGGGAGCAGTCATTGGTCCCAGGGGATCACATCTTGCTTGCAACTAAAATTTGATATGGGAAGCATATGGATGTCTTCTTGCTATTATTTAGGGAGTCTGAGGTTAAAGAAAATAGTAAGGAAGGAAAAAAAAGTGGGAAGATTAAGTAGAAGTTTCTTGATCACATTTAGGCCAACAACCTGCCTACTCCCTTGTCTTGGCTTCGCCTCAGCTATCCATTTAAGTTGGGCCTACTGTCTGCACATGGGGATGCTTATTTTATGGATTTATATTGATTAACTTTTAAGATTTTAATTGTTTTTTTCTCTGAGATTTATCCCCTTTTATTGTAAGCTGCCCCGCAACCTTTTCTGAGAGGGGTGGCTGAGAAATCAAATGCATAAAAAAATAATTGTGGATATACTCTCTACATAGCAGTTGTCATTTAGAAGTAGCTGGAGAGAATGCCAGCTTTGATAAAATATTTAGAAGAACAAGAGAAGAATATAAGAGAAGCCATGTAGTCTCAAACCAGTGGCTCATCCAATCTACATCTCTATGTCACACAGTGACCCCAAATATATTTCAAAGTTCACCTAAATCCATTCATCAAACTGTTGAATTGTATTCTATTTCATTAAGAATTGAATTGCATTTCGAGAGACCTGATAAATCCCTGGCAATTTTTTCAGCTTTATATATTTTATTTTTACATTTTTCAGCTATTATATGCTGCTTGCAGGGCTGGGTGGTATAAAATAAATGATATATGTCCTGTGATCTTCTAATAAAAGAGACAATGTCTCTCTGATCCATATTTTGGAGAAAAGGAAGAACTGAAAGATATCTAGGCTCAAAAATTGCATTCAAAGGCTGCATGATACAGGGGGTCTACAGAACTGGGATCCTGAAAGATCCGTGATTGTTACACATGATGTGTTTGTGTTACACAGGTGAGGGCAATACGGGAAGGGAAAGCATTTATGAGTATTGTTGCTATTTCTTGTTTGTAGACTGGTGTCCCAATCAAGCAGTAGTTTTGAATACATTTTAAAGGTCTTGATAACATGCAAGAGATGATTCTTTAATTCCACTGAACTAAAACTCTTTGCTTATTAATATTATGCCAGTGCAAGTGTTGGAACTTATATCCTAACTGTGTTTAGGACTGCACATCAATTTGTTTTGACAATTAGACAAACTCCAATTATGTCTAACAGTTTAGTTACACTTCTCTCTGGTTGTGCACCCTTCTCTCTTTTTTTCTTTTCTTTTTCCTAAATGTGCTCACTAAAAGATGGCAACTGGTAAGATTCCAAAGATGTCCATTATAAAAGCAAAACTTTTATCAGAGGCCCCATTCCCCCCTTAAAGCAATCATTACAGTGGATTACAACAACAGCAGTTCAGCCTTGGGCTGCTGAAAAGCAAATAGGACATTAATTGCTGCATTTGAGTGCTTTCTACTGCACGATTATCTATAATAACATTACCATAAAGGCCCCATAAAAGGTGCAATACACTATTTCCTACCCACTAAGAAAATAAACGCTTTCACCTGCAAGTCATATCTGATATAATGTACTAGGGGATGTAAAAAAACAGAGTATAGCTTATTGCGGGTGGAGAAGATTGTTGCTTTGACACTGATGCTCACTTGTCTTAGGTAGCCAATTTGAGATGGCCTAGAAAGCATTAAAACAATCCTATGAAACTCACAACCAAGTCCTAGCAGGAGTCTACGTAGAAGCCCTGTACAGAGGTCTCTTCTAGATAACTGTATAGCTTTCTTTAATTGTGGTTCACCACAAAAACCTTAAGTGTGCCAACACACTATAGCAAGCATCTGATGGACTACGATATATAGGTGATGCACTGCAAACACTTTAGGGCTATCAGAAAGATAAGCACGCCAGTGTGATGGAATGGTTAAGAGATGGACTCTAATCTGGAGAACCAAGTTTGATTCCCCACTCTTCCACATGTAGCCAACTGAGTGACCTTGACCTAGTCACAGCTCTCTTAGAGCTGTTCTTGCAGAGCAGTTCTGTTAGAGCTCTCTCAGCCCCCCCCCCCCATTTCACAGGATGTCTGTTGTGGTGAGTGGAAGAGAAAGGTGTTTGGAAGCTGTTTTGGGACTCCTTTGGGTAGTCAAAAACAGAGTACAACCCTCCCAGATTTTCTTCATTTCTAAATAGCTTGGAACCAACATGTCTTCAAATGCCTTCACCCCATGTCAAATCACAAAGCATCAATTGTATTTTTGAACTGTTGCATCACACACTGCAAGTTCGTGATGTTGTCTGTTTTCTTCTTTCATCCCCTTCTCATCGGTTTATATATTCAACCAATCAGAACATCATAGGTTCCAACAAGGATTTTCCTGACTTCTCTTTCTTAAATTTAGGAGAAGTAATCACAGGACTATCTCCATAGGCTCGAGTGGCAACAAATCCATTCAGCTGTATCCAAATCGACCCAGCTGAATCAAAACTTCACTATAGGTGATTTGGATGAAAACAGTCCAAATCTTCTCCTTGCACATGCCTACTTGAAGTGTCTCCTGGCAAATATTAATGCAAAAAGTACCAAAACAAGATTAAAGATGAATATCAAGAAGACAAGAGTTCAATTCAACGTGTGATAAAGGAGCAGGAGCAGGAAATCTCTTCCCCAGGTTGTTGACAACCCTGCCCTTTGGCAGTGAGGCAAAAATCATGTTTTAGATATTTCTAAACATTTAGGGGGTAAATGAAAACCCAGATAAAAATGACACAATCTAACATAAAAATTGGAATGTAATATAGATATAAGTTATCAATAACATTTCCTTATCATTTGTATTTTGGGGGATGGGTGGGATCAACTACTTTTCAAATCAAGGACATCCTATATTTTTGTTCAACCCATCTGACAACTCTATTGTTCTTCCCACGATTTGATCCTCAGAACAATCCGCTGGGGCAGGTTAGGCTGATAGTGAATGACTGTCCCTAAGTTACTCTGTGAGATGCAAACCTGAGTGGAGATTTGAACTTGGTCTTCCAAGCTCCAGGTCTACACTCTCCACTATACCACATCAGTGGGCTTGGAGCTTGTGTTGTCCCTGATATCAGTTCTTGAACTCGTATTGTGATTTTTAAAAAGAAAGTTCTTCACATATGGGGGGATTGTGAAGCAAATTCAGGTTGCCTGCGACACTATAGTGTTTTCAACTTGATTGGAAGCATCAGCTCCTGGCCATTGCCAGAGGCAATATATGAGGCTTAATGGTCCAATGGTCTGAACCCACATACGAAAATCTATTCTCCTCTGTGCAGCATCCTGTGAGATCTCTCTATCTCACCAGCAGCTGCTGCAGTACAAATCATATTGTGTATAATGGCATGTCTGCCTTGGGGGATTTATGGGTATGCACTGCAGGCAATGGTGGTGTAGAGATGACGAAAGATCAGCCGGGATGCATACACATTTCGAATTGCTAGAAATCCCCACTGGGCCGTACTGCAAGAAAAATGAGAAAGTCTGCTAGCTGCTGCCAGCCCACACACTGGATGGTCTGTTTCTCTTTGCGATGAGGAAAGTAAAAGAACACTTAGTGGTGATGAAAAGAACTAAAAGAGCAGTCCTGGATGATCACTTTCTCTAGTGTTCCGAAGGATGACTCAGAGCCAGTGGGGGAGGACGGAGAACCTCTGAACTTTCACGTGTCACAGAAGAGCAGCTGAGAACAAAATGTATTTTGGGATGGGAAGAACTGGGTGGCTGATCTTTATGTGACACTGAATTTCTTTTTTAAAACCTCAAGGTTCTATAAGGAATCCTTTACCTCTTCGGAAATACTGTATGCACAAATACAGCATGATGTAGGTGAGGCTGAGAGAGCTATCATGATTGGCCCAAGGTCACCCAGCTAGCCTTATGTTGAGGAGTGGGAAATTGAACCTGGTTCTACAGATCAGAGGTCACCGCACTTTAACCATTACACCTTGCTGGCTTTCTTACCCAAGAGTCTCATGATTATGCAACATCCTCCCAAGGGAGGTGGTGTCTGGCCCACTCACTTCTGATATTCTAGAGGCAGTGAAAGATGGCTTTATTTAGGATTGCAACTTATCATGATATTAACATTTGGTTATTTATGTACTTTTATGATTTTATTTATATCGTAAGCCATCTTGAGCTTTATAGGGAAGAAAAGTGGCTAATAAGCATTTCAAAAAAATAGTTAAAGAAGAAGTATAAAGGTCATGGTTTCCAGGTAAAGGACTACTCCTGTGAGCCATACCTGGTGTGTAGATTCTGTGATAGTGCTTGAACGTGTTATGGTTGGTGAATAGCAATCAGAGCTGAAAATCCTGTAGTTTCGAAGATTATTGCTTGGCAGGGAAACCTATTCATTTCTGCAGTATGTTTATGTTTCTGTGGGGATATACTGTTGGAATAAACCTGCCACAACAGAAGTTGTCCTTACATCATTGCTACCTTTTCACAAATGTTTTGTCTGTGTGTGTGTCTGTTTGTGTTTTGAAATGTAGGTGAATCTGAATGTATGAATCGGAATATATCCAAAGGTGAGAGCGGTGATTCACAAAAGCTCATACCCTGCCACAAATTTTGTCAAGACTTTAAGGTGCTACTGGACTGTTACTCTTTTTGACTGTTAGTTGTCTAGTTCAGGGGTAGTCAAACTGCGGCCCTCCAGATGTCAATGGTCTACAATTCCCATGAGTCCCTGCCAGCGAATGGATATCTGGAGGGCCGCAGTTTGACTACCCCTGGTCTAGTTAGTCAAAAGTTCTATCAAAACAAATGGAAGTCAGAGATGATGTGCATTTCTGATTTTCTTTCATACTGACAGTGACCTGGAAGAACTGGTAACACACTGAGAATTTCTGAAGCACTTTGTTCAATCCCTATTAACCTTGTTTCTGAGTTTTGAGTCAGTTGTGTGTGTGTGTGATGTGTATGTGGGGGGGGGGGAATTGTACATAATTCCACAAACATTTGCTGACTCGAGTATTGACTAGAACAACATAAACCTCTGCAGTTATAAGGAGAATAAAAGGCAACATTGGTTTAATGAATAATATATTAAATGCTCATTAACTGCTCATGAAGCAAAATTGCCATTGTTGTTAGAAAGAAATTGCTCAACAGGTTGCTTATTTTGAACCAAATTGGCCATTATTTTATTTATTTATATTTATATCTTACCCTGAAGTGCCTGCTACTGTTATGAAACAACGAACAGGAAAGAGCCAAAAATAGTTACTGAGACAACCATGGTAATAATCCAGCATGACATTCTCTGCATTCTACATAGTCTGACCTAGAAAGGAGGCATAGGAAAGAGATCTATAGGTGATAAGTATTCAGTGTATATGCATAAATCCCTATCCTATCTTGTCTCAAAGTCTCAGAGTATGTTACAGTACATTCTTTGTCTCCTCAGAGCAATTATAAGATACTGACTTGCCAAAGGCTGCCCTGTAAGCTTTATGGCAGATAAAAGGTTTAAATCTGAGTCTTTGGGGAACTAGAGCAGGGAAGATAGGACATTTCCTTAGCCAACTGCTCAAGCATATTTTCAGATTCAAAGTATTTTTTCTCTGGCTGGTCAAATTTTTTCCTTCTCCCCCCCTCCCCCTGTATTAGAAGTTAACTCACTGTTTATATTCTTAAAAGGTTGCATTAACATTATAGGTGGTGTCCTTACCCACACACAAATATGTATATTTTGCTAAGTCATTGAGGGGGTCAAAGAGATTTCAAATTCTAGAACAGAATCATAGAATTGGAAGAGTCCATACTGGACATCTCATCTGGCCCCCTGCTCTGTGTAGGACCAGTCTAAAGCATCTGTGTTAAGCATCTGTCTAGCTGCTGCTTAAAGACCACCAGTGAGGGGAGCTCACCATCTCCCTTAAGCAACCAATTCCACTGCTGAACTACTCTGATAGTGAACATTCCACCCCCGGATATCTAGCTGATACCATTCTACACATAGTTTAAATCCATTACTGCGGGTCCCATCCTCTGCTGCCAAAAGAAACTGCTCCCTGCCCTCCTTCAAGTGGCAACCTTTCAAACATTTAAAGAGAGCAATCATGTCTCCTCTCAATCTCATCTTCTCCAAGCTGAACATTCCCAAGTCCCCAGATCACCTTCATTGCTCTGCAGCCTCTTCAACCTTTTTGAAGTGAGGCCTCCAGAACTGCACACTGTCCTCCAAGTGAGGTCTGACCAATGCAGTATAGTGGGATTATGACTTGCTGCAATTTTGATGTGATGTCTCTATTGATACAGCCCCAAGTCTCCATTTGCCTTTTTTACTACCACATCACACTGTCTGCTCATATTTAACTTAGTCTGCAAGTACCCCAAGATCACATTCACATACACTGCTCGCCAGAAGTGTATCTCCCATCCAGTATGTATGCTTATCATTTTTGTGACCCAGATGTAGAACTCTGTACGTCTTCTTATTGAATTCCATCTTGTTCTCATTTACCCACTTTTCCTACATGTTCAGATCTTGGTGAACTCTATCTTCCAGGGTGTACAATACTCTTAGCAATTTGGTGTCATCTGCAAATTTAATGAGGAATCCCTCTACCCCTCATCCAGATCCAGATCACTGATAAAAATGTTGAAAAGTACCAGACCCAGTACCAGACCCACCCCACTGCTCACTGCTCTCCAATGAAATATAATTGTCAACTACTCTTTGCATGTGGCTTTCTAACCAGTTCCCTATCCACTTAACTATCAGAAAATCCAGTCTGCAGTCCTCCAGTTTACCCATCAAAACATCATGGCGAACATTGTTCAAAGCTTTACTAAAATCCAGGTATTTCAAAGCACAGGAAAGGGAATGGAGATCGATCATGACAAAAATGAAAAACAACCATTTAAATCCTTATGGAATTAAAGCACTGGAACAGCTCCAAAAACACCAGGTAGAATTTTAAGAAAATATAACTCTGCCAGTTTTAAAAAATGACCTCAATAATGCCAAAATATAAACTGCAATTTATTTAAAAATTACAAAGGAATTTATTTCAAGGTTGAAGAATACACAGATGGACAGCATGTTCCTGAGGGCTGCTGAGGTGGCATAAAAGTGAAACTTGGGGAGACAAAGAAAGAAAGAAAGAAAGAAAGAAAGAAAGAAAGAAAGAAAGAAAGAAAGAAAGAAAGAAAGAAAGAAAGAAAGAAAGAAAGAAAGAAAGAAAGAAAGAAAGAAAGAAAGAAAACAAGTGTCCTTTTCCTTAAAAGACGTTGTCTTTGACATTGCTAGTATGAAACATTAAAATAAAACAAATATCTGCATAGATTAAAGGAACAAAAGAAACGAAAACCATTAAATCATTAAAATAATTATAGATTGCTTAGATAAAGAATTGGCATCCTTATCCATGGTTCCTATATATAATTGGGAAACTGCCCTGGAGTGGGGGGGTGGAGCGTGTCCAGCCTCTCGCCTGTGCACACATAGAGCCATTACAGAACTGGAGCTGTCGCCTCGGGATGCCATGATAACCAGGGCGGCGCCCAATACAAGAAGGCGGTGGGTTCCTGTGCCAACTGCCACTGGAGAGAAGGGCCGGGTGGAGAACGCCAGCTGCTGCCTCCCCCAGCCAGGATGGGCGGTGGCTTACACCAGCCATTGCTAGGTACCATGCCACATGGGCTACACTGCCGAAGGGCTGCCCACCCCCGCAAATCCTGCACTCCGTGCCGCCGCATCACCAGGATCAGGTCTGACCAAATTGCTCTCCTCGAGGAGGCCACACTTCCGGCAGCCCTCGGCAGCTGCAGCCACCCCATCCTCTGTGCCACCACACCCGCTGCCCCTGCATGCACAGAGCCCTACCACCACCCCCGTGTCCTACATCACTACCTGCCCCGCAGCCTGCATACCCCCCGCACTGCACCAGCTCCAGCTGCCGCCTTTGTGATGCCGCCCACCGTGGCGACGCCTCTCCACCCCTCCGTGGTCATCCCCCTCCACACTCCCACTAGCACCCACTGCTTTCTGTCATGCAGCGGGCTTATTTATTATAACTATGAAACACCTCATTTCTTTTAATTATTGAAAAAAGAAATTTGCAAATCTACAAATTAAATTATTTTATTTACTGGAGGAGAGGTAGATATCACCAAGAGTCATGGTGGGGTTGGTGCAGCAAGGTACATCCTATAAATGAGTAACATTGGACACATTTCATCATCTGTTTTTTTATAACTGTGCAATTATCTGCGTCTGTTTGAGCACAAGAACAGTCCACAAATTCACGAGCACACAGCAAAGGCACATAGAGACATCTAAATGGTAAACCTCAAACAAAAATCCTCACACTATTTTTAAACAATGTATGTCTTTAAAAAGTAGAGGAATGGGTAGTGGCAGATGACTGCAGCCAAATCCACACAATGTATGTCTTTAAAAAGTAGAAGAATAGGTAGTGGCAGATGACTGCAGCTAAATCCATAATCCATTAATTACACATCACAAAAACAGAGAATAGTCAATAAAGTGTAATAAACCTCAGTTAGCTTGCAACTTTATTTCACTGCAGCTGATTGAAACCTGTCCATATTTTTACAACTAGCCAGACTTTCAGTACACAGGCTATTTGAATTTCTTCCGTTCACGTCACAACAGATTATAATCAGGTAAGAAAATATAACATTGGCTTCAGTTCATCTTGCCTTCACTTCTCCTACCAATCCACACAGGGCATAAGCTTATTCTCCTACAGATTTATCCATATGCATTTCAAGATGGTTAGCTTTGATTACTTAATCTGCTTCATCTGCAACCAAATTCGGAACCAATTATCCAAGCTTTTTAATGTCCCTAAAAATGAACATATATCTCTCTCTATCATGAGCAACCTCAACCTCAATGCTTATTTTGCTTTCAGGGATCACGAGTCATGTTTGCAAAATGAACATGACTGGCATTTTGAAGTCAGGAGGTTACCTTTCTGTCCTACTTCCAGTAGAATCAGCAGCTTCAGGCTAGATATGGGCTAGATAAAAATAGTATTAGACAGTTCTATAGGTAAGAATGCATGTTTCATACTCAGATTAAAAGAACAACTGCAGTCTACAACTGTCTGTCTACAAATGCTAAGAACAGTGAACATGTCACGTGCTGATGACAAAAGATATGAGGAAAATGATGAGAACATCTCCCATTAATTGGGTGATTCCCATATTTAGCCACACCCTTTCCCCGTCACAAGAAATAACATGTCTAACCCCACCGCCATGGAATGTTACTTGACAAGTCCTGACTCCTTCCACATCATCGGATGTACTTTCTCCAACACCAACCACTGTGACATCATCGAATTTCCGCCTGCCACAGCCCACCCTGGAAATGGGTGAACCACCAATGGTAATTCCTGAAAATGTCAATATAACCTTTTTAGCAACACACAAAGTTTCTCATGAGTGCAAATGGTCTGGCACTCACCATGGTGTAGGTGATTTTAGGAAAGAAGCCATTTCTGGGAGCAGACATGTGCTAAGGCTGTCAGTGAAAACATGGAAACTCCTGTCAGGCCCCTGGCATTTGCCAACCTGCCACCACTGGTGGGGCCTATCTTTAAAAGGTGTTATATCCGCAGTTCTGAGGGTGAAGGATTTATTCCTACAAAGCTTCACTTTCCTGCACCGCTGTTTGATGACAAGCCTTGGAATAGTTCTGATGATGAAGGAGCATCACAAACATGATGTATAGAATTAAGGTTTACAAAATATGGCACAAGCTGTTGGAAAATCCTCCAGATACCCAGGACCTGATTTCAACAGAGAACTCTCAGACAACGGTAATTTGGAAAATAGAAGGGAATGGGGCAGAAAGCAACTGTGTATGGAATACAAACTATCCAAAGAGCTTTGAAGTAAAAAGTAAAAGGGGCACTTTATTTTCTAGTATCCATCAGCAATGAGTCATGTCTTCCTCAGTTAATTTGCACAGGACCTACAGTGAAACTTCCAAATGTTATTCTGGGAGATAATATTCCTGTATAGGTATGACCTCCAGTGATTGGAGGTTGTGTGTGTGTGTGGTGATGGGGTCATGTCAAGCATTGGATAAGCCTGAAAAAACTTAAAATGCATTTTAAAACTCTTTAAATAGGAATAACCACCAGTGGGTATGAGTCCCTGTGAAAGGCTCATCTCTATGAAAAACCTTCAACACATAGAAATTGATGAGGATATAGACTTTATTCCACCTTAGAAATGTAAAGCATGAGGAATATTATAAGAGCCATGGTGTCTGACATTTTAAAAAACTGCATTAGCAAATATTTATACAATTCATGTGCGGTATGTACTCTTCAAGGACTGAAAAAATGGTGAACAGAAAAGTTAAATTTGTTTGTGATTATATGTGTATACGACCCCTACTCTCCGGCTTTTGACCTTAATTGCCTATTCCTTGAAATGCTTGGTTCTCACCTAAGAAAATATGGATCAAATTTTAGACTTATTAAATACATTAAAATAGGAGATGCAGTAGACTCTCAGAAGATTCTTGATGTTTATTTGAAAAATTCTGATAAGAAAATGTTAAAACATGTGCAAGGCTATTTTAAAGAGAAATATTATAGGACCTTTTTTTATTCACCAGTAAAATAATCAAATAAATGGTGCTACAGTATGGTAATTCAATAAACAGAAATTACAGCTCCTTTTACTGCCTGTGAATAAAATAAACTGAAAATAAAAGAACCATTTTGAAATTCAATGCTGTTTTTGCTTGTCCAGGCATGTCCCTTGAAAAGAAAGGAGGGTGAGGCTGGGGGTGGGGAGGAGGGGGATTGCATAAATTAAACCATTCTCCTTTTGTTTCCATTTACAGCCAGTTTGGTGTCTGTGTGTTGTTTTTGATTTACTGAATACTTTTGTCTGGACAGGTTTGACGATCCTTTCATACAGGTCTGTTGCCAGGAGCACTGCTCTGTGGCTTTGGAGGCAGATTCACAAGAAGAGGCAGACTTTTTAGGTTGGTAGCACAATTGCTGCAGGTATCTCAGGTTTGAGCCGCTTTTAGGTGAGTAATGCTGTGAATGGAGATAAATTTCTGGCATGAACCCATGCCCAGTAAATGTTATTGTTAACATATTCCACCCGGCATTTTGTCACAAACACCACAAAAATATTGTGCAATTTGAATTTAAATATATCTTTGGTTGTGAGCGTGTGTGTATATAATGCTCCACTGTTGTATATTTCTTTAGCATGGCTGCCATGAGGTTTTGATGAATCCACATTATCACTACCACTTTTTGGAGCTCTTATCTTGCCTGAACTAAATAGGAAGCAGCCAACAGTAAAAATCTGATTTCTGCTAAATAAGTAGTCAGTTTAAAAATAAAGACCCCCCTCCCCACATAACACAGAATGAAATAACAAACTGATTTAAAAAACAGGAAAGTAAAAAGTGACTACTCTGAGTTCGGTGGGGGGAACATTCCCCCACTGAACTGGTCTGGACCTATGGGCTGGGTTACCATCAATATGCCAATGACATCCAGCTCTATCTCCTGATGCGGGGGGCATCAACCCCTGGTGTGCGGCCCAATGCTGGGCTGCGAAGGCCACGGTACCGGGCCGCCGGCAGCCGCGCCTGCCTCACCTTGCCCACAGTGAGAAGGAAGGGAAGAGGCAGGCGCAGCCGGCAGCATGCCAGTGACGCAAACGCGCATGCGCGCAGTTGCCACGCATGTGCGTTAGCGCCCCCTGGTGGCAAAAATGTGCATGTGTGGCAACTGCGTGCATGTGTGGCAACTGCGCGTGCGCGTTTGCGCAGCACCCGGGCCATCGGCTCTCCCCTCACCCCAGAGGTGGTCCCTGACCTGAGAAAGGTTGGGGACCGCTGTCCTAATGTATTGCTCATCCAACTTTTTCTTGGATACATTCACCAGTTGGGTCAAATGCATGGTCTGGGTCCGGCATACCTGAAGGACCACCTATCTCCTTATGACCCTAGCAGGGCATTACACTCTGCAAATCTAAACAGGGTAGTGATCCCCAGCCCAAGAGAGGTCTGCCTAGCCTCAACCAGGGCCAGGGCCTTCTTGGTCCTGGTCCTGGTCCTGACCTGGTGGAATGAGCTCCCTATTAGAGCTCTTGCAGTTCCATGGGGTCCTCAAGGCAGAGCTCTTCCACCAGGCATTTGGTTGAAGCTGGGTAGCACTACATCAATTCGGCTCCTCCCTCAAACCACTCCACCTTTGTTGGGAACTGGTGTTTCCAGCCACTGTATGGCAGAGGGGTGGAGGTTGGCTGGGTTTGTATGTTTGGTTATAAATTGTATTTTTCATTGTTGTGAACCACCTCATTAATTAAGTGATTGATTAATTAATAGAACTGTGATCAGTAGAAAATATCCAGCCATAAACTGTGGGAAGCCTGGCGTGAAAAAAGGCAAAATTTAAACAGCATTGTCCCAGGGATTAAATTTCTTTAAAAAGTGCCCACCTACCAAGCTAAAGTACACCACAAACATAATCAGATGTTTCAGTGGCCAACGGAATTCTTGCAGCCAAATCATCAAGTTAGGGGAAAAAAACATGTTGAGCACATGACGTTAATGCCTTCCTCAAACTACATGCAAAAAATATTGTTAAAAAGATACCTGATTGATTTGAAGACCTTCCTGCAGACATAGTGTTTTTTAGTTTTCCCCCAACACTACAAATGAAACATCCAAAAATGTGCATTTGACCCAACTATTTCTAAATTAAATTATTTCCATTATCTCCATGCATCATTTGCCCCAGTTACTTTTAAATTAATTGCTTCCCAGTATCTCCATGTGGCATTTGCCTCATCTAATGATAAATTAAATTCTTCCCAGTTTTTCTATTCAGCATTTGCCCCAGCTACATCTGAATTAAATTCTTCCCAGTATCTATTATGTTATCCATCACCAAAAAGTAAAATACGTGCCTGGGGAACTTACCTAGGTAAAAGATCTGGCTTTCTTCAGTATCAGGGTAGGCTTTGAAAGGCCAGGGCCACACCAAGGCCAATCCTTTTAAATCTCTGGTTCCATTATGTATAAAGGTACTCTATGACTGGTCACTTCATTCAGGAGGTTTGCTGGAGCAATGAAAAAACCCTAAAACTAAAAGATAAATCCCGCGTGACTATGGAATCTGGTCACTGCCAGCCATGTTTTTCGGCAACCATGGTTTACTCTTAGATATGTGATGTTCCTCATTTATATTTATATATCTATATTAGCTATAGATATATAAACAAACACCTGGCCATCCCTACCACACCCACACAAGCTCCGTTGTGAATATAAGAGGCCAAAATATGGAGATAACGGGACTGTGCTAACTATCCTTGCAGTTTGCAAACTGATAAATTTCAATGGTGCAATCCTCCTGCCCCACCAACTCTGGTCTTATCATCCTTTTCATGGGACATGGGCAAGAAAAAACAGCCCTGGATTTCACAATGGTTCCCTTATTTATATGGTGTTTTTTTTTTTACAGGTAGTAAAAATTCTTGAATTAACCATACTGTAACACTAAGTTTTTTGTTTTTTTTGTATTTTGCTGACAAATAAAAAAGGTTCTGTAATATTTCTCTTTAATATAGACTTGCACGTTTTAACATTTTCTTATCAGTCTTTCAAAAAAAAAAAGAAAGGAAAGGAAAGGAAAAAAAAAGAAAGAAACCAACACATCAAAAATCTGTAAGGAGTCTACTGTATCTCCCATTTTATTTAATAAATTGAAAACCTGATCCATATTTTCTTGGGTGAAAACCAAGCATTTCAAGGAATAGGCAAACAAGATCACCAGCAGGAGAGTAGGGGTCGTATACACATTTAATCACGTACAAACTTAACTTTTCTGTCCACCATTTTTCAAATCAGGTATGGAAATAATGTGCTGCTTGTGCTGGTGCTTAGAGAGTACATCCCATATACAAATCATATAAATATTTGTTCATGCATAGTTTGAAAATGCAAGACACTATGGCTCTTTAAATATTCCTCATGGCCGCTTTACATTTCCAAGGTGGTATCAAGTCTCTGACAGTTTTCATGTACGTAAGGCTTCTCACACAGATGAGCCTTTTGCAGGAGCTCATACCCACCAATCCTATTGTAGCTGGTGGTTGGTTATTCCTGTTAAAAAAGGTTTAAGAACACATTTAAGTTTTTTTCAAGCTTGTCAAATGCTTAACATGACCCCCCAACCCCACCCCACCCCATTCACAAGCCCCTAAAAAGTGGGGGTCATACCTGTATTGGAATATGTTCTGCTGAAATAACATTTGGAAGGTTCTCTGTAGGACCAGTGCTAGTTAACTGAGGAGGTTTTGACACATTGCCAGTTGATGCTAGAAAATAAAGAACACATATTACTGTTTACTTCAAAGCTCTATGCATAGTTTGTATTCCATCCCAGTTGCTTGCTGCTGCTTTCCTTCCATTTTCCAAATTTTCTTTTTCTGGGAGTTGAAATCAGGTCCTGGGAATCTGGAGGATTTTCCAACAGCCTGTGACATATTTTGAAAAACTCACTTCTAGACAACATGTCTGCAGTTGCTCCTTTGTTATCTAAACTACTCCAGGTATCATTGTCAAACACTGGTGAGGGAAGATGAGGCTTTGTATGAACAATGTTTTTTTTATCCACAGGACTGCTGATATGATGTCTTTTAAAGTTAGGCCTCACCAATAGTGTCAAGCCGGCAAATACCAGGGGCCTGACATGAGTGTCCATACTCTCACGACTCACGCCTAAGCACGTCTACTAGCACAAATTACTTCTTTCCTAAAACCACCTACTCCATGGCGGACTCCAGATCACTTGCGATTGGTCATGAGTGACAGGGCAGGTTGCGAGAAGAGTCATATGACTGTAAGGCATTCTTATTTGTGGTTCACCCATTTTTGGAGTGGGCGCAGAGGGTGTAAGTTCAATGATACCACCATGGTGGTGTTGAAGAAAATACATCCAGTATGTGGAAAGGGGAAGGACTTGTTAAGTAACATAGCATGATGGTGCGGATGAAATGAGATTAAACACAAGCTTTCTGGTGATGGGGAAATGGTGTAGTTGAACACTGAAATACCTAATTAATATACAAGGTTTCACCAACATTTCTGGTGATGCAGAAAGATAGTGGCCTAGCCACATCACGTCTGGTAGTGCAGTAGGGGAAGGGATGATCTATGCACATCACTTTTCATGGCATGGCAGGGGGAGGGGAATGGCTGGTTAATGTCATTTCCTGTGATGCATTTCCTGTCATTTCCTGTGATCCAATATGCACCACATCTGTTGATGTGGCAGGGTGGGTGGTCTGTTGACATCACTTCTTGTGATGTGGAAAGGTGGGCATAGCAGGATGATGCCACTTTCAGTGATATAAGAGATACAGCCTAATATGCAAATATCTAATATTCAATGTAGGACCATAGTTTTTTTTTAATTCATGTGATGAACCTGCTGAATTTTTTTTTCAGAAAGTAAAAAAAAAACTTTTACAGAAAGTTTTTAAACATAATAAGAAGAAATAAAAATATGGAACTTGATCAATTTGGTTTTCAATTAACAAGTATTTCTAAACATCATGTCCATTGCAATCATTTCAGAGAGACATTTAATCCAACATGGGTGCATGTCCTTCTATAGTAATGCCTTACAGAGGTAATTTTGGTTTTTGTTCCCTCTTGAACCTGCCATTGCCATTACTATACCTATACCAAGATAGGAAAGGATGTCATTTCATTATTTGGAAATAATCATCAAAAGTTAGTTTTGACTTATGGAAAATACATAAAAGCACATCATTTTGGGCTTTGTTTGTGTTAATGTTTTTCTGTGTGAGAGAAGAATTTTTATTTTCAATGTTTATTTGTATTATAGATTTGCTTTTGTAATCACATTACACATCAACTAGGATTCCACTTCTCATCCTTATTATCTTGCTTGGTTACAAGTAGGTGAATAATAGAAAAAGGTATCTCCCTTGGCAACCAATTATTTGATTTACTAACTGCAGGATTCAGAAATAATTTAACAGGTTGATTGCTCTTTCATCTTCCTTTGCACTCAGTCCAAATCCATAATAATTTCAAAGTTCTAAAGGAATGTCTTTGATTGTCATAAGGACAAAATGGCAGAGCAAAGTTGAAGGAGAATAAAATAGTAATCAAGAAATACATTTAGAGGTTTGGTTTTAAATATATCTTCCATAAAGAAACTTTTTGATTTATTTAATCCTTTATATATTTACCTGGTTACCTATGGCTCAAGGAGATATTTCCCATACTACTAAATGTGAGGCTTAGATATTGATACTCTAAGACAGTGGTCCCCAACCTTTTTATCATCAGGGACCATTCAACGCTTGGGAATTTTACCGGGGGGGGGGTAGTCTTTTACCGGGGGGGGGGTAGTCTTTTGCCGAAGGATGTCACTGCCGCCATCTGAACCCTGCTCTGCTTGCTTTCCCACTGGTGCCCCTGACTTCCTGCCGCCCGCTGGGGGGCGCTGCCAGCATCAGCTGCGCAGTGCCATGCTGAGGGGGAGCCCCAGCCATGGTGGCCGCTGGAGAGCACCAAAGATGAGCCAGTGGCAGGGCAGCCCCAAGGCAGCAGTCAGGGAGGAGGACGAGGAGTAGCCACGGCCCGGTACTGACTGATCTACGGCCTGGTACCGGTCCCTGGACCGGGGTTTGGAGACCACTGCTCTAAGAAACCAGGCTTTTGCTTTAGAATCTGGATTTAACATGATTTATCCAGAACTACTGATAACAGGATCATGGCTGCAATAAACTTTGACAAGTTGTCAAATTAATAATGCAGGCCTCAAAAACATGATCCTAACAATACTGAAGTAACACAACATAAATGTATGCTGTTAGTAAAGGTAAAGGTATCCCCTGTGCAAGCACCGAGTCATGTCTGACCCTTGGGGTGACGCCCTCTAGCGTTTTCATGGCAGACTCAATACGGGGTGGTTTGCCAGTGCCTTCCCCAGTCATGACCGTTTACCCCCCAGCAAGCTGGGTACTCATTTTACCGACCTCGGGAGGATGGAAGGCTGAGTCAACCTTGAGCCGGCTGCTGGGATTGAACTCCCAGCCTTATGGGCAAAGCTTTCAGACGGCTGCCTTACCACTCTGCGCCACAAGAGGCTCTTGTATGCTGTTAGAGTGGAACATAAATCCCACAGAACTGTCAGTTTGAACAAGTACTTCTTGTGTTACTGTATTAGAGCCACAACCATGTCCAAATACAGACCTGAATTCTTAGAATCCCCCTTTCAGTGATTTGGATAGAAACTGGAACCCAAACAACAGGGTATAAAAATAATATGCTGTTGACCATGCAACGAAAGGCAGTTAAATACTAGTATTTAGGCCTTGCCAATCCTGAGGTTTCAGATGCCTACCAGTTACATGTTGCACATAGCAGAGAGCCTTGGAGTCTTGAGCACACACCATATATGGTGGGAATGGCCAAACTGTGGCTCTCTGGATGTTTGTGTACTACATATCCTATGAGCCCCTGCCAATGCATAGGAACTGTAGCCCATGGATACCTGGAGAGCCACAGTCTGGCTACCGCTTATCCATGACATCTCAGTTGCATTCCCAGAGTCTTTCAGAATGGTATAATTTCAGCATTATTTATCTCATCTCATTCTCTTTCCTTAACCCATTATATATTTTAGCAACATTTTTTGTTTAGAACAGTGTTTCCTTTCTTGCATGTGTCCCCCCCCCCCCCATTATCTGAGTGCATCTGCTGTCTCAACTTGGCAGCAGGAAACCATTCCCAATGGAGGATGGAGAAGTGCTTATTCTAGACACAATTTCAGTGACAGTAAAGGTCAGAATTTGCAGACGGCTTGTGGGTAGGGAATTCTAGAACCTGAATTTCGTGTTCAGGGAAAATAAAAATATCAGTTTAATAAAATGATTCAATAGTGCAGGCAAACAGCATGGAATAGAATATTTGTACTCATCCTTAAAACAACAATAACTACGAACTTCAGGAATACCAGGGTTGTTGTTAGTTGCAAAGTCATGTCCGACCCATCGCGACCCCATGGACAATGATCCTCCAGGCCTTCCTGTTCTCAACCATTCCACGGAGTCCATTAAAGTTCGCAGCGACTGTTTCAGTGACTCCATCCAGCCACCTCATTCTCTGTCATCCCCTTCAATATATATTGGATTCTGGGGCTCAGTTCATGCATACTTGGTTTTCCCAGTCTAGGACACTTGTGTGGCTTTAAATAGCTGATTTAATCTCATGACAACTCAGTGTAACAGTTACATAGAAAATGGTAATAACTCCAAAGAGAAGATGGAGAAGATAATAGTGCACAGCTCTTCAAAGATAATATTAAAAAGGGAGAAAAACTCTTTTTCATATCCAAACCACGTCTAGTGTAGCTTATTGCTTTCTTTCACTTTATGCAGGCTTTGCTACATATTAATTTTCTATAACAATCTTTGATTGCATGCCAAATACTTTCTTCATACTGTTTCATTTATATATCTTCTAATTTGCTATTTGTCACAGGCATCTTCCCACAAATGAAGATATAAGAAAATAAATACCAGTTTAACTAGGGTTGCTGACTCTGGGTTGGGAAATTCCAGGAGATTTGAGGATATAGCCTGGGGAGGACAGAGTTTGGGGACCTCAGCAGGACATAGTGCCATAGAATCTTCATCTAGGCCAGGTGAATGTTTCCAGTCTGGGTTTAGGCCTTGTTATAGAACTGAGACAGGCTTAGTCACCCTGGTGCATGACTTGCACAGGGAGATGGACAGAGGGTATACAACTCTGTTGGTTCTTCTGTATCTCTCAGTACCATTAATCATTGTATCCTTCTAAAACACCAATCTGGGTTTGTATTGGGAGACACTGTTCTGCAATGGTTCCAGTCCTACCTAAGTCTATAATTCAGAAGGTGGTGCTGTAGGGATTTATGCTCAGACCCTTGGTTGTTGGGGTCTTGCAATATTCCATCTTATCCCCCATGCTTTCTAATATTGATATGAAATTGCTGGGTGAGGTAATCAGGAAATTTCAGTTGGCTTTCCCCAATAAATGTTTTGCCCGTCTGCACATAAAACATTCGCAAGGGGTTACAGGTTCCATTCCCTTCCCCAAATGTGCCCCCCCCCCACTATTTCACTGATGCTGCTTAACATCAATCAACCCCACCCAACTATGGAGTAATAGGAATGACCCTCCATCAGCTTATGTTGTCTCATAGTGCTCATGATTTCCCTTACCCATCAGCAATGTGCCCAGTTCCTGATAAAACTAGCTATGGCCTAATCTCTCAAGAGCAAAGCCCATTGGAAGAATTATGCACCCTGTAGAAACTTTATGGAGATAAATAAAGACCCTCCAACAGGTCAATTGTAGGGGAACCCCAACATTTTGCTTAGCCCTCAATTAACTGACTAATACTCAGGGCTCGGTGCTCGGTCTGGTACTTTTTAACATATTTATTAATGATCTAGATGAGGGGGTAGAAGGACTACTCATCAAGTTTTCAGATGACACCAAATTGGGAAGACTGGCAAATACTCCAGAAGATAGAGACAGAGTTCAACGAGATCTGAACACAATGGAAAAATGGGCAAATGAGAACAAGATGCAATTTAATAAAGATAAGTGTAAAGTTCTGCATCTGGGTCAGAAAAATGAAAGGCATGCCTACTGGCTGGGGGATACGCTTCTAGGTAACACTGTGTGTGAACGAGACCTTGGGGTACTTGTGGTTTGTAAACTAAACATGAGCAGGCAGTATGATGCAGCGGTAAAAAAGGTGAAGGCCATTTTGGTCTGTATCAACAGGGGCATCACATCAAAATTACAAGATGTCATAGTCCCTTTGCATACGGCACTGGTCAGACCACACCTGGAGTACTGTGTGCAGTTCTGGAGGCCTCATTTCAAGAAGGACGTAGATAAAATTGAAAGGGTACAGAGGAGAGCGACGAGGATGATCTGGGGCCAAGGAACCAAGCCCTATGAAGATAGGTTGAGGGACTTGGGAATGTTCAGCCTGGAGAAAAGGAGGTTGAGAGGGGACATGATAGCCCTCTTTCAGTATTTGAAAGGTTGTCACTTGGAGGAGGGCAGGATGCTGTTTCTGTTGGCTGCAGAGGAGAGGACACGCAGTAATGGGTTTAAACTACAAGTACAACGATATAGGCTAGATATCAGGAAAAAGATTTTCACAGTCAGAGTAGTTCAGCAGTGGAATAGGCTGCCTAAGGAGGTGGTGAGCTCCCCCTCCCTGGCAGTCTTCAAAGGTTGGATACAAACTTTTCTTCGATGCTTTAGGATGCTTTGGGCTGTTCCTGCGTTGAGCAGGGGGTTGGACTAGATGGCCTGTATGGCCCCTTCCAACTCTATGATTCTATGATGCTGTGAGGCTCACAGGATGGTGGCTGGGACAGCAGCACATGACAAATGCTTTTATGAAAGAGGCAACGTATGTTTATAAGGCCTCCGGGCCATCTCCTTTAGCTGGGTAATTACCAGTTCCACCAACATCAACCTGTGTCTTATTTGAAGGGATGCTGTATTTTCTGACACTACACCTGATTTTAACATCTATGAATGTCCTCATCTTTGTTGTCTTCACCCAACCTTCCAAGGTAAATTGCTTTATGAAAACCCAGAACAGCCACTAAATTGCTTTGCTTTTATTCCTTCTCCATTTATGCTGAGATAGATGAGAGATAATTTTAGCCAAAGTCAGTTTTAAACAAACTCAGATGTGGAATTTGAAGTTCCCTCTTGTATAGAAGTAATGGAACACAAAAAACATGTTCTTACTATATGTCCTCTTTTAAAAGAAATAAATGCCAGAAATATAACAGGCTTCAGTTATACTTCCCTGTTTTGTTTTTAATCTAATCTATATCCCTTTTCATCTGCAGAATTTGGGGGTGGGAAACAATCTGTAACAGTGGGTTCGCTGTTAAAATAACAGGCTAAAGTAAGGTGACCAGATTTTACATTGGTAATATGCTCCTGGCATTCTTGGAGGAAACTTCGGCACTCGATCCAGATCAGTCTGGCTTCCGCCCTGGCCACGGGGTGGAGACGGTTTTGGTCGCCCTGCTGGATGAACTCCATCATTGGGGCACTTTATGAAATCTCCAGATGATTATGAGCATTTTGCCAATGTGATAGTATGACTACTACTATGACAGTATATTGGAAGAGCAACCACTGATGAAGATAAAACAGAAAGCGGGTCACTTAACCTAGGATCCCGTTTTGGTTGACTCTTTATGACTTTATGTTATAACCTTTTCACCTATAAACATAGAAAAGACTACTATATCACTGTACCCCGTGATTTCCTTTTTTCCACATTGAGGAATCCACAGTTCTATACTTGATGGATGACCTCCATTGCCAGCTGAATAGAGGTGGGTCAGCCGTGTTGGTCCTTTTAGACCTACCGGCGGCCTTTGACATCGTGGACCATGAACTGTTGGTCCATTGCCTGGCTGGTACGGGGATACGGGGCACAGCCTTGTGCTGGATATGCTCCATCCTCCAGAACTGGTCCCAGAGGGTTGCTGTGGGGGAAGAGTTATCGCGGCCCTATAGACTCCCTTGCGGGGTCCCTCAGGGTGCGGTCCTCTCCTGCACATTGTTTAACATCTTAATGTATCCTCTGGCCCAGCTGGTATGGAGCTTTGGGCTGGGTTGACATCAGTACGCTGATGACACCCAGCTCTATCTCTAAAGGACGGCCACCTGGACTCTCCCCCGGAACCATTTGCCAGATGTTTGGAAGCAGTGTCTGAATGGTTCGAGCAGAGTTGCCTGAAACTGAACCCCTCCAAGTCAGAGGTCCTGTGGCTGGGGGGAAGGGGGCGGGAACAGGCAGCGCATCTACCCACCCTAGCAGGGGTGCAACTTACCATCGTGCCCCAAGCTAGGAATTTGGGTGTGACCATTGATGCCTCCCTAACTAGGGAGGCACAGGTCAAGTAGCGGACCAGGCATTTTTCTATCTTCACCAGGCCTGGCTACTAGCGCCCTACTTGTCCCCTGACCACTTGGCCACAGCGATCCATGTGACAGTCACCTCCAGAATAGATTTCTGTAACTCGCTCTACGCAAGCCTACCCTTGTCCCTGACCCGGAAACTACAGCTGGTGCAAAATGCAGCTGCCAGGGTCCTCACTGGAACATCTTGGAGGGCCCACATCCAGCCAGATCCGGTTCAAGGTTTGGTTTTAACCTTCAAGGTCATACGCGGGTTGGGACCCACATACCTGAGGGACCTCCTACCGTTCTATGCCCCCTGCAGGGTCTTACGCTTTGCGGGTGAGAACCTGTTGGTCGTCCCCGGCCCGAAGGAAGCACGCCTAGCCTCGACCAGGGCCAGGCCCTTTTCGGTCCTGGCCCCTACCTGGTGGAATGAGCTCCCGGTGAACTGCGGACCCTGCAGGATTTGTCAGCTTTACACAGGGCCTGTAAAACGGAGCTCTTCCACGAGGTCTATGGTTGAGGCTGGGGTCAGCAAATCAGGGACATTACTCCCCCACCCAGGAGTCAGTGTGTACGTTATTCCCCCATCCTTTCCTCTTCACGTCTTTGATAATTGGGGAGGGATGGGATTTTTAGCCATCATGTTAGTAGTTTGAATTTTAATGGGGTTAGTTGTTGTGAACCGCCTCGAGCCTGTCGGGAGAGGCTGGAAATAAATATGAATATGAATATGAATATGATAATAAAGCACATTATTGATTGAAAATTTGGTCAATAGGGAGCAACAAAAAGTTTCATAGAACACATAAAATGTAAAAATAGTATTGTAATATATATTTGCCAGGTACCCCCAGATGTCCCTCCAAAAGTGGGACAATCTGGTCACCTTAGGCTAAGGGCTAAGTGGGTAGAGAGTGGGCATGGTCTATCTGAGGCAGGGCCCAATGGGGGAGGGGTAGGGAGGCTTCCCATCCCAGTGCGAAGGGAAACCCCTTTAAATGTTTTCATGAAGCTGCAGCTTCACCAGGCAGGCCTTTTAAAGAAAGGACAGTCTTTTAAAATGCCATGTAACTATGAATATCCTGTTTTCCCGGATACTTCCACATTTATCCAGGATTATCCAGGATTGGCTATGCTGGATAGCTGAAAATACCTCCCCCCCTCCAGAAAAAAAAATCCAGTTGAAAGAACAGCTGATAAATATGAATATGGTATTTCTTGGTTATTATTTTTTTTGCTCAAACAGAGCCAAATGCTATTTATGACTGATTATTTAAAAAAATCAAATATTGATCGAACTTTGCTTCAGGGGTGAGGTCAATGGGAATTTCACTATTGATTTCAGTAGGAAGAGAGAAAGTCAATGCCTAGCTCTTGTGAAAATTTCACAGCTGGTCTTTACTGATGGAGAGAACATGCAATGAACAAATGATACAGGTTCTGCTTACAGCTTCATAACCCTTTGCACGCCCCATAAGCCACTTGACTCTCTTCCTGCTTTGGAAATCTAGATGTTTAGCATTTAAAGCTATTTTGCTTTTCTTGCTTCATACCTAGTGAGGGCTTATTCCCCCCCCCCATGTGCTAATGGTTTAATTATATTCTTTCCCCTTCATTTCTTTAGGAGTCATCACTAAGATTAAAATCCTTGTTCAAAGCAGATCTAAGCAAGTAGGTGACTTCAGGGTTCATTTTCTAATTGATCAAACAAACTGCTAATTAAATGCATCTGTGGCTAATCAAAACATGGCTACATAAGCACAGTGTATCATTTAACTCAGTGCAAGAGATTGTATTCATCAAGGGGAATGAAGACTCAGCTTGATTAGTAAGTGGTATAACACATTCAGATCCTTTTTTTAGGCCAGCTTACACCAGAAGCCATGTTTAATTATTTATATGGATTTTTCAAAATAAAAATATGTACAAGGTCCCCCTGCCCATTGTCAAGGAACATGCAAAGGATACTAACAATACAGTTAATGAGTCTCTTGCGACGGTCTTTTGTGTCCTTTCATTCAACAGTAACAGTGTCCTGTGTAAGAACTATAGCAAGATATATGGAGAGAGAGAGACATCAAGGAATTGAGGCATTCTAAGATGCTGTCTTGGAAGAAGCTCTGTTGTCTTTAAGGTCCTGTGACCATCAAGGGCTCTATGGATCAGTCAGTCCAATACCACTGTACTACTACAGCTTGTGTGTCTATTTTGATACAGAGGAAACAAACAAAAAATTAGGAAAGAGGAACAAAGTTTCCTTTAGGCTACTTCCAAATACATTCAACTCTAGTTAACTCGAGTTAAGCTGTGCTTAACTCACTCTTGAGATTGTTTTCCCCTCCATTTCCCAGTCTACGTCCCCTTACTTGAAAACTATATGGGTAGGTGGCCAGTATGTAAAATCTTCTTTTTCAGTCCTCCAGTTATCTTGGTATGGTTTAATTATTTTTACCACTTCTAATTTGCTGCACAGTGGCAAATAAATTAACAGCAAAAGGCACAAGTAAGAAAAAAGTGCACCTGGGCAATTTCTGCCTGCCACAGGGCTGTCTCAAAGCACCAAAAGAGATCTGCTTGTGAGTTCTCTGTGTTTATTTCTATCAAACTTCCAACCATCATTTCCCTCAGGGCTTGACTTGTGAGTCTACTGCCTACCCCATTCTCTTCAGCCACTCTGGTTCATTTCTCCCGTCTCCTAAGATCTGAACATATTCTGTGAATCAAACTGCTCTTTCACATTGCTCACAAAGGCTGCACTGATTGTCAGTACTTTGTGAACAGCTGCAAACGTATTACCTCTGAAGCTGTTTTCAGATCTACTGCCTTCATAGAGTCAAGCAAGGCAGCCATGTTAATCTGTTGCACTAATGGGGGGGGGGTAGATGAAAGGAAAGAAGTCCTGAAGCAGCATAAAGATTAGCATATTTATTGTAGCATAAACTCTAATAGAACAATAAATGTGTTAATCTATAGGATGCCCTAAGTCCCTTTGTTGCAGTAGCCTCTGTAACTATCGGATATGCATACTGTTTAGCAATAAACATGCAAAAGAAGACACGTGAAATTTATTTTGAACTCTCTATCATCTCATTTGTCCCCCACAGGTACTGTTACTTATTTCATAATTTAAACAAATAAATAAATGTCCTGTACATATCCTTTAAAAGCACTAGATTTTTTGTACACCAGTTTGGTGTAGTGGTTAGGAGTGCAGACTTTTATTTCAGAATGGTTTTCTGATCCCAAACCTGGGCCTTGCTGATCCTGGATCTTTTCACCACCAACAGCAGTCATGCACCATTTTTGTTTCCTGATGATGATGTTGTTTCCTGATGAGAGCCAGTTTGGTGTAGTGGTCATGACTGCGGACTTCTAACCTGGCATGCCAGGTTCGATTCTGCGCTCCCCCACATGCAACCAGCTGGGTGACCTTGGGCTCACCACAGCACTGATAAAACTGTTCTGACCGAGCAGTGATATCAGGGCTCTCTCAGCCACACCTACCTCACAGGGACCTTTACAGGGACCTATTATGCATAGCGGCTGTTACACATACCGGACAATAGGATTAGGTCCTCCCCCATGCTTGTACAATCTGGATCCCCAGGAGGGGGGCTACCATCACCCTCAGACTTACATCGGATGGACACAACCGGGAATAGAAGGAACAGAGGAATAGGGGGTTAGGGTTATCTGACCTCCATCTTTCTAGATTACAGTTTGTTTTTCGGTCTTATCTAGTTATTAGCTTGTATTTATGGGGTTATGTTTTTAATACTGTAAACTGTTGCGAGCCAGCTTGTCTAGGAAAGGCGGCATAAAAATTTAATAAATCATTATTATCATCATCATCATCACCATCACCATCATCATCATACAAAACCAGTTAGGATTGTGATTAACAAACCAACTTCCAATTGTTTAGATTAGCAATCCCCAACCTGTGGGCTGCGGACCACATGTGGTCCTTCAACTAATTGGAGGTGGGCCCCGAAGGACGCCTTCTTCCCCCCCCAGCGCTTTACTTCACCCCCCGGCCCTTTACAACACACTTCGGGTGTCATTGTCTCCCATCACTCCCAGATGGGACTATCTCGTTGCAGAGAAACAAGCTCAGGGTTCCCACTGATTTGTCATTGTCATGAGTTAAAATGTCCATGAAAATAAAATGTTCCTTATGTTCATTGTTGTGGCGTGTCTGTATCTTATTTTGAAGGGATGTTTAAACATTACCATAGCGATCAGAGAGCGTTAGGGCAGTGGTTGAGAGTAGAGGAGTAAATTACCCCCCCCACGGGCCTCAGTAAAAGGCGTTGAGTGGTCCCCGGTGATAAAAAGGTTGGGGACCACTGGTTTAGATAATTAGTTAAAAGTGTCCATTCTACACACTGCAGATTATGCCCAAGGTGGCTAACAATAACTATAAACCAATACTGTTTTTACAGTGTGGTCTGATAGACCCCAAGTTGCCACAGTTATTGAAGTGGTCTTGGCTGGCATGGGCATGTAATTGAACTTGCCAGTTGCCCAGGATATTAAGGTTTTAAATGGTGCTGTATTAGATAGAAGTGAATTTATATTTTTGATTTTATACCATTCATTTCAAATGCCAGTTAAATAATAATAATAATGATATTTTATGGGAGGACAAAGTCATAGTTCAGCTATGACTCCAGAAATCCCTAGGCCTGGTCCTTGGAGCGACCTGAATTAGTCTGGTCACACTAGTTATAGCTAATTCAATTAAACTGTGGTTTGGTATAATGGCTGAACCATGCCTAATAGCAGCAGTGGACCAAGTAAGTGATAGAAGAAATGGTGAGGAACAAATTGTAGCTAAGAGCTCCCCAGTGCACACACAGCAAAGGCTGCAAATAAGTTCAGTTAAGTAAACTAAAACATTCTAAGCAGGCAGCTTCCCCCCCCCCTTTGATTGTTTCATCCAAGTGGCTGAGGTTGCAATGTTAGGCACATTTACGTATGTGTAAGTTCGATTGAAACAAATCTAGGATTGAGACTGAGTAAGAAAACAACAAACAAAATATTAAAAGATGATGCAGTAAAAGTGCTACACTCAATATGGCAGCAAATTTGGAAAACTCAACAATGACCACAGGATTGGAAAAGGTCAGTTTACATACCAATCCCAACAAAGGGCAATGCCAAAGAATGTTCAAACATTGCACTCATTTTTCATGCTAGCAAAGTTATGCTCAAAATCCTACAAGCTAGGCTCCAGCAATACGTGGACCGAGAACTTCCAGAAGTACAGGCAGTATTTCAAAGAGGCAGAGGAACTAGAGATCAAATTGCCAACATACGCTGGATCATGGAGAAAGCTAAGGAGTTCCAGAAAAACATCTACTTCTGCTTCATTGACTATGCTAAAGCCTTTGATTGTGTGGAGCACAACAAATTGTAGCAAGTTCTTAAAGAGATGGGAATACCAGAGCATCTTATATGTCTCTTGAGAAACCTATATGCAAGTCAAGAAGCAATAGTGAGAACCAGGCATGGAATCACTGATTGGTTCAAAATTGAGAAAGGAGTTCGGCAAGGCTGTATACTGTCGCCTTGCCTATTTAACTTTTATGCGGAACACATCATGAGAAAGGCCAAGTTAGATGAGTCACAAATTGGGATCAAGATTGCAGGGAGAAGTATCAACAACCTCAGGTGTGATGATACCACTCTAATGGCAGAAAGAGAAGAGGAATTTAAAGAGCCTGTTGATGTGGGTGAAAGAAGAGAGTGCAAAAGTTGGCTTGAAACTCCTCAACATCAAGAAAACAAAGATCATGGCATCCGGCCCTCTCAATTCCTGGCAAATAGATGGGGAAGAAATGGAGATAGTGACAGATTTTATTTTCCTGTGCTCCAAGATCACTGCAGATGGGGACTGCAGCAAAGAAATTTAAAGACGCTTGCTCCTGGGGAGGAAAGCTACGTCAGGTCAAGGCTATGGTCTTCCCAGTTGCAATGTATGGTTGTGAAAGTTGGACCATAAGGAAGGCTGAGCATCAAAGAATTGAGGCTTTTGAACTCTGGGGCTGGAGAAGACTCTTGCGAGTCCCTTTGACTGCAAGGTGAACAAACCGGTCAGTCCTAGAGGAGATCAGCCCTGACTGCTCCTTAGAAGGCCAGATCCTGAAGATGAAACTCAAATACTTTGGCCACCTCATGAGAAGGAAGGACTCCCTGGAGAAGAGCTTAATGCTGGGAGTGATTGAGGGCAAAAGAAGAAGGGGAAAACAGAGAATGAGGTAGCTGGATGGAGTCACTGAAGTAGTGGGTGTGAACTTAGATGGACTCCGGGGAATGGTAGAGGACAGGAAGGCCTGGAGGATCATTGTCCATGGGGTCGCGATGTGTCAGACACGACTTCGCACCTAACAACAATAACAAAGAAAACAACTCAACAAAAAGATAATTCATTTCAACTGTACTTTTAAAATAGTTCTCCAGGTCACTAGGTGAATCTAAACATTTTATCCTTCAAAGGAAAGTGTTGTTTTTCATGGTGTGCAATACAGCATTAATTATGAAAGCATCTGCAACTTGTTTACTTTATATCCCCCACCCCACACCCACACTCCAAAAATAAAATCATACATTAATTCATTTTCAATTCCTACGTGAATGCCCTCAGGGATACCAAGACTCAGAAACACTTGACAATGCCCTTGTAAATTAGCAGGCTTTGCACAAACACCACTGGCAAATTCAATCATTTCTGTGTCAGGCTGCATTGTTATTTGCAGTTCTTTAGGAGAGCTGAAGTTCACTCTTTTTAATTCAGAAGCAAGTTAGTGGGGTAATCTGAATGGCATTGTCTAAGTGGCACCAACTCTATTAATATTTAAACAGATAATAACAACAAGAGAATAAAGGCTTTAGCACATAAACTATTACTCTTGTGGCATCATTAGGTAATGTATTTTATATTATCAAAAACTTATTATTTCCTGTTTCTGCAAGGTTTCACTGAATTTCTGCCTTGCTTATAAAACTCTGGGGTGAAATACTGAAATTGTCAGAATTTGGAGTGCCAATTAATGTTTGATTTGAACTATTGTTGGAATTGCTAGCATCAACAATCAAACGAAGCAACTGAACAAGGACCCAGTATCCTATTTTTTATACATACTTTAGTTTTAGGAGAAAATGGTCGACAAATCTATAGTGAATTCTTGTATTTGTACAAGGCACTTCCAAAGATGCAAGAGATTAAAGGAATGCTCATGAGTTTGTATGGTACATGCAATCTGGCTCCATCACCAATATTGTAATTTGTTTTGTTAAAATATCTTTCACTCCCAAGCGCTGACACATGAGCAATCAAGTTTGATATTGGAATATTCTGTTACAGAAAGGAAAACATAAAGATGAGGAAAGGGCAGTAATCAATTGCAATAAATTCAAAAAATAATTTTAAGAACATATGCCAAAAAGTACCACTTCCCCCCCTACTGCTTCCCTATTTGCCTCTCTATTTACCCCAGTTTAAGATATATAATAATTCACTCTTTTCATTGGCCTTTGTGCTGGAACTTCATACCAGACTGGAACACAAGGTATTTATTTATTAACCCACTGTGACAAACTGCTTTTCACTTCCCCACTTCAATATATAGCAAGGGGGAAGTTGCTGTTCAAGAAACACAAGTCTATATTAATATCTTTTGTTGGTAGTTTTCACTTTTTAGGGACTTCTGGCTGATTCCAACATTTAGCTGGAGGAATCCTTGCATCCACCATTATCTGCAATATTAATACTAAGCCATTTTGTTAAAGACCAGCAGATGTTTTAGAAATGAAACAGGAACCTTCTCTCACGTGATTGCCAGGTCCTCCCCCCCCCCAGTGTCCTACCCCCAGTAGGCTTTAATTAGGGGACAATTACACCACAAAGTGAAGCAAGGTACTTTCACTCATCTGTCACATTTTCAACAAATATCAGAGGAGTTTCCCCCCAACTTCACCTATGTGAGGTACCACTCGTACACTTTTAACAGTTTTCTTCACGTTCTTATTGTAAAAAAGGTAGATTTTCAAAATTTCTTTGGGATCTCATGACCTAGGGTTTTTATCAATTTAATCCCATAGAGTTCATTTCCCCCCATTCCTTTGCAAAAAAAATATGAATTGTTGAAAGTAGTCCTTTGGATGGTGGTGGATTAGAAAGCCACATTTTCAGATCTAACAGTGCCCCATTTAAATATTTACTATCCTTTTTTTCTGATAGGAACCTGAGATTTGCAAGTAATTGAATTACCTTAAACTATTAAAACCTATTCAATGACCAACCAATCCCCAAGACAAAAATGTTCCATGTGGGAAATATCAATATATCTAAGCCAGCTTCTATCCATTTACTATAACTGGATAAAATATTTCATTATGAAGCACTGATTACAAAAGGGAGACCCTAAATCTTCCCCCCCCCGTTATTCCACCAATATAGACTGAGAATTAACGATGTGCCACATACGTTCTTTATCTTTCCTCGCCTTTTAAATCCAGACCTCAAAATGAAGGCGAATACTATGTTCCAAATGATCTAAATTCCATATATTTTTAGCTACATCCTTATGGAATAGTTCCAACAAAATTTTAATGAAAATTACTAAATCATAATTACTAATATTTGGAATTGACAAGCCATCTTTATAATTAGGCTCTTGCATTAATTTTTTCCCCTCTATTTGCTGCTTTTTTGATCCCCAGAGGCAAAAGCACAGGAATGACTGAAAGAAAAATAAGTATCTTGGTGATATTTTCATCTTATTTCCTGCTATCTCCCTCAGCCAAGATAACTTTAAATTGGCTTACTTGTCTATGTTCTATTTGCCACCTATAGCCCCCATTTGGGGATAGCTAAATCTGCAGATTAGGATACCTCAGAGGCTAAACAGATTTTTCAGCAAACTTGGGACACTCTATTTTTACAAAATTTTTACAACTTTTTAAAATCCCCCCCCAGCCTGCTTCAGGGCTCCAGGGTGGGGCTTGTGCGGCGCTGCCATTCCCGCCAGGGCCCGCACTCTGCTGCCACCTGCTCGCGCTTTCCAACATGGATCCATCTGACGGGCTCTTCCCGGGCCGCCGCCGCTGCCGCCCTTCTTGACTTGAGGCCAGTCGGGGAGAGGGGGAGGGAGGGCCTGTCTTCCACTACCGCCACACTGCTCTGCCACCCTTCTGAGGCCAGTTGGGGAGAGGGCGAGGGAGGGGGGCCGCCACCACGGCCACAGCCGTCCTGCCTTATGGCCCCAGATTTCTGGTCACTTTAACCTGAGGCACAAAAGGGAACACAGATATATCCATGAGGGCCTGAGTTGGGCCAGGCCTGGGATGGCCCTGGCCCAGTCATGGCATCATCTGGAACTGGGAACTGCCTTACCACCGGATGAGTAGTAAGGTAGGACAAATTCCTGGTGTGGAAAAGATCACAGTCTCTGTAGGTGAGCAGGTAGTTGTGAGTTTCCTGCATTCCAGGGGTGGCAAAAGATATGAAGAAGGAAATATTACAGTACATAAAGCCTGATCTAGTTTTCATTAAGCATTATGGTCTGAGCAAATCATGGATGTTGCCAATCATGGAGGTTGTGTAATTTTCTGAGCAAAGTTCATCTTTGAAATAGGTCTGTTACATCACTCATGTATTCTTGATAATGGAATAATTTGAATATAAGAGACAGAGGGACAAAAAGCATGAAGAAGAAATATTGTACTTGGCACAAGTTCAGCAAATGATTTAGAAACAATTTTGAGCAAATAGCATCAACAGTAGCCACCAAATTATATTCATGCACTCCTACCCATGACCCATTGCTCCAATCAAATCCAGCCTGCTACCATGCTGTCATAAGACATTTGGAAAAATTATAATAAAAACAGGTGGACTTGCATAAACATTACTGTTTCATTCTATGGTTATTCGATGGTGTTCCAATTCTTAACGTTTTTGAGATGTTAGAAAATATTGCTAGGTCACATGATAAAGCTGGCAATAATCACATTAATTCAGGTAATCCTTCAACAATACTGGGGCCACTAAATGCATGACAGTCACTTTGTATTTCAGTCGTAATACATGACATCAGATATCATATAAGTAATCCTTGTTCATGGCCAGCACTACACACTAATGCTGGTGGCTGAAACTGTCTCTGCTAAACCATATGGTACATTGTTCTGATACATTCACTGTGCTGCATAGAACTGCTACAAACGGATTCTTTATAAGCAAACTCCATGTTGGCTTCTGAAACATTTGCATGAGACCAGTCTCCGAAGTTCCTACTTGCAGTTTCGGTTGTTAGTTCTAGTTTGGAAAATTTCTGGTGGAAGTCTGGGGTGAGAAAAGTTAGTGGAAGGGATGTACATCCGCTTGAAAAACCTCCCAAGAAATTTTGTAGCAGTAGAGGAGGTACAACTTCAGTCCCAAACCACCTTGTAGCATTAAAATCACAACAGTAATCACACAAGCAGTTCCATAAATATGTGGCATGTACAATGGTGTGCATCCATGCAGTGCAATCCTATGTATATTTATTCAAAGTAAGTTCCACTGATTTCATTGAGACTTTCTCCCTGGAAAATGTACTTAAGATCGCACTGTATGGTGCAGATGGGGCAGCCAATCCCAAAAGATTACAAATTGTAAAGACAAATATGGTGCTGGCTGACAACATATATCTTGGATTCCCAGCCTACCCCCCCCCCCTCAGTATTGTTACTTTCCTGTGGCAGACGTATCTGAATGGCAAATAAGCCGTTTTTTTTTTAAGCCTATTTTATAATTAAGGAAATACTTCATGTAGAACATGAATTATACATCTTATAAATCTTCTTTGAAACATGTATACAATCACTATTTAGCAGTAAAACTAAATCACAAAAGAACTAAAATAAAATGAATAAACACGATTGTGTGGGAGAAAAATAAACCATCTGCGTATAGGGCTAAAACTCATAGAATTATGAGAAGTAATTATTATTATTAGGCATTTTTATAGCACCTTTCAGAAGAGCACTTGAAAGCCATTTTCATTAGTTAAGACTGTGACTCTATATTACCATGAATGAGTTATTAATGGTATTCTTCATACCCCGCTGTAGGAAAACTGCATTTACCTGAACCCCATGTCTGCTTTGGCACAGATAGGAACTATTTTACCTAACTGGATAAGGGTCCCAGGTCTTTATTTACTAGAGCATAATACAACATAGTCTTAAATCTGTTTAAGGCCACAGATCTGAGTATGTTCCACTAATGAAAGTGTTTGTTCCAAAATCAAATAGGACTTCTGCTTTATAGAAAAATATCAAATGCTCCAAAGAAACTTGTATTCCCTTCCTCTGTGAAAATGCAGAAGAAGCAGTAGTACTTGTAAATACATAATAATTAGCCTCTAGATAAATAATACTACCGTGCATTCATTGGTATTGTACCTCAATCCTTCTTCAAAAACATATTTCTTTAGACCTGTTAACATAATAGGTTACACATAGCCCAGTGAGCCTCATTCAACTATTGAGTAACCAACCTAAAGGTGGAGCTTGGAGATTTCTGAAATTACAATTTCCAGATTATAGATATGAGTTCCCTGGGGAAAACTGAAGGCAGACTCTGGCATCAAATCCCTGTTTGATTCCCCCCCCTTCCCAAAACTATGCTGTCACTAGGCTTTGCCCCAAATCTGCAAGAACGTCCCTCACCAGATCTGGTCTACAAATTCCTTACTACACTCTAAATTGCTTATCACAAAACAATCAAAATACTATGAAGGCATAGGTATTAATGGACCAAAGCTTAGAGATAAATCCAACAATTAAAATACTTTCTGGTAGTGCAATTTCCTTCGCAAGAACTGATCTCTGTTCAGATTAATTCCAGATGAACTCTAGGCATTACCTGGATGTTGGTAACCCAAACGTACTGTATTACTATGCAAAGCACAAATAAATATGATATCCAGTCAAATGATAAAATTAAAATATAATGAATGTTGCCTTCTCAGAAGAGTTATTACAGGCTCACCAACAGAGCCATCCTAAACAGAGTTATATACTTTTATGCCATAATAACAATCAAAGAGTCCTATTAGATCAGACCCACTGGGCCTTCTGGTCTGGCAACCCGTACCACATAGAAGTCAAATGCTTGCCTTTGAGAAACAAAAAACAAGGCATAGAGGCTAAAGTTTGTCCCTCCAGCACTCATATTCAATGGTTCATTGCCTAGGGTTGCCATGTCCATCCTTACCATGAGCAGCAGAGAGACCCATTCGACACACAACACTGTGTCTACATCACTGCCCATATCACCTGGAAGTAACATCATCTCCAGGACATCAGGGCAACACACTGGGATTTAGGCAAAATCTCTATGGTAAATTTGGTTTCTACCATAAAGCTCTCGTTTAGACTTTCTCAACAAGGGTTTTGTGAAACCCTAGGGTTTCTTGACGCCCCTGGAAGGGTTTCCTGAATAGATGGGAGCGTATGTATGTATGTACGTATGTATGTATGTAAAGAGTGATCGGTACTTTCCATGATGTACTGACCATTCAAAAGACACCAGAGCAAGCCCTGCCAGCCAAGAGCCTTCTGCCCACGAACGGTGCAGAGAAGGAGTCTTGCCTTCCCTTCCCTCTCCCCACAACAGACACCCTGTGAAGTAGGTGAGGCTGAGAGAGCTCTGATATTACGGCTCGGTAGAACAGCTTTATTAGTGCTGTAACAAGCCCATGGTCACCCAGCCGGATATATGTGGGTGTGAGTGGGATCAAACCCGGTTCGCCAGATTAGATGTCCGCACTCCACTACACCAAGCTGGCTCTCAGAGAGAATGTTCTGTGTGCCCCATGGGGGGCATCACCTCTCCTGATGGGAAGAGACACTGCCCAGCTGCCCAGAAGGCTCTCTGCCCAGAAGGCTCTCAGAGCCAGTTTGGTGTAGTGGTTAGGAGTGCAGACTTCTAATCTGGCATGCCGGGTTCAATTCTGCACTCCCCCACATGCAACCAGATGGGTGACCTTGGGCTCGCCAAGGCACAGATAAAACTGTTCTGACTGAGCAGTGATATCAGGGCTCTCTCAGCCTCACCCACCCCACAGGGTGTCTGTTGTGGGGAGAGGAATGGGAAGGCGACTGTAAGCCGCTTTGAGCTTCCTTCAGGTAGGGAAAAGTGGCATATAAGAACCAACTCTTCTTCTTCTTCTGCACCCCACAGGGGTGGTGCTGAAGCTAGGGAGCCGGGCACTGCCTCTCCCAATGGGGAGAGATGCTGCCCGGCTCCTTAAGACCCCTGCCAGGCACAGAAAGTTGGCTCTCTGTCCCGAATAGGCATGGTACTGGGGCCAGGCAGCACCTCTCGCCATGGGGAGAAATGCTGGCTGCCTCCATAAGTCCTCACCCCATGGGGGACAATATTCTGCACTGGGGTTTCTTGAAGTCTGAAGAATGTAGGGTTGGCAGCACCGTGGGAGGGGGGAAAGGGTGGTGACAGTGCTGGCATGTATGTCTGTGTGCACCGAGTGGTGCACCAGTACTAGTGTCGCCCCTCCCCCTCCACCGATGCGGCAGTGCCCACTTCGGGATGGAACAGCCAATTCGGCGGCCAAAGTGCCCAACCCTAGAGGAATGTTACAATAGTAAAAAACAAAATGAGAAAGGCTGTTCTAGTATTATGGGAAAGGCAGGAAAAACTCTCTTTGTCCAATTTCTCCATTCCATGCATAATTTTGTAGCTCTCTATCATGCCTTCAATGTCTCTCCACCCCTCAACACTCTGTGACCTTTTACTATTTTCTTGTGGAAAATATGTTCCAATCTCTTAATCATTCTTGTCACTGTATGACACACTTTTTAAGCTTTACAATATCTTTTTTCCCCATGAGACATGGCAATCAGACCTGTATAACATATTTCAAATAGGTCCATACCATGTTGTCTATACAAGGGCATCCTTAATTGGGCATTTTATTTCCAGTCCTCTTCCTAATAATCTCCAGCACTGAATTATCTTTTTAAATGGTTTCTAGGTACTGAACTGACAGTTTCATGGGGAACAGCCTTTCTCAATTTTTTTACCATTGAGAAACCCCGGAAACATTCTTCAGGCTTTGAGAAACCTCAGAAGTGCTGTTATGCAGAATATGGTTGGAAAGCATAGCTGCATATGAGTCCACCTGGGGCCCCTCACCTTCCCACCCCTTCTTGGACCATCATTGGCCATTTGGGGGGTCAACATGACCATATATGGTCATATTATCCAATAAATGTTTAACAGATTATATATATATACACACACACACACATATATATATATATTAACTCTGCCCATTCAGGAAGCCCTTCCAGGAGCATCAAGAAACCCCGGGGTTTCATGAATCCCTCGTTGAGTAACCTTGATCTAGAACCACAAGATCTCTTTTTATCTCAATCTCAGCCAGTTCAGACTTACTGTCCCAATATGTATTGCCTTATAGTTATTACAACTGAACTTTACTTGTAGCCCAATCACCTAATTTCAGAAGATCATCCTTCTAGTCTGAGGAAGAGTACATGCACTTGAAAGCTCACACCTTGAATAAACCGTGTTGGTCTTAAAAGTGCTATTGGATTCAATTTATGTTGTAGAAGATTATCCTGTAACTCTTCACAATCCACATTGGTTTTCACCATCCTGAATAATTTGTTATCTTTTTGGAACCCCACAAACCACTTCCTACCATTGTAAGAACTGTAAATTTATTCTTGCTCCCTGCTCCTGTTGTTTAACACATTTTAATCCACGAGAGAAATCATCCTCTTATCCTTTGATTGCTCATCTTACTCAAGAGTCTTCAGTGGAGTTCCTTGTCAAAAGGCTTTAGGGTCATGTCTACATGCTTGATAATCTGCTCAAAAAATTCCTAAAGGTTGGTGAGACAGGACTTCCTTTTTTTTTTTTTTTTTTGCATAAGCCATGCTGATTTTCTCTCAGCAGGCTTTGTTCCTCAGTGTTCTTAACAATTCTGCACTTAATAACAGTTCCTACTAATTTACTTGGAACAGATGTTAGGTGAACTGGCCTGCAATTACCTGGATCCCTGTGGACCTTTAAAAAAAACAACAGTATGACATTTGCTACTTTCCACTTCTGGCACAGAGGCAGAATTTAATAGCAAATTACATATAATTCTTTGTAAATCAACTATTTCATGTTCGAGTTCCTTAAGAACCCTTGGTTATATGCCATCTGGAAAAAGAAAACCAAAAAAGGGATAGTGTTACAAAAACAAAAAGCAACAACCCTAACCAACAAATAGTTAAGACCCAAAAGTTTAGGTATCCACAAAATATAAATAATCAAATTATATTAACATTTATTGTGTTTGACTTAGAGTTAAAAATTTAAAAACATAGGCTAATCATTGAAATAACATATGTACCATACAATGCTAAACCTAACACATTTTGACCCTAAAATGGGTCTCACTCAGAGGTCTAATCCTGAACAAACATATAATAAAGTAGTTAATGCATATAGCGGCCAGCGAGATTTTAAAAAATCAATTTATATTCTCTATAAATAACAAGATAATTTAAAATGGGTCTGGTGGAAGATGTCTATTTATCAGGCATGACTCTGCTTCTCCAAAGCTGCTGAAAAGTTCTGATGTGTGTCAGTAGCTTTTGTGCATGTATGAAAGCAAAAAACTAAATGTCCCACTCGATAAGGACACACATTCTGTTTTTTTCCATTATCTTATTACTTAATACATCATACAAGATTATCTATACTCGAAATGTATTCTTAAGAATATTTTTTTAAAACTTAAAAAACTTAAAACTTAAAAACTTTAAAAACTTTAAAAACTTCATATATATTTTTAAGTCTCTTTTTATCATAAAGTCTGTCCAAAACCACTAATTACGTGTTTTTCATACATATGAATAGTTCTTTGGCTCTCAATCAACCCACTCCCCTTTGAACAATAGTTCCACTTCTGTGCAGGTGGACATTCCTGCCATTCTCAGTTGCACCTGGACATCAACAGGTCTAGTGTCCTTTGATATCAGTTAGTGGTGTCTAATCCACACAAGTCTATATGGTACTGCTTGGTTTGCCTGATCCTTTCCAAGAATATTCTGTTTTCTTCGCTAAATTTCCCTTTTGACATCCTTCACAGAGAGGCCAGGCTACCTCTGTTTCTATGCACAGAGACATTTTCTATGATTTTTTAAGCTTAAGTCCAACAACTGTTTGCCAATTTCTTTCTGAATGGTCCCTTCATTTTTGTAAATTTCCCTCTTTTGAAATGAAGTATGATTACTCTGGAATATAGGGATGGTTTTCCATTGAGATAAATGCTGTACAATATCAATGTGGAAAATATTCCCAATTGACAGATCATGATAGGTATCTGTAGTAGTCTGACTAATAGTAGAACAGAGTAAGAATCGCGGCCACGCTTCACCGCTTGACCGCAGGCAAGCTCACATCACCAGGCAGCTGGGGGGATCCAATCAGAGGCTTACACCTATTGGAACCCCTATTGCAATGGCTGCTCTCCCTGTGCTGATCCCAATGGCTATGGGGTGTCGAGGGCTCGGCAACCATGGTCTTGTGTCTGGGTTCTGGTTTCCTGGGCTGACTATGAGGTAGCCCAGAGTCTCCCCGGGCTGTGCTGCTGCTCCGGCTGGTGAATAAAGCTGTGGCTAATTCAACGACAAAAAATCTATTTTGCTGTGTGTGCGTGTCTTCCTTGCTGGCCCAAATTTGCCCTCCTGCTAAGCAATACAGTAGCACCTTAAAGACTAACAGAATTTGTGACCAGGTATGAGCTTTCATGAGCTCCTGTTCACTTCATAGTTGTTTCTTTAGTTAGGTTTAAGATACAACTGGACTCCTGCTCCATTTCCAACTGGTGCAACGATCTCTACATCTCATACCAGGTCTCACACCTTGCTGAGAACTAGTCCAGAGTCACTATACCTCCAGTCACTTCCATTATCAACCAATGGCTCAAATGTATAGTCAATGGGCTTACAAGGGTGTAACCATGCTTAGAATGGCTCTGCAAATTAAAGAGCTCTGTGCTGTACTCCTGGGTAGGGTAAAAGACTGCCTATATCCTACTACCATTTGCATCTGTCAAGTATGGAAAGAAATACAGAGGCTTCCATTTACCAACAATGAGTAATAGGAAATATTAAAACCAACTCATAAAATCAAATACTAAGTCATAATATCATCAGATTATATTTGAAAATGTGCATGCAACATGGCCTGAAATGGTCAGTCCTACTAAAGCCACAACAACACAAATAGTGTAAGGCTTAAATAAAAATAATCTACATATTTATTAGGACACTACTTGTGCTGTGGAGTAGGGATGGCATTAATTTTTCAAGGAAAACAGAATTCCCACTAGGATATGAAATGACTCATCTCAAGTAAATTTTGTTCCAGGACTTTCACCCCTGATGCATAGAAAAGAATTCTGGATTGGACCTCTGGGCTTATTTTTCACATCTGAGTGGTTTGGCACATAAAAGGAAAATTCTTGCCCAATTCCTGAATACATGCTCTCATGATCCCTTCTGCCCTGTTGGCTGAATATTTTGCCCAATGTGTAAGTCTAGCACAAATCCAGCATCTAGGTTTTCAGCTTCCCTATATAAAAAATAAGTGAATCAGACAGTTAAGGGCAATATAAAAAGCAATCCAATTCCTTTAAACCTCTACTATTACAATATGTCTAGTTGTTTGTTTGTTTTTGTAAAGAACATATCAATTTGTGACCAAAGATATTTTATAATATTGAAGGGGGGGAAATCCTTCATGTTTCTGACATCTTCGAAACAGTTCTGTGATTCAGTTGGCCCATGAACTATGAGAGAATGTGGGAAAGACATGCTGTCATGACCACATCTTCATTCCTACCTAGCATTAGTAGTGAAAGATTGATCTGTTGTGGAATCTAAAGTACTAGTTGATATTTGGAGGAGATTCCAGTCTTGATGACATGGAACAAACAGAATGAATGCTGTAGTCATCTATACGAACAATACTCATTTTATTTCTTTATTCACTTATTAATTTATTTCTGGCCTGCTTTTCTCACAAACTCAAGGCAGATTATGCAGTTCAGCACAATGCAATCAAACAATATTGACATCCAACTAACAAATGAGAAACACAAGATATGAGATTTCATAAACAGTGGGAAAACGGAATTGCAGAAATAGAAAACAATGCACTAAGAGCAAGATAATACATGCAATAAAAAGTGAGCGGAATAGATCACAATCTTATCAGTATTAACTGGCATAGTCAGGAGCTCATACTACCACACAAGTAGGTTGCTTTTATTTATTGTATATTTACTATTGGGAATCTAAAAGTTTCTGTAGCATATCTCATCCCCCCCCTTCCCCAAGATTTCCTGCATTAACTTTCTTCCTCTGCCTCCAGTTTTCCTTCCTTAAAAGCCACCACTACCTCCTTTCTCTTTTTCTCTTTCCCATCCACCACTCAACCTCCTTTTTTCTCCTCACCATCTTCAGTTTTCTACCCATGCCATCTTCTACTCAGGAAGATTATGGCCCGGTTGCATGTTGCTAGCTCCCAGGAGAGGCCCAGTCTGAAAGTGGGGAGCCTACAAGACATGTGAGGGGCACCCCATTCTTTACCCGTACCTCCCACACACTATTTCCATTTCTTTTTCTCTCCAACTGGCAATCCTTATATTATCACCTTCTCTACTTCTCTCCTTGCCATTCACCTATCAATCTTACACCATCTGCCTCACCTCACAGGGTCTCACCACCTCTCCTGCCAGCACTGACAGTTTCTCAGATGAGAACATAAAATTGCCTACAAAGGAAGCTTAGGCAGCTGGCACAGAAGATAAAGAAGGGCCAGCTGTTTCACTCCTGCTAATCAGCAGCTGGCTCAGCCAGAAACAAGTAGCAAGACTTGTGATAAACTTACTTACAGCCTCTGAAACTGAGCTCCTCCCATAGACTGAAGCTGTCAACAGAGGCTTTACACAATAGATGCAAAGTAGCCACTTACAAATCCCGGGCTGGGTGGGAGACTCTGAAAGTGATTAATTCTAGAAGCATTCCCATGCAGACTGCAAGCCTAATTTAAGGAGTAAAGATTCTGACTGGAACCAGAGATCATACAGCCACAGGGCTACACTGAAAGGAATGTCAATTATTAAGCAAGTCATGAATTCAAAGCAAGTTAGGAGAGTCCAAAGAGCAAGCCATGAGAGCAATATGCCAGCAAGCAAGAGCCAAGGGCAGGGTCATGGTTACCGTTCTGGGATGTCAGGAGATTCAGAAGCAAGGAGAAGAAGCAGGAGTTGTGGAGTTTCGAAGAGAGTCGAAAGCAACACACAAGATTCCTGAATATTCAATATATACTGATATTTAAATTAGGCCCATGAAACATCAGGCAAGGTGCAGACTGTCAGGAACCCGCTTGCTAACTGAAAAAACAGGGTGCCCCTTTGAAGAAAACGTCACGCCAGGCCTGGTGAACGATACAACAGGAACAAGCTTTATTTCAGCAACGTGGAGTCCGCTGGTATGGAGTAAGAGCTTCCACCGAACTCCAGGTGGAAGCTCCCTTTTATACAAAACCCACCTCCTTAGGCTGTATTGCCCCACCCAGTACTTGCGGAGGGAACATGCTGATACAATCATGACTCATGCACATATGCGAGGTTTTCCGGGGTTCCTGATGGCCCATTTTCCTGGAACAAAGGGCCATCTCCGGGCCCTTGTCAAAAGGTGGAGGGGGACATTGAGGTTCTTTAGCGGCCATTGCCACCTCAACGATCGGGTGGGGCGCCCAGCTGCCGGCTTGCCTATGATCACCATGCCCTACCTCCGTGATCGCGGGCGCCTCTGATGGCGGGGTTCGGTCCGGTTCCCAAGCCACCAAGGACCGAACCACGACATTCTGCCCCCCCAAAGGTCCATTCTCCAACCCCCCGGGACGGCCAGGGTACCGCTTGTGGAAACGTTCAGTGAGTCGGGGCGCAAGGACGTCCGCTGCCCAGACCCATTCCCGGTCCCCCAAAGCGAAGTCCTTCCATTCCACGAGGTACTGCAACTTCCCCCTGTGGAGTCTAGAGTCCAGGATATCCGCCACCTCGTGGTGCTCCCCCCCCGGCAGGACCTCGGGCGCTGGCGGGGAAAACACGGGGTGCCAAACGTCACCGTCCGGAGTTTTTTTTAGAAGGCTCACGTGAAAGACGGGATGGATGTGCCGGAGGTTCTTGGGGAGCTTGAGCTTGACCGAAACTTCGTTGATCGGGGCCAAGACCTCGAAAGGCCCCAAAAACCGAGGGCCTAGCTTCTTGCTGGGCAAATTCAACCGTAGGTTCCGGGTGGAAAGGTAAACTCGATCCCCCGGTCGGATCTCTTCAGCTGGTCGTCTCTTCCGGTCGGCGTCCTCTTTCTGCGCTGCCTTGACTTTGTGGAGCTGCTCCTGCAGCGACTTCCAGCAGCTCCCGGCACGCTTCCCCCACTCGCGAAGGTCGGCCAATTCCCGGGCGGGGACCTCTCCAAGCTCCGGGAAGTGTCTCAGGTCTGTCCCGTAGACGACGGCAAAAGGCGACATCTCCGTGCTGCTGTGGTCTGCGTTGTTGTACGCGAACTCGGCCAGGGGGAGCAGGGGCACCCAGGTGTCTTGATGATAGGAACCGAAACACCGCAAGTACTGCTCCAGTACTTGATTAACCCGCTCGGTCTGCCCGTCCGTCTGGGGGTGGTAAGCGGAGCTCAGCCCTTGCTCGATGTCTAACAGGCGCAGGAAAGCTTGCCAAAACCGGGACACGAATTGTGAGCCCCGATCGGAAATCACCTTGTCCGGCAGCCCGTGCAGTCGGAACACGTGATCCAGGAACATCCGAGCCAACTGTGAAGCACTGGGGACACTGGCGCAAGGAATGAAATGGGCCTGTTTGGAAAATAGATCTACCACCACCCAGATCACCGTTTTCCCCTTGCTGGGAGGCAAGTCTGTTATAAAGTCCATGGAGATCACTGACCACGGCCGGGTCGGGACCTCGAGCGGGTGCAGCAGACCTTTCGGCTTGCCAACCCCCGGCTTGCAGGTCAGGCAGACAGGACAACCACTGACGTAAGCTTTTGTGTCCCGCCGCAGACTGGGCCACCAAAACCGCCGCCGGGCCAACTTCCAGGATTTTACGAAACCGAAGTGCCCGGCGGTCTTAGCATCGTGGCAGAGGCTGAGGGCTTCCCGTCGTAGCCCTTCCGGGACGTAGACAGCCTCCCCCCTCCGCCAGAGACCGGAGTCCAAAATCAAAGAGTCCCGGAGCTCAGCCAGCTCCTCGTCTGTCCCGTAGGCTGCCACTAGGCGGTCTCGGAGCGGGGCGGTCGCCGGGTCGGGCTCCCATTCCTCCCTGGCCCGACGCCTAGTGACGACCCCCCGTCCCAGCTGCTCCTCACCAAACACGGACCTGGTGCAGGGAGCGTACCCCTCCCCATAATGCGGCAGACGGGAGAGGGCGTCCGCGAGGAAATTCTCTTTGCCGGGGATGTGACCAAGCTTGAAATTGTACCGCGAAAAGAACTCCGCCCACCTCATCTGCTTGGCGTTCAGGGATCGCGGTTGCCGGAGCGCCTCCAGATTCTTGTGATCTGTCCAGACCTCGAACGGCTCCTCCGTTTCCTCCAGCCAATGCCGCCATTCGGTGAGGGCGAACTTAATCGCAAACGCCTCCTTCTCCCAGGTAGACCAGTTCCGCTCCGTTTCGGCGAATTTTCGTGAGAGGTAGGCCGCCGGCCTCAGCTGTCCCGCCTTGTCTCGCTGCAGGAGAACCGCCCCGGCTGCTGCGTCGCTGGCGTCGACTTGTACCACCATCGGCTGGGTTGGGTCGACGTGCAGTAGCGTGGGCTCAGACGCGAAAGCTTGCTTGAGGGCCAGGAACGCTGCCTCCGATTTCTCATTCCAGCCGAGCGCTGCGCTGGGCCGCGTGGCGCGAGGACCTCTCCCCTTGGTACCTAGCAAGTCCGTGAGGGGAGCCACTACGGAGGAGTATCTGGGGATGAAGCCTCTAAAAAAGTTAGCAAACCCCAGGAAGCTTTGTAGCTGTTTCCGGGTGCGGGGCCTTTCCCAGGCCAGCACCGCCTGCACCTTCTCGGGGTCCATAGCTATGCCCTGGGCTGAGATGCGGTAGCCCAAATAGTCCAGGGAGGGACGGTGGAATTCGCACTTAGCCAGCTTCACGTATAGGTGGTTTGCCAGCAGGCGCTTTAACACCTCCCTCACCAGGGTCACGTGCTCTTGGGGATCTTGGCTGTAGATCAGGACGTCATCCAAATAAACAACCACCCCCTGAAACAGAAGGTCCTGCAACACCTCATTAATTAGACTCATGAAAACCCCAGGTGCCCCGCTTAAACCGAACGGCATCACTTTAAATTCGAATTGTCCCAATTGACAGTTAAACGCTGTTTTCCACTCATCCCCCTCCCGGATGCGTACCCGGTAGTACGCCTCCCTTAGGTCCAGCTTAGTGAACAGAGTCCCTTTGCCCAGCCGGGCCAGCAAATCCGGGATCAGCGGGAGGGGGTAAGCGTTCCCCGCTGCGATGGCGTTGAGGCCCCGGTAGTCCTGGCACAGCCGTCGGGACCCATCCTTTTTCCGGACGAACAAGACTGGAGCTCCCATGGGACTGGAAGCGGGCCGGATGAAACCTCGGGCCAGATTTTTACCCAAAAACTCCCGGAGGTCCTTGAGCTCACCCTCACTCATCTTGTAGATGCGCCCTTTGGGTAGTACCGCCCCCTCTGGGATGTTGATAGCGCAGTCCGTGCGGCGGTGTGGGGGTAGCTCGTCCGCTTCCCGCTCGCTGAAAACGGCTGCGAGGTCTCGGTACTCTGGCGGGACCTCGGGCTCTGGTATCTCCTGCTGCGCCGCCGCCGCTCCCCTGGGACGCGCCGCCGTCCTCTTGTGGCTGGAATTCTCGTGGGGGACCCGATGCCGTGCACCCACCGTCAAGTCGAACTTCAGGGTCCCCGCCCGCCAGTCCACCACGGGGTTGTGTTCCTTCAGCCAATCCAGGCCCAACACCGCCCGATATCCCGCTACGGGGACCTGGATCAGCCACCGCAGCTCTTGGTGGTCCCCTATGTGGATGGCGATAGGACCCACCTCCTCCCCGAAAGGTCCCCCCTGAATCGGGCTGCCGTCCATCTGGACGAAAACCAGGGGAACCTTCCGAATGCGCTTCGGTAGCCCCAAAGCCCGGGCTATCTGGGGGTGGACCATGCTGTGGTCGCATCCAGAGTCCAAAAGAGCCTCCCCCACCCAACTTAGTCCGTTCTCCGGGTTCCGGAGCTCTAAAATTACCACGTTCGGAGGTCGCGCCTCATGCTGTAGGGGTTTTCCCTCGCACCGCGGGACCTGCTGCCCGGCGCCGTCTACAGCAGGTCCTGGCCGTTTCCCGTCGCCTGGGCGCTTCCCGGTTCGTTGCGGAGGTCCTCCGCCCGGCGTGCCTGCTGGGGGCGTGTCGCACCTCCCCCCTGGGAGAGCCCGCGGTCCTCCCCCCCTTGCCGTTGGCACGCTGCTGCGAAATGTCCTGACCCCCCGCATTTCAGGCACAGACCTTCCCGGCGTCTCCTTTCCCGCTCGGGGTTCGGGGGTCGTTTGGGGCGAGAGTTGTCGGGGCCCGGTCTCGGCGCCTCGGCTGACCCGCCTTTGGCCTCCCGGGGGGGTGCGGCGGCCCAACCCAGGCTGGCTTCCAGCTTGGCGACCACAAAACACCACCCCTCCAGTGTAGACAGATCTTCTTCCGTCCCCTTGATCACGGCCCATTCCCTGAGCTTCGGGTTAAGGCCCTCCCGGAAGTACTCGATTTGGGTCTCCTCGTTCCAGGAGAACACCTTGCCTGCTTCCCTCCGGAAAATGTCTATATAGTCCATAACCCCCCTAGTACCCTGTCGAAGTCCCTTGATCCGACTCTTTGCCTTGTCCTCAGCCTGGGGGTCCTGGAATCGTCGGCGGAGCGCGACCACGAAGTCCTGCAGGTCCCGAGTTGCCGGGTCGCCGCGCTCGGCCAACCCTAGGTACCACTGACCCGCCTTGCCCTGGAGACACGAGGCCACCCCCCAGACCAAGTCCTCGGAGTCCTCATACCGGTCTCCATACCTCCGGGCATGCGTCAGCACGTGGAGGAGGAACTGCGGGAGGTCGTCCGGCGTCCCGTCGAAACGCACCTTAAGCTCTGGGGGGGAACGTTTTGGAGAGTAGTCCGACCCCCTCCGGATCCGGGATTCTCGGCGTCCGCCGTCTCGTCCTGCTCCGCTCCACCGGCTACCAACTTGCCCAACGACGCCGTGCCGCTCCCTGCCTTGCACGTCGCTCCTGCGTTGGTCCGGCTCTCGCCGCCCCGTCGGCTCACCCGCTCCCCCGAGATCCTCTGCTGTCTCGCCTCTCCGCTGGCCGTCTCGCCTACTCGGGACTGAAAACTGCTCCGGGTCGGGGTCCGGGGCCCGCTCACCAGTGCCGGGCTCGTCCTCGTCGCTGGAGACGTCCTCACTCGACGCGATCCCCTCCGCCGTTGTATTACCAGTCCCTCCGGGCCCGGCCCGAGCTTGCTCACGGGCTTCAGCTGCCTGCAAGCGCCTGGCCAAGTCCGCCATGGCCCGCCGCAGGTCCTCTAGGGATTCCTCAGGTCCTACCGGGCGAAGCGCCTGCCTCAGCTGGGTGTCCCAGGTTGGGGCCAACCCCCCAGACCTCGGCGCGCTCCCCGCCGTGCTTGGGAACCCCATGGCCCGGCGCCTTCCCTTGGCCGCCGCTGCCGAGGGTCTCGGGGTCCCGGACAGCTGCTCCTGGCCCCCCGATTTTCGGAGGAAATCTCCCGGGGACATTAAACTCATGTTCCCGGGGTTCGTGGGGGTCGAGACCGCCCCGTTGCTTGAAAACGCCATCTCTGGATCCGTCCCGATAAGCGCTCGGATGCGATGCCGACCCTGGAGTTCGGTGGGAAGCTCTTACGATGTCGGGAACCCGCTTGCTAACTGAAAAAACAGGGTGCCCCTTTGAAGAAAACGTCACGCCAGGCCTGGTGAACGATACAACAGGAACAAGCTTTATTTCAGCAACGTGGAGTCCGCTGGTATGGAGTAAGAGCTTCCACCGAACTCCAGGTGGAAGCTCCCTTTTATACAAAACCCACCTCCTTAGGCTGTATTGCCCCACCCAGTACTTGCGGAGGGAACATGCTGATACAATCATGACTCATGCACATATGCGAGGTTTTCCGGGGTTCCTGATGGCCCATTTTCCTGGAACAAAGGGCCATCTCCGGGCCCTTGTCAAAAGGTGGAGGGGGACATTGAGGTTCTTTAGCGGCCATTGCCACCTCAACGATCGGGTGGGGCGCCCAGCTGCCGGCTTGCCTATGATCACCATGCCCTACCTCCGTGATCGCGGGCGCCTCTGATGGCGGGGTTCGGTCCGGTTCCCAAGCCACCAAGGACCGAACCACGACACAGACCTTAAATGCCTGCAATCTTCTCTTCAAACTCAGGGACAGAGTGGTGCTAGGGTAGAGAGCCTCCCAATGGCAAGTTCTGACATGTGGAGTTCCACAGGGAGCTATTTTCTTCCCAATGTTATTTGACATCTACATGTATCCCATCACCCAGCTGATCCATTATCTGTTGATGGGCAAGCCATGAGAGCAATATGTCAGCACCCCCAATTTTTTGCCTAAATATTTGGAGGCTGTTGTGGATTAGCTCAAGTAGAGGCAGTTGAAGTGGAATCCAGATAGGACAAGAGGCCTTCTGGCTGGGTCAGCATGCCATAGGTGAGGCAGTGCAACTCCTGACCCTTGACAGGATTCAACTGACACCAAGATCCATGAAACTGTCACCTCCGGTCTAGATTACTATAACTTGTTCTATGCAGGGCTGAGCATGAAACTACTCTGGAAACTTCAACAGGCTTTGAATGTGGATCCAATACAGAGCACACATTTGACTTATGCTTTCCCGGGTGCCTCTTGTGAGCCTCTTGTGGTGCAGAGTGGTAAGGCAGCTGTCTGAAAGCTTTGCCCATGAGGCTGGGAGTTCAATCCCAGCAGCCGGCTCAAGGTTGACTCAGCCTTCCATCCTTCCGAGGTCGGTAAAATGAGTACCCAGCTTGCTGGGGGGTAATCGGTAATGACTGGGGAAGGCACTGGCAAACCACCCCGTATTGAATCTGCCATGAAAATGCTGGAGGGCGTCACCCCAAGGGTCAGACATGACCCGGTGCTTGCACAGGGGATACCTTTACCTTTACCTTCCCGGGTGCATTGACTTCAGATTGGAGAGTGGATCAGATTCAAAGTTTTCATTCTCATCTTCAAAATCCTAAATGGTTTGGGACCTTTGTATCTATGGGATCATCTCTTTCATTGTTCCCCAAAGAACATTATATTCCAGCGACTAAAATCTGCTTAGGTTCCTCAGCCCCAAGGAACTTAAATTGACCTCAACCAGGACCAGGGTCTTTTTGGTGGAATGCTCTACCAAATAAGATCAGGGCTCCGTGGGACCTTAAACTGCAGGGCCCACAGTATTAACACAAGAATGAGTTGTCAGGATACTGCCAATGTTATATTACAATAAAATCAAGCAGCAGTGAGAGAAGTCATATTGTATATATGCTATATGAAAATGTGCTCTAAGAGGAGAAAAAAAAATCTCTCCATTGTCTCTGTACTAGATCAAATAATAGCATAGACACATAGCCCAGGTTTGTGCCAATACCTGGCTCTTCTGCTATATGACAACATGGTCTTGCTCAACTTAGGTTATTTTGGAAATGTCGAGTGTCAATTACACAAATATTGTAGCATGTGTAAAGCATCCCCCATTAATGGCTACTTCATGTCCTAACCATTGAATAAGAATGTAATTCTAATTGGGGTTGCCTTTTAAGAAACAATATTATGTCATCATCTTTATTTTTGGCCCAGTTTGTGGCACAGTGCAGGTAAAGCAAAACTATTAGAGTTATTTAAAATAAAAACAGTAAGTCAGTAAAAAAAAAGGATGAATGGGTCATAATCCTGCTTTATCACCTTGGTAATAGTTATTATCCAAGACTGCTGACTGTCAAAAGAAGCACCTATTTTAGACATTGTTTCTGAAAAGATCTGACATTGTAACTGCAAAAGCATCCTAATTTAACAAGCATCTATCAATATCTGTGTTCCATAATTTCAGCTGCAGCCTATCTCTGCTAATCCCATAAGGATAACAGAAGAGTCAAAGAAATGTCACATTTAGCTTTTCCAAAGGATAACACATTCAAGAGGATCTGAAAAAAAGTGGTGCTCCAAAACAGTCTACACATAATGCAGTTCTGAAATAATATAAAATCCCACATATTAAAGTAAGAGTTTACAGCCAGCAAGATGATTTGGACCGCAAAAGTGGGATCGCACAAACAGGCAAAGGACTCGAGGTGGCTTGGCCATTAGTGTCTCTGTGACAGCTCATTAGACTGGCTCCTAGCAATGGAGACGAGCCCTAAGTACGTGTGCATTAGCTGGGACTTATAAAGCAAGCAGGAAGCTCTTGCTGGGAACTTACGGAGAAAAGCTCTTAGATTTTTCTGCACACGGCTAGAAAAGAGTTTGGGAATAAATTGCCCTGGAGTGTTCTGCAGCAAAAGTTGCCATTAAATAGCCCCCCAAAATGACATCATCCAACATAAAAAAGAAAGGAATAAACCAGGTTGCTGGTATGAGAGCAGAATGCCTGCTGCCAATTGCAACAACTGCAACTATAGTTCAGCCATTAAAGACTTACAGGTCTGCAATCCAATTGTACAACAAGTCTGAAAGAAAAAGCCATGAACCTCAAGGGTGGTGTTTTCTTTATATCTGCCCCTCCCCCAGAAGAATAAAATAAAGTGGTTTCAATAGAGCTCAGGTGAGATGTAGGGTTGCTTTTTATGTACATTTGGGCAAAGGGTAAAAGTAGTGAGTAACCTCTCCCCAAGTTCAATCACCAAAGCTACACAGCTGTGTGTGTGTTTGGTGAACATACTTATGAACTGCTTGAGAAAGCTCAAGAACTTTTGGCAAACGTACAAAGTGAAAGCCTACAATACAATTACATACAAAACATATACGCAGGGTTACACCTCTCCCTTGGCAGTTTTCCTCATTCCAACAAACACAGCCTTCATGAAGAAGGATGGATAAACAACTGACATCAGGAGGGGGAGGGTTCATCATTAAAGTTACATTTCCAATCCTAACCTTTTCTGGCTATTACTTTATGTCAGACTGGACAAGAATTGTAGTTTTCTCAGCAATGACCAAGAAGCCTTGAAATTACTCTGCTCACATTGCTTACTCTGTCATGCTATCTCACAATGAATTGCCTTCATTTGGCTTCAGGCATTGCCCTGTAGACAGATCTGATGTCTGCCATGAAAACGCTAGAGGGTGTCACCCCAAGGGTCAGACATGACCCGATGCTTGCACAGGAGATACCTTTACCTCTACCTTTAAGCAGCCCTTAGAAATGGCACCAAAGGAAGAGCAATGAAGGGAAACAATGGTCGTTGACAACTTCTAAAAAGCAGGAAACATGTATGCACACATTTGGAAGGAAACTTTTTTTTCTCTGAAAGCACTATTTTCACACTGCAAACAGGCAAACATTCAAAATCTGTTTTCAGAAAAGATTTCTCCATTCAGTAAAAGTTCAAAACTTGTTTCAGCTAAATGATGGCTCAGCCTCTGATGATTTTGAGATAAATATTAGGATGGAGGATAAGCAGGTGGCCTTTTTCTCACTAAAAGCTAATTCACATCTATGAAAGAGGTAATGCCAATTACACTTCTGACAAGATGTATGTTCTCAGCCATAACTTCATGAAACCCTGTGGTTTCTTATCGGCCATGGAAGGGTTTCCCAAAGTTTTTAATACATGGTTTAAATTTGTTAACACATTTATTGGTTCGTGAGACTATATATGGATGTGTCAACCCCACTCCCCAAATGAACAATGATGGGCTTGAAGGGTGTGGGAAGGGGAGGGCCCCAGATGGGTGCGTATACAGCTATGTTTCCCAACCATTTGCTGCCTGATCATGCCACTTCTAGGGTTTCTTAAAGCCTGAAAAATGTTTCAGGTTTTTCTAAATAGTAAAAAGTTGAGAAAGGCTGTACAAGACAAAAGGCAATTCCACAGCTTATTCAATCTAAGAATGCCTATTCCTGTGACATAAAATTGCCATACCTTTATCATGTACCTGTACCTGTACCTGTACCTGTTCCCTGTAAACCACCCTGAGCCTTCGGGGGAGGGCGGTATATAAATAAAAATAAATAAATAAAAATAAAATAAATAAAATGTAAGAAAGCTGACAGACCAATGAGTCATGAATTTAAATATACAGGTATCTCGGTAAGGTCTAATAAGTATTCTTACATAATTAAAGTAATGATCCAAATTGTTTCCATAAATATGTCATTTTCAAATGTAGGTGACAATATTTTGTTTATTTCTAAGTCACTGTTATTTTCAGTACCAAAAACTTACCCGCTGAAAATCTTAGCCTTCATGAATTGACAGAACTCATGGAGAGGTACAAGTACTTTGTACCTACCCCCACTTGTGTCTGATCATCCGCTCATGCACGCAGTGCCTATGCTTGGAGGAAGTGACCATGCATATACTTCCTCTTCATTTTCAGCAATTTGAAAACCACCATCCCCAATCACAAAGAGACAGCACACATGTGGACATGGCTTCCATGCATTTGTACTATGCAGAAGACTCAGTAATTACATGGAGGTAAGGAAGGCCAAGCGTCAAAGAATTGAGGCTTTTGAACTCTGGTACTGGAGAAGACTCTTGCGAGTCCCTTGGACTGCAAGGCAAACAAACCGGTCAGTCCTTGAGGAGATCAGCCCGGACTGCTCCTTAGAAGGCCAGATCCTGAAGATGAAACTCAAATACTTTGGCCACCTCATGAGAAGGAAGGACTCCCTGGAGAAGAGCCTAATGCTGGGAGCGATTGAGGAGCGAAAAGAAGAAGGGGACGACAGAGAATGAGGTGGCTGGATGGAGTCACTGAAGCAGTAGGTGCAAACCTAAATGGACTCCGGGGAATGGTAGAGGACAGGAAGGCCTGGAGGATCATTGTCCATGGGGTTGCGATGGGTCGGACATGACTTTGCACCTAACAACAACAACAGAAGTGGGATAGCACATTTATGCCCACTGTCCCTCCTCATGCTCTTAATTAGTGTATAGATGGGGCTAATATATAATGGCAAAGACAGTTGAAATGGTTACCAGAAAATTCAACAAATATGTAAAAGATGCTACCAAGTTACTGATAATGTATTTGAAGTTCTGTTTTCTTATACCATCATTCTCTTTTTTTCTTTTTATAAACTCTAGCGATCAATTTATTGTTATTTTGGTTTAGTTCAAACTTGTGAATTGGTACAGTATGTAACAGCTTAATTTTTTTCATTTAAAAGGATTTAAAAGCAAATTTAAAAGGATTTAATTCAAAAGCAAATAAAGGATACTCTCTTGTTTCCGAATGACTGAAAACTATGGATCATCATAGAAACTTATGCTTCCCCACCCACTGGCTCAGGACATTCTGGGTATTGGTTGTAATCATGGAGCCAATCATTTACCAAGCTATTTTGACGTGTTCAGATTTGGTTTCCCTTTATATAATTAAATTTCTTTTTTATGTGGCTAAATTTATTTCTCAAACAAGGGTGCAGAGGCTGACTCTGAACTGCTATGAAACAAGATTGTGAGTTTCTGTGGTGATGGTGTTCACGTTTAAGTTCTCAGCATGCCCCATCATTGATCCGACCTACAAGGGTGAAGGAAAAAATACAGCAGTACATGGAGGCTTCCTCTTCAGTTTAAACTACAACCAACATGTCAGTTCTATAGTCCAAATCTTCATCTCAGCAACCAAATGCCACAGGAAGGACTTAGGAACACACATATACATATAAACTCCCCATGTACTCTGTCCTCTCTGAACATTACAGAAGAATCTATCCTTATCCCTGCATACCTCAGGATAAAACATGAAAAGCTGTGAAGATCCCTACTGAGTTAAGCGAAAAAAAGAAAGAAAAGGATTTTCTCCTTGCTATGACTCTAGAAAATATACACAGGATAAATGTAATTGTAGCCAAGGTAGTGATCATAGCATTTCAACATGGGTATCTGAAAAATGAGCCAATTTTTATCCATATTCAAAAAAAGCCCGGGACAATTTAAAGTAAAATGGATCAAATAACATTACATATAACAGAACAGAAAATACTTTATGAAACCATGTGTGCTCAGAATGGATATAAGAAGCTTTTCGTTACCTTTACACTCCCTTACACTCTTATTAAAATTCAACTTGAACGTTTGGAGCCGAAATGCTTGTAAAGTCTTCTCCTACAGTCCTGAACAGAACTATTGGAACTCAGTGTGTTGAACAAAGTACTGCATTTTATTTTTAAAAGATACCAGGACATGAACTGAGTCCTGTATAAACTAGTGCAGAAGCATGCCATTCTGGTCATGGAGAAAGGCGAGGTTAAAAAAGAGAGGATACTCAGCAGTGTCACACTACCTGCTGATTCAAGGGAGGTGGGATCAGCCTCCAAGGGGGCTATCCATACTGCATCAGGCAGAACTGCCTGGTGGGGCAAGGTTATACCATCCTTTGAGTCTGGCCAGTTTCTTGCTTCTTGCAGCAGTTCCCCAACAACCCACCATGTTCAGCTGTTAGGTTGTTGTAAGTTTTATTACTGTTCATAACATTTTATTTCCTCCATCACAACTTGTGTGGTTAGGGCATTGGGGCAGATCCTTTTCTGGGCTATGCTGGGCCTGCATGACTGCCTCCCCTAGTTTGAGGATTCCCTTAAGGGGCCTTGGGGGATGGGCCCTATCAGCTGATTGCCCAGGTGGGGGTTGCCAATGGGCTTTCACCACTAAGGGGCATGGGGACCATGTAACAGCCGGCACCTACTTGTTCCAGGGGTCTTGCCACTCCCAGAGTGATCTCCCAAAAGGCGGGCTGGGGGATTTTGGTTGTTGGACAACAGGCAGGACACCCAATGCTGGATCTGTCCCCACGGTTTGCAAATGCTCCTTTGGTCTGTATCCAATAAAAAGCTGTGGCTATTTCACAAAGGTATGTTTCTATGACTGGTCCTTCCACTGCACCGCCCACTACCTCCCATGACACTGCAATCAGATTCAAAGTTAAACGTTTGTACATTAATAATCATCCACCAAACCAGGAATCTAAGTGAGTGAGTAAGGACAATAATATGCTGATCTCTCAGGATGTATCATTGGTGGTGATGGAAATGCTACATGATTTGATCTTGGTTCCCTTGAACAAGTTTGCCTAACCTCCTGGAAAGATGGGATACCTATGCCTGAGGAAAAGACAGAACATTAAGATTTATAAGGACAATGCTGGACTCCTACTGTGCCCTTTTTGGAATTGAATGGTCAGACACTTGCAGATGGTCCTCTCATCGCTTTCTTATTAGGTGCACCACTGATAATTTTGAGCTACATTGTAAGCATTTTTTGTCAGTTAAATTCAAAGGTCATGCCAAGAATAGCCAGGAGCTGTAAATCCAGTGAGAAAGCACCTTTTGTTAATGCTTAAAGAAGACCCAGTTTCTTGAAAGATCAGTTTTGTATAGCTTTAGTTTCCTTAATGAAACATGGATCACTTAATGCTGCTCCCATACAGCTTCCTCAGATACAGATATAGGAAGCAGAGAGACACAAAAATTCTCCAGGGAGTCAGTAAATATAATAGTAATAAATGAGAAGATGGGAGGAAAGCATCAAAACAGGAAGTACCAACTACAATGAGTTTGTGTGTGCTAAAATCCCCTGTTGGATGGTTACATTCACTAATCTTGCAACATTCTCCTTAGCTTTTAATTGGACCAGCCATACATGTCCTACTTGTATCAGGGGAGGGAGCACACTTATTCTGGAACAAAGCATGGGCTACTCCTATAAATAACAATACTACCAGAATCATCATGTGTGAGTATAATTCTATGACAATATGAATTTAGAACAAAAAACAAACTAGGAGCTAATATAAAGGCTTGCCAAGCACACATACACAACAAGGAATGATAAGGGAAATAATGCATATTTGAGGGAATAGAATATGTGCTTCCATAGACATGATGGTTTCTAAAATAAGTGAGCAGGATCCTAAAAATATGGGGAAACAAAAGCAAACTCTAAAACAACATGGGTTTGAATCCCAAACCAGTAATTTCCTACCCCAAAACAACCACAATGCCCCCCTTCAAGTCTGAATCTTTAACAATAACATTTTTTCTCAGTACACTCCTTTGACAGTTCTGCTTCCAAGAAATTTCATGCAATATGTAAAATTTCAAGAACAAAACAATAACAACAAAAACCAAATCTAAACCCCAAATGAAAGAAAATATTCCCTTGCTCCCTTTATTCCCTTTATTATTCCCTTTATTAGCTAAAAAAAATCTGATCATAACTGTATGCTTATAGGGTTAATTGCAACTAATTCTTCAGCAACGTTCGGTAAATCATCCATATTTGAAAGATAAGTGATAGCTAAACAAGTGTTGGAGAATGTCTCTTAAGATGCAGGATTACAGCAATCCCTGGTAAACAAAAAGCACTCTCCATTTATAAAAATACCTCTGATCATATTTAAATATGAGTAATTGGTATTTTCACTTGGTGACCTTGAAGGAGAGCAAAGCTTTTATGTACTTTGTAATCACTATTGCTAACATACACTTCAGGGTCATTTGGCATTTTGATAAACACAGTTTTCATACAGATCTTGCTTGTCCTGCAGAATCCATTTACAAGGCCAGCAGAGTCCAAAATTATTCTTCCTGCTCTAAACATACCATTTTAACCTTTCAGCTCTAGAGATTTAGACCAGTTTAAGGCTTAATAACGATCAACAAATAAAATAAATTTGGTGGGTCTCAGCACAGTTGCTTGTGGACTCCTGCCAACAACACATGTCCAATTATTCAATTAGCAAGGATGACCACTAGTTTGTTTGGAATCACAGTTACAGAATAGTAGGGAAAGCTGTAGGTTATAATTATGGCACCTTGGCAGAGCTTTAGGACTCTTAACAGAGCAGCATTAGCAAAACCTGCACTACTCTGTACATCTTTTTCCATAGCTGAATTTTGTTATTAACCCTTTGATCTACAAAACATCAAATTCGTCTTTATTTAAATCAGCATTCAAACAAGAATACCATTTATAAACAACTACTTTGAAGGATATAACAGATTTTCAGTATAGTATATATACAGAGAAAAGCAGTCCCAATTATCTGGATTTCTTGGAGCATTTTTTGTGGTTGACTTGTTTCACATGAAACTTAAAGCTAAATGAATTTTTTTTTTAGAACACTCTCTCCTTCCACCAGTTCTAAATGTTAGGTTATATCACCTGGTGTCATTATTCTTTTCTTTTTTGCTAGTTATCTTGTAGTTTTTGCTGTAATTTTTTTGCTGCAAACAATCACCTTAGGAAACAAGTATACTATCTTTAAAATATTAAGCAAATGATAAGAAAGGAAGATAGCAAGCAGGAAATTGGAAGGGAATTGAGACTTGGAAGAGCAGACATGCAAAAATGAGAAAAGATTCTTAAATGTGAGATGTTGCTGGAGACCAAGGTTAAGATAACTCATATCCATGATATTCTTCATTATCATAATTAACTCATATCTATACTATTCTACATTACCAAAAGCTGGACAGTGAAAAAGTTGATGGAGAGTTTCACAGATACCATGGACTACTAACAAGGCAAATAACTGGGTTCTAGATCAAATCAAGACTGGATTCTTCCTTAAAAAAACCCAAAAATACTGCAGATACAAATTCCGGAGGGGTGCATGTTAGTCTGATGTATCAAAACCCAAAATGAATCTTGCCTTGCCTTACAGACTTACAGTACAAATCTATACAGAGCTGTACCCTTCAGTGGTTTTGGAATGACTTACCATGTTTAATATTGCACTTTAGTACAAGCTTTCATCTGTTTAACATTCTAAATACAAGATACATACACTGATTGTTCAGTAAAGCTGCCAGGGTTCCCATTTCTTGACACTGCCATTACAGCCACAGGATAAAATTAATCTTTTAAAATGTCATCCATGACAGTGCAACAACTCTAGGAGAAAGCTGTCTGTGCTGTCATTCCTCTCTATGAAACTCTATGGTTTTATCACAAAGTTTCTGACATTTGTAGAGAGATGTGAGGTTAATTCTGGGTCACCACACCATGCCTTCCCCCCCCCCCCGGCAAACCTATATTCAGAACATCTATAACTGTGCCAGTTTCAGCCCTGGTTGATATAATTCTACCAACAGTTAAATTCTAATTCAGCAATTATTTATGCTACATATATGCCAGTAAAGCTGTTTGTTGTTGTTTATGCTACAGTAAATCAATTAGTCTTTGAAGTAGCACAAAATTTGGTTTTGTTTATAAGGAAGCAGAACAACTGTCACACCTATTAAAATGCATTCTGCTAGGTAGTTATGATTAGAGAGGGGCATGAACCATGTGATGAGCCAAAATTCAGACCCTGAGCACAGGAGATGCTTTGCCCTCCTTTGTTACAATGCCCTACCCTATGCATACTTGAGTGGGAAATGTGATGGATTCCTAGTCAAGGAACAGCTCTGTATTTGCAATGAGGGTCAAATTGAGACCACATAACACATCTTATTTGAGTGCAAATTATATAATAAAATTCGCACCAATGCTTATAGAATGCCCCTGTGGTCTGAGAAAACATTGCCTGGAACTGTTATTATCAGATTCAAACAGTCTTCTAACAAACAAAGTAGCTAGATTTACTTGGAAAGCTTCTTTGGGTTACTAATGGATAGCTATTCTACGTATACAAATAGGTTTGTAACATGTTCATAACTATTTATGCTATTTAGGCTAGTAGCTTTTATGGTGTGTCTCTTAACCTTGTATTTAGTCTATATATTTGAATTGTTTTACTGCTATTATATTTTATTTTACTTTTGTATTTCATTGGTCTAATACCATGAAATAAATACTTGAACAGGCCAAATTTTGGCTGGATTGGGACTTGGGACACAATATTCGGCACACACAAGGTCTCAGAATAAATTTAAGATTTGGGGTGTGGTTTGCTAAAACAAAATCAATCCAGATTAAACCTGGTATGGAACTGCTGCACAACACAATAGCACAACAGAGGCGGCGGCATTTTCCAGCCTTAGAAACATCATAGGGATCCACAGAAACTTGATGGGCACTAATGCCTCCCAGTAGCAGAGTTCCTATTTGCCTCAATGGAACTCAGATGCTATATAACTACAAAAGAAGTGCATGTCTCTTTTATTGGATGTTGGTTGGAATTGGAGAGGGAGAGTGTATTTTACTTCTACAGCTAGCTAGTTGTGTGCATAGCCATTCCTTCCAAGGAGCTCAGAGTGGGTCAAATATCTGAGTCTCCAGCACCACCACCTGATATTGGGTGCGAGCCGGAGTCTGAGTGGGGAGCACAACAGAGAGCATTTGGGAATTTGAAAAGTCTCTTTCTTCCAGGGATATTCCCTTGTATTTGCCCTGTTGGGAAGGTAATTATGAGGTATAGCCAATCCCAGCTATGTTGTCGCAAGGGATCAGTTCAAGCCATCTAAACATGTCCAATCTTTCACCACCTGGTCATTAATTCCTGAACATTCTCATTTGTTTCCACTCCATTGGGAAGGGAGGTGACTGCAGGGCAATTATCCGGGGCACTTGGCTGTGACATGGGTCAATGCTTAGTTGGCAGCCTCCAAGCTGTAGCATGGTGGGGGGATCAGACACTGAGTGACCAGTCAATCAGATTAAATTTCTATCCAATTATCCTTCTCTTCTATCCATACATGCCCCACTTGCACCACCACTATGGTGACTGGGGGCTGCTGGCATGGGGCCATTCCTTCCTGAATCCTGGATCTTGCTGTAACCACTGATGACTGTAACTATCCTTCCTATGCTGGCTGCATGCCAGAGCCTAAGATGACGTGACATGCAGAGGACTTGGGGGGGGGATTTCCTTAGTTCTAGAGCCATTTCATCTAACTCAGCCAAATGGCAAGGTAACTGTAAAGAATGGAGCATGTGGGGCCTGCCTCAAGGTGTTCTCTGTTGCTCATTGCCAGGAATGTATCCTTTTATTCAGTATGGTCATGGACTCCACTCCAGAGCCAGACTGGTTGTTGGTAGCAGGTTTGAGCCTGCTATCAATTCTATTCTCATAATCTGTTCTCTCATAGATGGTAATGGGCCAGCAGTGGTAGGGTGTGGGCGTTTGTTGCACTGGGTGGGCTGGGCTTTGAGTCACCCTTTAACTTGCTCTGCTAGGCAATCATGGGAAACAGCCACTCAGCCCACTCTTATCAACATCTGCCTTGAGCTATCATTGAAGGATGTTTTTGGATGGTTGTCCATGATGGACTTGGTTTAAACCCAACACACTGCACAGAGGCATTACTAGCTTTTGTATTGGATTTTTCCTCTAAATGGAAGCCCCGTAGTGCCTTCCTGCATTCCATGGCTCAATAGTTAATCTCCATGCTGGCAAGGTGACTGACTACAAAGCACTGATAACCCTCCTGGGGCATGTGGGAGTCATGTCATACTTGCCTGAGATTTAGACACGACTTTAACTTCTCACGTAGGTTTGGTATTGTGGTTAAGATTGCAGTTTCTAATCTGGAGAACCTGGTTTAATACCCCACTCTTCCACACAAAGCAAGCTGGGTAGCCTTGGACTAGGCCCAGTGCCAACAAGTTGCTCAGGAAGCTACTATGGTGGATAGTATCATAGTATCATAGAATTATAGAGTTGCACTTGAAGTTTAAACCCATTACTGCGCGTCCTTTTCTCTGCAGTCAACGGGAACAGCTTCCTGCCCTCCTCCAAGTGACAACCTTTCAAATACTTAAAGAGGGCTATCATGTCCCCTCTCAACCTCCTTATCAAAGGCTGCTGGAAGATCCAGCAGAAATAGCAAGGTCACATTCCCCTCTCTAGTTCTCAATAGAGGTTACCAGCCAAAGCACCCAAAGCAATTTCTGCTTAAATCCTGGCTTGAAGTCCCCATCATCACTGCCACTGAAATGCATCCAGAAAATTAAGTCTCTTGAAAGACCCAGCCCCAAGGGCCTAAGCAACCTACTCTAGCACTTTATTCAACAATAAAAGACTGGAGACTGGCCTTTTTTTTTCCAACACAGAAGGGCTCAGGGAGGGGTTTCCCCCCAAGAAAACCAGATATAATCATTGTTTCCTTGAGCATGAATGGAACAACTTCTACTACATGGAAGCATTTACCCTTATCAACTTAGCCAGTGCCCTTCTGCTAGTTTTTATCAGCCAGGAAGGGCAAGAGATGAGAACACAGCTGGTAGGTGTCACCTGTCCAAGAATCTTGTCCACACCCTCAGGATCCACCAGCTGAAAAGTATCCATATAAACAGACAAGCAGATGCCAAAGGTGAATATGCATTCATGTCACATCTGACCAGGGCAGATCTGGGCAATTTTGTCTGCGATGCAAGTGGCAAAAAGATCACAGCGAGCCACTGTGGGGTCAGAGACCAAATCCTTTGGACTATGATATAAAAGCCCCTTAATCATGTGGAGCAGCTCAGTTGGATTACTATGAGCAGATGCAATGGGGCATTGCCTTTTCCCCATTGCCTTTTCCCCATCATCACTGCCACAGAATAGGCTCTATGCTGTGATCTATCGGTCTCGCTCCAAATTTTCTACCAGTGGAACTCTGGCTTATATCACTTCCATTTCATTGCTATCAGCTCCCCAGTGAACCAGGGAGACTTTTTGGCTCTGTTCAGGGGGAAAGGGCACTTATGGGCAATTTTGTTAATATCCTGGGCCATATCCCTATTCCAGGGAGAAGTGAAACTTCTGTGCTCTAGTTCTATGAGAAATGAAGAAAGTCAGAATTAAAAGCTGCACTTTCTGCGATAAGACATTTTACTCTTAGTTTTACCTACTTGCAACCATAAAACTAAGTGAATGGCACAGTAACTTTCCTTCTGGAAATTCTGCTTCAGCTTGTGCTGTCCATGCAAAATCCTTTTCTCCCTGTCCCTCATACCACCTATGCAGGAAGTATATCAATACACCAAGAAAGGTGTTATTCAGTAGTTTTTCTAAATAATAGTGAAATAAATTGTTTTGGAAAATCACATCAAATCTATTTATTTAGGATTAATATGTTCAGCAAAATAAAATTATCTATCCTATTCATACTCCCAGGGCCAATGTAATTAAAATTAGAGAGAGAAGAGCACCAATACAGAGTAATGAACTTTAGTTATGAGAACTCTCCAGCAGGGAAATTGCAACAGCAGTTAATGAAGTCTTACATCTACAGAGTTTGTTTCTATGAGTCCTCTGATGTTGGTCATCAGCATTACTCTCTGAAGGGATAAATGTTACTTTGCTTTGAAGGAATTTGCATCACTGAGATACAAAACAAAATCTAGATTATTTTATAAATATGGCTGAAATTCAGTTTTATGCAAGCTGGTACTCATTTTTTAAAGCCATCTTGAGAGTAATTAACATTTTATTTACAGGAACTTACTGTCAGGAAAGGATTGTAGACCAAGATTTTCCATTTCACTGACAGCAACTCAGATCTTTACTGTGTATACCAGCCTTTCTCAACTTTTTACAATTGAGAAACCCATTACTCATTCTTGAGGCTTCAATAAACTCCAGAAGTGGCACGCTCATGCAGTTAGGAAGCATAGCTGTGTACAGTTAGAAAGCACAGCTGTGTACATGCCCACCCAGGGCCCCTCCCCTTCCCACTACCACTACGTAGGCCATGAGGGGGCAGGTTGACAAGACCACACACAGTCATATTATCCAATAAATGTTTAACACCATATATAAATATAGGTAAAGGTAAAGGTATCCCCTGTGCAAGCACCGAGTCATGTCTGACCCTTGGGGTGATGCCCTCTAGCGTTTTCATGGCAGACTCAATACGGGGTGGTTTGCCAGTGCATTCCCCAGTCATTACCGTTTACCCCCCAGCAAGCTGGGTACTCATTTTACCGACCTTGGAAGGATGGAAGGCTGAGTTGACCTTGAGTCGGCTGCTGGGATCGAACTCCCAGCCTCATGGGCAGAGCTTTCAGACAACATTTCTGATGCCTTACCACTCTGCGCCACAAGAGGCTCATATATAAATATAATAAATTCATAAATAAATAATAAAATAAATAAATATAATCACCAGAATACACACACACACACAAACACAACACCTCTAGACTGGAGAGGTTGGTGTCATAATGCCTAAGATTTTTGTTTCCATTCTGGAAAATCATGATAACAACACAAAACAGCAATTTCCATGTATATTTTCAGGAAATTCTGGTGTTCACAACCCGAGTGGAGTACACTTCTCAGAATTCCATCAGTGCCCCAAAGCTCAACAGTGTTGGGGAACTCTGCACTAGATGTTAGTGTAATACTGACTATAACTTCAGATAAGAGCCAGCTTGGTGTAGTGTTTAGCAGTGCAGACTTCTAATCTGGCGAGCTGGGTTTGATTCTGCGCTCCTCCGCATGCAACCAGCTGATGACCTTAGGCTTGCCACAGCACTGATAAAGCTGTTCTGACCAAGCACTAATAATCAGGTCTCTCTCAGCCTCACCCACCCCACAGGGTGTCTGTTGTGGGGAGAGGAAAGGCGAGGCAAGTGCAAACCACTTTCAAACTCCTTCGGGTAGAGAAAAGTGGCATATAAGAACCAACTCTTCTTCTTTCTATCTAAAACAGGGGTAGTCAACCTGTGGTCCTCCAGATATTCATGGACTACAATTCCCATAAGCCCCCACCAGCGTTTGCTGGCAGGGGCTCATGGGAATTGTAGTACATGAACATCTGGAGGACCAGAGGTTGACTACCTCTGATCTAAAATATCCTTAGGTGGTCCTATTGAAATAGGGGGGGAAATGGTTAATGGTGATTTCATCAGAATCTCCTCCCCACCCCCATATTCAATCTTTAATATGAAGTAAATGTATCACCTTTTGTCACTGATCTTGTTTCAAACCTGAACCACCATCACAAATATATACAGAAGTACAATCACCAACATCTTTACAAATGTCTCCTTGGAGGCCAGAAAAGACAAGACGGATTCACATTTCTAGGAAACTAAATTGAAGATTTACATCTAATTTTTGCTGAACTAATTAATTATTGAGGAAGGGAAAGGAGAATTAATTTAGCTTTTGAACTGTGTTCCATTATTTCAGAATCCAGCAAGCAGGAGCAAGAGGCCTGTCAACTGGAAAGGGGGTAGATTTCCCACTTGGCTGGCCTAGGCAATTATCTAGGGTACCATGCTCCCTCCAGTTTGGAAAGGCAGGATCAGCAGGCCTGGACCATCTGGCCATTGCCTTCAGAGCCACTAATGGAAGCCTGGTGCCGCTTTAAGTAGCATGGTTTAGCTGCTGAGCCCACCATGTCACTGCTGCTGCTGGGATTTGAAACTGACATGAACCAGGAAAATGCAGTTCACTGCAGTTCATGAGCCACACACTGTCAAAAACTTTAAAGAGCTAAACAAACTGGCTTAGTTTATGAAGTTTGTGAAATGGTAAAGTCCCCCCCCCCCGCATGCTAGGGACACCAGATGTAGGGAATGGGCTCTTTGATTCGGGTATTTTTCGATTTATCTGAGCTGAAACATCCATGTCTACTGCAAACCCAACAGGGCTAAGGTCATCTCAGAAAATCTCTACAGTAGAAACTGAAGGTGAGGGGCAATTCTGAAAGTCTGTCAGAACCAGTGCAATATACCAGTTCCTGGCAGACCCAGTCCCAATGTGGCAATGCCAGCTAAATCACAATCCAAGCAAGGGGTGGCATTTTTACAAGTCCAGCAGAACCAGTACAATTTTGTTTATTTTATTGTGCAACATCTATACTCCCCCCTCACAACTGATTGCCTCGGGGTAGTTATCAACACAGGCAATGGTAAAATAATTAATATAAAAACCAAGAATAACAACCTCAATAGAAGTCTGTTTACATTTTTATAATATAATTTAAATCAGTATAAAATTGATTTAAACTGTTAACCCCTTTAATGGAAGAGGGGTGGGGAAGGTGGGAGGCCTAATCAGATGTTTTCACAGTTCAGTTCCACTGGCCTCAACCATAAGCTTGGTGGAAGAGCTCCATCTCTCAGGCCCTATGGTATTGCATGAACTCCGTTATGAGCTCTGTCCCCAAGGAGCTCATTCCACCAAGCAGGAGCAAGGACCAAGCTGGCATGAATCTCCATGAATTGCTTGAAAGTTCATGGAGTTTGTTCTGGTTGACCTGCCATGACCTTTGATTTGCAGGCCACACACTGCCCTAATTCTGTCACAAATTCTAGTTCCTGTTCATGCCCATCCCTAGCTTGGACTGGGCCTTCCCCCAGGCCTTAGAGGCTGGCTATGGCATAAGCAGCAGACCTAGGCCATTGGGCACACACTGAGCTACTGTAGCCAGTTCAGAGCCTTCCTTCTGGAATCTGGAGGCTGATGAAATGCCACAGGTGCAAGCAACATGTACAGGCTGCCAGTGGTTTGGAGCAAGCCTGGTTGGCTTCCTGGACCACCGTTCAGTGTGTGCCTGTTGCCCAGGCCAGCTGTCATCGTTTGTGGAAAGCCCTTGGGACAGCAGACAGAAAAAGTAGGAGTCAACACAGAACAGCAGTCTTTCAACGATCCCATCTCAGTCTAATGGGCTGAAAAAGCAGAATTTTATTTTTAAAGAGTTATCTTCCAAAGTAGAAAGTCATGCCTTTTGCACAGATAAAGATAAGGACTGTGCTAAGCAAATAAAACGTATGAGTGAAGAAATAACAGTATAACCTCACAGTTCTCAAATTCTAAGAAGAGGAGATACACCAAATATGCCAGATGATTTCCTCAGCATCCTCCTGACTGAGGGAAAGGGAAAATGCATTTACTTGCTCTCCACAAAAGACAACAGAGTCAGCAGTGACTTCAGTTAACCCACAAGTCACTGATTTTGTTTCAAAGCCCAGTCTGCTTTCTATTCCTTTGGTCACTGCTGCTTAGCAACCTCAACAGAGGTTTCTTAGTCTATATTTATTCTGGAGGGATTTCAGCTCCCCCCCACCCTTTTTGCCTTTTAGAATGTTTATAATGGAGAATTTTAAAAGCAAAACAAAGGCATGTTTGTTCTGTCATTCTTAACATCAGACCTTGGACGTCCCACCTCACTTTTAAAAATCTGAAATGGCCTTTGGCCAGTGACAGAAACCTCGTATTTACTTGGGGTCTGATATACTAACCTTTACCCCGTCCTACCCATTTCAGGAGTATGTTTACACTTTGAACCCCTTTGTACAAATCATGGTCCACTATGGAAAGAGACACCGGCCTTTTCAAAGCTTCCATTAGAACTGATGGCTCTGCAGAAGTCTTTTCATTGCCCTGAAATATCCTGCCCTGCACTATACTCATGTGCTTTCAAAGTAGTCATGCAGTTTGTAACAGGAATCTAAAGGGAGGGAGGAAGGAAAAGGTTATGCCACATCACTGACTCACCATCAGTTTCTGCATTCTGCATGGAGGGAGAGAAATGAGCTGCAGAGATTTGTTTCTACTCAATCTTTTCATCGTAAAGTATAGCTGGGGGGAGTTAATTTGATTGTTTGAGGTGGGGAATACAGTAACATAGGTTCATGCAGATTGAAAGAAGAGATAAGGCACATCTTGCCATGCTGGCCTGAGAGGAGACTGAGATATCATTTGACAAAATAACTGAAGAAAATTGAAGGAAACTGCCTAAGAGTCTGCAATACTGGTTTCTTTTTATTTCCCACACTGTTTTTCTTTTTAGGTAATTCTGCTTAGACCCTAGGAGATATTAATAACGGTTTCTTTATTCAGAGGAACAATTAGCATGTAGGCTGGTTTTCCCTATCCTGAATGCTCATCAGGCAAAATTTAGCATATCTGATGAGCTATTTTAGTATACCAGTATAGCACAGAAAATAGCGTGCCACAATGAGATGCTGTTGTGAGAAGGCATGGTAAAGAGGATATGAAAATAACTGTACAATTCTATCCACAAACTATGAGTTTTAATTAAAATCTTACTGTCAAATGTCAAGGCACAGGTCTCAAAGTACTGCATCTACTGAGAGTATAGATGGACACACAATATATTTATTTACTTTATAAATTAAATGCCTTGTTTGTAGAAAATTCCTCAAGGCATCTTACATAATTTGAAACAAAAATACGCAAACTCTTTTACAACATATACATTTTTTAAAAGCATAAAATACCAGGAACATCAAGACAAGACACAATAAAAATCAGAAGAAGGAAGTTAATAGAACAATGATTTAAAATCTAACTGAAAATCAAACACCAATAGATTTGTTAGAATGTTTTACTTTCTAGTGCAATTCCAACAATGAAGAGAACCCATGTGGTGCAGGCATCAAATACCTCTCTTATTCACCTGTGAGTATTCACAGATCAAACCTATTTACAAAGGGGTACAAATAGGTGCTGGTCCTCAGTGCTGAACACTCTAGAAATCTGTAACATGTCTAACCTACTTCACAGAACCGGAGAACTACTTAACATAGCACTTTACCAAAATGCAGGACTGCCTACTCATCAGGGCTGTTACGCTCCAAGAGAGGGCAGTGGATTCCTGCAGCTCCAGCTTCTGTTTTCACTACTGCTCAGAGTGGTGGTGAGATTTTTTTTAATGGCTGTGTGGTAAATAGCATGACATCATTCCTTTCTAGGAATGTCATATACTCTATGGCATTACTATAGATTTTCTGGTGATTCCTAGAGAGACATGGCATCACTTCCATATTTAATCAGAAGTGTGACATCACACCATCACTCTCTTCCCATGTCTCTAACACCCTCTTTGTCTCCTGCTGGTTTCTAGGTCAAGTTTGGCAACCCTATAATCATAATTCGTCAGGGGTTACATATTTCGTCAGTGACAAAACTAAAAAAAAAAAAAAACAGAACAATTATGGCAGTTGATCCAGACTGGGATCACTACTCAGTCTTGCTCTATGCACTTTGATAGTTTAAACATCCAGCACTTGCAATATATATTCTCTTTGTGGAAGATGAAATGGAAACACAAAGTAGCAGGATAGGATCACCACTGGCAATAACTTTGCATGCCATGAACAAAAGGAATGTATAGTTTCAGAAGCAATAACAAAAACAACCACCTGAAGAAAAGTTTTCATATTCCTTCAGATCTCAGATACTGTGAGCAGAGACATGTTGCTCATCACAATGATGTCAGAGGCACATCGACAATATTATCCCCATTTTGATATAAAATTTTAATATACTTGATAAATATGCTTGCAAATAAAATAATTGCTTAGCAGCTCAATTTAGCACTTTCTGTGCTAAAAAATCTGTGATGACTTCATGATGCATATACTTATGGAAGCAATATTTTGGATCCTGCACATGAACATAATGACTGCTAAGATTATCTAGAAGAAGAAGATTTGGTTCTTATATGCCGCTTGTAGAGACCTTAAGGTGGCCAGAAGTCCCAGTCCCGCATTTGGGACATTTGCCCTGCGCCCTGCGACTTAATTGTCCCACGGCGTTCTCCAATTTAAAAAAAAAAATAATTTTTTAAAAATTGTTTAAATTTTTTTGGCCTTGCACTGTGCAGCAGTCCAGCAGGCAGCCCGAGCTCAGGAGGCCCCCGTGCAGGTACCTGGGTGGGGCTTCCCGACCGGCTCTGCTGCTGCCTGCTTAGGCGGTCTTTTTCTCCGCGCCTTCCTGCCACCTCCTGGAACCGTCCACCAGGCTCTTCCCGGGCCGCCACAGCCCTGAGGCCAGTCAGGAAGGGAGGGGGGCCAGCAATAACAGCCATTTAATGCAATGACCCAGCGCTTCCTTAACACTTCACATTAAAACTATTAATAAGCTGGTCTTACCATTCTGTCTAGGTAAATGAGAAGCATTCTGCAAGGAGTTTTTCTCCAGATAAAAGGCCCCTTTCCAAAGAACAAATAAGGTTCCACACTTAGCTCAATGAAGTGCTAGGATCCAATCCAGTGTGCTCTACTCATAATGAAATACATAACCAGCAAGAGTATTTAATTATACTTTCCATAGGAAACAGTTATTAGGTTTAAAATACAAATTAAATAGACAGACTTTTCCTACTAAAACGAAATTTATTTAATGTCTCCAGTAAGTTCCTTTCCTCCTTAGTCTCACTCTCTCACACACACACTTTATAAACAACTATAAATAATATACTGAACAAATTGAAGGCAAAGTGTGCATCAGCAGTTTCAATGTGGATTTTTTGTTTGTTTGTTTTTTTAATCTGACGTTCTTATTAATGGGTATCTGTAAAACGGAAAATGGGACTAGAACCAGGCCATATATATGGGAGAACGGGGGAGGGGGGGGGTTAGGAATATCAAACAAGTAAATTCTAAAGGTATAGAACTTACAGGCATAACTACATATTACACTGCAGTCACATTCATCACATGCAATAAAGCTATACATGTCCATTGTCCTTGTAACAAGCACTTTCAACATGAAACTAATTGCACTGTACCTGCAGGAAGGAATTGACAGGGCTACAAGTAAATAATAAATACAGACTGGACAGTGCTGTAGTTAGAGTGTCACATTAGGATATGGAAGATCCAGGTTTGAATTTTTGTCTTGCTATAGGAACTTGCTGGGTGTCCTTGGGCTAGGCATACAGGCATAACCTACCTCACAGTGTTGTTGGAAGGAACAAATGGAGGAGATGGCAATGAGAGAAACTGCTTTAGGTTCTCATGGGTGGTAAAGACTGCATATAGAGGAAGAAACTAAACAACAACAAATAAACATTTAACTTTCTGTTTTCAAACACTGTTTAGTCCTGAATCAAAAGAAGAGTGATTATCTACTACCACTAGGAAACAAAATGGAGAGAGATCGGTGGGGGCAGGAGCATACATAGATTGGTAATAATCCTAGAAGTGATTTCTGTAGGAACCTGAGGAATCAAGGGCAGACTGTAGCCTACTGACAATCTTAGACCAGTCCGTTTGATTAACAGTAGAGGCTTTCTTTAGCATGGGACTTGTTCAGTGAAAAGTCTCTATTCCCTGTTGAGCATGAACCAAATAGGCCTCATATTTGACCAGCCCACCCTGCACATGGAAAATTCAACTATTAAATATGTTCACATTGAAATCTGAAGCCTGCCAACCAGAAGAGTCAAGGAAGAGAGGAAGTCACTAGGTGATCTGCACAAATAATACATTTAACAATACTGTCACATGTAAAATAGGGAAAAACATATTTTTTTTCTGTGAAGGGTTACAGGTCTATTGCCCTCTCTGCTGCTTCCATCTGATCATTATTACTGGCAGCAGATGCTTTATCGACAAAGCTACCCAGTCTCCTCTGTGACTGAACCCTGTTGGGCTTTCCTTTCAGTAACTATAGATTCTCTCATGGCTTAACTACAAGACTTCATATTTGTCCCAGTTGGCCTTGGCTTATATAAGGATTCCGCTACAATACTGAGTGAATTCAAAGAGGCTAGTTTGCTTTCTGCAGCTTAGGAGATAAGCCACACAATTGTTCAGAGTTCATGGTGTTAACTTTCATGTAAAAATGTGTGATGAGTACTTTAGCTCAATTAACTAATTGAGTCTGTGCTTTAGTGTTGCAGGGTCAGAGGCCACCACTTTTTCATATGCCTGCTTAGTTCTTCTCACCACAATGGAACATACATTTGCTACAGTGCATGTATATGTTCCCCAATATGACTTGAAGAACAGCAACAACAATCTTAATAAATCCAAGCAGGGAGACATTCAGGTATTTCCTACATGGAGTGGTGATTGTTTGGTTAAGGTTTGCAATTTCAGAAGGGTGGAATGCTTTTGACTTCTGTGTGTGTGTGGGGGGGGGGGAAGGGTGCAACACTGCACTCCCAAGCAGCCCTTTCCTCCAAGAGAACTCTGCAGTCTGGAGAGGAGCTTTCATTCTGTGGGTTCTCCAGGTCCAATGTGGAGGCTGGCATCCCTGACCAGTGGCCTTCAGCTGAGACCTGGAGATCCCACTGCTGGGGCTTCTCAAAGCCTGAAGAATAATTCAGGGGGTTCTCATTGGTAAAAAAGTTGAGAAAAGCTGACATAGAGGCAGTAATTGAAAAAAACTCTAAGTACTTTGCCAACCAATGTTTTCATGTTTGATTGTAACATACAACTGTTTTAGATTTCCTCTGATATTGAACAGAACTGAAGAACGTATTGACTGAAAGGTTTTCAGTTCTTCAAGCAAATTTTACTATGAATTAAATATTTTCATTGAAGGGAGAAGTTTGTGACAAATTGAAGAATTATTTGCTGTTCATTGTTATGAGTAATTACTGCCACCCAGCATTTCTCTTTGTTTCCCAACTGGATACTCACATCCCTGCACCTCTATGGGATTCAAAACCAGGGCTTTTCTCCAGGGGGACAGATCGGAATAATGGGCCACATTCCAGCACATTCAAGATAGGATCTTCAAAGGAACAGCATGTATAGAACTATGAAGAGGGGTAGGGCAAAGGGGGGGGGCAGCAGGTTTGTCGATCCTTGCAGAGGAAGTGTGTCAATGGTTCACACAGCTAAGGCAGTGTAGTGTAGGACAGAGTGGAGAAGGGAAATCAGGGTGTAAACCGCATTGAGCTTTTATTCCAATCCAAGGTCGATTCAGTCCATGCTGTCTACACAGAATGCGATTTCCGTTTTGATTTTGGGTGATTTAAATTTTCCTTCTGTAACAAGAAGGATTGATCTGGAGTGACCCTACCTTTATTGTGCGATATCTTAGAGTGTTTTTAATGCTCAATATTTTAAAAATCGAATTGAGAAAGCAGGCTGTTTTGAATCTGGGCTTTGTTCCATGGTAGAGAACCCCTGATTGGCCAAAGCTGATCATGTAACAAGCTTGCCTTAAAAGAGAAGTCCCTAATTTCTCTCAATTTCTGTCGGTCTTGGATTTTTTTCTTCCTCCTATTCCTTCTTCGATCCTCTCTCCCCCCCCTCCAAGAAAAGAAAGAGGCTCCCTGCTTGGTTCCTCCCCCCCCCACTTCAAGAAAAGAAAGAAAGAGGCTTGGCTCCCCCTCCCCTTCTGAACTATCCTAACCATATGCAGAACACTTTTCTGTTTCAATGGGGAAGGGGGGGGGGAAGAAGAAGACCCGAGTTCAAATCAATCTGAATTCAACAGGATTGACAATGGAATAAACAAAGTAAGTGCAGACTCTGCCCTGGCCTCCTGTTTTAGTGGAAAACTTCCCACTCCCCCTTTATGTTGCCTGCTTGACCACTGAATATTGTTGGGGGGTTTAAAAAGTGTCACTGCACATGCGGTGTGCCATCGCTTTTCACATATAACTGAAGGTGATAGCATATTGCCAGCATGATGATGTGGCAGGGCTATAGGCTTTGGGCAAAACTTCATGGTGTATGTTCTAGTATTTTGGCAAGGGAAAGAGACCGCTCCATCTGTTTAGTTCTGATACAGGGAACAACAGGAGTTAGAAGCAAACAAACATTATTGTTAGTAATATAGAACAAGATGCCAGAGTTCTCTCAGACCATGTTAGTACCACCTATGCACTCTCCCCCCCACCTTCATTTGAGGATTTCCTTCATTTGAGCTAACCATATTGCCTTTTCTCTGACAAAAAGCCATGTAATGATCAAGGACAGCTTCCTCAGAGGTGGGGGGCTTGCTCTGTTTCAGAAATTTCTTTCTCAGGATGTCAAAAGTGATTTGCAAATGTTTGCTCATTATTGTTCTGCAATATTGACAAATACTAAATGGGTGAGGCAGAATACCAGAGAAATAGATCCCTTGTCTGCATTCTACTGGGATTTCAGAAACCATTTTAAGGAGCAACAGGCAATAAAAAAACTGCCACCATAAGCAGCGGCTCAGAAAGTTGGAATTACATCAGGTTAAAGGTTTTTTATATTATGTCATTCCATGATTTTAAGGGCCCTCTCAGAAGCTGTTACATTTGCGAATTTGAAAGGAAACAGTACTGTTCAAATACTTACAAAATATTCATGAAAAGAAATCATAAACCAGAGTTCCCTTCCCTCTGAATTTGTGCTGGCTTTGTGAGTGATTTCAGTCAATGCTCACCTAAGTGGGACCCATGTGTAAGAGTTTTAAGAGTGTGAATGACAGTCAGTATTGATCCTTGCACTGTTAATCACATTAAGAGATTAATATTCAAATTGTTAATCACCTATGTAGCCAGATTAGGCTGATTTTATGATGAAAATACAACAAAACAACTGCATTCTCTGGATTTGCACGTACCATTTTGAATGTGTCGCTTTCCAGAATTGTGATAATCATTTTTCTCCAACTAACCATATAAAATCACAGGATACAAAGCTTACACAATTTTCCTTGGGAGTAAATTCCACTGAGCTCAGTGGGGCTTGCTTTTAAAGCAACATACATATGATAGGACGCTGGGATGGCACTGACCATAGTTTTCATGAACTTCTATGAGATTTATGGTGAAAATTATCAAAACCAAAGTTTTATGAAGGGATTCATTTGCAATTCCATAAGGACCATCCCAATTCACTACACTTCTTAAAAGACAACTGCAAATTGGATTATATAGAAACAATGAGAGATGGAAAAGAACCTACCAGAATACCTAGTCCATCTTCTGCCCTTCTTGCTTCCTGGCCAATAAATCAGGTGTTCTAGAGGTAAGGCTATTTAGTCAGGACAGATATGCAAGGGAATTCTTTCCTGGAGCTAGCAAAATTGGATCCAACCCTCTTGTTACAAACTGCGAGTCTTCTTTCATAGTCTCAATCTGTTTAAAATTTGAAAATAAAATATGTTTCAGTATCATGTATGCATTATTTCTGAACTACTGCTACGTAAACCAAAGGAGACTATCATTCATCCTCAGAAACCATTAAAATTATCCCTTGTAAAAACTAGCTCAAGGAAAATCAGTAGTTAAGTCTTTAGTTGAGCTTATTGTCATAAGGTCAGCTCTGAAATGTAAATAGATAATTTGGAAGGAGCAAAGATCACAGGCTCTTATGAAAGAAATAATGTCTTGTCTAAATCTGAGAAGTACGGTGCCCCTGAATATGGTTGAAAGAATGGGGAGGAGTACAAATTATAGGCTGGACCAAGAAATGGGATCATCAAGTCATGTGACACAGTTCTGCAATCACCCTGGAGGTCCATGGACTTATCAAGACATAGGATTTGTTTATATGATATGTAGGTTAGATCTTGGTGTTTGGAGGAATCAGGAGCAGGGGAAATAATTATTTCAGGGCCTAATAATGGATCTTGATAGTCCACCCAAAGAAAATAATACTGATGATCTTTTTTTTAAATTAATTGGATTTATAGGCTGCTCCTTTCTTACAAAGTCTCAGGTGGCTAACAACAGTCAGAAAGACAAGACATGTATGCATTAAAACAATACAACCATAAATATGTAAAAACTGATTTTGTAAAATATGCTCCAACTTATCCCACTAAACCAAATTCTTAAATATATATGCAAAGCCCATTGTACCTAGGAATATAATGGGCACTAGGATGCACACCTGCACTGTAGCCTTCCTGGGGGATGGCTACATGACAAAAGCTCCTGCCAATCCTTGGATTCTTGAGGCCCTGCCTCCAAACCTCAAGGAACATTCCTGATCCAGGGGCCACCAATCTCCAGCTGTGGCCTGGAAATCTCCTTGAAATTGGACTATAGAGATCAGCTTCCCAGGGGAAAAGGGCTGTTTTGGAGGGGAGGGGGCACTCTACAACAATAACTCATCTTCATGTTCCTGGAGATGAAAGGGCTTGCTTGGGAGGGGGGAACTCTGTGGCAGACACGTTACAGGATGGGAGAGGTTGGGACCTGGGGATTTGCTGGAATTGTAGTCATTTGCAACCTTATAATACCTTTGAATTGCAGAACGTTTATGTTAACTAGACTAAATGTATTTCCTTCTGCAGTGGTTGAAGGCAGATATAGGAGAATTCCGTGCAATGAAAGAATTTGCAGGTATTGCGTACAGAACCAGACTCAATCTGCCATATCATTCTGCGATGTGAGTTGTATAACAACCAACGTTCTGACCTGATCTCCCCACTTTTACTTTTTCCTAAGGTCACAGATGGTAGGGCTCTTGAATTGCTGCTTATTGATAATTGTTCGGAGACCACTGAATGGGCAGCTAAGTTTTTATCTATAGTAATGACCCACAGGGCAAAGAAGTAAAGGTCACTGGTTTTATCTTTTTGTATTTGCTGCTCTTTTGCCTGCTGTAATTTTTCTTACAGCTTTATAGATCTGTATATACAGAACTGTTTTGTATACTGTTTTATTATGGATGCCATTAAAGGTTTTTGTATTGTATTGTATTGTATTGTATTGTATTGTAATAAATTGCAGGTCATTTACAGGCAATAGAGATCAGTTCCCCTGAAGAAATGCCCTGGCTTTGGATCCCATGGAGGTACAGGGATGCCAGTCTCCAGGTGGGAAACATAAATGCTGGGTGGCAGTAATTGCTAACAACAATCAATATCAAATAATTAATAAACTTGTCACAGGTTCTCCCTTCAATGAAAAATATTGAATTGATAGCAAAATTGTCTTAAAGAACTGAACACCTTTCAGTCAGTATGTTCTTCAGTTGAATATCAGAGGATATTTTTAAAAATTGTATGTTACAATCAAGTATACATCATCTCCCCCGTTCTCTATCGCCTTGGCAGGTGGGAGTAGATTGGCTGCTGCCATGTTATGATTTTTAATGTCTTTTAATGGGGTTTTAATTGGGATTTTTAAGACAATTGTTACCCGCCATGAGCCTACCCAGGAAGTGGTGGAAATAAATCTAATCATCATCATCATCATCATCATCATCATCATCATCATCATCATCATCATCATCATCATCATCATCATCATCATCATCAAACATGAAATATTGGTTGACAAGGAACTGACAAAGGGTTTCTCAATTACTGCCTCTATGAAGACTTTTCTCAATTTTTTACCAATGAGAAACCCCTGAAATATTCTTCCGGCTTTGAGAAACCCCAGCAGTGGAATCTCCAGGTCTCAGCTGAAGGCTAGTATCCCCGCCACTGGTCAGGAATGCCAGATTCCAGGTTGGTCCTGGAGAACCCACAGAATGAAAGCTCCTCTTCAGACTGCAGAAATCAGTTCCCCTGGAGGAAAGGTATGCTTGGGATGGGGATGGAGAGCTGTGTTGAACTCTCCTCCCCCCCCCAACACACAGAGAGAGAACAAACATGGACACAGAAGTCAAAAAGATTTAACCTACTGATGCCTCAATTAATTTTATTGGTATCTATTTATATTCATAGCTGCTGCATTTCCCATCCTTGGCTTTTATTTGAGTCAATAGGTTTTCCCAGGGGTTTTTTTGTTGTGTAATTAGGTGCCTCAGCTTATATTCGGGTCGGCTTATCCTCAAGTATATACAGTAAGTGAAAGGAAGCCAGTGTGTTATTTATTTATTTATTATTTATTTATCATACTTCTATACCGCCCTCCCCGGAGGCTCAGGGCAGTTTACATTATAACAGAAAACAATACATAAAACCGTCTGTAGAACATGTATAACTGATAACTAATAATTGTAACCAAATAACAACACAGTATAACAGTAAACAATATAGTAATACAAACAGGTCCAGGGCTTATTGATGGGATTCTGAGGGGGGGGAGCAGGGGCCCTTGGTCGCTGATTGATTACGTCTGGTCTCGGCCAAATTGATTACGTCTGGTCTCTGGTCTCCCTTATATTGGACTAGGACTGGGAAGACCTGGATCCAAGTTCCCACTCAACCATGAAATTCTTTAGATTCCTTTGGGTAAGTTTCTGCCTCCTAGTCTGGGGACGATGGGGTGGTGGGCGGTTTCCAATATTTTTGAATTTGCAGGCACATTTGTTATTCTGATATGGCATATTGGATGCAATAACAAAATGGCTGCCGCAAAATGTCACTGCTGGACTTCAGTCATACAGCGCAGATACTTCTGCTGTTGGCAGCTGCTTGCCAAAGGAATATTTAAAAACATATGCAAAGGCAATCTAATCTCCAGTAATAAGCCAGAAACCTTGCAGGGCATATGCCCTACCTGGTTCTGCCCACTAACTAAAAATACTTGGCAGGCACTAGAAAAGGTGCCAGTGGGCACCATGGCTCCAACCACGTTGGGGACCCCCCTGTCCTAGTTTAATGTATCTCATAGGGTTGTTGTGAAGATAAGCATAGCAGTAAAGGATTATATAGAAATTCAGGACAAAAATGTGCAAGAGACAGAAAATGCAAGCTGTTTACTTTCAAAAATGTCATCACTCCTAGAGGTATTCTGCATGGAGCCAAATAAAACAGTTTTAAAAACAACCAGTTTAGACCGCTTTATTATAATACAATCGTTGTTCTGCATTGAATATAGTCTGTTGAAAAACTACGTTGCAATGCTCTCTGCATGAAACAATTCATAGCCCTGCGCCCTGAAGTTTTGCCAACTCCACTTTGTTCTCTAATGCAGTCACTAATCTGTATAACTAAAGAGCTTCTCTGCATGGCTAATAGACCAGACAGCCTGGAGAGAAATGAATTGGTGAAAAGCATCTTTCAGAAACAACGCTTAAAAGACACTTAAAGCACCAAAGAGGCAGTTCACCATGCAGAGCAAAATCAGTTTTGTGAAGTAAATTCACTCTTCTGTGTAGAGATCAGAAAAACAACGATGTATTTAGTGAGCTTTCATCAGCTTATTCATCATGCAGAAGAGGCCCTACACTCTCCCTTTCCCTTCAAAGATTGTCCTTTTCTCCTCTTTATCTTACCCATTTGCCTAGGCCCTGAGTAACAATAATATGTAATAGTAGAAAAGAGCAAGAGTCCAGTAGCACAAAGACCAACAAAATTTGTGACAGGGTATGACCTTTCATGAGGCACTGCTCACTTCTTCAGATACCTGAAGTGAGAAGAATTCACAAAAGCTCATATACTGCCATTAATTTTGTTAGTCTTTAGGGTGCTACAGGGCTTTTGCTCTTTTCTGCTGCTACAGAGAGTCCAACAGAGCTACCCATGTTGATCTATTCACATGTGATGTGTTGCTCTTACAAAAAAGAAAAAGATCAACAATAAGAAGATGAACATTTCATTACGAATATATAATCAGCTTGCTTTTTCAAGGCAAGTGAAACATGAAGGGCATTAAGAAAGCAAAGGCTAGAGGTTTTCCCTGCAATGTTCTGTACTGCAATCAAATAATACTGAATAATTATATGCTATTAAGTTAAAAAATGGCAGGCAGAGGGTGAGAATTGAGAACATTAGTACAAAATAACACTCAAATGTCAACACTGTTGTAAATTCCCAGGATGCTTAAGATCAAAAGAGTACCTCCATATGTCGGAACATCTTTCTGTGTCATTATGCTTCAGTAGTCTAAGCAAAGTAATCAAAGTATTTATGCAACGGATTCAGCTATTTGTCCTTGTCCTGATATGTTTCCTTATAATGATCTGTTAATTTCCAAATGTTACTCTTCATTTGTAATGATTTACAAAATTGTGGGTTCAAAAACTACAATTTATGGAGGCTACAGTATACCACTTTCATTGTATGTGATTAGTCACCAGCAAGCTTTATACATGGGAAAATAGATCCCACTGCAGCTTGGGACCCTCTCTGTATCTTACATTTATAGCATGGCTAGGAGTCACAGCTTCTTTCATTACTAAGGGAACATGAGAAGTCCTGGCAAAGGTGAAAAAAGTTCATTCTGCAAATTTCTGCAATGAGTGTCAAACTCATTGGCTGTCTCAGTTTGCAATAAAAAATGAAAGATACAAATATCTGATACAATTGTTCATTCTTTTCCTTTTTTTAAAATCACTAAACCGGCTAAACTGAAGTTCAGAGTTCTCTCTCCATTCAAGGAACTGAGACACAATCTATGCAATAGACACGTGAACATGTTTAAGTGCTACCTATATCTCAAACAGGACCCTAATAGTGCAATCCTATGCAGAATTTATTCAGCCTAAACTCAATTTCAACAGGTTTCAATGTGATTATATATGATTGCACTGCAAATTGCAGAGCTCTGAACAAACTAGTTGTCTACATGCTAATGCCCACAACATATAATCTAAAACCAGAACATGGATTTACTCCAAAAGATATCCTATAAATGAGTTATCAGACATTTTTAGCCATATGCATGAGCCTCTTGTGGCGCAGAGTGGTAAGGCAGCCGTCTGAAAGCTTTGCCCATTGAGGCTGGGAGTTCGATCCCAGCAGCCGGCTCAAGGTTGACTCAGCCTTCCATCCTTCCGAGGTCGGTAAAATGAGTACCCAGCTTGCTGGGGGGTAAATGGTAATGACTGGGGAAGGCACTGGCAAACCACCCCGTATTGAGTCTGCCATGAAAACGCTGGAGGGCGTCACCCCAAGGGTCAGACATGACTCGGTGCTTGCACAGGGGATACCTTTACCTTTACCTTTTAGGTAAGTAACACCCCTATAGGTTTGTCAGACTTGAAAACTGGCAGGAGACTGGGGTGGGGACATAGAGGAGTAGCTGGTTGCAGTTGGGTAACATCACTTCCTGGAGGGGGGAAATAAAAGTGACAACATGCCTCTCTAGAAAACTGTAAAACGTTCAGATTCCTAGAGAAAACTGATGACACTTTTGGGATTTGCCTCATAACAAGGGGCAAAAAGCAAAACCTCAGGCTTAATCTTGAATAGGGTTGCCCGTTGGGGATGAGAGGGTATGGTTGACAGATCCAGGTCAAAATATATCTGGAGATATGTGGAATGGAACCTGACACAGAGTCCACCCTCCAAAGCAGCCATTTTCTTCAAGGGAACTGATCTCTGCAGTCTACAAATGAGCTGCAATTCCAAGGGATCCTCAGCTCCCACCTGGAAACTGGCATCCCTAATCTTGAAACATGCCATCTAACAATAAACACCAAGTGAACATTATAACTGTATTTACAGATTACAGGAAGAACACATCCCTACATTTCTTTTATTCAACATTAACCAATTATTAAGAAAGCACTCTAATCTTTCAAAGTAAACAGTATAATTCTAAAGCTTTCGAGTACAATGGTTTCCCCCCTTCTGTAAATAGCTTATAAATTCAGTACATTATGCTGGTCTTAAAGGAATGGTTGTTGATGAAGATGCTTCTGACAAAGTTAGGATTTAGTCAATGTTATTACTGCAATGTTGCCAAAGTGACAAAAACAAAGTAAAGCATCTTAAGAACTGGCTGTGTTTCTTTTCCCTTCATATAGAAAGAAACAGCTAGTGCTGTGGTCTATTGAGTGGGTTAAGCATTCTGGCAAACCAAATGAGGTTTATCAAGACAGGCTCTAGGCAGCATGGAACTGCTGTAATTTTACAACTCATTGATTACTAGAATGGGAACTGCAAATGGCTTTCCACTTTGAAATGGAATCAAATATAGTCTTTATAGACAACAGTGTTTCAAGCTTCCTCACAGAGAAAATAAAAGAAGGCAACTGTGTAAGGCATTGTTGCCCTTGTGTGAGTCATGCCTGAATGACCTTTATACAGGCTAATAATAAACAGCACATGACAGAGGTTGTAATTCTGTGGATAGTTCTGGACTAGTTTACATCAGGGAGAGAGTAGCTCAATGTCCTAAGGCACCAGGGATATGTGTATTTTTCAATGAGAGCAACACGGCGTGACAGACTGCACTTTTAAAAAAGCTAAACAACTGTGAAGGGTTAATTCTTCACTGTGCTAGAGAGCCTTGAGTGACTGGCGGTACCAAGAAACCCGATTGGTTAGCATCAGTTGAGCAGAGAAAGATTTCTCAGCTGGATTCTGAGAAGAATCCATTCTGGGAACAGCTAATCCTTACCAATCCACCTGTGAATAATTACATTCAGTGGGGGCCAATATATGGGACACAAATCCTATGGGCTTCTCAGATCCATCCTCCATCCAATGAGCCAGAACAGCCCCCATTCCATAAGCGGAAGCATCACAAGTCAAAACCAAGACTTTATCCAGTTACTTGCAAATCTGAAGTAGGCAGGAGTTACTTAGATTTCTGAGGGGCTCAATAATGCCACATGGTGTAAAGAGGCCAGAGAAGTGTCGACAAGGCAAAAACTTACAAAAAGCAATCCTAAGTACACTTTCAGCTCAGAAATATTCTTTGGTTTGGGAATTTTCTAAATTGCTGGGATTTTATCCAACATGGGTACAAGTCCTTGGACATTTACTTTATATCCTAGATCAGGGGTAGTCAAACTGCGGCCTTCCAGATGTCCATGGACTACAATTCCCACCAATTCTCCTGGCAATTGTAGTCCATGGACATCTGGAGGGCCGCAGTTTGACTACCCCTGTCCTAGATAGATGACCAGTGGTTTCAGAAAAGAACATTTGAGAGAGTATACTGGAAAATGATGAATATGATCCAGGGCCCTATGAGGAAAGGTTGAAAGACCTGGGAATGTTCAGCCTATAGAAGAGGAGGCTGAAAGAGGACATGATTGCTTTCTTTAAGTATTTGAAAAATTGTCACTTGGAAGAGGGCAGGTAATGGTTCCTGTTGGCAGCAGAGGATAAGACCCACAGTGATGGGTTTAAACTACACATAGAATGGTACTGGCTAGATAACAAAAAAAATTTAAGTCAGAGTTGGTCAATAGTGGAACAGGCTTTCTAAGGAGGTGGTAAGCTCCCCCCTCACTGGCAGTCTTCAAGCAATGATTGGACATATACTTATCATGGCTGCTTTAAGCTGATCCAGCACTGAGAAGGGTGTTGGACTAGATGGCCTATATGACCCCTTCCAACTCTATGATTCTGTGAATCTATTACTCAGGCATGACATCATTTTGTAAACAGACGACCTTCCACTAATGCTGCAAAATATCTTACATTTCATGGATAGCTTGTTGTTCCATCTGTGTGAACATGTTGACAATAAATTTGTACTCATCACATATGCACAAGGAGCCATCCATTCTGAAACTTTTACAGGGCCATTAAGAGTTGCTTTTAATAATCTTTCAATTCCATTACAGCTTTTTGTCTCATTGCAAAAGGCACAGATCTGGTCTTAAAATCACAAAATGTACTGTTTGGTTTCACATAAATTCTTGCCACAGTACTCATAGCACTCAACTTTTCCTTGAAACTTCCTGGTGCATAAATAATACATCGTCCTCAAATCTTCCATCCTGATTGAAAACTGAAACTACACTTCAAAGTTTTAACTCAATCTAACTATTTTCTCCCAAGTAACTTGGGTTTACTCTCTAAAACCATCACCAATGGTAATACTTTTACGTTATCTTTGTAGGACACCGGAGCCAAAACTTCACCTAGTAATTTAAGTGTTTTTCCCAAAGCCTCAAATGAGGCTTGACTCATGTGTTACACTGCACCATGTATTCGGAAGGACATCTATAATAATGCAAATAGAGTCCACCTTAAGAATTTTTGTTTGCCCAGTGTACCTTAGGGACCGCCTCCCCGCCTATGCCCCCAAAAGAGCTCTGCGCTCTACCGCCACCAATCAGCTAAGGATCCCTGGCCCTAAAGAAGTCCGTCTGGTCTCGACCAGGACCAGAGCATTCTCTGTTCTGGCCCCCACCTGGTGGAATGAGCTCCCAGAGGAGATCAGGGCCCTGACAGAGCTTAAACAGTTCCGCAGGGCCTGCAAAAAGGAGCTCTTCCACCAGGCATTTGGCCGAGACCAGACGTAATCAACAGCGATTGGTTACAATTATTAGTTATCAGTTATACATGTTTTACAGACTGTTTTATGTATTGTTCTTTGTTATGATGTAAACCGCCCTGAGCCTCCGGGGAGGGCGGTATATAAGTATGACAAATAAATAAATAAATAAATAAATAAATAAATAAATAAATAAATAAATAAATAAATAAATAAATAAATAAATAAATAAATAGTAAATTGTGTATGCTACCTCCTCATTTACACTTACAGGACTTTGTCTTCCAGTGCTTGCTTGCATCCTCACTGTGCAGTGATGATTCACATTACTTTGTGTGGCAGAACTCTGTGTCATAGCCCTATATACTCTTCTGATGTGGTCAATGTGACCAGAATTGTAACATTTTGCTTTTTTAAGTCTACTGGTTGAGAGGCCATGGAATCTAGCACAATGGTGTCAACTCTCCCTAAGTTTCTTTTCCTCTTCAGATTTCATAGTCAGGACCAATGTTAATGCCAAATCAAAGGTTCAGGCAGATTCAGACAACAGTCATCTCTGCACACATACGTGTGTGTGTGAGAGAACATGGCACTAAAACTGCAGTTCTTAAGAGGGCTTCCTCAATTCATGTTCATCAAATACTCCTAGCTTTATGGATTATGAATTACATTTTGAAATAGTTCATTATCTCACTAGGAGCAACATTAAAATGGTTCTGCAACACATTTACTAGTTCTCCAAAAGTTTTAGCACTTGATTTTCCAGATAGTAACAGATTTCTCGTTAGACGATAAGTGAAAGGTTCCATGCAGCTGAGCAGAATTCCTCTCTTTTTATCCTCATCTGCAACATAATTTGGAATGGAAAAAAATGAGTGAACATTTGACAGTATTCCTCCCAGGCTTTTGTTGCTGATCGTGAAAGGTCTTCTAGAATTTTTAAAAACACCAGCTAAGGTTAGTAGTCATTTAGTGAAGAAACCATTTGGAATGGAGGGGGACATTTCTAAGAGTAAGAGCAGCAGCTGGGAAAGCCCTTGTGCAGCTCTCTGCCAACTGAATTTTCCCACTGGGGTGTTCCTAAAATAAAGCTTCATCTGCTAGCCTCAGAAAATGAGCCAGAATATGCATGCAGAAGTAGCCTGGTAGATACCTTGGTCCCAAGCCATTTAGAGCTTTAAAGGTTATCACCTGCACTTTGCGCTGGGCCTTAAAGCAACCTGGCAGAAAATATAATTGGCACATAATAGGCTGTGGCCAGCTCTAGTTAGCATTCTGGCTTCTGCATTCTAAAACAGCTGAAGCTTCAGAACTGTCTTCAGAGAGCAGCTCTATGCAGAGTCTTCAGACAACAGTTGCATGTACAGGTGTTACTATAGTCCAACTTCTAAGTATGTGATAGGGGTAGGTTGCCAACTCATGGAAACAAAAAGCTAGCAAGGACTTGAATCTACCCAGAAATGCAGCTTGGAAGTATCCACTCACCCAAGGCAAAAACATTGGGAAGAGGTGAAAACATGTTTCATTGGGCGGGTCTGAGGATAAAGGCTCAAAGCCGGCATAAAACATTCTCATCCATCCATCCATTTATTGCCCACTGCTCTCAGGCCAGGTTGCTTGCGGAGGTTCACAACAAGACAATAAAACCATAAACAAATCAGTAACACCCCCCCCCCCCGTTACCCCGTTCGGCTCCACCAATTCTCCTGGCTCTAAGCCTCAAGGTAGAGGTAGATGTTTGAAAAACAAAATGTTTAAAGATTAAAACAGTTGGAGGAGGGGCCATGTAGATCTTCCTTTCCCTTGCTTTGACCAAACACCTGTTGAAGAGTTCTGTCTTGCAGGCCCTGCAGAACTGTAATAACTCCAGCAGGGCTTTCAGCTCTTCTGGGAGCTCATTGCACCAGGAAGGTGCCAGGACCAAGAAAGCCAGGCCAGGCGTACCTCATGTGGGCCAGTGAACACCAACCTGTTAGAATTCACAGAGCAGAGAGCTCTGTGAGAGGCATAGAGAGTTAAACGGTCCCTCAGATATACTGGACCCAGACCACGAATGGCAATGAAGGTCAAAATCAAAACCTTGAACCTGATTTAAGATGCACAGGTGTTCTAGATGCTTATATGTCAATCCAAGTAATACAAATATATATGAACTAGCAAGAAAGCCCATTGCAACCAGGAATGCAATGGGCACTAGAACTCAGGGGATACCGGGAGATGCAGATCTCTCTCTCTCTCTGTATCTCTTTCTCCCTGCGTGTCTTTCGGAGTGCCTCGCAGCAGGAGGGAAGCAGGGCTGGTGTGCAATTTGGGGCAGCTCTCTGTCTGTCTGTCTCTCCCTCCATCGCAGCAAGGGTGGCTCTCTCTGTGTCTCTCTCTCCATGGCAGCAGGAGCCATAGCAGGTAATTAGGGCTTGTTCTTAGGGGAGAAGCAGGGCTGGTCAGCAGCTTGGGGCAGCTCTCTCTGTGTCTCTCTCTGCCTCCCTCGCAGCAGGAGTGATAGGAGGGAATGAGAGCTCGTGTTCAGTCTGGCAGGGCTCTGTGTGTCTCTTTCTGTCACTGGCGCGTCTGAGAAGAACGTGGCTAGTGTCTAGGGAGGGAGGGAGGGAGCTGTAGAGGCAGGGCCAATCAGGGTACAGCCAGTGTTGCTGGCTACACCTTGATTGGCCCTGTTTCAACTCAGACAGCCAGACACGTTCCACCCTCCCACCCCCTCAGGCTGTTTCACAAATATATAGAGGAACCATGGATAAGAATATAGATTAGCACAGTGACATCTACCACAGTGCAGGTTCCTCTTCTGCCACAAGCATAAAGCTGTAACTAAAAGGGCAGATAATTCAAAAAAGTGAAAGAACTATATTTTTAGAGTTGCAACACACATGTCTGCAGCAGTATTTATCATTAAATATTTAGAACACACTCTGGATTCTATTTATCCATTTTAGGATCAGAAACACTGAGGCTGAGAATCTCTAGCTCAAATCATGATCAATGAATTCAAAGCAGAAATCAAAGTTCCAAATACAGCATATCTCTCATAAAAGTAAACTATGCTTCTCAACAGCTGTTGGATCCATAACATAGCATTATGTGATCGGAAGAGAAATCACAACATAGTATTTAAAACACATTCAAAACAACTCATCATGCAAGATAGGGAACCATAAACTTGCCTTATGCTGTTTGTCAGTTAGGTCTGGGACCAATCTGTGGTTGAGATCTTGAAATCCATTTCCAGTAAAACAATTGCTGGGCTAGATGGGACAATTGTGTGAATTAGGCTGCTCTGTTCAAGGATGCAACCTTATGCACACTTACCTATTAAATCCAATTTGATATTCATCCGATATTCACATGATCAGAATAAACATCATTAAAACTCCTAGGTAGCAGAACTCAGCTGCAATCTGCCTTTCCACTTCTTAAAAGAACAAACTATTCTTAACTGCCAGATTATATCACAGGCACATTGTCAAACTAGGATACTTCTTATATACTGATTATGCACAGGCTGGAATGCCGGTGATGGTGGTGACAGGGCTTCGGTGAAAGAAGGCCTACTAGTACCTGATGGACTGCACTTATCGAAGTTGGGGAAGAATGTGTTTGGCAGGAACCTGGGGAGATTCATCAGGAGAGCTTTAAACTGAAGCCACGAGGGGAAGGAGACGTTCAACATAGGGAGTATAAGGAAGGAGACCGATCGAGGCCGCCCAACCAGGAAGGCCAGTTCATAGGGAACCAAAAGTAAAAGGATTCAGATGCCTTTATACTAATGCCCGAAGCATGGGCAATAAAAAGGAAGAGCTGGAACTTCTCATGCTGATGGAAAGGTATGATCTAGTAGGCATCACAGAAACTTGGTGGAATGATTCTCATGACTGGAATGTAATAGTGGATGGATATGAACTGTACAGAAAAAACAGAATAGATCGAAGAGGTGAAGAAGTGGCACTGTATGTGAGGAAAGGGCTTACCTGTCAGGAAATTCTAGTGAAGGAGAGTATATCTACAGTGGAAAGCATCTGGGTGAAAATAAGCGAGGGGATTTTAGTAAAGTGTGGTGGTTGGTGTCTGCTATCGACTGCCTGACCAACGAGAGGATGTAAATGCTGCACTTTGTGAGCAGCTTGAGAAAATATCCAAGCGGCAGGACCTTGTCATCATGGGTGACTTCAATTTCCCACATGTGTGCTGTGAAACAAACTCTGCAAAGCGTCCTCAGTCATGCAACTTTCTGACCGGCCTGGCTGACCATTCCATTTATCAAATGATACATGAACCCACAAGAGGTTCAGCCATACTGGACTTAATACTGACCAACAGGCAAGAGTTGGTGGATGAGGTGAAGGAGGTGGGGACCCTAGGGGGAAGTGACCATGTCCTCATAGAATTCCTTTTGAGATGAGGAGGCAAAGAAGCTTGTAGCTAGACGCGGATGTTGGATTTTCATAGGGCAAACTTTAATAAACTCAGAGACATGATGAGTGTCATACCATGGACGAGAATGCTGGAAGGGAAGGGAGCATGTGAAGGGTGGGCGCTACTCAAACAGGAGCTATTGCATGCTCAATCAATGACTATCCCAGAAAGAAGAAAACACTGCAGGAGCTCTAAGAAGCCTATTTGGATGAACAGAGAACTTCAAGAGGAACTAAGAAAGAAAAGGCAAATGGAGGGAAATGGAGGGAAGGACAGAGCTCTAAAGAAGAGTACCTACAGGTTACTAGGCACTGTAGATAAATCATCAAAAAGGCTAAAGCTGAGAGTGAGCTAAGATTGGCCAGGGAAGCCCATTGTAACAAGAAAAGCTTTTTCAGTTATGTGAGGAGCAAACGTAAAGTAAAGGAGGAAATAAGCCCACTGTTGGGTGCGGATGGACAATCTCTAATGGAGGATGCAGAGAAAGCAGAAAGGCTCAGCGCCTATTTTACATCTGTTTTTCCCCACAGGTAAGGGTTTAGGCACATCTAGAGATGGCAGTAGCCAAGAGATAGTGTCTGGGTGGCAGGTTGACATGGACAGAGAGGTTGTCGAGGGGCATTTAGCTGCATTTAGTTTGGTTGAGTTCAAATCCCCTGGGCCAGATGAAATGCACCTGAGAGTGCTCAAAGAATTTTCCGGAGAACTTGCACAACCCTTGTCCATCATCTTCGGGACCAATAGGGAATTGATTAGAGAACCACACTCAAAGAGTTGTTGTCAATGGTGTTTCATCAGACTGGAGGGAGGTGAGTAGCGGGGGTACCTCAGGGCTCGGTGCTCGGTCCAGCACTTTTTAACATATTTATTAATGATCTAGATGAGGGGGTGGAGGGACTACTCATCAAGTTTGCAGATGACACCAAATTGGGAGGACTGGCAAATACTCCAGAAGATAAGACAGAGTTCAACGAAATCTGAGCACAATGAAAAAATGAGAACAAGATGCAATTTAATGATAAGTGTAAAGTTCTGCATCTGGGTCAGAAAAATGAAAAGCATACCTACTGGATGGGGGATACGCTTCTAGGTAACACTGTGTGTGAACGAGACCTAGGGGTACTTGTGGATTGTAAACTAAACATGAGCAGGCAGTGTGATGCAGCAATAAAAAAGGCAAATGCCATTTTGGGCTATATCAACAGGGGCATCACATCAAAATTACAAGATGTCATAGTTCCATTGTATATAACACTGGTCAGACTATCCCTGGAGTACTGTGTGCAGTTCTGGAGGCCTCACTTCAAGAAGGACGTAGATAAAATTGAAAGGGTACAGAGGAGAGCAACGAGGATGATCTGGGGCCAAGGGACCAAGCCCTATGAAGATAGGTTGAGGGCCTTGGGAATGTTCAGCCTGGAGAAAAGGAGGTTGAGAGGGGACATGATAGCCCTCTTTAAGTATTTGAAAGGTTGTCACTTGGAGGAGGGCAGGATGCTGTCTCTGTTAGCGGCAGAGGAGAGGACACGCAGTAATGGGTTTAAACTTCAAGTACAACGATATAGGCTAGATATCAGGAAAATATTTTTCACAGTCAGAGTAGTTCAGCAGTGGAATAGGCTGCTTAAGGAGGTGGCGAACTCCCCCTCACTGGCAGTCTTCAAGCAAAGGTTGGATACACACTTTTCTTGGAGGCTTTAGGATGCTTAGGGCTGATCCTGCGTTGAGCAGGGGGTTGGACTAGATGGCCTGTATGACCCCTTCCACCTCTATGATTCTATGATTCTATGAAAATCCCTGCTTATGCATTACATCACCACCATCTGAGGCCTGGCCCAACCCAGGCCCTCGGAAGACCCGCATTAAGAAAATGTGGATTCTTCTTTGGGCTGAGATCCACCACGGGTGCAGGTGAGGGGCTAGGCCAGGCTAGCCCTGTGCATAATCGGAGGAACCAGGCTTTCGGGCCCCTCTCCTCTTCCAACCTATGGTGTCCCTTAAAGGACACCTCTCTCACCAGCCTGCTCCACAGAGCTGACAGGAGCATCACCCCACTGTGTTGGGAGGGAGGCATGGTGCTCCCCACCATCATGCTGTGGGGGCCCCATGCTCCTGATCCCCCCAACTGCCGCTGCCACAGCAGCGGAGTGCTCCCAGAGCTTCTGGCCCCGCGTTGCATGTGAGGGGCCATTACGTTATTGCAGCCAGCTTGCGCCGGGGGAGTCCCTCCCCCATGCATACATGAGGAATGGCGGGGCTTTCTGCCCCATCACAACTGAACAGCGGCAGGCCGGCATATCTGCCGTCGTGCATAATGGGTCATAGTGATGCTTTGAGGTCTTATTCTCTCTTTCTTCTCCTCCTTTTTGATTGAGGAGATAGGGACAGGAAGGGGAATAGGAAACAAAAATGGAAGCTAAAAGCAAATGCTGTTAAAAAGCTCATCACCTGAGAATGAAAGTAAAAGTAGCAGCCTCTTAAAGGAACTATGCAGCAAATTCCTTTGCAATGAAATGCCTTGACCAGTAAAATACTAGGCTTTTTCTCCAAAATAAAAACAATGATGTATAAAATGACGAAAATTCTATTCTGTTGCACACAGGTACAAAAAACAGCCTCCAAACAGAGCACTCAAATTATTGTAAAACATCATTCTGACAGAGTTTTAGAGTGTTTTGAGCGACAAAGAATGAATTCACAACACTCGTTTCATCACTAAAACATTTATATCGTTATGCATTCATGGACAGCTGCAGCTTCATAGCTGAAACTATTTGGCAGAGTATAGCCATCTGGAATTTTACAGTGGTAAAAAGACTAAGCAAGTGTTCGATGCTTCCAAACATTTGACCACCAGAAATATGTACAAATAAGATTCCTTGGCTCTTCATAGCCCAAGCTATACTTGCTTAGATTCCATATTGTTATGGCAGTAGACACACACATACAGTTTCGACAGAACAATATAGTACTGTAAACAATAAGACATTAATATATTCAGAAATCATGGGTTGAACTCATTTACAGTGTGAAAGCATTCAAAACTGTGAGCAACAAGCCAGTTTTATTTACTGTGGTAATTTTAAAAATGCAACCACAAGCCTAAACTACTCATAATTTGATTTCAGGCAAAAAAATTGCTCAAGTGTTGTCATATAAACTTAAAAGATAAAGTTTATTTTTTGAACATCATACTAATTTACCAGTATGAATGCCTCCGCCCGCCCCCCATTCTTTCCAAATGCAGCTACTAATGGTATTTTGTTTAATGTGCAATAATCTCCTTTAATGTACATTAAACTGAGTAATATATGCAATATAACCCAATATTATGCACAATATCTGTTTTTTATATTAGTTCAAAATGATCTTTTGTTGCAATATATGAAATGTCTCACTTTAAAGGCACTCTTGCTTAATAATTCCTCAGGCCCACATGTCCTATATGATGCTGTGTACCATAAAAACAAGTTATTTCTAAGCCCAAGTTTACAACTGTTGGGCAGTGTGCTACAGGTATGTCATAATACAGGTTAAATTTAAATTGGTCTCACTATTGTCTTGTGAACTTTGGCCACTGACTCCAATATCACCTGTGCCACTTCAGAAGAATATAAACATGAAACAATAAAATAAAACATACCATAGGTCAGGATCCATATGCTTTAAAAAATTATTCTTGTTCCTGATTTTTTTTGGGGTGGGGTGGTTAGGGAAGTATGCTTTGTGTTTTAACTGCGGGGGTGATTTTTTTTTTTTTTTTTTTGCTTTGCCTGCATGATTTAACGCCTATTCATTGTTCCAGGCAGTTTGCTTCAAAAAAAAAAAGTCTCTGGGAGAAGGGGGCAAGTGCGAGGGTGGGCACTGGAGGCGGAGATAGCATTACTTCGGCTCCACACATTTCCTTGATGTGTGGCTTGCCGGCTGCTCGCCACAGGCTAGCACTGGGGAATCCAATGTATGCAATTACCCAAGTAGTGCTTTAAAATGGAGGATGTGGCTATCGGTTGGCGACATCATGTAACCAGCTCATCCAAATACTGTTCCATTTCACACTTGCCATTCCTGGGCAAGGTAGTTGAGTGTGCAGTTGCGGCACAAGTACTGATTTTTTTCTGAAGAAAACATTGGCCATTGATTGTTTCCTATCCAGCTTCAGGTCTGGCCATGGGGTAGAGACAGCTCTGGTCACCTTCACAGACAATCACTGGAGGAAGCTGGACATCAATGAGTTGGCATTGTTGATTGCATTAGGTATTCCAGCAGTGTTCAACACCGTAGACCAGTGGTCCCCAACCACCGGGCCATGGCTCAGTGCCAGGCTGCAAAGGCCCCGGCACCGGGCTGCGGCTCCCTCTCCCCCCAGAGAAATTTCCCAGGCCTCAAGGAAATCGGCCGCCAAAGCGGCCAATTAGCTTGCGGCACAGCAAGTTTCTTTTTGTGGGAGGGGGGGGAGGTAAGCAGGGCCGCCAGCGCAAACGCGCTATGCGCAGCCACAAACGTGCATGTGCAGCAGTTTCACGCATGCGTGTTTGCGGTAGCGCATGGCACAAATGCACATGCACGGACCTGCCGCACATGCACGGCATGCGTGGTCGCCGATTGCCCTCTCCATCACCACCGGTCCGCAGCCTTAGAAAGGTTGCGGACCACTGCCATAGACCATAGGCTACTCACCCAGTGCCTCGTCAACACCAGGATACAGGGCATGATCTTGAAGTGGCTGCAGAGTTGCACAGAGAGGGTGGCAAGAGGAGAGAGTGCCTCCCAGTGATATGCCCTAACTTGTGGAATCCTACAGGGAGCAACTCTCTCCCCAATGTTGTTTAATGTCTACATGTGCCCCTTTGAACAGCTAATCTGGATTTTTGGGCTGGGATGTCATTAATATGCCAATGACACCCAGCTATATCTGCTGATGGACAGCCAACAATCCATACCCTCCAATACATCCACCAGTTGCCTAGAAGCAATGGTGGATTGGCTCAGGCAGAGTCATCTAAAATTATATCCAGTTATGATGGAGGTCCTCTGGCTAGTCAGTGAACCCCAGATACAGCACTACAACTCTCAGCATTTGGCAGGGGCTAGTTAACAGCTTTGACAACCATCAGGAATCTGGGGGTGATCTTGTACTCCTCCTTATCACACATAAAACCCACCAGGCTTTTTATCACCTTCGCCAGGCATGGCACTTACTGCCTTATCTGTCAGCATCTGACCTAGCCACTGTGATCCATGCAACAGTCACCTCCAGACTAGACTACTGCAACTTATTCTGTACAGGGCTACCCTTGTACTTGATATGGAAACTTCAACTGGTATTTAATGCAGCAGCCAATGTTCATGCAGGAACCAGGTGGAGAGAGCACATTCAGCCAGTGCTCACCAAATTGAACTAGCTCTAGATTAAAAATCAAATGATGTTCAAGATGCTAGTGTTTACCTTTCATGTCATGAACGATCTGGAACCTCCGTACCTCCAGGATCGCCTCCTCCCTTATGCTCCTCAGAGAAGTTTAACATCAAGCACACAAATCCTGCTCAAGTTCCTCAGCTCTAGTAACATTAAATTGGCCTCAAGTAAAGCCAAGACTTTCTTTTCCCTAGTGCTGGCCTAGTGGAATAATCTCCCCATTGAGAGCAAGGGCCTACGGGACCTAAAACTGTCCTGCAGGGCCTGTAAAGCAAAGCTATTCCACCAAGCCTATGGTTGAGGCCTACAGATTCACCATCGACAGTTGGCCTCCCTACAAACCAACCAAAACAGGAACACAAAGAAATAGCATCTAGACCCCACCAACTGACAACTATTCCCATACCATACTAGCATAAGAAATGGAAATGAATTTGACAAGCTGTTAAGTTTTTAATATTAACTGTTTTAATGTTTAGTGTTTGTTTTAAAATTTCAATGGCCAAACATTTAAAAACTGTTATAATGGATGGCAAAGCCTTACTGGAACCACTGTTTGGCGGGATGTAGGGCGCCGGAGAGGATGTGGCACGGGTGACCAGCTGCAGCAGTACTGTGAGTGTGGCATGCAGCAGTGCACTCAGCAGGGGCAGGGCAGAGGCGCTATTTTGAGTGATGCCTCATGTTGGTCCTGGCGTCTTCACCTGCAGCCTCAGAAGCAGACCCCTCCCAGTTATTATATTTTTATGAATATTATTCATCACATCGGGTTTTGTAACATGATTTGAGCCTGTTTTAGGGGGAGCCGGAGTGCAATTGAACTCCCCTGGGAGTGGGGCCTTCTTAAGGAGATGATTGTTTGAGCAGGGAGCTCACCCGGTGGGGTAGGCATGCTTGCTCATGGTGACCAGACAGCTCTAGGGAGGACAGCCAAGGAGGGTTGCGCCCTTTGGCCCCTCCCATAGGAGTCTGTCTCCCTGATTAATAAATGTCCAAGAGCATGGGGATCCATGTTTTCCCAGTGGGGATTGGCAACGGACCCTGAGGGGCCTTGGATTTGGGTGTCAGCCTGCTGTCTGCATAGGCTAGGCTCTTAATCATGGTATGCCAACCTTCTGTTTCGGAGGTTTGTTGAAATAAAGTTATGTCCATATTTTAAACCATAACAAGTGTGTCCCATCTTATTTGCTACAAATCGCCTCCTACCAGCCAATAAATATTGTAAGCTGCTCTGAGCCTTCGAGAAAGGGTGGCATTTAAATTGGTTAAATTTGGAATTGTACAAGCAAGACAAAAGGTATTTTCATTTGCCTTCTGAAAACTTCCCATGTTTCTTCTTCAGTGGTCTGTTAGTCTAAGTCTTCTCCTATCTGCAATTACAATACTAAAGTCTAGCAGCTGCTAAAGCTGACGGGAAGAGAATGAAAGAATCAGAATCACAGCAAGCATTATAGCCACATCTTTTCACTACTACAGACAGTTTAAAACTATAGGTATGAATTGCAGTAGGATATCTGCTAATTCTGTCTTTTGTTTTCTATATGAACCAATATTAGTCTCACTGCAAGAGGACCAAGTTTCATCCATTTTATGAAAGGAGCCATCTTATGAAAAGGCTCTATTTTCTCAGAAATGAAATGCAGGACAACAGTAAAGTGAAGGCTGAAAAGCTGTTACAGAGTAGAAAGATAACAAGAATCCTGTAACAGAATGGAAGGATGGCTCCCACAGCAAGCAAAGACTTAAGTTCTCAGAACACAAGAATGGCTTGCAAAAAAGGAAAAGAATAACATTTCCCCAACACAAACAGACAATATCCTCACATACTTTCATATGGCCAGCATAGTCTTGAAATGTATTAACTAGAGCTACAAAACAGGTTATAGTACCTTTCATTGGACCATTATCTGTTTTGTCCTGTGTTGTGGCAGTGAAAACTTCAACAGATTGGCTGAACTGCTGAACACAAATATTGTTACTTATTCCCATTCCGGTACTCAGAGAAAAAACTATTGGCATGTTTGCAATCCAGAATCTTTGAAGAAATTTGTTATTTTCACTTGGTTTTAGGTGGGAAAGTAGCTTTGTCTACCTAAGAGACCCGGAATGTGGGACAAGGAACCTTTGGAAATAAAATAGCTAGGTCCAAGGGAGGTGCAGGAGGAAATGTCTTTCTGTTGGAAATTATGTTGGTGCTTCAACAATATAATTTGATAACCCAAATGAGGCCATGGAGAAACAGTATGTGGAGCGAAGGTCTGTATTGTCCATATTAATTTGAAACAGAACTTGGCTTGAACTATAGGGTTAGATTTAGTAGATTATCAATGTTTCCCGATTATCTCATACTTACTTCCATAGGGTTGCCAACTCTGGAATGTAAAATTTCTGGAGGTTTTGGGGAAGCAGCCTGAGGAAGATAGGGTTTAGGTAATGGAGGGGCCTCAATGAGGTGTACTGCCACAGAGTTCACTTTCCAAAGCACCTATTTTCCTCAGAGAAACTGATATCTGTAGTCTGGAGAACACTATAATCTGCCCCCCCCCCCAAGCTGACAACCCAGATACTTCTGATGGAGAGAAGGACACTTACTCTTTAAGAAACTGAAGCTTTTCCCTGCCCCCCCCCAAAAAAAAGGAGTAAGTTATGGGACAGAAAAAAGCTGGCTCCAAGATGATGGTATCTAAAATTATTATTATTACTATTATTATTTATACAAATGTAAAACCACCCTGATATAATAAGAGATGCATAGATCTAGTGATGCATGCACCTACGCAGCTAAGCTAAATTATATTTATCGATTGGAAAGGATTTGCATTTGCTAGATATCAAGCAACACAGATACTGTCCACACTGAAATCTGCTGAAGCAGACTGAATAATCTAACAAAATATTTTTAAACCATACTTTTAAAATAAAGTAAAATATCTATAAACAGACCTTTTCCTGAAATTAAGCAAAACCACAACTGCTATCTTAGGCATCTTTCAAAACCTTTTTGCTTTAATTTAGTGTGTTGAATGAGAGTTCAGTTAGCAAATTTTAATTCCCTAAGAATGAATGTATCGCCCTAGTTCCATGTCACAAATGATGGCAAGAAACCTCAATTCTATTATAGATGATGAGTATTTGAAGTAAAGAAATTACTAATCAAGGCACTCCAGATTTACAGTAATTAACCACTGACCTCAACGGTAATGTTATTAAGTTTATGCCTTTGGAATTCACCCCTGGTTTCATTGCCTAGATATAATAGAATTTTCTCTATATGAATAATTCACTTGAGTTTGCATGATTTTGGCAGTCTGCCTCTAGTGACAACACTAAAAATGTTTAGCTTTGGGTTTCTGGACACACAAATCTCTGATGAAGTTTGGTAGAGCAGGGTTGCAAAAATGGTTGGCATTGGATATAATAATTTTGTTGTTTTTACCTCTAATTGTAATCATTATGTTCATTGTTACTTCCATTCAGAGCTGCTTTCTTTAAAACAAAACAAACAAAAAAAAAACTACTTTCCATGGGTTTTAATGGGAACCTCATTTCTACATTTAAATTTTAAAAAATCCCATCATGTTCAGATTCAATTCTCAGGTTCTGTACCACTCACTTTGGAGATCTTTCCTGACAAAGCCCAGACATATAAGAGAAAACATTTAATTTTTAATAGGTTATTAATTGCAAAATATATTTCCTAATGCATTCCCTTAGTTTCCCATTCCTTTGCCATGGATTATCTGGGAATACAATAGTCACCAAAAAGTAGGCATCCTAGGCCGCCACTGGGGGCAGAAGCTTCCATGTTCTGGGGTGCCTCCCCAGCAGTGACCACCTGGCTAAGAGAGGCTTAAAAGGAGGCCTAGGCCTTCATCACTGGCAACACAGTGACATCACTTCTGGCACACACTGGAAGTGATGTCATCATGTCTCCAGCAACACAGGACCATGCTGGTATTTGGACAAAACTCCGTGGTAAAAACTCCGTGGTAAAAAAATGACTTCTACCCTAGCCTTTTTGCCAAAATACCAGAGTGCCCCATGTCACTGGCGACACAATGATGCAACTTGTAGTGTGTACCAAAAATGACTTCACCTTATTGCTTAGGCTTCTCTTTGTTATCTATAAGTCACTTCCACTTTCCACTCCCCATGGTTACCAGGCTGTACCTGGCAACCGTATCAAAAGTCAGGCAGATGGGAGATGAATCCCTGTTCATAGAGAGACTTTTGGCAACATGATAAGGACTCCAGAGCAAGCCAAGCTAGCAACTGGGAGCAACAAGGTAGGTGGTTATATAGCAGTTGCTTGCATTTAATTAAAAAAAAGAACACCATACAAAATCAAAGGCAGAGCTGGCATCTGAGATCCCTAAAACAGGAAAGACACTACTAGAGTCATCTGAAGCTGTTGGTTATAGCCACTGCTCTAGAGGACATATGAAAGGACATAGATGTTAGTTAATATTCATAAAGGATTATTATATTTTTCTTGCTAGCTCACCAAGACCCCTTTCAGACAACCTTTGTAATCTATTTTAGTAGCTCGTTGCTAATAAGATTTTTTGTGTATCAGTGCAGACACAACTGTTTTAGCAACCAGCTGCTAACAGATTTTATGTACCTGTTCATAGGAAGCTGCTTGCATTCCCACTGGCAAAGCGAGGCTGAGGTGTTTTTAAAGGTCTGCTTTCTGCTGTTTTCATCTGTTCGTTGTGCTTCTGAATCACTGTGATGTGCAATTTACAGCGTTTCCTACAAAGATACTTTTCCCTTCACTCTTTCACATGATCCTCCTTGCCCTTTCCCCCTGAATATTCTGAGTGCTATAGCGCTAAAACAATATAGCACTTTAGTTTTGCAGTAGCACCACTGAGATGCCTCGACTCCATTGAGAGACTCCACTGGTGTAGTGCTATAGTGCTAAGGTTTAAATGTATTTTTCAAAAGGGTGAGGAAGACTGTGCAGCAAAAAATGGCAAGGGTGGAAATGAGACAGTTTGAAATGGCCATAGAGATTCAGAGATGGCTCATTAACATGACGATGTTTACTGTATTCATGTATTGCTTTACTTGAACCAGGCGAACGATGGATATAATCTGGTTTAGACATGTAATGTCAAAGGGGCCTAAGTGTTTGGTGAAAAATAAACATTAGAATACTGGGTGGACCATCACTTCTGTGCACAGTACAATAAGGACAGACACATACAATATGGATGATGATGCATGTGCATTCCACTCTGTGACTGTGAAAGGAACTCCCAGGATATCAGACATGATAATATTTGAATAATTTGCACTGCAAGTAACCCACCAGACTATATAGTAGAATGAGCCCTAATAAAGGAGATAGGAGGGGAAAGAAAAACACAGCCTAAGCCAGGGGTAGTCAAACTGCGGCCCTCCAGATGTCCATGGACTACAATTCCCATGAGCCCCTGCCAGCAAATGCCATGGACATCTGGAGGGCCGCAGTTTGACTACCCCTGGCCTAAGCAGTTGATTCTACTCTCTCACACACACGCTAGCAATCACTTGCAGACATACAGTTAAGGGCCAAACTGGATCTGATGGTAGCCATGGGTTCTAAACCATGGCCACAAATACCCTTTCAGGAAAAAAAAATTGTTGAAATTTTTTAAATGCTGCAAGAGACCAACCCTGGTTGATCATATGGCATGGTAGCAACAGGTGATCTTCTTACCCCTGCCCCACAACTTTTAAAGTGCTGAAATAGAGGATATGTGTGCATTCACCGCAATTTTTGAACATGGCTAATTCAGTGTGATGATGATGATGATGTTTGGATTTCTAGCCCGCTGTTCCCCAAAGGCTCGCGTTGAGTGACAACATGTAAAAACCCCATATACATAAATACCCCTAATACATAAGAACACTTAAAAACAATCCCCAGCCCCCCCACCTGATGGTGGCGGAACTATCCGGGAAACCAGGGGTCACTGCTGGGCCCGATCTAAAAAGGGGAGGCGCCGGCCTCAACCATAAGCCTGGCGGAAGAGCATGCTTGCTGATAGTTAAGATAATTCTCTTCCCTCTATTCTGGTAGCCCCTCTTGTCTCTTTCTATCTGGGAAAATGAAAGCAGGCAGCAAGGCACCAGAGTAACTGTCAGCACTGAAGATTTCCAATAATTCCCTGTTGTCTGCAATGATTCTGTACAGGGAAGAAATTTAATTCAAACCCGCATATTCAAATCAAACCAGACTACTTCCAAAATGTGGTCTCATACCTAGCCTCAACAGAGTCTTAATATATCTCACTTGTATACATCTGTGGTCTGAATATGCTGCTTAAGGTCACACAGATAAGACTACATAGAGCTACATACTACATACAGAAAGAACTATAGATATCATAGGTGTGAGGGGTCTATTTCGATTTTTAGTAGGTCCCATGGACAGTGAGTGCAATCCTCCTACCACACCCCTGCCAATTACACAGACTGAACTTGGAAGAGCTCTTTTGCCTGTCCTTGTCTTGAAAAGTGCTGGGGACATTACAGACGGCACTAACTTGTGACGGGTGGTTTTGCTCACTGGTGCAATACTTTGGCAAGAAGCAGAATGATGCAAAAGAAAAAAAAACTTGATGGTTGTAAGTCTAATATTCCCATTTAAACACATACTAGGATACGTTAGATAATAACGGCCTTCTGAAAACTGGGGCGGTGGCTGCTTTTCTTTTACAACAGTTGCTTAGCTCCGTAATAATAAAGTATTGAACAAATGATATGCTGCATTGAGGAATAAAAGAAAAAAATCATATCTAAGAAACAATCAGAACTCCTTTCCTTTTTGGGAGAACCATGATGTCAGCTGAGAGAGAGAAACATTAGCGGTTAGAACAGGGCAGAAAGATACTCTTTATTTTATGGTATCTAATCACTACATTATTGTATTGCCAAATTAAAAGCCAATCTGCATTTACAAAATAAAAAGGGGATGACAAATCTGCAAGGGATACGAGAACCTAAGACTAGTATCCAAATAATCAAGAGTGTATATTTGCACGCTTTGAAATTTCTGTAGACCTTAATATGCCAGAAACTCATTTCAAGCAGCAGGCGACAGAGTACCATGTAATTGTGCTCTGCTCTTCTACACCTCCACTGCAGCATCAGATAATGGCCATCTTTGAAAAAGACTGTTTAAAATTCAGCACAGCTGTTTGTGTCTGCTTATATTTTCCTAAAAATCCATTCAGTCTCTACAACAGTGAAGTTGATCTAAGGAAACACTTAGAATCTTCTATACTAGAGATCTTTAAAACGTAATTATGTTGCTACAAAAAGTGCTTGCAATCACAAAATTTCCTACACAATTTATAGTCAGATCTACAGTTCTAAGCAACAATTTAGAATATTTTTATCCCTTCAAGGATCTCAGAACATTGCATCTGGTGTCATACCATTTTATCCTCTTATCCACTTTATGAGTTATACTGGGAATAGTGTTGCCAACTTCCAGGTGTTGGCTGTAGATCTCCTGTTGTTTCAACTGACCTTCAGACAATAAAGATCCATTCACTTGGAGAAATTAACTGCTTTTGACCATTACTATGTCTACTAGCAGTGAATCCCCCAATTTAATTTCTCAATGAGTAAATAAAGCATTTTCTTTTATTTGTCTTGAACCTTTTGCCTATCAACTTCCAAGTGTCCCCAAATGGCTTTTGTTATTATGGAAGAGGAAGAAAAAGCTTAGTCTTTGCACTTTCTCCACCCTGCACCTAATTTTATAAAATCTTGTCCACTTCCTCTGTCTTTTTTTCAAGATTGAACAGTCAGATTTCAGATTTTTCTTTTATAAAAGTATTCCAAATCCTTAATCACCTTGGCTGCCTTCTTGTTGTGAGCCCAGGACCTGTTAGTGAGGACTCCTCAGAGGAAAAGCCTTGCCAGGAGTTCCCAGCTTCACTCGAGCCTCAGCTGGATGAGAGTTTAACCCAGCCAGATGTTCAACAGGCAGAGAGGTCTCTTCAGCAGCAGGGAAAAAAGATGCAGACTAACCAGGGATTAGACTTCAAAGTCATTGCAGAAGCTCCTCATTTCTCCATCCAACCTCCAGCAGCAGCTCCCTATGCCTCAACCCACCTTTCTCACCTGCACCAATTAATCAAAGCCACCTCCTGGAACAAAGCTCTATTCCAGGTTAGCAAGACAGTTGCTGACTGCAGAAGCCTGTGAATCATCACAGAGTTAAGACAGAGAGGCTGCTGACAACCCATATTTGCAAATGCTGTTTCTGGACACTAATTCTCCCTGCCTGCTCATCTGTGCTTCTTTCCAGCAGAGAGCTGAAGCCTGAGACCAGCACATCTCTGTATTACTTCCAGCTCTACAATATCCTTTGTGAGATATGCCAGTGGTCCCCAACCTTTTTATCACCAGGGACCGGTCAACACTTGACAATTCTACTGAGGCCCGGCGGGGGGGGGTAGTCTTTTGCCGAGGGACACTGCCGCCGCCTGAGCCCCTGTTCCACTTGCTTTCCCACCAGCACCCCTGACTTCCCACCACCCACTGGGGGGGCGCTGCCAGCAGCAGCTGGGCAGTGCCACACAGAGGGGGAGCCCCAGCCATGCTGGCTGCCGGAGAGCACCAAAGGTGAGCTGGCAGTAGAGTGGCAGGGCAATCCCTGAGGCAGCAGCTGGGGAGGAGGACGAGGAGGAGCCGCAGCCTGGTACCGACTTAACTATGAACCGGTCCCGGTCTCCAGACCGGGGGTTGGAGACCACTGAGTTATGCCACAGAACTGCATTCAGTATTCAAAATGAGGCCACACCATACATCTATCATACAATACTGCTTGTTTTATTTCCAGTTGATTCCTTCCTAATAATTTCTAGTGTGGTGTTTGTCATTTTACCAGTGTCTCACACACATTTTCAAAGACCTATTCACTATAGGGATGGGAATAAACCACGCAGTTTGGTTTGTGGTTCACGTTTGAACTACAAATTGAAATAAGAAGCTTATTCATGAACTAAACCACTTTGTGGTTTGTGGCCCTGCAGATCCCATCAAAAGGGATCACAGTCCTTTTAAATAAGGTTTGCAAAAAGCCCATGAAAAACCTGAGCTGTGGGTATCAGCTTATTCCTGCTGCTCAGATATTTCAGGCTATATTATGGAGTCCCTGCAAACTTTAAAGAGACTGCACAAGACAGCCTGAAATAGCTGCACAGTGGGAAATGTGCAGCTGTTCTGTGCTGTTTTTCAGTCTCTTTAAACTCCCTACCACTGAGCTATTTTGTCACTTTCACAGGGAACAAAAAGCAGGGGTTTAAAAGGGCTTGAACCACCATCAACACAAACTGGTCAAGAAAGTTCTTCTGTTCTCAAACACTGAACAGGGCAAAATTTGAGACTTCGTGCTCTTTCCTAAACCACTATAACCTCAAGGTCTAAAGCTGGTTTCAGCTAGTGCAGGCCTCATCCACAAAAATGTAAAGTCAGGAATTTTTGTGTGTGTTCCTATTTGTATCACTTATCAGATCTGAACTACATTTGCTACATTGTTGCCATTTTTCTAGTGTAGTGAGATTTTCCTGCAGGCCCTTCAAAAGCTGTCTTGGTTACCACCATCTTGAGTAATTTGATATCATCTGCAAACTTGGTTGCCACACTTTTCACCCCCCCCCCCCCCGTTCTAAATCATTTGTGAATAAATTAAATATCACTAGTCCCACTAGTAATCCTAGTGGGGCCCCACTAGTACGTTTTCTCCAGTGACAGTGTTTGCAATATTATAATTGGGTAGAGAGCCAGTTTGGGGTAGTGGTTAGGAGTGCGGACTTCTAATCTGGCTAGCCGGGTTTGAATCTGCGCTCCCCCACATGCAGCCAGCTGGGTGACCTTGGGCTCACCACAGCACTGAGAAAACTGCTCTGAACGAGCGGGAATAACAGGGCTCTCTCAGCCTCACCTACCCCAGAGGGTGTCTTTTGTGGGGAGAGGAAAGGGAAGATGACTGTAAGCCGCTTTGAGCCTCCTTCGGGTAAAGAAAAGCGGCATATAGGAACCAACTCTTTTTCTTCTAGAGTTCTGTGACCTTTAGATTTAACCCTTGTATGTATATTGTTCTTGTTATTTCTAATCATACCACTTTCTTTCCCCTCTGGCTTCACAGTCATTTCATTATAAGAAACCACTTCAGTTTCTATTTCTTATTATGATTTAAGATCTGTGTATTTTTTTTGGGGGGGGTGAGATCTTTTATTTATGAATGCATATAGTATATCTATATATTATCTTTTTGTTTAAAAGTTCAGATGCTATTTCTGGCATCCAAGCAGAAGGATTGCTAAGCAGTTTGCCCTTTACTTTGAGAAGGGTACATTCAGAACACCAGATGTGGTGTTCTCATTGGTATAGGGAAATGGGAAGTTAATCAAGAACTCAGACACAGATTGGGGTGAGATTCTTCTCTGTTTCATCATATCTTTACTCTTCTCCTGTTCTCTTCCTCTTTAGCTTGTTTCTAAGCTGATGAAAGCAACCATGTTGTCCCCCTCCCCCGTTTGGATTGACGCATTCAGCTCCACCATAATGAGTTTTGCAGAGCATGTGCTGAACTAATTGTCTGATCAGAGTCCATTCAAACATGGGGGAATCATGTTGCAGTATGCATTAAAAAGTTAGCATTTTATGTTGGCTGGAGGGCTCTGGCTTAGCCTTCATTATATGCTAGTTTTTTAAAAAAAATTCCATGATGAACAAGCAGATAACTGGACAACTATAGAAAAGTTCAGGTTCAAAATGCACAAATTCAATTTAGATTTACTATAAAAAGTCATTGAGTTGGAAGAGTTTAACATCCAAGGCAGGAATATCTCCCAGCAGCTGTTCTATAGATCTGCTTAGGCAAACAAAATGACTATCTGCCAGAAACAGAGACCAGGTGTGTCACTGAAAGATGCAAGCTGAGCAAGCCACTGCCGCAAACTCTTATACAAGTGAACATGCCATGAACCATTATCAAGTACATTGGTAATAAAGAACAAATAATAACTAAGAGTGTTAATATAACACATGGAACATTTTCTTCAAACATGCTCCTGAGCATTTTGCCTCAGCCCCCCATCCCCAAAGACCTGTGATCTTTTTGCACCCAGAAGTCCTAAGGCAGATGTGTGGATGAATCAATCCATTTTAATATCAAGGCAGGGACTCTTGATGCATATTGTCTGGCAGCCAATGTCAAGAGGAAGTGGCTTGACCACCTGAATTCTCCAGGGGGGAACTCATCAAACAATTTTTGTTTGATCTTCCAAAACTTCTCATGCTTAGGAGCCAAAATAATGGCCCAGGTATGTAGATTAAATAATCAATGCTCTCAACATCTTCCTCACAATACAGATTTCCCTGCTAATTGTAAACCCAGGAAGGGCCATCAGCCAATTCCTGATTATTATCAGCCATTCTAATTATGTCTGCCATACCAGCTAATTCAATCAGCTGCAACCATGCACATCTTCTGGTCCTCATTGTTTCATCTTGGTACTCTTTCCTGCTATCCCTTTACAATAGAAAATTGACATATGACAGTGCAGGTCCTGACCTCCAAATCAATGGGTCTGAGATCCTAAAGTTGTACAACTTACATCTGTAATGCCACCATAGAACTTGTGACCCAATCTCATTGTGTTTGGCCAATAGCACCACTTCTTAATTGGTGCTCAGGAAAATCCAGGTACAGAAGAAGTGCACGCCAATCTCTCCATTTTTAGTTTGTTCTGATACTGAAGCTTCTTTCATGATCACCATGAGCATAAAATCACAGTTCTCATTCTTTGAAAAAGGTAGAATGTTTTCCTTTATTATTATTATTGCTATTGTTATTGTTATTTGATTTATTTCCCACCTCTCCCTATAGGCTCGAGGTGGGTCACAGTAGTCTCAACCCCATTAAAACCCATTAAAACCCCTATTAAGACTTTAAAAATACCAACATAACAGCAGAAAATCCCCAACCCACCCCTTACTAATAACAGAGATAATGGAAGAGAGTGATGTACACTTCTAACTCCCGGGGGGGGGAGGGTTATGGCCCTGATTTGCTGACCCCAGCCTCAACCGTATACCTGGTGGAAGAGCTCCACTTTGCAGGCCCTGCAGAAAGCTGGCAAATCCCGCATGGCCCACAGCTCACCCGGGAGCTCATTCCACCAGGTAGGAGGCCCTGGCCCTGGTCGAGGCTAGGCGCGTTTCCTTAGGGCCAGGAATGATCAATAGGTTCTCACCCGCAGAGCATAAAGCCCTGCGGGGAACATAGGGTGGCAGGTGGTCCCTCAGGTATATGGGTCCTCCCCAACCCACGTATGGCCTTAAAGGTTAGAATCGAAACCTTGAACTGGATCTGGGCATTCTGTTTCTATTCTGCTTCCCTTCCTAAATTTCATACTTCACATTTTCTTACTTGCTTCATACTTTCATTCACCGTTCTTGTTCAATCTAGTTGGTGTAGTGGTTAGGACTGCGGACTTATCATTTGGTGAGCCCGGTTCGATTCTGCACTCCCTCACATGCAGCCAGCTCACCACAGCACTTTGGGCTCACCACAGCACTGATAAAGCTTTTCTGACCAAGCAGTGATATCAGGGCTCTCTCAGCCTCACCCACCTCACAGGGTGTCTGTTGTGGGGAGAGGAAAGAGGACTGTAAGCTGCTCTGAGACTCCTTCAGGTAAAGAATAGTGGCATATGAACCAACTCTTCTTCGTCTGCTGCTTCTTCTTCTATCCTACCATCAGCTAGTCTTCCCATAGCATCCCTTACCTTCCTATCACAAAAACTTCCCTGTATATAATTCTATACAGTTTGATACCTTGGAGGCAACTCATAAATGATTCCTTCACTCCAGGTTATGTTCTCTGAACTAGACATGTGGGAGAAATGCAGCATTGATTAAAAGTATTGTTGTTATTGAATACTTCATCTTCCCTGTCTTGTATACAGCCTTTCCCCTTCCCTTCCTATCCAGCACCTTGGACAGGATAATAAAGTAACCTGCTGGCTAAATAGTTCTCTCTCTTCCACTCTTCCTTCCTTTGGAGATTTACTGCATGTTAGTCCACCGCCTGATTGGTGAGACACCCAAGGATGTTGCAGTCCCAACCCCAGAGACCCACCTTTTACCAGGCCAAGCCAGGAGCCAGCTTTCCTCACATAGGAACTCTTTTAAAATCCCAATTTAGCTTTTATTACATATAAAATAATAATAATAATTTTGAAACTTTTTGTTCTTTTTGATACTACAGAGTAAGATCACCTATTTGTACAGTTCTGTGAATGCAAGATACAAGCACAGATAATTCTGCAAATGCAAGTATAGATGTGTTTCATTTAGTAGGAAAATGGAGATGGCCACAGCAAGGTAACCAATAAAGCTTTATCGGGATTTAAATTGGTTTATTCCCAAAAAAGAAACTATGAAGTTTGTCATAGTGTTAAACTGAGAACACTTTCTTCAACATTTATTTAAAACTTAGTGCAACAAAATCCTTCAAGGTTGTAAAATATTACATCCTCAAACTTTCTGCCATTTAAATGTAAGCTGTGATTTCTATGAGATACATGAAGGCATTTGTTAAAGAGAGAGATGGGTTATATAACTGTTTGAAATAATAGTTTTAAAAATTCACAAGAGGAATCCACTTTTCTTTGTCCCGATAAACAAACAGTAGAGTTTTTGCTTGCTTGTTTTTTCCAACCACATTTATAGCCATTTATTATTTTGTTAGGACAGGCAATAGAGAAAATCAACTGTGTGTAATGGGAGAGGAGGCTCACAAATTCAGCAACACTTCCTTTACTCATCCAGAAGGGAGGCGGGAAGTCCTAAATGATGGTACCAAATAATGTAAAGCCAGAAGATGCAAGAAAGAATCTATTTTTTTCTACTTAGAGCATCACTATTACAGCAGGAGGAAAATACTGATATCTAGCTGATAGCATTCTAAACGTAATTTAAACCCATTACTGTGGGTCCTATCCTCTGCTGTCAACAGGAACCTTTCCCTGCCCTCTTCTAAGAGACAAGTTTTCAAATGTTTAAAGACAGCGATCATGTCCCCTCTCATCCTCCTTTTCTCCAGGCTGAACATTCCCAAGTCCCTCAATCTTTCCTGTGAGGATCTTGGAAGTTGTGTTCTGTACCAGCTGCAATTTCCAGGTCAAGGATAAGGGAAGGCCTGCACAGAGCGAGTTACAAAAGTTAAGCCTAGAGGTGACCATCATATGGATCACCATGGCCAGGGGCCCCCGACAGGTAGGGTGCTAGTAACCATTCCTGGCATAGATGGAAAAAAAATGCCAGGCGGGCTACTCTGGTGACCTCTGCCTTCATTGATAAGGAAGCATCAAGAATTACCCTCAGATTTCCTGGCTGAGTGCAAGATCTTAACCTGCACCCCAGCCAAGCTGGGAAGATGTGCTTCCTGATCTGGACCTTTCCTATCCATCCACAGGACCTCACATCTTGGAGAGGCTGAATTTCAGGCAACTCAACTCAAGCCACACAGCTATGGCTTCCAAACATCTGGTGAATATTTCCGGGGGGAAGCCAGGTCAGCCATCCATTGGGAGATAGAACTGGGTGTCATCTGCATATTGGTGACAACCCAGCCCAAAATTCCAGATCAGCTGAGCCAGAAGGCACATAAACATGTTAAAAAGCATAGGGGAGAGGATCACACCCTGTGGGCCTCCACAAGGGAGTCAAAAAGGATGCAACAACTACTCCCCCATGGCAATCCTCTGTGTCCAGTTCTGGAGAAAGAAGATCAGCCACTGAAGGGCAGTGCCATGTATACCATCTTCAATGAGGGGGTGGACCAACAACTCGTGGTCAACCACATATGATGTGGCTGACAGATCAAGCAATACGAGGATGGCTGAACTGCCCTATCCAGCTGGAACTGAAGATCATCTGCTGGGATGACCAGTGCTATCTCTACCTCATGGCCAGGACAGAAGCCAGACAAAGGTCAAGTGCCAAAGTTTCCTTCAAGAATGCCAAGAGCTTATTCACAGTGGCCCTTTCAGCCACTTTGCCCCCATGTCCATCTGTTCCCACTCTCATCAGTAGGATAGCAAGACTGTTGGCCCTGGCTGGTCAAGGGGATAAATTGAGTTAGTAGTTTTCACCACCATCTTTTAGTCTTAATAATATTAGTAATGTTACTAGGGTATTTATGGGGTTTTATTGCATTTTTATTCTTTTACTGTGTAAACCGCCATGAGCCCAATTGGGAACAGTATATAAACTCAAATAATAAATAATAAATAAACACAAAATGTGAGACTGGGCAGTATTTAGCTGGCTTCCACAGGTCAAGCATTTGTTTTTTCAGCAGGGAATGGACTACCACCTCTTTCAGTGTCTCTGGGAACTCCTCTGACAACAGGGAGAGGTTGATAGTATCCCCCAGAAGACCTCCTATCCACTGGTCGCCCATTCTGAGTATCCATGACGGATAGGGATCAAGCAATTTGTATACTTCGGTTACAGAAGTGACATGATCTCTGACCCAGGACCTTTCTTCTTCAAGTCTGGAAAACAAGAGCAGAAGGATAGACTTACCAACAGGAGCCTCAAGCAGGCAAATCATAAATCTAAGTATTCCCTAAATTGGGAATTATTTGTTTGTTGCAACTTTTTATTCTTTTTTTTAAAGTACTATTGTTAACATAATTCTAAATTTTGTCCAACCCTAAATTTTAATCCTATTACCTGCATAATCCTGATACTATGCTTTAAAATCCATTTTTGTATCAAAAGACCATTTTTAAGACATAAAGAGTGATTCATTTTACCAATTACTACAAATCCTTCTGAGGATTCATTAGATTACTGCCTTAACTTTAGCATGTACTACAAACAAAAACAGATAGTACAACAAAAATAAAGTCCAATAGCACCTACTGGACTCTATTTTTGTTGTGCTACTTCAGACCAACATGGCTACCCTCTTGAAAACAGATACTGTTAGCAATGGTCCATAGATCAGGGCATATTGACTGTATGAGACTGGATTGTTATGCTTCAATATTTCTTATAGTTAAGAATGGACAGGGTGTATTATTCCAGAAAAAGATAGATTTAAGTTATGCTGCCAACTAATACTGACAAATTAAAAATCTGTGGGTCAGAGTTCTGTTAACTTGCCACTGAATTAGGTCTAACATATCCTCTTGGGGAGTGGAAAAAGCAGATTTAGAATTCTTTGTCATTAGCATAAATGGTGGCATAAGCAAAAACAGAAGCCAGGTTGCAAAACAAATCAAACTAGTCGACTTTAAAACGTGACAGATGGAAAGCAACCACACAAAACATGTACTAGTAGGGAACTAAGGACAACTCTGCTATTATTGACAATAACAGATATTTAAGCACAAATTATTTCTTTGTAATTGGCGGCATGACAAAGGGGAGAAAACATCTCTATTAATTAGCAGTGTTAAAATTAAGAAATTAGATAAGGTGGGTATTTGTCTAAAGAACAAGACGACTTAAATGATACATGCCCAACATACCAAGGAGATGAATTATTTGCCTGCATTTCCTAGTAATTGCTAACCCTGACTGAATGTATCTCCCTAAATTTGACCTGAAACAAGTTTTCATGCTTTCAAAGTGTGGAGTTTCACAAGTGCCTACCTAAGCCAATTCATTGCATGGAATATTTTCAATATATTGTCTTAAGCTATTGAATATCCTACAGCTATACGTCATTGTAGTATAGTCATAATCCTATATCAAAATAATGCTGGTAGAAACAAAAGAGAATATAACCAGCCCTGACAACCCTTCCTTAGGAATTCTGCTGCTATAGATCCCTCAAAGTACTGAATGCCAATGATGCTCTGAGCTGTAGCAGAATGGAATAGCACAGGTTCAACCCATTTCCAGATTTAAGACTCCCGGAATAAAGACAAGGAAAAACTGCATGCACTCAAATAGAGCTGAAATATAAAAGTGAGTCAGCCGATCAAGCTAACTAGCACATATATTGGAAGATTCATCCAGGCAGCTGTATGACACGTTCATGCACAAGAAAGTTCTTCAGTTTGCTCAGTCCGGTGCATCCCATCTTTATTAACCCATGTTTATTTAGCTGTTAGTCAATTTCTGATGGTTGTTTTCCAAGTGCACATCTTATAAATCACATTCCAAAATGGACTCCATGGAAGCAACACTGGTCCACTATCACATCAATGTCACCCAGATTAATGGAATAAAACAGATACTGAGTTATTGAGATTCTTATCTTCATTGGTGCTTCCATAGCAAGGCCATGAAGAAAATCCAGATCCTAATAATAAACTTGCTGCTCCTACAATTACATGCCTCATCCTGAAGACAGATGCTGGGTAACGAAGACAAAGTTTCTAGCCTGCTAAACATCAGGAGAGCAGACACACTATCGAAACACAGCATTTTATTGAACACTAGAAGTGGAATGAGTTCTGACAGTGACATAGAAAAATGGGTTGACAGCTTTTTCACTATGTCTCTATACCTCTGAAGGCTGCATATCAAGCTTCTGATTAACAAATCACCACTTTTCCTATCCCATGATTGGTTGTTCTAAATCGATTACTTTGTGGTCTATAATACACTTCTAACAACAGGAGACCAAGGAAGAAAAATGTAGCAATGCTCTCAGAAAACTCTGGTTTCTATATCATCACTGGCACCATTGGTGATGTAGTTATTTCTTGTAGCAGGAAAAAGAAATGTGTATGGTTTCCTGTAGTGAGGCATCTAGAGTCACCCCCAAATTTCTGGCAAGGGGCATGGTGGTCAGTTGCATCCCAGCCCAGCCATAGGACCTTCGTATTGGATGGGTTGAGTTTCAGCCGTCTCTGCTCTAGCCATCCAGCTATAGCTTCCAAACATCATGCAAATGATTCCAGAAGGGTCCCGGCCAGCCAGCCATGAGGAGATAGAGCTGGATGTCATCCGCATACTGATGACAACCCAGCCCAAAACTCCACACCAGCTGGGGCACAGCATGCATAAAGGTATTAAAGAAGGTAGAGGAGAGCACCACCCCCTGTGAGACCCCACAAGGGAATTGACAGGGGCCCGATAAATCATCCCTCACAGCCACCCTCTGGGTCCAGTTCCAGAGAAAGTAGCGCAGCCACTGAAGGGCTGTACCCTGAATCCCCACCCCAGCAAGGTAGTGAGCCAACAACTCATGATCAACCACATCAAAGACTAGCATCATGAGGATCGCTGAACTGCCCTGATCCAACTGGTTACGGTATGGGTTGAGCGCCGAAGTTTCCTCCAAGTATACCAGGAGCTGGTCCTTGGCAGGCCTTTCGACTACCTTGCCCAGAAATGCTAAATGCGGGACCGGGCTCTAGCTGGCCGGATCCTGCAGCTCCAGCAATAGTTTCTTAAGTAGAGGGCAAACCACTGCCTCTCTGGAAACTCCCCACTAGACAGGGAGAGGTTGGTAATATCCCAGAGCTGGCTTCCTATCCATGGGCTACCTACCACCTTTAAGTAGGCAAGATGGGCAGGGATCCATGGGGCAAGTGGTTGCCCTCACTGATCCCAGTAACTTGTCCTCCTGGAATTACAACTGAACTGCAGGCAATAGATATCAGTTCAACTGGAGAAAATGGCTGCATTGGAAGAAGGACTTTATGGCATTATACCTCATTGAAAACACTGGATATGTTTTATCTAATACACTAAAGAGCAGGGATGTTTGTGGCAATTCATTTGTCTGTTATTTGGCTGAAAATTCCTAAAGAGCCACACAATGGACTCATTCAGTTTAGTCTGTTCAATTAAAAAAAAATGCCCTGGTGAGAGTAGCAGGTTACAAAACTCACCATGGTTGGTATTTGCCTGTGACATGTGATTCAGCTATGGCATGCAAAACACTGTTCTTTTATTTTTATTGTGCTGACTGTGGGGAACTACTTAAAGCCTACCATTATTAGTCCTAAGAAGCTGGAGGTTGCAGCATTGTCTTACAAGCTAAAAACAATTTCACCCTGTGCTTTCCAAAGAGAATAAAGTAATGCAACAAGACTATCAACAGGAGTAACACACAAGAAATGTCAAATACTTCTGAGTACAAATAATTGACAAAGTTCAAAAAGAGCCTGTGGAGCAAAACAGACAACAGAATCAGTATTTGGAAATGAAAATGTCTATGAACCATAAATGTGATGTACTCATAGCGGCATAGCATTGTTGCCTTTGAGTAGGCCCTTCTGTGATAAAAACGTAAAAGGTACAATACTCAAATGTTCTTTTGAACATTCCCCTTTGAAAATTCCAGTGTTTTCATTAAGCAGTACTGTGTAAGACGAGATCCAAACCTTCTCAAAATAAAAGCCTGCACACACTCAGGTCCCCCTTCTGAAGAATACTTATTTGTCATAAACTCCATAATGATTATCCTCTAAAACTAGATTGGACATCATTGATTCAGTGGGCAAAGCACATACTGCGGTAACTTGTGATCAGTTTGATTTGCAGAACTTGCAAGCTTGCATGCAGTCTTATGATAGCTCAAGTTAGTTCTCATAAAAAGCAGTACATGACTTCAGAGGCTTGGCATTGGCCTATGGCGTAGCATTGCTACGTGCATACTATTGCACAGCAGTCCTCTCTAGGAACTGTTGAAAACAGAATGGTTTTACCATCTCCACCAACTCCTAAAGAGGCATACCATTGGGGCAATGGTCATTCTTTAAATTTTAGTTTTTCTCTCACTGCTACTCAGAGCAGCAGTGAGAAATGCTAGCTTGGGAGCAGGTGATCCTCTTCCTGCAGCAGGGGGCTGGCTATCCTATACATGAAGCCTTTGACATTTGTGCTTCTATTGCCATGTGTAGAGGGAATTTGCATTTCTCATGTAATCATTTCTATTAATCACCTTTTAAAGACAAGGCTGGATTCTGTCTTGGGACATCACAGTAGAAATGCAAAAAGAACATGCATGAGTCACCTGTGGAAACTTCCAAAGCTCAGGGGTGAAACTCTTAAGTCATTAACAAGATTATAATAACTTTTTTGAAAAAGAGAAGAAAACAGGAAAAGGAAGCTTAACTGATTCCATATATAAACACTTGTAATACAGTAATTTAGTGGTGTGCACAGATGACACCCACGGTTGGCCAGATGGAGTTCAAGAACCCAGGGAGAAGTACACTTCACAGTAAGTACCAATGGACATTTCCCCCTGGTTCTAGAATTCCATCCCTGATGAGAAGAGCAATTATTTCATCCTGGGTGGGATGGTCTCATCTGTATCTAAAACTTGTAACAGAACACTTCTGCCAAAGGCAGCATCCACTGCGCTATAATCATTTAATTTATAGTGTCTGATAAAAGTAGAAATAGAGAACCAGGTGGCCATTTCAAAACTGGAGTAGATGGGCGGTTCTACCAAGGAGACAGGAAGAGGAAGTATTTTTAGTCCTGCCTCCCTAGCAACAGCAGTGAGGACCACCCATCAGTGATGGAGTCCTATAACCAGGGGAGAACTGGGGAGGGGACTCTTAGAGCATCACCCAGAAGTAATATCACTTTGGGGGGGGGGGGAGTTCTTGGCCAGAATGACATTCGAGAGGAAAGTTCTCAAAGCAAAACCATTAATACTCCCTCCATTTTTTCATACCCCTGCTAAAATTATTGAGAGCAGGGGATTGAGGGTAGGGTTGTTGTTTGCCCAGTGCCACTGGGCAAATGGCAAACCTGCTGTGGAGTGATTGACGTCCTTATAGGATCACAGAAATCTGATCAATGGTAGGCCTTTTTATAGAGTATGATTCTTCAAAGTTTCCTGCTAGAATCTTCAAAGAATCTTCAAAGATTCTTGATGCTAGCTCTAATCCTAAAGCTATATCTAACAAGTATTATAGCATCACATTATAAAATAACAAAGATAACATCTACCGGACATTTTAATTTGCCTTCTGTTTATTATTAAAGAGGCACTTTTACATTGATTTCATGCCTTGACTTGTCATGTTACATATGCAAATACTATTTCATTTTAGATATATTACAATATTTGTTCAATTAACTTTTTAAAACAACACAAGCTTTCATTTCAGTCAGAATTAGTGGAAGATGGCTTTTTTGGCCAAATGGATCAGTGCCCCATTAGGCTCAGCTGCTCCTAATCACTCTGGTCTAGGGGCTGGCAGCCTATCAATTCTCTTCTTTGTCAGTAGCATTATTTAAATAGCTTAATTTATCTTCTGCCTGGAGTCTTCCTCAAGAATGATATTGCAAGAGAATATCTTAGCAGGAAACATTCTTCGAAAATGTATGTTATTGCTACAAACCCTTAATGTACTAAAGCACACTTTAAGCCATTGCTTCAAATTCACGAGGTACTTATTGTCTAGCGATGCTGCCAGACTCAAGACCAGATTCTCCACTGCCACCATGGAAGATGTAGCTCCAGGCAGCCCACCAACAGAGAGACTGACAACATTCTTGAAAGCAAAATGAGCCCAGGAAGCAGTGTCAGCGTGGAACAACAGGGAAGAGCATCAAAATAGACTCGCAGGTAAGACCTGCTTACCTGTCACCATGACTCTAGGTGCAGGTGGGAAAATTGTCTGGGACTGACACAGGAGCAGCCCAGGGAGGATGGCAATGACCAGAGCCAGGGCAGAAGTTGAGTGGAGGGACCAAGAAGTTCATACAAGGGCAAAACACAGCAGAAGCCAAGGCAGTGTCCAAAAGGCCTGGACAAGGGCAAGTAACCTCAACAGGAGCCCAGCTCAGACACCTGGATTTGATAGAACCAGGGGAAAGCAGAAGCAGGGACTGGCAGCCTACATCAGCCAAGACCCTGGCATAGCCAAAACTGCAATTGGAAGGACAGCTGAAGGGAGGAGCTGTCCAGCAACTCAGTAATACGTGAAGAAAGTCACTGCCCTCCTTAGGGGGAGGCCAGGTACACTAAAACAATAGGCAGTCCTAATTGGACCTTTAAAGCCAAGTTCCTGGGGAAAGGAAGGCAAGGCACATATCTGGTAACATCCAGAGTGGCAACCTATCCTTCTTTTACATGAGATATAAGTAGGAAAGAAGAAGAAGAAGAAGAAGAGTTGGTTCTTATATGCCGCTTTTCCCTACCCGAAGGAGGCTCAAAGCGGCTTACAGTTGCCTTCCCATTCCTCTCCCCACAACAGACACCCTGTGGGGTGGGTGAGGCTGAGAGAGCCCTGATATCACTGCTCGGTCAGAACAGTTTTATCAGCGCCGTGGCGAGCTCAAGGTCACCCAGCTGGATGCATGTCCACACATGCCTGAAATTTGTACATTTTCCAAGTCATCCCTTCAGATGTTGCATAGGAACTATGGAAAAGGGTGAACAGTGACTCATATATATCTTTCCAGTTCCAATTTAACATCTAACAGCAATCTGAAATTTGCCCATTCCAGGTGGGCATTCAGCTCTTGCATCTTCTCACAAGGAGGTGAACAAGACTATAAGGCATCAGAAATGCCAAAGCAGAACTTTGGTTGATCTTATTCCCTGTGCAACTTAGCAGGAGACAGAGCTTGTTAGCCACTGTTCTTGGGCATGACCGAATGCAGCCGTATGAAAGAATATCATGACACTGATGCCTAATTACTGAAAATGACATGACCAGTGTAGCCTAAAGGAACTGAAATCTCAGCCTGTGAAAAGAATGTCAATGTTTCTTAATGGGCTCTCATCGTTAGTGGTCTCATTTTTCCCTGTTCTAGAATGAGTGCTTAGTAAAACTTCCCCCTCCAGTGGAGAGTATTGGGGGGGGGGGTGAGAGAGAGAGACAGACAAAGAAAAACACCAATTTAAATCTGGAGACAAGATTCAAAGTCTGTTGCAAGAAGGAAGCACTTTAGGGTGCAGGGGCTCTCTTTTATTTACGATATAATGTGGGTTAGCAGATCTGTAGGAGTGCTTTATCTGTATACTGCAAATAAAACCAAAAGTACAACACAGGTCTTTTTTTCTTTTCTTTCATCTAATAGAAACCAAATCCAGCTAGTGTTACTCTTGGAATTTCTCACTGCTGGGGAAAGTGGGGAAGTAACTAGCTGAATTGTCCAAACTTAAATCCAGAGTTTGAAAGGTGAAAACTTGGAGTTTGTCTTGAACACAAATACTCAGGCTCTCAAGCTTGCTTAATTTCCCCATACTGGAAGAACAGGATAACATCACATCATGAAGCATGAACAATGTGACGGCGCTCAACAGGAAATAACTTTTCTTCTTATTCAGTGGTTCATCCTCATTGTTATCAGGCTCATCTACATCCTGCTTTGCCTCATCCTGCAGTTTGGTTACCAACCATGGTTGACATTCAGCATAATGTTGGCCTTCAACCCTGAAAAAGGTTGCACCTATGATACTACATGTAAAGCACTGAACAGAACATAGAAGTATTATGAAACACTTCCCTGAAAGAACTAATTTACCCATACTACACTTTATTTGTTTACTGTTTAGCTAGTATTTAGCTTAAGGTGACCAGATTTTAACATTGGTAAGGCGGGACACCATTGACTGGGGAGGGGGGGGGGGGGTCCTTGATCAAAAATTTGGTCTATATGGAGCAACAAAAATTTTCATAGAACGCAAAAATAGTATTGTAAGAGATATATATATATATATATATATATATATATATATATATATATATATATATATATATATATATATATATATATATATATATATATATATATATATATATATATATATATATATATATATAAAATTTCAACATAAGTACAATTTGCCAGGTGCCCCCAGATGTCCCTCCAAAAGTGGGACAATCTGGTCACCTTAATTTAGCTGTATCAGTAAATGCAAGTGAACAATACAAATTTTGCTCACCTGAGTTTCAGAGAGTAGGAACAATTTCCATGCAAAGAGATTTCAAGAACAGGTCTCTCTGTACCTTAGGAACTGGATTTGTTACTATTTTAAAATAATCTTTTTGACCAATGCCATTAAATTATTGAAATTCTATCAAACAATAGCTGAGGACAAGAAAAGTGCAAGGCAAATTGCTCCAGTCTAAAACTGTGCTGTTGTTTGCAAAGTTATAATTTCTTGAGAAGGCTACAAGGCTAATTGTAGAGAATTATCTTGTATCCATCTTTATCCGCTCCTAGTGGAGTGGATTAAATAATTCGTTAAGGGCACCAAAGGTGGGCCCTGTCTGTGATGAGGAAGGGTGCCCATAGGCCCCTTCCCCTGGACTGACAATCGGAGGGCCCAATCGGCAGGCGCTTTGCGATTGTCTGTCTGGCACCAAGGGACCAATTGCGAGCCACACACAGTGCGGCTCGCAACTGGTCCCTTGGCGCCGGACTCACTAATTGCTTTGCGCCTCCCGATCCGCCCCCCTTCCTCCTCGCACGCGCCGCCCACTCACCCGCCACCATTGCTTGCCTTGCCTCCACTATGGCAAGTCAACGCCTCGCTGCGCCGCTGCTGCCTCGCCTCCTCGCCGCGCCGCCACCTGCCAACAATGCTCCACACGGCCCCAGCTCGCCCGCACCACGGGGGAGGCCAAGAGCCGCGCAGAGATGAGCTGCGCCACGCCCGCCTCACATCCGCCACGGTAGGTCGCGCCCTCGACGCTATGCCGCCGCCTCGCCTGCAATGCTCGACATGCCCCCAGGTCACCCACGCCGCGCCCGGCCCCGATGAGACAACCTGTGCTGCGCCGTGCCATGCATGCATCAGCCCCGCCGACTCCCGGGGCCTGCACAAGCTGCGCGCCGCTGATACTCCCCGCCGCACAGCTGCACTGGCCCGCTGACTTTGAAGCCCCTCTAGCGCCCGCTGCATTAAGACTGCAGCGTGCTTATTCACTAGTTGCAACATATAAGGAAGGGTCCATAAACCATAAAGAGGAAGAAGAAGAGTTGGTTCTTATATGCTGCTTTTCTCTACCTGAAGGAGTCTCAAAACAGCTTACATTCGCCTTCCCTTTCCTCTCCCCACAAGAGACACGCTGTGAGGTAGGTGCGGCTGAGAGAGCCCTGATATTACTGCTTGGTCAGACAGCTTTACCAGTGCTGTGGTGAGCCCAAGATCACCCAGCTGGTTGCATGTGGGAGAGCATGGAATCAAACCTGGCTCGCCAGATTAGAAGTCCACACTCCTAACAACTACACCAAGACAAAGAGCTGGAAGTCAAAAATGCACAGAGTCTATTTTAGATCTGTATGGCTTACGATCAGCTACTCAGCTTCTACAGAACCTGCAAACCAATCTACAATGTCCTTCAGGGGCTTAATAAGTCTCTTTTTCCCTGCCTGCTATCATTTGTATTTGAAGGACCTGAGGGACTACATATTGCCTTATGCTCCTCACACAGCTCTACACTCTGCAGGTACTAATTTGTTGGTCATTCCTGGCCCCCAGAAAGTTTATCTGGCCTCAACCAGGGCCAAGACCTTCTCAGTCCTGGCCCTGACCTTGTGGAATGAGCTCCTGGAAGTGCTGAATGCCCTGCAGGAGCTTTCACAGTTTCACGGGGCCTGTAAAACAGAGCTCTACCACCAGGCCTTTCATTGAGGTCGGGGCAAGGAAGATCTAAGGGCCCCCTCCTCAGATTAAAATGACAGAGCATCCCTGGAAATCTATGCCCTGAGGCGTTGAGGGAGTGGAGGAGGGCTTGGGATGGGGGGGGGTATAGGATGAGTTCTTGATTTTATAATCTGCCAGAGCTGACCTGTGTTTAATTTTTAATGCTTTCATTGATGAGGGGCTTTATTTTGTAACCCGCCGAGGGAAGTTTTATGAGAGCAGCGGGTAATAAATTTAATAAATAAAAATAAATACTTTAGTCATGCTTGTAACAGATCACAATATTTGACCATGTCAACTGTATTTGGCTTTATAATCCTAAATGTATTATATTTAGAATAAAGTATATGCATAGCATCCTGATTCCTGTGTTTTGAAATTAATCTAGCTTTTTTTCTTCTTTTTTTTAAAGAATTGTACCACATCATGTCACTTGCACCACTGCCCTCTGCTGAATTAAAGCATTCAGTTTAGGGGAAAATCTGACCATTTACTCCTGATTCATTCAGGGAAGCCTGTTGCTTTTTGCTCATCTTACCCAGCATCATGAGCTGCAGACACTAAGCTCCTAGTGCTACAGTAGTTAATAAGTGGCAGAGAGTGTCTGAAAGTGATCAGAAGTAATTTGTCAAGTGAGATCTTTCTTTGAACTCCATATGGCACTTCATTTATTTATAAGTTTGTTTCAAATTGATAATCCTGTTGAACTCTGAGATAATGCAATGAAATTTATTACCCAATAAAAGTTGCTGTGCATAATGGAGACAGGTTAGTAGGATATATATCAAATATACTGTGATAGCTTCCTTGAAGACTGAAGTGCCAAAATGAGCATTAGTGTGGTTGTTCATGGTGACAGTCTGATCCACTTCTGATGGGGTGTCAGGCATGACATAATATGGCAAACAGCAGTAGACCAAGGGAGTGGAAACATGGGGGGGGGGGCAGCTGTCAATAACACTGTTTGCCATATTATAACACTTCTGGGGAAAGTCCATAAGTGATACCATGCCACTCTTAGAATTGCCAGAAACTCTATGGTAAAACTTTCCAGTGATTACTGGATAGGATTGATTTCACTTCCAGGATTTTTCCAAAGGTGGTATCACCTTTCAAACTGTGGATTCAGTTTGGACAGTTCAGCTAACTACTTCCCTACTTCCCCCAGTAGCAAGAAATTCCAAGACTGATTACAAAGACTGCAATATTGCAGGGCATTGTGCTCTCCAGTTTCAATGGGGTTCAACTGGCCTTTGCTGATTGTGTTACGAGTCTAAGAACTATAATAGTCTCAGAATTATTGCTGCAAATTAATGCAACTGTTTAAAAAAATCCATTCTCTAAATGTAATTTAGCCTGGATGATGGCCCTACCTTAACTCTGCTGCTCTAGTCACCTGGTTCCATGCAACAGTAGCACTGAAGCAAGATTGCACGAATGCAGTCCACATGTGTCTCTCCTTGAGGTCAACTCAGAGACTGCAGTTGGGGAAGAATGCTGCAGTTTGGTCATTATCAAGAACTTGGCAGACCATGCAAATTATCAGGAACTCATTATCAGACACACTCTGTAGTCAATCCTTGGGCTGTGCATCAGGTACCAGATTCAATTCAAATTTCTGGACATAACATATAAAGCCCTACATGGCCTGGGCCCTCAATACTACAGAACCCCTATGTTCCACAACTACTCCAATAATCTGAGCAAAACCTTTTACAGGTACCAAGTGAAAATAGGGGCTTATCTGTCCTCCTCTTCCACTTCCTGCTACTTGCCAGGTGGAAGAGGTGCCAGCCTCTCTGAAAAGCCTTGTTGCTGGTAAGTTGCCCCACCCTCAGCCTCTTTCCACCTTCCATCTCCCCCTTGCAAGGGAGGAAAGCCAGCGGTTTCCTTTGCCCCCAATGTTGGTCTCAGGTTTCAACTCTCTGCTGGAAGGAAACACACATGACCTGATAGGAAGGCAGGGGATCAATATTTCAAAAACAGAATGCCAAGGTACAGACAGAATGGAATAATTGTCTTAACTTAGCCCAGTGAGTCAAGGATTTATTCAGGCAGTCCAAGAGGATCAGCAGCAGTTCCACAACTCAGGCGTCCCAGCCTCAAATTAATATAGGCTGTCAGCAGCCTGTCAGTCCTCACTTTATGATGACTCACAGTCTTTGGCACTCAGTAACTGTCTTGCTAACATGGTGTGGTGCCTTTTAGACTAGAGCTCTCTTCCAGCACAAAGCTGGCAGGCTTAATTGGCTCAGGTGGGCTGATAAGGCAGGGAGCTGCAGCTGGAGACTGGGCAAAGGAATTACAGGCTCCTGCAACAATAAATCTAAGCCCTTGTTTGTGTGCAGCTCCATTCCCTCCTGGTCAGAGCTCTCTGCCTGTTGAACATCTGGCTGGGCTAAGCTTTCATCCAGATGAGGCTCCGGGAAACTGGGAGCTCCTAGAAAGGCTTTTTCTCCAAGAAGTCCTCACTAACAGGACTTGGGTTCACAAGACCTCCACAATGCCCAGCAGCTGGGCATCAGAGTGTTCTTTGCTTTCCCCCACCCTTCTGCTCCTCACAGGAGCTGGGGAGATCAACATTCCCCACCAAGCATGGCCCTTGAGAGATGTGGTGGGATGGGAAGAAGGCAGCCCCCCTCCTACAGCCTTACCAGTCCAGCCTGTCCTATGGGAGATATGGGGGGATAGGAAGAAGGCAGCCCCCACAACCTTCCCTGCCTGACTTGGCATTTGGGAGATGTAAGGAGAGGGCAAGGAGGCAACAATCCACTCCCTATGGTCTTTCCTGCCCAGCCTGCTACTTGGGGGTAAATGGGAAAGAGGCAACTGCCCCATGGCTTTCCCTACCAAGCCTGGCCTTTGGAATATGTGGCGGAAGGGGCAGGAAGGAGGCATCCCCCCGTGACCTTCCCTGCCTGGCCCAGCCTGAGGGGGGCAGGAAGATGGCAGCCCACCCACTCCCTGTGGACTGCCCTGCCTGACCACTGGATGTGTTGACACTGTTTTATCGGGGTGTAGAAGGACCAGTGCCTTTCTAAAGTAGCTGTTTTCAGTGGGAGAACTGATACCTTTCTTGTCACCTCCCTTCTCTCCCCCTCTTTTTCTTTCATCCTGTCTTTCTCTTTCATTTTCCTGAAGGTTTCCAGGCTCCAACCTGGAAGTTGGCAACTCAGCTGGCTGCATATGGAAGAGGAGTCAGGAATCAAATCTATCTCTTGAGATTAAAGTCCACTACTCTTTAAACACTTTACCACATTGGATCTCAAGATTGAGCGGGAAGTGAGGGGGGAGGAGGGTCAGAACCTAGGAATGTCACAGTGCAGATGGATCTGCTAGCGCCCATTGTATTCCTGGGTGCAACAGGATTTGCCTCTACCCCGTTTCTCCGAAAATAAGACCTACTCCTAAAGTAAGACCTACTTTTTCATGCACTGTTAGTATAATCCCTCCCCCGAAAATAAGACCTACCTCTAATTGGTCCTTAGAGCCAGGGCCGGCCTTAGGGGTGTTTTTGTAGAGGTGTTCACGGTCATTTTTTTTTGGGATGTCAATAGATATAAGACCTACCCGAAAATAAGCTCTAGTGCATTTTTTAAACCTAAAATTAATATAAGGCACTATCTTATTTCCTGAAAACACAGTAGTTTAAACATACATATCCCACCTTTCCTCTTGGCTCAACATTGCTTAAAATAATAGTTAAATAGCTAAGATAAATGACAGAATAGTAAGCTCCAAACCCCTCTCCCCTTAAAAGATGCTCGCTATGTAAGCCTTCTCAAAAACTCTGGCAGACATGGAGGCTATGTTGTACCTCCTGGAAGATTTCAGGACCCCCCCCCTCCAAAAACAATCTCAGGCAGCAAACAGATGCTCTTTTGAGATTTCTGCTTATTTCTGAAACCCTACAGCTATTACGTTGCTTATCAAATGCCTTATCCTGTTGACTGCATTGAACTGTACTGTGCAATCTGCCTATATATATATAGGCAGATATTGCTTATACAAAAGTAAATATGGGTCCCAGTCAAAAGTGGGAGTTAGTTTCAACATTTTATGCCCATGCAAACAGGATTCCTGTCCCCTCTGAAATAATTTCAGAGGGTAGTCATGCTGGTCTGAATCAGAACAGCTAGGTTTGAGTCCAGTAGCTCCTTAGAGATGAACAAGATTTTTTTTTGGGGGGGGGAGGGGAAGCTTTTGAGAGTTAGAGAAGGGAGCTTTTACTCTCAAAAGCCTCTTCCTCCTAAATAGTGTTGGTTTCTAAAGTGCTAATGGACTTGGACCTGCCTGTGATGAAGGAGGCTCTGCAGAGTATATCATTTTGCCAACTGCATGTTCAGGAGAAAGGGACATGAAAGCTTGAACATCAAAAAATTTGACCAATGAAATTCAGTATCATGCTAATCTGGGCATTTCAGAATGAAACCTTGCATTCACAAGCAAAAAATACAATGGAGTTCAAACACTAAGACTGCAATCCTCTGAGATGCTAGAAAGAAAGTGGTTTTGGATCCTTTTATTATAGGTCAAAGGTCAAAGAATTATAAACATCCAGTTTCATTAGCTGCAGCTGGTGGTGACATCTAACCACACTGTACACTTTATATTATTTATAATATATATTCTGGAAAAAACATTAACCCAAAAGAAAAAATAACAGGTCTGTTTTCCAGATTCTTAGTTGGAGGAAATATATGCCTTCATTTAGGTACCATTTTCTGTGAGAGACCCATTAGGATCTAACAGTGCCAGAGCACCACACAGAGGTGTTGAAATGACCTGCATAAACAACTCACAGCACTGCAGGGTAAAGGTATTAAAGCCTGCCATCTGTATAACATTCTAAGTGATTAAATGGATGGTATGATTTTTTTTCCTTTCAGAAATTCCCATCATACTGCATTGATAAAGGTGTAGCAGAAGATCACAATCATAAGTTCTTCCTCACTGAATAACAGTTTGGAAGCTTTTACTGCTGAATAACTCAAGTGTATATGAGATTCACTCCCAACTCACACTAGGGCTAATTCTACACTTACTTTGTTCATTCCGATGTGGATCCTGCTGAATTCAGATGGATTTGTACTCATTCCTCTCCCCCACCCCCCCACCCCGTTCCCCATTGAAACAGAAAGTATTTTGCACATGATTAGGGAAGCTCAAAATGGGCGGGGGAAGGGGAGCCAAGCGCAGCAGGATCCTCTTTCTTTTATTGAAGGTAGGGGAAAGGATTGTATACAGCAGAGCAGGGGGAATAAATACAAGAGGCAAATCTCTGCCAAGAGAAGTTAAGGCTTCTGGAACTTCTGCTGAGAGAAGTTAAGGCTTCTCCTTTAAGGGAAGCCTTTCAACCTGGAAACTGATGCCCTTGGCAATCACGGCTTTTCTACAGAGTTGGAGGCTCGGCAGCAAGTTATTTCGGGGAAAGCAGACAGCTGCACACTTACACATGCCAATTTTTCAAATATTGAGGGTTATATCCACTCCAGTATATCATGGGGGAAAGGTAGGGTCACTCCAGATCAATCATGCTTGTTAAAGAGGGAAAATTTAATTCACCCCAAATCACAATGGAAATTGCATTCAGTGTAGATGGCATGGATTGAATCTACCTGGGATTGGAATAAAAGCTCCATGCAGATTCAGCCTAGGTTTACAATATTCTCTACTTAAGCTTCATTTCAACTTTGCATATTGCAACAAATTTTTGAGGTAGAGCCATGTCATGTACACTTTTCCAAATTCCTGTCCATTTAAAAAAAAAATAAAAACATATGTGATTTCTTCTCCACACAGACAATGGGGGATTCCAAACATTTTGCACCTTGCTCCTTTAGCAGGCAGTTATTATAATTAGCAATGTTACCAAATTTTGCAGCCCAGTTTCAACTTGTTTTTCACCTACGAGAAGTGAATGTGAGTTTATATTCTTGTGCCATTTTCTATTTCCTTGAGTAATGCCATACCATTAAAATAACATATTATTCAACATTATTTTTGCATTTGGTATGCAAAAGGGCATAAGATGCTACCCAAAATGAAATGAATGAAAATTGCAAATTGACCAAAGTGCATTTAATTTCCCCACTGCTATGAATTGAGCTGATTTACCAGAACTTGGACAGTTACTTGGAAGACAATCATGCTCCCTTCCCATTCGCATCAATATATCACATGTGTTTAACACATATTTGTTTCCCCAAGCTTGTAATTTTTGCAGCTGTATTTTCAGGACTGAACTTAAAACATTTCTCTTGTGATTCTTTCCTCATCTGCAATTTGCAGGGTAACAACCTACAGAAATGAACAATGCTGTTGCTGCTGATATTCCTTCATTTACAATTCAAAATTCTTCTAGTTACAATAAATTCATCCTTATTGAATTCTAATATGGCCTAAAAGGTTAGGTGCCCACAAAATATAAACATTTAAATTATATTAAGATTTATTGTGCACAACTACTAGTTTAAAAGTTAAATACACTGACAAAACCCATTGAATTCACAAAATAGGTACCATACAGTGCTAGACCCACAGTCCTAACACGTTTTGACCCCAAAATGGGTCTTCCTCAGAGGTCTAAATCCTTACAATCCTTACAATAGAGAATATAGCCTGTGATTTTTTAAAAAAAATTCAATTTATTCTCTATGAGTAACAAGATTAATAAAAATGAAACTGATAGATGTCCACTTATCAATTGTCTCCTTCTCCATGGCAGCTAAAGTTTTGTTGTGTGTTAGTGGCTTCTGTGTGAGTATGAAAGCTAATGATGGATTTTTTCTGACAATATCCCCTTTTTGGTTTTCTTGAATTCTAATATGAAACAGGCAAAAGGGCCTAATGTTTTCTTCTGTGGCTCCTGGCAGGGCCCCAGGCTACCCAGGTGCCCCTGCCCTTTCCTGCTACTCAGGACCATGGCCTCGAGGCAGGGGAAGAAACAGGGCCGGGGTTCCTCCCCCAACCCCTCCCACCCAAGGCCGCCTGTTTCCCGCCCCTGAGGGCTCCCCCCGGCGTGCTTGTACCTGACCTCCTGGCTTCGGGGCTGGGGAAGAGGCAGGGTCAGTGCGTCTCTGATGCGCCAGGCCTGCTTCTTCCCCGCCCCGCCCCCCCGCCCCCATCCCGCTCACCCCGGACCTGCCTCTTTCCCGGCACCGAAGCCTCTTTGCTGCCCCCTCCCACCCAAAGAGCCGGCTACGGGGCTGGGAAAGAGGCAGGGCGGGGGGAATCCTTCGGGGGTGGGGAAGAAGCAGGCCTGGCACATCACAGATGCCCCGGCCCTGCTTCTTCCCCACCCCTGAAGACTTCCCCCACCCCGCTCACCCCAGCCCTGCCTCTTTCCCAGCCCAGAAGCCTCTTTGCTGCTCCCTACCACCCGAGGAGCCGGCTTCGAGGCCGGAAAAGAGGGCCGGCACATCCCCCCCCTGCTGCCACCGCTGCCTCCTGGTGTGTCAGCGGGCAGGTGGATAATGGCAAAGTGCCTCCTGATTCATCAGACCGGGGCCAAGGGTCCAATCGCGAGCCACGCTGTGCATGGATCACATTTGGGCCCTTGGTGCCGGACTGTCCGAGGGAAGGGGCCAATGGGCACCCTTCCCCATCCCAGACAGGGCCCACCCTAAGAGCCCTTACTGTTTTATTTATACTGCTCCCGTGGATCTGTTAAGGATGCTCCCGCGGAGTGGTTAAAGATGATGATGTGGCAGTGGAAAAAATGTTCCTATTGATACATTTCAACTCACTATTCTGCTGCTCATGCAGAGAGGCAGAAGGCAAGACACCGATATGAACATACGCTAGCAACACAGCCTTCCCAACACACAAGCTCTTTAGGGATTCACAACCCATCAACCACAGTCCTGCTACTCATTAGAGGGCCTCAACCATAGGATTAATGTCATAGTACTAGGCAAACATTTTATGGTATCTCTACTCAGTTCTTCCAAGGATTATTCAAGATAATGATTTTGACTTGCAAATTTCTCTAAATGGCTAATAAGGTCTCTTATCAAGTAACATAGTTTCTCCTTAGCACTGAGATTAGCAGATGAAGTCATGCTCCATGTTCCATTAATTCTAGATTTTACCTTGTCTTCTACAAGGCTTTACCCACAACTACTTTCGTTGGAAAACCTAGAAGTTTCAGACTTGCAGGGCTACCATTTTCCTGAAGGTGAGTTGACATTGGTTTAAATGTGCTTTGCAAAACCAATTTGGAATCTCTTAAAGATGAAAAGTGATATATAAACACATGGGTTCTCTGTTAGCTGGGGTAGAGAAAGTAACACAATTATTTTCCTTGTATTAGTTAAACATGATTCTAAAATGGACAAGTGAGACACAGCCATGTAACTCTGCTCCATTTAAAATGAATACATACCATACTTTTACTTTAATATCTAGCTGGCAAAAAGGCATATAAAGAAACCTCCTCCACCGTATGACAAAAATCAGTTGTGTTCATATGTTCAAATCAAAGTCTTTAGGTTTCTTCACTGTGGGAATACTTCTTAGTTTACTGAAATTGTATCTGGATTTTCAAGGTCAGAACTTGTAGAGTGCTACAATGTAAGTGCAACTCATTAAAATCATGAGACAGTTAAAACTGGGTGTCTTCTTAATTTTTAATGTGTTTTTGTCACATTTAAAAATTTCTCTTTACAAATATAGAGTAGAAACTTGGCTTGTTATCCTGCATAAGGACTATAGATTCCATGGGGAACATGTGTGCAGAACTAACTCTAGCCGGAGCCTTCCTTTTGTTTAATAAGATACAGGCAATTTCCAAGAGATGCCCGGGGACCGGGCGAATCAAATTATGTCCATGGACTGGGTACTATACATTATAAGATTTTCATGTTTTCAATGAAGAATAAAAGTGTAACTCTGTCCTGTGATGACACAGAATGCTTGCGGTCCTCTTTTGGAACACACCACAGTTTATAAAAAGATTCAGGAAGACCATGGATGGTGGGCCATTTTGAAATTGCAGTAACACATTATACCAGGGGCCCCCAACCTGAGGCCCGTGGACCACATGTGGCCCCCAAATTCTTTCTGTGCAGCCCTCCAATCGGCTTGTCTTCTCCTATCACCCTCAGGGCATTTTAACTTCAGACCCATAGTGTTTTCCTGCCTCAAGAGGCACCATCTACTGCTGTTCATCCTGTCCCTTACTTGCAAAAAAGACAACAGCAACATTGTTTGTTTTTGTCTCCATGGTTCCTTCTGTCAGCCCCCTCTTGTTCTTATCCTTCATAATAGCATTTTGGCCATTCAAAGTGTTTTGCTAGCCAGCAAAGCTGAGGCACCCATCCCACTCAGCTCTTTAACTCCCCTCCTCCATGAATTTCCATGTTGAAGCTACCATAAATACTCACATATAAGCCAAGTTTTCCAGCACAGTTTTAGCACATAAAAGACATCCTCGGCTTATACATGGGTAACTGATTAACAGCCTGCCCCCAGCCAGCCATTCGCAGCATTGCTTTTGCAAACCAAGCTCTTTGCAAGTGAGAGAGGTGCTTCCAGTTAACCTTTGCCTTCTGCAAATATCTTGAAAGTTAAGCTTACTCTGGCCGCTTGTAGGACATCAATGGTTTGAACGAGGGATTCTGATATTTTCCTCCTTCTCCTAATCACTTCTTCCAAACTATTCTTTTGGTTTCTGTGGGTGGGGTAGGGTGCTTTTGGGATTTACTGTTTCTTCTAGTGTTTCTTCTTTTATCTGAGGGGCAGCATTGTTTGCCTTTTCTTCTTGGGGTTGTGTTTCTTTTAAAAGTTGATTTTTACAGTTCTTTAAGTGTTCAGTTTTACAATTCTTTATTTCAGTGTTTTGTTCTGCGGGGGGGGGGGCACTGTAGCCCCCAGTTTGGTAGCTGTTGTACTTGTTGTAGTAGGTTGCCAACTTTGGGTACTATTGTTCTGCTCCAGTTTGCTGGCCTGGGGGGCACGGTTTGGTTCTCCTGCCAGAGCTGTTCTCACAGAAAAGTTCTGTCAGTGCTCTCTCAGGGTGTCTGGCATCAAGAGAGGAAGGGAAGGCGATTGTAAGCTATTTTGAGACTCCTTTGGTTATCATCCTCTTGACTTTTCTGTATTTCTTGTGGGGGAGGCTTGATGGGAAAGCCTGCGATGATTGAGCATGGATTAAGCGGTTAGGCCACCCTATAAATTTACCAGTAGCCTGCTGCATTTCCCACCCTCGGCTTATGTGCGAGTCAATAAGTTTGCCCAGATTTTGTGTTAAAATTAAGTGCCTCAGCTTATATGTGGTTCGGTTTATATGTGAGTATATATGGTATGTATATAATGAAGGCAAAGTCACTGTATGAATGGGTTCAGGAGATGTTAAGTCTGCTTTTGTAAGAAAGTATGAAAAGGACAGTAAAAGGCCTGTTATTTTTACAAAAAAAGTATTTTGCATACTGAACATTTCTAGAAGCTCCACACATCAAAGCAAGTGGCACCCTAATGTGGCCCCTGGGTGCCTAAAGCTTTGAGATCCCTACATTACAATATAATTGCAAACTCAAAACTTTTTTAAAAAATTGAATTTAAATTGCATCTTGCTTGGGAGCCTATAATACCTTGACATTCCTGAAAGTACTATCCCATCCAGCTTCGCTAACCTCAGAATATTTTTGCATAATATGTCTTCAGCCTACAGCCAGCATTTAGTTACCTTCAGTGTGATTTATCTACAGCCTTAATTGATCATAACATCCTTAAAAAGCAACTACTTTATAGCCTTTAAAGTTCTTCACATAAAACAGTGCATGTAAAGGCTTGCAAATATGCAGAGAAATGTTTAACTATCATGAATGCACGCTGGGGAAGACAACAAGGAAATGTGACGTTCATGCAGTAGATGCTGGAACTTAAAATTCTGTTACCTTCCCTTTGATAGTGACTTATGTTGAAGAAAACAAAGTATAAAATGACTGTTATCTTTACTTTAATAGCCTTTTACATATGCACCATCTGTAACTGCTTGGGGAGCTGTATCATATTTCGTTAAGGGCCTGCGGGGTGGAGAGTGGGCGGGGCTGGTCTGGGTGAGGTGCGAAGTGCGTTCCAATTGGGCCCTCACCTGAACAGGCCGGAGTTCTAGCTTTGTGCCTCCTGACTTGCCCCCACACCCACGGAGCCTAAGAACTAAGTGGGCGGTTGGCCCAATCATTGGGTCAAAGTTCTGACAGGGCCTGCCCAACCAGCCCAGACATGGGCAATCTGGTGACATCACTGCCAGTCAGCCCCTGACCACCACACGGAGAGGAGGTCAGTAGGGCTGCCAAGGGGGATGACAACAGATGACAACTGGCCAGGCTGTGCCAGCCCTTTTTGCCCCAAGGCTGTCCTAACTGTCATGTCCAACTGTAACTTGCCTCAGAACCCTGACAGAGCTGGCAGGAGGCTGGAGAGTGCACTCCCTCCCCCTCCCTTCAGGCCTGCTGGGAAGGAACCTCTGACAGCCCCTGACTGCGGGAAGGGAGGCAGTTCCCAGAGCAACACAGGGGAGCCTGAAGGCATGGGTGAAGTCATTCCTTTTGAGAGGGAGAGCTTTCCCCTTCTGCCAAACAGCTGGCTGACATGGAGGCCACAGAAAAGCCCCTTCTCATTTAAAATACTGCTTGGCACCGTGGTTAGACACAGCCAAGTCATATGAATTTCTTCTTCCCAACTCTCTGCAGGTTTTAAGCCTACTCTACACAGCATTATTCTGCAGACGAAACTGGATGCTTTTGCGGAATTCTTTTGTCTCCTGTTTCATCTGCACAACAACCCTGTGAAGTAGGCCTCAAGTCTTTTAATTCAAGAACAACCTGTGTTGGAGGCCTTAAATGTTTCTTCTCCACCACAACCCTGTCCAAAGTATCCCTTTCTGCTTGGGGAGCTGATCTTTATACTCTGCAGATGAGCTATAGTTCCAGGAGCTCTCCAGGCCCCACCTGGAGGTTGGCTACTATAAATATTCCTGGAGGTTTGGAGGTGGGACTTCAAAATCATACAATGTCTCAGAGTCTGGCCTCCAAAGTAGCCATTTTTGTCTGCAAAGCTGATCATTATAATCTAGAGATGAGCAGCGATCTAGATAATATGGTAAAGGCTTGCAGACTGCAGTTGGGGGGGGGAGTTGTGCCGGTGTGTCCCTCCTGGGCTATGGGCTATGGCCAGCCCTTACCAGCAACTGTTTGTATTCTGGGGAACAAACAGACAAACCAGCATCAGTCCTGTGAGTCTGGAAAGTGCAGGAAGATCTAAATAAAGAATATTTACAGCCTGAAAGTGTGAACAGTGAACAAGTAAATGGCTGGAGAGACATGGGAACTGGAGTGACTTTTTCAAGGTTGGCCTGGCAAATAAAAAACAGTGTACAAAATCTTACTAAGGTCAAGACTGCTGTGTACAGTGAGACCATCTCTTAGGGTTGACAGTTTCCATGCGGGGCTCTCTACCCTATCTCCGTCACCCTATTTCCGCTATGGGAAGAGGAAGGGAAGACGATTGGAAAATGCTTTCAGACAACTGAGGCCTGCTGGGTCACGGCGGCCTATTCCCAGTTACCTCAGACCTCGCCCAGCCCAACATCCCTCATAGGTCGTCTATTGAGGGGAGACGAAGGGAAAAGATATTTGTAAACTGCTTTGAGACTCCTTTGGATAGTAAACAACAGGGTATAAAAAACCAGTTCTTCTTCTAAGGAGCAAACATGAAAGAAGCATGTGGGCACATAACATTTTATCAACAGTGAAAAAATGGAGACAGAAGGAGCAGGGTGGACATCTGTGTACTGTGACTACCCCATGTGTATTAGGGCAGGGGGACATTTCAATGTCTGTGGCCTAATTCACACAAGAAGGGAAATGACGCAGAACTGTGAGGAATTGGTTGCCATGTAATCTCCCCCTAAGAAGAGTGTCCAGTCTGATTTTCCCTTCAGATATCTGAAGACATGGCTCTGGAAAGCTAATCTGTAACCACTATGCCATAATTCCCAAAGGTCAGTCCTCTCCCACACTCAATGAACATTCCAAACCACAGGTTCTTGTCATCCATCTCTCCACACCCATGCCCTCATTTGTCACCACGCCACCAAAATCTCCCACACAACACACACATTCAGCTCCATGCCCTTTGTATTCCTGGATATAACGGGCTTTGTCCCTAGTAGTTCTATAAACTAACAGCAGAGGCAGTGAAGGATTGGTCCCACTGTTTCTTTATTCTGCTTCTACCAGCTGTCTCATTACTAGTTTCTTGCAAACTCAAGTTGCTTGCAACCAATTTCTCTTGCTTGCTGGGCTGACACCTGCATTCAGTGTTACAAAGGTTTTGTTGCCTTCCTGGACGTGATCCAAACAAACTGAAGAACTTGGTAAGTCCCACTGATCTCAACAGGAATGTTATGTTCAGTTTTGTTAAATGAAGCAATATAACTACTGAAACTAATTTCAAAGTTAAACAATTCAAAATGTTGCCTTGGAATACTTTCTGCATATTGCGACTTCCTGATATTATTCATTCTTATAAGGATGGAATTTGGCAGCCTATTTTTCTTCTCTTTCATAATTATTTAAGAAAACAAGGTAGAAATATGAAAAGGAAACAGAAAAACTGGATATATAAAACATATTATGCATAACTTATTATACATTGCAGGATATATATGATGAGGAGGACACTGGGGATATATATACTAGTATATTTCTCCCCAACATACTCATAATCATAATCTTTACAATAATCCTTACTTTAGATACGTTAACTTCTAAACATTATAACTATTCTACTTTACCACCATATTATTAATTTTCATAGTCACTGCTACATTCTATAATACACATTTCATCACTTCAACATATTAATTATAACCCTTAATATAGATAGAATAAAAATTAAGATAATTCAAATTTTCTTTCTTTCCGGCCCTATCTCTGGCAACTCAGGGTGCGTTGAGAAATTCATGTTCACATTTTGTTCTCATTCTGCTTTAGCATTGTAATACATTCACTATATATTTATATACTATTTGGTTACTATTTTAAATCGTTTCTCATTCTAAATTTTTTGAACTCTCTATCACTTCTCAAATTTCAAAATATATTTTTAAAGTATGACAGTAATTTTGCTATTACTGCATAATTGGCCAGTTTATTACACCATTCTTCTAAGATATACACCAGATTTCTATTTTGTTGCACAGATTATTCTAGCCACTGTCACCTTACATTCAAGTATCCCTTCCAAAACTTTTGGTAACTTGTCAGGTAATATACCTAAGAACATATTTGCTTTCAGTGAAACTTAAATTTTATTCAGCATTTTTGCATGCATTTCCTTCCAATATATTTTTTGCTTTTTTACAAATCCACCACATAGGATAAACAGTTCCATCTGCTTCTTGACATTTCTAACATTATCCTTTGTAATTTTTATCTATTTTCTCAATATATTCTGATATATCATCTGAAAAAATATTTTATACCAATTTTCTCTTAACGGTTGTATGGCTGTAAACTTGATTTATTTTCCTCATAACCATTCCCATTGATGCATAAGTATTCGCTCTCAAAAATTCTGCATTCATTTAACCATAACTTTTTCCCATTCTGTTTAAAACTGAAGTAATAATTTATATATCCATTGTAATAAATGATCTTTAGTTTTATTCAACTGTTAAAACTCAGTCTTCTCTCTTAGAGCTCCTGTATTATTTTCTTCAATTTTGAAACTGATTACTATACTAATTCTTTCTTCTCTACTATCTTGCCAAGATTTAAATGTCCTAAATGTTTAACATATTGCCATGTTTTTTTAATCACTCATTTCTCCTATTTTTAAAAAAATTATAAGCTTCTATTGGGGACATAAGTAGAGTCAGCCCTACCACTTGATAAATCTGAGTCTACTGAGACAGAGCAGAATAAAAGTTTAAATAAATAAACTTTTTCTCATCTTGGTATATTTTAAAACTCATTCTTGGTTTCTAGACATTCTAAATAAATTTGTTTATCTGTCTTTGCCACTCTGTCAAAGTTATTTCTATATAGGCAATAGAATAATAGAATTATAGAATCATAGAGTTGGAAGGGGCCATACAGGCCATCTAGTCCAACCCCCTGCTCAACGCAGGATCAGCCCTAAGCATCCTAAAGCAATACATTCACTGTGATTGCTAAAATTCTACCCAACCAGGATAATTTTAATTTTCCCCCTCTGGATAAATCTGCTTACATCAGTTACCAAGTCTTCTGATAATTGTGTTTTTTTAAGTACAATTTTGTCCACTCATATTTATTTCCCGGTATTTAACAGAGTTGGTAGCTAATGTGCATTCTGGACACTTTATAGTATTAAAGAAAGAATTCTTAAGCACTTCTCTGCTGAGGGAAAATACTGCACTGAAAGTCCTGCCTCACCAACTTCTTAAGAGTTCTTCAAGCAGGTTAAAAAGCAAGTGGGTAGACTCATTGTAGAGGCTGGTATGCTTTCTCCCCAGTTCCTCCCAGTGAGATCCTCTCATCAAGGCTGGGACTGAAAGGTGCCTCTTTGTTCCCACAGGTTGAGTGGGGAGAGGGCTGGAATAAAGTGTCACTTTGTAAGCAGGGACAGTGAGACAGACCCAACAGAGAGTTGCCATTTGTTTAGTGTACACCATTAACCAATCTGGATCTCAGATACCCAGAGCCCACGAGAACCAAGGCAGACAATTAAGAGTCATGGACACATCAGAGAGAAGGCACGTTTTTTCTTTTAGTTGTAAGCTGTATCTATCCAATAAAATGGAGTTATTCTCAGACTTTGCCAGGATCTCGCCAGTCCATCTTCATAACTGTCAAGGTCTATTGATCTGCCCCTCCTCCTCAACAATCACATACTTGGACTTCCAAAAAGATTTTGAAAAGGCAAATTAGGCCTTGGCAAACTTCATGCTAAGAATTATTAGGAAAGTGATTGAAAAGAAAATGACCAATACCGTAACGTCCTTGTATAAAGTCATAATGCAACCTCATTTGGAATAGTGTGCAGTTCTCATCACTGTAGATGCAGTGATTAACTAGAAAATAGTACAAAAGATAGCACCAAGATGACTAGGGGTTTGGAGTGCCTTTCTTAGGAGGAAAGGGCAAGACAGATGGCTAAGTGGAGAGCATGATAGTAGTAGCTTATAAAATTAGGCATAGAGAAACTCTGGTGTTGGAGAAGACTCTTGCGAGTTCCTTGGATTGCAAGGCGAACAAACCGGTCAATCCTAGAGGAGATCAGCCCTGACTGCTCCTTGGAAGGCCAGATCCTGAAGATGAAACTCAAATACTTTGGCCACCTCATGAGAAGGAAGGACTTCCTGGAGAAGAGCCTAATGCTGGGAGTGATTGAGGGCAAAAGAAGAAAGGGACGACAGAGAATGAGGTGGCTGGATGGAGTCACTGAAGCAGTAGGTGCAAACCTAAATGGACTCCGGGGATTGGTAGAGGACAGGAAGGCCTGGAGGATCGTTGTCCATGGGGTTGCAATGGGTCGGACACGACTTCGCACCTAACAAGAGAATGTGGATGAAGCTTTCCCCCTCCCCTCCCATAATGCTGGAATTTGGAGACAACCAGTGAAATTGTTGGGCAACAATTATCTTTATACTTCAAAAGCAGATTCTTCCTAGGTCAGTTGTTGTTTATCCTGCTTAATCACACTTTTGTTTATCTGAGAGAAAGACTGAGAACTCTGACCTCTCTCATCATTCATTAGGCACAGTCCCTCACTGCAGAAAACCACAACAGAAATTTCTTTGTCAGGATTCACAACAAATATCTTCTTCAATTCATCACCATACCCACTCTATTTCTCTAGTTTCACTTATTAAAACACAATACAGATAGGATGAGATATTTAATTAGATCTACTATTTTGGGTGGGTGTAACATTATGTAACATTTAAAATGACAGAAAACTTTTTTTTTGTCAGAAAAGTTCTGAGAGGTTAGAAGAGTGACTATAAAAAAGTTAATCCAGATCAGTAACATACAATGTGCTTTATCCACAATTTCAACAGAGGGTCTGTGGTGACAGAAAAGCACTCTGTGCATATTCAAAATATTCTGAACATATGCAGAGTGCTGCAGCTAGTGCAGGGGTGTAGAGAGCTTGCATGACAGAACAGGAGTCATATTTCTAACAGAGAGGGGCTTAATTTGAGCCCTTGAGTTTTTCGTTAGCATTCGAGTAGTTAGAAAACAGATATGCTTATAGTGAAGTCTGCAAACTAGACAGATGTGTGACTGCTTTTTGATCTATAAACTACTCATGGCTGCATAAAGCAGTGGTTCTCAACCTTCATAATGCTGCAACCCTTTAATACAGTTCCTCATGTTGTGGTGACCCCCAATCATAACATTATGCAAGTGTTCTTTCACAGAAATTAAACCAAAACTGACCAATAACATGGTCTATTGTTCATGATAGTATTTAAAATGTTTTTTTCCCCAGGGGCGCTGCTGGAGCAGCTGGCAGCCAAGCACAGGCAACCTGCAGGAAGAACGGCAACAGTGGTGGCACTTCCCCCCCCCCCCAGCCAAGCTGCTCACCCTGCCGCAACCCCTGTGAAAAAAGTCATTCAACCCCCAAAGGGGTCCTGACCCCCAGGTTGAGAACCACTGGCATAAAGGGTTTGAGGGCTACATTGCCTGTGTGACAAAATTTCAGTCAGCTGTCACCTGATTTTTCTGCAGTGGTCTTTAAGCAAAACCAGTTAGGGTATTAATGGAGTTTCCTTTTATATTCAGTGGCTGAAAGAAGTATGGTTCTTTCTTACCAGTTCACTATATGGACTCTAAAATGTGACTTTTGTCCTCCCATTGACACAGGTGCCAGCTAACAGTGCAGTTCTAAGCACAGTTAAACCTTCATAAGCCCTTTCAATTCAATGGATTTAAATAAGTATCTGTGTTTAGGATTGCACTGCAAAGAATCCACAATCTAATAGTGACTCTAAGGATGTCAGGAATGCTCAGAGACTTTGCTAATTTCTCGCCTGACACTTCAAGGGCTAGATGCCAGCAGCTTTTTCACTCAATCTTGATTAATTTGTTTTCTTATACAGACTCCATCTTGCATGGCTTTTCTCACATGAGCCCCAACATAGCCTTTTGAGCAGTCAAATTAGACCTCTCCCTCCATTTGCCACTAGGGGGAAAGCTAACTTATTCCAGCCCAATACATGATATTCTTCAATGGATGGTGCTAAAATTTAAGACTTTACATAATCCTTGCTTTCCTATACTAAATCCTTTGCTGTCATAAGATGTTTTGGGCTGCCTGAAGAAGAACAGCAGGATATAATTATTGAAATAATATAAATTTTAAAATGTAAGCAGATAAAAGAAATGCACTGGTACATTATAGAACCATTTATATTCAAAACACAAACAATCATCAGTTATTTCTGTTGTGACTGGTCACTGTGCTTATTGTGAGAATGTTTTGTGTTGTCACAGCCGGTTTTTGAATTTCATCACTTTTTGAAAGGTAGCCACTGTTATGATTTGGATTGTTACTTGAATGTTATAAAGTTATGAGCTTGAGGTCCAACCCTGGATTCTAGTCCCTCTGTTGTGATTCCCTGAATTGACTAAAGTAACCACTCATTGGAGGGTTGTTATGAACCAATCATAAAAATATGTTAACAACTAATGGCATGTCTTCCAGTGTGGTTTAAACAAGTATTTAAGGTCCAGCAGTTCTGCCTATTGCTGTTCAGTTCTTGTTCAATTAAGCTGCCGTGATTTTTGGAGCTGAAGTGTCTGTCTCTGACTGAACCCAGGGACTTAATAGCCAGCTTTCATCTTGCCATATGCACACTAGACTGTCTAAGTTAAACAATCAAAAATACTTTGAGAATCCTTCGGGTAATAAACACCAGGGTACAAAAATCCAGTTCTTCTTCTAAGGAGCTACCATGAAAGAACCATGTGTGCCCATAACATTTTATCAACAGCGAAAAAATGGAGAAAGAAGGAGCAGGGTGGACACCTGTGTACTGTGACTAGCCCATGTGTATTAGGGCAGGGGGACATTTTGGTGTCTGTGGCCTAATTCACACAAGAAGGGAAATGATGCAGAACTGGGAGGAACTGGTTGCCATGTAATCTCCCCCTAAGAAGAGTGTCCAGTCTGATTTTCCCTTCAGATATCTGAAGACATGGGTCTGGAAAGCTCATCTGTAACCACTATGCCACAATTCCCAAAGGTCAGTCCTCTCCCACACTCAACGAACACTGCAAACCACAGGTTCTGGACACCCATATCTCCACACCCATGCCCTCATTTGCCACCATGCCACCACAATCTCCCACACAACACACACATTCATCCCCATGCCATTACAGACTGGACAACTCCTCCCCTTCATCTTCCCAGTGCCAAGCTCTAGCGCCCGTTGTATTCTTGGATACAACGGCATTGCCCCTGGTATTAAATGTTTAATGAAAACAGTATGTAAACACAGCAACATAATGGCTTGGGGTTGAAGAACAGCTCAGTTATAAGTGGCTCTCAATGACCTGTCTAAACAAAATCTCTCTCCCCCTCCCTCCCTCCCTCCCTCCCTGCTGCCTTTCTTGGCATCACACAAGTGTTTCATAATCATGTTCAATCCTAGGTCTTATCTGGAGTATCAAAACAGAGCAAAGGCATCTGTCACATCCCTTCTCCTCTAATCAGAGAAGTAATGCTAGAATTGCAAAAACCTTAATGTGGTGGTTGGAGATCTCCTGAGAATTCAACTGCTCTCCGAGCAACAGATATTAATTCACCTGAAGAAAATGGACACTTTGGAAAGTGGAATGTATAGGATTACTCCCCACCGAAGTCCCTCCCTTCCACCAACCCCACTCTCCACCCACTAAAACTCCAGTATGTCCCAACTTGGATCTGGCTATCTTAAGTAATGCATATATTGTCATCTCCTGGTGACTTCAGGCTCAACTGATGTGTGAATGATGTACCACAAAATTATCAGTAAAGCTGGAGCTTTCATACCACTTGATAACCATTCAAACATATTTTACTGTGAATCCTGCCATTATCCTCCTTCACTGCCACCTGTACTGTATAGAATTCCAGTTAAGACCCTCCTCATAAGCTCTGCTTTTTGTATCCTGCCCTCAGAAGGTGATGGAGGTGATATCAAAGATAAGACTTTTTCAGTGGTGACATCTGGCCTGTGAAATCCACAATGCTCATCTGGCACCTAGCCTACTCTTTTTCAGGAGCCAGATTAAACATTTCTTTATACATAAGCCTTTTCATCAAGGCAATGAGCTTTTCAAGTCTTAGAGTTTACTTCTCACCTGAGTACCACCCTGCCTCATGTTTTGTGCTGTCTAGGTGGGATTTTTAATGCTTGGTTTTTAATAGTTTATTAATTCTTAATAACTTTTATGTTGTTTGATGTTTTATCATATTTAATTCTGTTTTCCTCCAAGAAGAGACAATTTTATGTGATATTAGCCACCTCTACCTATAGAGATTTCAAGGGCCTCTTGTGGCGCAGAGTGGTAAGGCAGCCGTCTGAAAGCTCTGCCCATGAGGCTGGGAGTTCAATCCCAGCAGCCGGCTCAAGGTTGACTCAGCCTTCCATCCTTCCGAGGTCGGTAAAATGAGTACCCAGCTTGCTGGGGGGTAAACGGTCATGACTGGGGAAGGCACTGGCAAACCACCCCGTATTGAGTCTGCCATGAAAATGCTAGAGGGCGTCACCCCAAGGGTCAGACATGACTCGGTGCTTGCACAGGGGATACCTTTGTTTAAAAATCTGCATATTAATAAAAAACTAGAATTCAGCTATCAACCTGGCAATTCTGATCAGCTCAAACAATCCATCTATTCTTATCTTTCCAGCAGAAACAATCTGAACTAGTGTCAGGTTGTTGTACTAACTCTTTTCTTACATGCAGTGTCTGCCTATGGAGACTCACAGACCGTTTATGCACTGGGAACTTCACTGCCCAGGCTCCCGTGCAGGAGCACAAATCGGGGGTGGATGAGGTGCACCGGGCCAAATGCTCCCCCGTGTGGGTTCAGGAAGAGGTGGGGCAACCTGCCATGACTAAAATTCCAGCCTGCAGCCCAGCATGAAACCTCCAGTGCATAAACGGTCACAGTGTAGTTCTAAGCACAGCACTCCCTCTAAAGCAACTGATTCCATTAAACATAGAAGGGTGGAATTTAGGATTGCTTAGGATTGCAGTATGCATTAAGTGATGTTCACCTCTCATTGCAAGCCTCCTAAAAATAAATTATATTTTACTGATTCCATATACTATCTTTAAACCGCCCGCGGCGCCGCGGACTAATGAAGTGCTGCCAAACATGTATTTCGTAGGCTACAAGCTAATCGAATGCATGCATATAGAACAAGGTTCCACTTTCTTCAGTGGGACTTACTCCCAGAAAATATAGGCTAGGATTCTAGCTTTAAAGTGAAAACAAAACATTTAGTCAATTTTACAAGATCTGGATTATTTTTATACCCCACCTTTCACTTCATGGAATCCCAAAGCAGTTTACAAGCACCTTTCCCTTCCTCTTTACACAAGACACCCTGTGAAGTAGGTGGGGTTGAGAAAGCTATAAAATAACTGTTCTGTAAGAACAGCTCTAAGAGAACCATGACTAGCCCAAGGTCACTCAGCTGACTGAAGGTGGAAGATAGGGAATCAAACCCGGTTCTCCAGATTAGAGTCTGCCACTCTTTAACCACTACACACTGCTGGCTCTCAACTATTTATTGTGAATTACAGAACAATCAGCTCCTTAAAAATGGACAAAGACCACAGATTAAGAATATGTAAGATCCAACTGCTAGAATGAAAGGTCTATGGCAAAAAATCAAGGAACAATATATTGCCTTGTTAATTTGAAACTATGTAGAATAACCCATGTAGGTCTTATTTCTGTCCTAACTATTTCTCTTCTTTTCTACAGTTCATTACAATGGTTTGTTGCAAAGCTAATGAAATTATTCTAAATTATTTGTTCTGTAACATAGTTGTTGCTTTTAAATTTTAGCCAGGATTTTCAAAACACAGGATTATTGCATATCTGACTATATATTTATATATAAAGTTAAAGGTATCCCCTGTGCAAGCACCGAGTCATGTCTGACTGACCATTGGGGTGACGCCCTCCAGCGTTTTCATGGCAGACTCAATACGGGGTGGTTTGCCAGTGCCTTCCCCAGTCATTACTGTTTACCCCCCAGCAACCTTGGTACTCATTTTACCGACCTCGGAAGGATGGAAGGATGGAACTTCCAACGTCATGGACAGACAGCTTCAGACAGCATTTCTGCCACTTACCACTCTGCGCCACAAGAGGCTCTTATATTTATATATAGGTGCTCCTTAACCCTTAACCACAGAAGAATATAATGTAGCTTTCAGAATACAACATAAAATATAAGACCATACCATGATCTCCCTGATTTCTAAATAGTCAAGCTAACTTGCTATATTGCAACCTAATATTATCTAGGCAGATACTTCAAAACTAGCGACCCATGCTTAACATGAAACCACTCAGTGTCACAAGCATCCCAAGAGTCCATTCAGAAACATGTGCATGAGTTTAACAGTACACTCACTTTATTTATATAAACACACACAACCCATCCTAACAGTTCAACTCTCTAAATCACAATGTTTACCTCTCTAAGCAAAAAGAGTAACCTAGCACTGTTTCTGCACTGGGAACTTCACTGTCCTGCCTTCCATGCAGGAGCACAATCCAGGGCAGACAAAGTGCACTGGGTCAGATGCTCCCCCTTGTGGGAGCTGGAAGAGGTGGGGCAATTTGTCCTGACTCAAACTCCAGCCTGCAGTCCAGCATGAAGCCTCCTGTGCATCAGAGATGGAACTTTAAACTTGGATTAGTCCCAACAAGGGGACTACCTTGTCTGAAAATTACTGTTACTAATACTTCTCTTGCTGACTCCCTGCCAGGGTTCATAGAAATGGTAGGAAACTGAATGAGAACACAAAGAAAACTATCAGCCTCAGCAATCAAGTACATTCAGTGAGTGCAGTGACTATGTGCCATAAGAAATACCACCAGCTATGCAGATCCATAAAATTTAAATAGTATTAATTTTACCGTACAAATAACTCATCAATGCAAGTATATGGAGTGTTTCACTTAGCGAGAAAACAAGCACTGTGTGCAAAGTTCACTTTATGAGCATATTATTTGCAAGGACTGCGGTGTTCTGCTGACAGCAAGGAAAGATATTGAGAACATAAGTACCAAAACCATACACAGGAGGACACATTCACATGATCCAACTGGCATGGTAAGAATGTAGGTATGCACTCTTTGCACAAACCAAATCTATGACAAAATGTTGATGAAGTTATGCCTTCTGTACAACTAGTCAGTTCGGAAGCAGTCATTTTATTACCTACAAAGCTCTTTCTTTGACACAACATAAATGAGACAAGAACCATGTAGACCCTTACTTTTTGTTACCCTAAAGTGAGCTGAAGGGAACTGTACAATCAGCATTTGGCACATGAGATCTTGATCAAGATATGAGAACATCATGGAAGAATCAGCCAAACAACACACTGTATACCAGGTACAAATCTAATTAGTGTAATTAGTGATCAAATTACTCTGCTTTCATGTTATCTAGTATAGCTACCATATTTGCCGGCATATAAGATGACCCTCCAACATTTCCACTCAAAATATAGAGTTTGTTAAATTACATTAAAGTACTATGGGCCACTATGGGCAGCTATATCTATCCCAACTGAAGCGCACCCGGCGTACAGGACGATCCCCCCACTTGGAGGCATGTTTTTTCAGGGGGGCATGTTTTTCCACTCAAAATATAGAGTTTGTTACATTACATTAAAGTACTATGGGCCACTATGGGCAGCTATATCTATCCCAACTGAAGCGCACCCGGCATACAGGATGACCCCCCCCACTTGGAGGCATGTTTTTTCAGGGGGGGGGGGAAGTAGTCTTATACGCCAGCAATTACTGTACATATATTTATCCCCTCCCATCTTTTTCAGCCACTTCCTGTATTTGATACAGATTCCTGTTTACGAAGGTTCAGCACAATAAATGAATATTTCCAGGTGGGAAACATCCCCCCCCAAAAAAAACACCCCATTAAGTCTCTTCTCCATGAGAGAATGATGAGGGAAAATTTAGGAATTGTGACAGTATTTGAATACTATAATGGGGGGGGGGGGTTAAATAGGTTGATGTTTAGCAAAATAAAAACTGAAGGAACCCACTTAGCTTGCTCATATACGGTAGCAGCTTCAGAGATACAGCTAATATGATGGGGGAAATAGTCATGCAAATATCTTTTTATTAAGACAAACCAAAATAAAACAATACACTATGCTAATAACCCTCACTTCAGTAGACTGCATTCAGGTCAATGACATTTTAACATTTTTCAGGCTGATGCTCCTAGACCACCTGATGTCAGCTTCCCAAGAGTCACTTCACACATGACAAGGGAATTAGTGATTCAATGCCTCTCAGCCAGAGGTGGTGACCCTCTCCATTGCATAATACACACAAATCGTTTCCTATGTGCTGGATCAAAATTGCATCTTGACATGCGTGAGCATAAGAGGGAGTGAGGCTGCATCCTCTTTGCATGCACTATATGCTTGTTTCAGTAATCTGTTCAATGTACCACTTAAGGTAACACACAAAGCAAAAACAAATAATCACAAGTTCTAAAGCTTTTCCCATAAGCTAGTTCTGGAATCTTGGGGTGACCTAGAACTATCTGAATGCATTTAGCAGTCTTGAGAGAATTCTGCCCATTTTGACCTGAGGAAGTTAAATTGATATTAAACTGCCTAGGATTGTTTGTTAAAATGTTTCCTGAGATCTTAAAGTGAAACTGTTGCTGCATGAATCCTACCAAAAGATCACCCTCATTCAACAGCTATGGCCAAGGCTTGGAATCTCTGCAGTTTCCTATGACAGAACACTCATTTACTGTCTTTTCTAGATAAATGTATAAATGTATGGCTTGCAGATTAAGTCCAGAGTAATAGAGTACATGTGTGACTAGTGACAAGCTTACTGATTTTACTTCTACTTTTTTGTAAACTTTGTCTATTATAATGCAGCAAATTAAAAAAAATCCTGAACTTTGCCTGGGCACTCAAAGTGCCTTTTCATGAGCCAAAAGAACTATGAAGAGGACTGTCCTTTGCTTGTAAAATTGTGTTAAGGATTTTTCAAGTGTTGATGAATCTGCTGAAAGCATAAAATGGATTTTGGTCTGCCTAGAAGTTACAGGGACAAGAATTCCACCCTAACAGGTTTGCTGTTATTTCTAATTGTTAATGACAGCAACACTTCATTTGCCTGGAGCTATCCAATTAACACAGCATAACTACACAAAATATTGTAATATATTCAGTGTCCCAGTAAGAGGGAAGACTCTCATATTTCATTTCTGCTCAGGAACTCCCAATCAAGACTCCAGAAAATTAGCAGACTGGTGGGTGGATACATACATCCAGAGAACAGGTATTACACTTTTTTCCCTTTGCCTATTTGGAGAGAATTATGTGGAAATATTTATTATGGAACACATTAAAAGTGGGGGAAGGGAGAAGGATAAATTAATCCAGAGACCAAACACCACGTAACTTGTACCTTGAAATATCAACCTTGAAATGGCAATATTTAAACAATGCACAACAAAATGTGCACAAATCTGTGCATGCTTTCTTGGATACCAAACACAAATCTCTGTAGTGTATGCATATACATGCACCTGACTTCTGGTCTTTAACTCCCTTTCAAATAGATCGCATACAGAGATTCACCACAAAATGCTCAACCAAATAATACTCAAACTCACTACCAGAATAGTCAGCAAGAGAAACAAATGTACTCATGATATACTGAATCTTTTCACTTTACAACAAAAGTTGTCTTCGCTACAGTTGCAGCCATTGGGGGGGGGGGCAGAGAGAAAGAAAATTATACATTGTTCTTCCTCCGACTTCTCACTCTACCTGGATATGCCCAGAATAGTTGATTCCTGACTATGACTGCTTAATTCTTTTCAGCATCTTTCCCCATATTTTAAAGATGAACAGTTCTGGGCAGAGGGGGGAATGGGTTTTGTTTTGATGTTTTTTAACTTTAGCAAAAAATAAATAGTTCACATCTAAAGCAATATATTTTCAATATGTAAATTTTCATACTGCCAGTTGCTAGGGAATGGAATTAAGAGTCATCTGAAACTGTTCATTTCATTAGTATATCCAAATAATCTAGTCTTCTAATCTAATATATATATATAGCTATGTATTATATATACATAGGGATAGGGATGGAACAATAAAATGTATAAAATATATAAAGGAGGGAATATTGTGCTATTCTGCTGTAATGTTTTTTTCATTGTTTTTATTAATTGAAGCAAGAAAGAACTACATACATTGTAGAAGGGTAAAATATTGCCTCTTAGTTTTCCATGGGAAATGCTATCCATCATTGACAATCATTTTTTCATTTCATAATTTTCATTTTTCTATTATATAAGCCTGTATCCTTGAAAACCAAATACCAAACAAGCCTTTCATAGCCATTACTTGTTTCTTTTCCACTGGCAATTCATGCATTTTTATATACAAAACTGTTCCCTATTCACACACTCTAAGCTATCCCTTTCCTCACTGCCTAATGTAATTACAGAATTGCTTATGCTTACCCTCTTATCCTGGGGAGAAAAAAAAACAAACAAACAGGAAAGGTTCTTGGCTAATTATCAGATGCTGATGAATGTTGCATTTATATTCTGACACAAGCAATGGAAAACAGTCAGTTACATAAAATTCCCAGTCAGGCAGCTGTAAAACCAGTGATCAAATTCCAAATAAAGAGCAAAAATATATATATTTGAATTCTTGACCATTTTGTGTGCTGTTGGCAATCCCCTTCGATTTATGATTTAAGCAGCACAAGAACACACTCTTGAAGGTAGAAGTTCCTCCCTTTTTCAGATAGAGTGTACCGAACAATTTCAGCTGGATCCACATGTTTTTAGTTCCTGCACTAGGCATTTCTGGAAGTTCAGCTGCAAAAGTATACTGCCAGCACTACTCAAGAGAGCAGTTAGAAGAGTTCCTCCCCCCACCCTCAACAGTTGTTTTTCCTAGGTCATAACAAGATTTTTGGGTTTTAATAGTATATGAATTCACAAGCATCCTTTTTCATTTTCCTGGCACAGCATCAAACAGTGATGTCACTATTCTTTCCTTACAGGAAAAATAACTGGCTAGTTTTGCTCAACCTTATCCAGTTTATGGGATTGCATCTGAGCGATTCTATATAAAACAGCAGATACTTCCTTCTCCATGTTCTGTCTTGGCTCAACATCCATTCATGATCCCTTGTTGCTACTAATGATGTAAGAGTAGCCCATAACTGGACAGGGAATTATGATAAGGATATTCAAAGGCCCATGGGTGAGAGGGGTAGTGAAAATACTTAGGATTGTTTTTCGTCTGTCAACAAACTTTATGACCCATTCATTGTCCCATTATGTGTACAAAAATACATTAATCTATTTAATTAAAGGATTATGAACTGTGAAGGGAGGATCAGGAACAATTTTACTGTGCATTTTATTGGAAGTGTTGTAGTGACTTCTTCATTTTAAAAAATGTTCCTGATCATCTTTGGTCATCAAAAAAGTAATCAATACTTAGAAAGTCACTTAGCAGAAGTCATAAATGCCTTTGGAAAACACTAAGTTTATTTAGTTTCTGTTGTTGTATTTTTTTCTGTCAGGCAATATAAGGGCATCTTCAACATATGATGTTGAATAGGAAGGAGCAGGGTGCAGGGTGAAATTAAAGGGAGAGCAAAACAGTCATGATTTCTACCTTCCAGGAAGACGGCAACTAGATGAAATGAGGGGGGAAAACTTCTATCCATGGTACAGATTCCAGTTTACCCAATGGAATGTCATTGTCCATTTTGATTTGCTGCCCAAACTTTGCAAATTACTGAAGAATTTGAGGGTTAATGAAGGCACTACCGTAGTAGAAACATAGGTTTAAAGCCAGGATTATCTAGTTACTGTGTGCAGACAGAAAACTATCCCAGGGTATCAAAGAGGAAGCTATTCTTCAAAAGAGCCAGAAAACACCCTCATTTTGCTTCACCAAGAAGTCCAATCATGCCACCTAACATCTTTTGAGCAATTTCTCCTTGTAGAAATGGAGTCCAGCAACCTTCCTGGAACCCAGATTATGACTGAGCAGAGAACCCAGGTGCAAGCATTCTGACTGGCCTGAAGCAGTTCAGCCTTGTTGCCTTCAGTTTTTCCATCTGTAAAGTTGCCACACGAATGGCCTACCTCACCAAAAGCACCACAAACATGAACATGGCAATGGCGCTTGACAGTTAAGGTGGCAGCCCGTGGCACACTTACTTGGAAGTCAGTCTGGCCAAGCACAGCAAGGCTCATTTCTGAATCAACTGACATAGGACCAGCCTGTCACCCTCCAGTCTTGCCTTGCTTGTGAAACTATGCCCTGCTTGCGGACTTTTCTTCCAGTTTAGAACAGAAGCCATCAAGGAACCCAACATAATTACAGCCACAATGGCATCTCTGCTGATGGAAAGTCCATCTTTTATCCCGTTCCCATCCCTGCCAAAGGCATGCCCTAAGGGAGTTCTAAGGGATTCCCAGCCAACTGCAGCAACCCAGCTAAGAGAGCTAGGGGTCACCTGGAAGATGTGTGTGTGTGGGAGGGAGCTTCTCTGGAGGATCCCCCCCCCCATGTGCCTTCCTTAAGCTATGGAACGGGAGACGCATCGCTGCTCTCTAGCTCCGAAAGCCACCCCCATCCCCACCTACTCGCCTGGTTCTCATATTCCCAGTTCATACCACACGCCGACCCCGCGTGGTCTGCTCCGAGGATGACATTTAAAGTGGACCTTTTCGATTTTCATCGTTTTTCTCTACGCATCAATCTCCTTAAGGTGTCGGGCTGGATCTGGCAGCCTTCGGCCGCTTCAGGCAAGGCACCGTCACACATTGCGGGGGGGGGGGGGTACGCTTTTGAGAAAGCAGCATCCTCCTTGCCTCAAGAAGCAGCGGCCAGGAGTCGCCTTCTAGCAGCCCGGCATCATCGATCCACACCATTGGAGCGAACCTCGGCGGGGATTAAGTCCGCCCTTTACGCAGTCAGCGAGGGCGCCGTTCAATGGTGTTCTCCCCCACTTTCCCACCCCCAATCTCGACCCCCCCCCCCCAAAAAAAAAACCCACCGCTGTGCAAACTCCACCGCGTGCGTTTCACGGCAAGCTCACGGCAGAAGTCAAGCGAAAATGGCACTCACTGTATTTGGAAATCGCTCCGAAGAAGAATATCCAGAACGAAATGCCGAAAGAGAGCCGGGAGGCGGGGAGGTGGAAGAAAAAAAAGAAGAGAATATCACGAAGGCCAAACTACATCGTTTCGCAACAAATCCAAATCGACGGGAGAAAAAAAGGGAAAATGAAGGGAAATATCCATCTGCAGGTTTCCATCTAGTTCAGTCCGCACGGACTGCAATCCAAGCCACACTGAAGCTGCTGGTTCTCTGCCCCCCCCCCCCCCCGCGCTTTACATGGTACTTCTCGGCGCTCTCGATTTCGCCGTGCTTTTAAAGACCCCGGCTCTTGCAAAAGTCCCCCGGATGGCTCAACTTCTTCTTTCCCGGGGGGAGAGTAGGCTTGGGGAAGATGTTCAATTTTTTTTTTTAAAGACACGCGTTAATTCAGCGAAGGACGAGGCGCTCGGTGATGCAAGAAGCGAGTCTTTCACCTCGGGAGAAACTTTTCGTTCCGGCGTGGATCTCCTTGCGCGACGCCGGCTCCTCAGGCCCCCCCTCCCCCCTCCAACGCCTAGGCACCGCCGAACCTCTCCCGGGAGGAGAGGGGCGCTTGGCTGGGCTCTGCTCCTCCTCAGCCCCCTCCCCCAGCCGCCACCCGCCCGCCCGCCCGTCTGACTGAAGCGCTGCTGTTTTGTTTCCTGCAGTCGGGTTCTGCGTGCTAAGATCCAGGTCTCCTCCTCGCCAGGCGGTTCTCTCCTGGCCCCGTCTTCCTAGCGGCGCTCTCCGTTCTCCAGTGCGTGGGCTTCCACGCCGGCTCGGGGGTTCCCATGGCCTCGAGCACCTTCTCGCCTTCCCTCCTCCTTCGGGGAGATGCGCGGCCTCTTACATTTGGGGAGGGGGCTGAGTCGTTCGCTCGCCCCCGCGCCAACTTTAGGGCTCCCCCCTTCCGCGATGCGAGGGCCTGATTAGATTTCCAATCACAACCCAGTGCGCAATCGGGGCTTTGATTTCAGCCGGGGAGCCAGCAAGCCGAATCGTCGTCGCCGAGTCCCCAACTCCGCGCTAGGAGCCTTTCGCCTTCCCTCCAACTCCGCGGCATTTTGCAGAGCCTCGCATCAAGCGCACGGGGACGAGGCGGCGGCTACTGGGGAGGGAGAGAAATCAAGATTCCCACCAGCTGTCAAGAATCAATCCATCATCCCCTCTCCCCCGAAAAAAAAAAAAAACCCAAGCCCACTTGGAGTGGGCGGCTTTCCAGCCGCTCTTCAGTCGCTGGCGGAGGTGCTCTGTCGTTCCCTTGCCTGGTCCTCCCGACGATCAAACTCCTCCGGTGGGGCGCACCATCGCCTCCCTCTCCCCCCCCTCCTCCCCGGGAGGCGTGCTTGCCGGTCCTGTGCGCGGTGAATTTCACCAGCCCGGGGCTTCCCCTCCACTTCGTTGCTGCCGCCTCTCCATCTTGGCAGGATGCGCTCAGCAGCGCCGACACGGGCAAACTTGTTCTTTGGAACGGGGGCGGGGGAGGGGAGCACACTCCAAAACTGGGGAGGGGGAGCGGCGATGAGGGGGGAAGGAAGAGCTGTTCTGCGCCTTCCTTTCTCCCTAGTGCGTTGGCGGCAGCGGCCGGCCGCTTTCCGATCTACAAGTTGGAACCCCCCTCCCCCCGCTCCCGGCGTTTTCCTGCACAGGCCGGCTCCCCTCCCGCGCCTGGCTGGCCCAACCTAGCAGGTCGGCTGCAGCGGCTTCTTGCAGCCCTTAGCGCCGCGCCAGCCTTTTCTGCCTGCCATCCGCTTCAGCTTGAACTCTCCCTCCCGCTGCGGGTGGGGACGGAAATAGCGAAATATGCAGGCCGCCCCTTTGCCCGGCACTCGTTTTCTCAAGGCAATGGCACCTGGCGACTTGCAGGAGGGGGCCCGGGCTAATTTCTCGGCCTCCACTCTTGCCTTGACTCGCTCCCTTTTTGATCCGATCCCCCCCCCCCCTTCTCTCCTGCTTGTGATCAGTAGAATACAATTACCCAATTACCTCCCATCATCTTAGCACTGATTGGTCAATTGTGTTAACACTTCATGTCATGGCAAAAGAAAAGGGGGGGAAAGAAAGGGGGGGGAGGAAGGAGCTCTTCTCCGGCAGGGCACTGCTGCCATCCCGCGGACAGTTGGGGGAAACAGTGGTTCACCTCCAGAAACTTCCCGAAGTGGGGAAGGGAGTAATTGAAAATCAAGGGCTCGTCTTGAGAAAAGTAATGTCAAAACTCATTTTCTTAAAAGCTTGCCTGCAGTGCTCGCAGGTGCATGCTTAGCCACAGAAGGTGAGGGGAAAATAGCCGAGTAAGAAAGGGAGCGCTGGCATGTTGGCATCACTCTGATGATTTCTTTGCATTTGCAAGTGTCATGTTTACTGCTTAATCTTGCCCTGTTTTCCTGGTAGAAAATCTTACTCTGCTCATCGGACTCACTGCCAAGGAAGCATCTGTAAATTTCTACTGAGTCGTGGCATGCTGATTTAAGTATTATACCTCCCTTTTGCCTTCAATGTGTCATTTAGGCTGCAGTCCTAAAAGCACTGTTGTGAAAGTGTTACTGGATAAAATGTCAGTTACTTCTGAGTATACTTGTTTAGGATTGCTTCCTTAGCATCCCGAAATGTCTTCCAAGGCTTCACTTGAGGAGAAAAGGGTGGCATGTAAATTAAATGAGTGAATAAATAAGAGCAGTTTTTTATACCCTGCTTTTCATTACTTGGAGTCTCGAAGCAATTTACAATCACCTTTCCCTTCCTCTCACTACCACAGACACACTATGAGGCAGGTGAGACTGAGAGAGCCCTGAGAGAACTGTGACTGTCCCAAAGTCACCTAACTGGCTGCATGTGGATGGGTAGGGAATCAGACCCAGTTCTCCAGATTAGAGGCCACCGTTCTTAACCACTACACTGAGTTGGCTGTGGCAGAGGGTCAATTGGGTAGGATCAGTGGCAGAGACTTGCCCAAAAATATGAGATTCTGTGTGAGACCTGTTAAAAACTATGGCCAGCACATTCCCAAAGTAAGACAGGAGGAGAGAATTGAGGTGGCTTCAAATTGAAGCTTTGTCCCACTGAAAGCAGCTTTCCTGAAGCATTAATTGTTCTTCATAGCAGGTAGTTTCATAGCAATAGGCTTCTGAACTTTATTTTTAATCATGTATCATTCAAAATAAGAAAACAATAGGGCAGGTAGCACTGTTTGATTGCCACATCTTTTCAAGTTTTCAGAGCAGACAGAGACTGTGCAGCGAGTTGACTCATGGATAGGAAAATCTTGAAACTCAAAATCTTCTCTTGAAACACAGAGCTGTGTATGATTCATTTCTCCCTTGTATGCTTTTCTCTCAAGATTAAACAGCCAAATTCCCTGCCTTACCATTTCCACTTAGCCCCTGGGTTTATGAAAATGAAAATTACATTGTGTGTCATAAATTATTTTCGCTCAGCATCCTCCCTATGTGCATTAATAATTCTATATTTTTACTTTATACATGTTTACCCAGAAGTAAATCAGCAGTTCAATGGAGCTTACTCTCAAGGGAGGGCAAATTGAGTGGCAGCCTATGCTATTTTAGAAATATTTTGATTATCCTGCAATTTTATCGGAAGCATGGTATTCTTTTAAAGCCAGGAGTAGCGAGTGCTAGGTGGAAGCTTAGATCTATCCATTGCTAGCTGTCTTGCCCTAAACAGTCTGCGATTTCAAGCTCAGTACCCCTTATTACTTTACACATGCAGAAGAACCATAAATAATGATTATACTATTTCAGAACAAACATAGGGGAGTTATATTACTGAATGTTCCCCTATATACAAAATTCTGTACAAGCAGCAAGTCAGTACTGCATGCAAAACATTTCTCCATGATGTAGGATGTTTCTGAGAGTTTCTGCATGGATAACATTTTTAAAAATCGATTTATCTTCAGAGATCACGAGAGTCCTCTACTTTTGACAAACTTTTGTTATATTGCTTCTGTCAAACACTGCTCCCCACCTGAACCTACTGTTCTGGTTCAGGATACCATAGTAGGTGGCTGAAGTACTTTTTTTAACGTCCCCACTTCTACTGATCACAATGTAGACTAATAAAATGCAGAATTATATGCTTTTCTTGGTTCATGTGGGAGTAAACAGAACTAATGGTTCTGGTTTTTCCATATATTAAACCTGCAAAAAAGTTATGTTAGACAAGATCTTGCCATTCCCCAAAAGTAGCCTGGTATTTACTTGCAGAATATATATTAAGATCATTTCATAGGAAGAGTATACTATATTGGAGCTATTTTGTTTCCTTATCTTATACACAAGATGAGTCTTACTGGGCTGCACTGAATTTCTTCATTTCAGTTTAACTAGGAAAATGCCCAAAATGGATTGTAGAATAAGGTCCACAGTTCACCAAATCTCTCAGTTCTTCAGTATATCTTCCCCCCCCCTTTTGTGCACATGTATACTGAGTAAAGCCTGGAAAAGTCTTGATGACCATATGATTATATCAAGATATGTTTGAGGGAAGCTTGATGTTTGGGCTAGAGGAGAAATGGTCATACTCCTCAAATACTTGAAGGACCTGTCAGATGGTACAAGGCTAAAATTTATTCTTTGTTGCAGTGGAGGGCAGGACTATATCTAATGGGCTAGAATTATAGGATGGTAGGTGTCAACTGAACGTTAGGAGATACTTTCTAAGAGGAGTCCTTCAAGCACAGACTAGACTGTTATATTGTGTGGATGCTCTAGCACTGGATTTTCTGAACTAAGCAGGAACACTGGGATAGATGTCCATGAAGCCCCTTCTAGGTCTAGGATTCTATTACTCTTATAGGAAATCATGAGCAATGTTCTATACAGAGGTTGAGATTCAGCTCAAATTTCCAATTCAGTGAGCACTGCAGCTCACTGATCTCCATGAAATGCAGCTCCTGGGGGCTAGGGATCTGAGAAAATGCAATGGGGGACCAAGAGCTTTTAAGACATAAAGTTCCCATAGATAATCTTGGGATAAGTTAATGGAGGATAAACAGTTGAGTCTGTGTCTTAATTTGTCTTTTTATTTTACTGACACACCAAATGTTAGAAAGAAGGGTTTGGAATCATTGAGATTAGATCGGGAGGTAATTTATTTAGATGCTAGGAGATGTCGTTCCCCCTCTTTTGGGGAGATATATTTGGGATATCAGTCACTTGCATTAATCTATCTGCCTATCTATCTCCTCTGATGAGAAGGTTTTCTTGCTGTTTACATGACTTGCACCTGTTATATCTTTGGCTGGTAATGATAATAAGCAAGTTACTGTCTGTGGTAATGCTTATATTTTGTGCCCTTAGAATTAGGCAGGCATATGTTAAAAATATTTCTGAGGTAAAATATGAATTGAGCTGTTATTTTATTAATTTTGCCACCGTGCTTTGGGACATGCAGAAGTTCTGCTTTTGAAAAAGGAACAGGACTATGAGGGGCTTTTGCAGTAGAAAGGTGGGGGGAAATTGCCAATTTTAGTCTGGACCAAACCATATCTTTGGAAATTAAAAACAAAAACAGAATGAGGGAGAATTCCTAATGCATCAATTACATACCAGAGACAAGATAGAATATGGATGGAAACTGGGTTCAAGTGAGCTTCAGAAACATTCCTAATCTATATTATTCAGCATTTCATTATTTGTAGATGAACATGAGAATTATTCCATTGAAAAATACACATGCTGTAGTGGTTAAGTGTGGCAGCAGCTAATCTGGAGAACCAGGTTTGAATCTCCACTCCACATGCAGCCAGCTAGGTGACTTTGGGTCAGTAAACAATTCTTCCAGGGATATCTCACCCTCACCTCACAAGGTATCTGTTCTGGGGAGAAGAAGGGTAAGTGATTGTAAGCTGCTTTGAGACTCCTTTGGGTAATAAAAAGCAGGGTACAAAAAACAACTCTTCTAAGTATTTTATTTGTGTTTTTAAATCAGTTGTGGCAGGTTCATATATGTTGTTGTTGTTAGGTGCGAAGTCGTGTCCGACCCATCGTGACCCCATGGACAATGATCCTCCAGGCCTTCTTGTCCTCTACCATTCCCCGGAGTCCATTTAAGTTTGCACCTACTGCTTCAGTGACTCCATCCAGCCACTTCATTCTCTGTCGTCCCCTTCTTCTTTTGCCCTCAATCGCTCCCAGCATTAGGCTCTTCTCCAGGGAGTCCTTCCTTCTCATGAGGTGGACAAAGTATTTGAGTTTCATCTTCAGGATCTGGCCTTCTAAAGAGCAGTCAGGGCTGATCTCCTCTAGGACTGACCGGTTTGTTCGCCTTGCAGTCCAAGGGACTCGCCAGAATCTTCTCCAGCACCAGAGTTCAAAAGCCTCAATTCTTTGACGCTCGGCCCTCCTTATGGTCCAACTTTCACAGCCATACATTGCAACTGGGAATACCATAGCCTTGACTAGATGCACTTTTGTTGGCAGGGTAATGTCTCTGCTTTTTAGGATGCTGTCTAGATTTGCCATAGCTTTCCACCCCAGGAGCAAGCGTCTTTTAATTTCTTTGCTGCAGTCCCCATCTGCAGTGATCTTGGAGCCCAGGAAAATATAATCTGTCACTACCTCCATTTCTTTCCCATCTATTTGCCAGGAATTGAGAGGGCCGGATGCCATGATCTTCGTTTTCTTGATGTTGAGTTTCAAGCCAACTTTTGCACTCTCCTCCTTCACCCGCATCAACAGGCTCTTTAGTTCTTCTTTGCTTTCTGCCATTAGAGTGGTATCATCTGCATATCTGAGGTTGTTGATATTTCTCCCTGCAATCTTGATCCCAATTTGTGACTCATCTAAACCCGCCTTTCTCATATATGTACATAGAGTCATTTCTCACTTAATAAACAACCACTATCAACGGGGGGGGGGGGGGGGAGGGAAGTAGTATTAGCAGCCAAAGAGCTTCAGAATGGAAAAGGTAGGCAGATTAGTGCAATTGTAAAAGAGAGGTTATAGGACTACATATGCATGACAAGAAAATGCCTAAAAGAGACATCTCCTTAATATTTCCTTTGTTTTCTATGCAAGATCGCTTATGCTTTTTATATATACATAATATAGAGTAGATATAGATCAGTACTCCCTCTCCAAAGACTTATGGAGGAATCCCAGTCTCCCCCATCTCACTGAGCCTGGTATAGTTCCAGGGCTCTGCAGCCACCTCCAGGCCTGGCCACAATGGTTATAGCATCTAGGAAATGCTACCAGGCCTGGAATGGTTCCCCTACACTGTCAGTACTGCAGTCAGGCAGAGAGGGGCTCCTAGATTCAGTTTTCCTCATGGTGAGGCTCAGAGCTGCTCTTGAATTGCAGCATTGGGTTCAAAGCAGCACCCTAACTCAGGTATGGCCACAGTTTCAAGACATCAAATAAAACCATGTATTTGCTGGACTAACCTGGCTGAAGAGGAACATAAAGCTGATAACAGAGTTTATACTGAAATACATGGCGGCGGGGGGGGGGCAGCGGGTGTTTGCAGTTCCTCAGACTTCAAAAATCAACTGGTGCCACTTGCTTTGTGAAAACCACTCCTTACTTCAGTCAGAACATGGGATCAGTTGGTTCTTCAACTGTTAAAGCTTCCCAGTATTCTTCAAGAAAAGCATACAACAGTCTAACAATGCAAAATGATTAGTTAAAACAACATTTATTAATAGAAAGAATTACAGCTTTTTCTCACTGACACTTTAACAGCTTGGATTTCTGGAAACCATGAAAGAGAAGGTAAAGTAAAGGTAAAGGTATCCCCTGTGCAAGCACCGAGTCATGTCTGACCCTTGGGGTGACGCCCTCTAGCGTTTTCTTGGCAGACTCAATACGGGGTGGTTTGCCAGTGCCTTCCCCAGTCATTACCGTTTACCCCCCAGCAAGCTGGGTACTCATTTTACCGACCTCGGAAGGATGGAAGGCTGAGTCAACCTTGAGCCGGCTGCTGGGATTGAACTCCCAGCCTTATGGGCAAAGCTGTCAGACGGCTGCCTTACCACTCTGCGCCACAAGAGGCTCGAAAGAGAAGGTAAATCTCTGAAATAATTGGACTTGTCTTCTTATTGCATATGAGAATCATTTATACCATTGTACATCTCATTTTAAATATTCTGATATATTAATCTCAATGATTGTTAGAACTGGACTGTTCCAATTTCATGTCAACACAGAATCTGACCACAGGTCAAAATTATTTGTGGGCAGTTCCAGTGTTAGGTTGGTAGCAAAGATGTATTAGTGGTTCAGCTCCTATATGCAATAAAAAGTAATGCCCACATTAGCCCTCAAGTATTTTAAAAAATATTTGATGTCAAAATTTCATCCAAAACTAGAAAGGTATCTGAGCGCTGAGAAATTAATTAATGGAGAAGTAGGCTGAATAAACCAACCAATCATATTGTTAACCACTTTTAAGTCCCACTGACTAGTGGAAGAGTTAAGTACATGTTTTTAAAAACATTAATGAGATTTAAAGGTAATTAACTCTTGCTGAATCATGTCCATATCATAACTCAGGAAAGCCTGCTTGAATGTTTATAAAAGTAATTACATTTTTAAGTATTTTAAAATAGAACATGGATTCCTATTATTTCTTGAAAACAAGATGATATTTTGTTTTGGATGATATTATTATTATGTACCCACACGCACAAGGGCCCACACAAAATTGACCTCTTTTTCAAATGGTGTGTAGTTAGCTTAAGCAGCTACAAATGGAATTGCTTTGAAGTGATGATCTGAGGGCTAGTCATTTTACTTTCAGCAGTTTTATTAGTTGATAAATTATAATAGCTATATTAAAATAATAAAGTTTAAAAGTGGAAATTAAAGCTTTAGTCTCAGCATATTAGTGATATGTGTTTAATCATATCTATTTCAGTGACTATATTATCTCTAGTTTTCAGCTCTAGATTCTAGAACAACTTAAAAATTCACACTTTAATGTGAATTGGAATATTAAAGTTTTCTAAAATGTATATTTTTGGCAAATTTTAACTTGGTTTTAGTTCAATCTAATGTGATGAAAACAGACCATTGTTGAATTTGTTTTAAAATGTTCTGTAACCTAAGTGCTTGTAAAGCTCAAATCCTAAACCCATTTACCCTTGCCCAGGCTTTCTCAACAAGGGATTTGTGAAAGCCTGGGGTTCCTTGATGACCGTGGAAGGGTTTCCCAAATGGGTAGATGTCAATTAATTTAAATATATTTTTAAAATCTGTTAAACATTTATCAGGTAATATGACCATATATGGTCATACTGACCTCCCCCCATAATGGCCAATGATGGACCTGGAGGGGGTGGGACAAAGAGGGGCCCTGGGTGGGCATGTACACAGCTATGTTTCCCAACCATATTCTGCACGATCATGCCACTTCTGGGATTTCTTTAAGCCTGAAGAATATTTCAGTGATTTCTCAATGGTAAAAAAGTTGAAAAAGGTTACACTAGACAATGATGTCCATGTCCACCATGGTGTCCGCTGAAGAGTTCCTGATGCCCATTTTATTCTTCAACAAACCATCACTTTCCCAAAGCAAAGAGGCAACCCTGGCTTCCTATATGTCCCTGGAGGAGAAGATGCTTCAGAAAAATCACAGGAGCCTTTGTGTCCACAAGGAGCACTCATCTAGAAACAAACTGCCTCCATTGTAAGAGGATGCTTGTCTTGAATCTGCCCAATGTTCAGTGACTTGCCATGCACTTTAACTTATCTATCCTCTTATCTATCCCTCTTATCTATTGTTTGATACTTATACCTGCTCCCCATTCTCCAAATTCTAAAAGTATATACAGATTCATGAACCAGATGAAGGACTAAACTTAATAGAATGCTGAAAAATCTATGATCCAAACTCCAGTTCACTTTTTTTTGGTAAATATCTACATGAGGACTTAGTTTGGATTGGTGCCAACTTCTACCCTTATTTCATTTTTACAGCCTCAGACATTAACATAGACATGGAGAGGGAAAGAGTTAACAACTCTCCCATTCCATACATCTTTTCAAAAATCTGACTTTCTAGTGATTTTCAAGAAATGAAGGAGATCAAGAAATTTCACTTGATAATATCCACGGAAGATTCCAGTTCACAATGATCTGGGACGTTATATGAAAAATATCCCCATACTGTTTCCTTCCCAAAGTACCTTTAGTAAGCCCAACTATACTTTTAATGTTTAAAACTAAGTACTGAACTATCCTCTGGCATATTTAATAAAAAGTGGCATTTTCTCATTGAGTGAAGCATCATTGCATATATCTGATGAAGCAAGCTCTAGCCCATGCTTCAATAAATGGGTTAGTCTTTAAAGTGGCCAAAGACTTCACTTTTTACAGGAGCTTGTTGTCATTCCCTTCTATATCATTGGCTGCTGGTGAAAAAACCATGACATGTCATTTAGGAAATGAAAGGAAGGCCTTATTACCAAGGATGAGTATAAACAAATAACCAATAATTGTAGGGGGAGTGTTAGAAAAGCTGAAGCTCAATATGAGCTTAGGTTAGCAAGAAATGCTAAACATAAAAAAAGGCTTCTTTAGTTATATTTCAAGCAAGACAAAGAAAAGGGACACCATAGGACCACTGCAAGGACAAGAAAGTGAAATTATAACAGATGATGAAGAGAGGGCTGAACTGCTTAACTCCTATTTTTCCTTGGTCTTCTCTTCTGAGGGAAATAGTGATCAATGTGGCAAAAACGTAACACAACACAGGGGATGGGAATGGTCGCCTAAGATCACTGTTGGAGCAGTCCACAAACACCTAGTTTCTTTAAATGAAATGAAGTATTCTGGGGCAGGTAACCTGCATCCAAGGGTACTAAAAGAACTTGCAGATGTCATCGCTGAACATCTGTCCATTATTTTTGACACTTCTTGGAGAACAGGTGAGGTGCCAGATGATTGGAGGTGGGCAAATGTTGTCCCCATCTTCAAGAAAGAGGGTTATTATCAACCCGTCAGCTTGACATCTGTAGCTGGCAAAAAAATTTGGAACAAATAATCAAACACTCAGTCCTTGAGCAGCTGGAACAAAGAGCTGTGATTTCTAAGACTCAGCATGGGTTTCGCAAGAACAAGTCATGTCAGACCAACCTTATCTCTCTTTTCGAGGAAGTGACTACCTTGCTGGATCAGGGGAATGCCGTGGACATAGTTTATCTGGATTTCAGTAAAGCTTTTGATAAGGTTCCACATGATATTCTTGTTGACAAGTTGACAAGTTGGTAAAATGCGGTATGGATCCTAATTCTGTCAGGTGGATCAATAACTGGTTGACAAATTGTACCCAGAGGGTACTTGTTAATGGTTCAGCATCTTCTTGGAAAAAAGTGATAGGCTTGAGAAGTGGGCTAAACTGAATAAAATGAAGTTCAATAGGGACAAATGTAAAGTTCTGAATTTAGGTAGGAAAAACCAAATACATCAATATAAGATGGGGGAGACTTGTCTTGGCAGTGGTATGTGCAAAAAGGATCTAGGAGTCTTAGTAAACCATACATTGAACATGAGTCAGCAGGGTGACTCAGTGGCTAAAAAGGCAAAGGGATTTTGGGCTGTATCAAATGGAGTATTGTGTCCAGATCACGGGAGGTGATGGTACTGCTTTATTCTGCTCTGGTTCAGCCTCACTTGGAGTACTCTGTTCAGTTTTCATCACCCCAATTGAAGAGGGATGTTGACAAACTAGAACGTGTCCAGAGGAGGGCAAGAAAGATGGTGAGGGGTTTGAAGATCAAGACATATGAAGAAAGTTTTGGGGAGCTTGGTCTATTTAGCCTAGAGAGGAGACTGAGAGGGAATCTGATAACCATCTTCAAGTATTTAAAAGGATGCCATATAGAGGATGAAGCAGCATTGTTCTCTCTTGCCCCAGAGGGGCAGACCAGAACAAATGGGATGAAATTAATTCAAAAGAAATTCCATTTAAACATCTGGAAGAAGTTCCTGACAGAGTGGTTTCTCAGTTGAACAGGCTTCCCCAGGAGGTGGTGGGTTCTCCATCTTTGAAAAATTTTAAACAGAGGCTAGATAGCCATCTGATGGAGAGGCTGATTCTGTGAAGTCAAAGGGGTGGCAGGTTACAGTAGATGAACGATTGGAATGTTAGTGTCCTGCATAGTGCAGGGGACTGGACTAGATGACCCATGAGGTCCCTTCCAACTCTATGATTCTATGATTCTATGAAACATTATATGGAAGAAAGGTAGAATATGGCATAAGGCTGACAATTTGTTTGCAGGATGCTCTTCTGTATTCATATCTAGTTTATCCGTATGAGTCAAAGGCACTGGAATTTTTTCCTACTAATGCAAGAGATTTTGGATGAGGCCATATAGATATTAAATTTTTATCTCTCAGAGGAGAGTAGGCAAACTGCTTGTCTAAGAAGCTTTATCAGGGTAGACAAAAGTTTAGCATGCACTGATAATCATTCTGGAAATCTACCATGCGTCAATAGAGTTATTTCTATTAAATATGCACATCTTTTGCAACCAAGTAAAGAATGCCACATCAGGTACTCAATAAATTATAGTTCCTCTGCAACAGCCAGCTGCTTGAACAATCAAAATGCAAACAACAAAAAATCAGGGGGAAGGGCACTTATTTTGATCTCCATAGGGATTCAAAGACTTACTGTGAATTAGTGACAGCAGTCTATGTATGTGAACAGATCTGTGTATGAAAACCAGGTTTAACTGGACAGCAGCTTGCGATGACATGACCTAGTGGTAGCAGATGGAGCTTCTTTAGGCCATACTGTTGGCTGATAAATGCTGACTGAGTCCATCATCCACTTCCTTCTGTTCCTGCCCTGCCAATGAACTGATCAGGTCTGTGAATGACTTCTGTTCTGTAGTCCTTACATGTATCCTGTTTAACCATAAGCTTAGAGGAAGGCCCTCCAGGCCCACCATCTCCAACACTCGTCTGTACATTGTTTAATGGATAATCAGCACTGCACAGTGGCAAGCATATCATTCTGCTGCCTTTGCAGTGCTCCCAGTCACAACCATCACCTTCATTTCCCAATAATGAAGTTTAGAAACTTACTTTAAAATGAAATCTGTTATTTCCAAAGCTCCATAACAGAAGCCAATGGTCAAATATAATTCCAAGATTGTGTTCCGTGTCTCATTTTCTGTTTGCTGTGGAATCATCATTACCAGCTAGGGTTAGTTGGGATTAGACAAATCTGTTCTGGAAAGGGAGATTGTTCAGGAAATAAATATGTCTAAAATGCTGCAGGTGCTCCTTATTAGCTTGATTCCACTTTGTGCAGAGATTCTCTCTGTTTGTTTATGTCTGCAGCTGTCCGGCTGGGTTATCAGCACAAGACTCAAACAAGAGCCACAATTTGCAGTATAAGATGTCTGAATTTTATATGCATCTTTTCAATGGGAGGCAAATTACTTCATTGGCATATCAGATGATCTGTGAAAGAAATAATCCAGTGGCATCTGTGCCTCTATTGAAACTGTATTGAAACAACATCTCATGCTGGAGAAAATAAGAAGCTGTGGACATCAACCACGCAGCTTGCATTGTACATGGAAGACAACCTCCATGGGTATATTTGAGCTGCTCGGTTCCATGAATGAAAATGTTGCAGAGCAACATCTTTTACTTTTTCAACAGAAAAAGAACAGTAAAAGGAGAGGCTACTTCCATACAAATTCCCATTACCATTGAACTGTATGTGATTTATGGTTCAATCATGAGGTTCTGAGGGGGCAGTCAGAAAATCAGGAACTTGTGTTCTGTGGGAAAACCAGACCATCTGGGCCTACCTGACAATGGGATCTTATGCATGTGCATCATAAAACCTAATCCGAGAAAGAGATGAGCATTATGTGACAGAGGGCTTGTTGGCAGAGATCTAAGCATATCCAATGAGGGGCAGGATTCCAGCTCTGAATTGGGGAGCAAGGAGGATTTCACCCAAGTGGGCAGAAGTTTTGAAAGGTTAAATCATCTTTGTTCTGGGTTCAAACACTTCATCCAGATACTATGATCAAGGGGCCACTCCTCCTTTGTCAGGGAGAGAACAAGGAGGTGTGTGGGGTTACTCCACCCAAGGTAACTGTATTTTAACACAACTTAGATGGTGAGTAGGGCTACCCTCTAAGGGCACACATGCACTGGGGGAGCTAAGGTAATTGGAAATTCTGCCCTTTGTACTTGTTCAGAGGCAGCCTTACTAGGGTCTTGGGGTAGTGACAGGAAAAAACAATACACTTTTATATGTTTGGGTGATAGCAGGAAGAGGGAACATGCTTTTGCATGTAGGCAAACATGCAACATGCATGTGATAACACACAGACACAGGGTGGGATTGTGACACCATATAGTTCACAAAATGAGACTTTCTTGCTTCTTGTCCCATGGAGTTTTCTCCAAATGCTGATCCTAGGAGTTAGTAGATCCTGAGGAACAATATAAGGGTAAAGTGAGAGCTTGCAGTGGGTAAGAGAACTGACAGAAATCACAATTTGCTATTTCACAAATGGGAGTATCATTGCATTAAAGGCGCTGCTCAGTTGGATTCAGATCTGGATCCAAAAATGTCCCCAAACTACATAATTGTTCATTTATTATTTCAGATCAGAATGTAAGTATATAGTTGGGATCCTTCCACCAATCCTCTAGAAGGGTTATGTATCTTGTACATTTTATTTCTTAATTTGCTACGACTAGAGTTTTGGAATAGTAGATAAGAATGTATTTCACTTGATACCTGGGAAAAGACAATGAGAGCAAGCTCACACTGCCCCCCATTCAAAGGTAATAATGGTATCTTAGTTAATTAAGTTCAGCATTCCACAAACACCACAGGCTCTGCTGTGAGTTAGGAATGGCACATCAACTCATCAACCTGTGGTTTTGATATGCCCTCCTCCAGAGCCTCTTGTGGCGCAGAGTGGTAAGGCAGCCGCCTGAAAGCTTTGCTCATGAGGTTGGGAGTTTGATCCCAGCAGCCGGCTCAAGGTTGACTCAGCCTTCCATCCTTCCGAGGTCCGTAAAATGAGTACCCAGCTTGCTGCTGGGGGGTAAACGGTCATGACTGGGGAAGGCACTGGCAAACCACCCCGTATTGAGTCTGCCATGAAAACGCTAGAGGGCGTCACCCCAAGGGTCAGACATGACTCGGTGCTTGCACAGGGGATACCTTTACCTTTACCTTTACCTCCAGAATTCAATCCAAGTAAATGCTGATGACATAACCAAGTCTGTCCTTTCATCTGGGCCATAAACTTCATCAAAAAGATACTGCTATCCCCAATTCACTCTCCCCTTGCCCTGAGGGATATTTATTTCATACAATGGTTATATTACTGACCTGACTATGTGTGTGTGTTCCCAACTCTGTATTTAGTTTACTCATTCGCTTTGCTGTTATTCTTCTCCTTAGTAAATTCTTAACTGTCAATCCATGACTTGTCATTTTTGAGAATCTGCACACTCCTACGAAGTGTAAGATTAAATGGTAAACCTCGGTACAAATGTCCCAATCATACTTGCCTTGAGCACATGCCTGTATAGGCTTCTGACACTTTCATAGAATCATAGAATCATAGAGTTGGAAGGGGCCATACAGGCCATCTAGTCCAACCCTCTGCTCAACGCAGGATTAGCCCTAAGCATCCTAAAGCATCCAAGAAAAGTGTGTATCCAACCTTTGCTTGAAGACTGCCAGTGAGGGGGAGCTCACCACCCCCTTAGGCAGCCTATTCCACTGCTGAACTACTCTGACTGTGAAAATTTTTTTCCTGATATCTAGCCTAAATCGTTGTACTTGAAGTTGAAACCCATTATTGCGTGTCCTCTCCTCTGCAGCCAATAGAAACAGCATCCTGCCCTCCTCCAAGTGACAACCTTTCAAATACTGAAAGAGGGCTATCATGTCCCCTCTCAACCTCCTTTTCTCCAGGCTGAACATTCCCAAGTCCCTCAACCTATCTTCATAGGGCTTGGTCCCTTGGCCCCAGATCATCCTCGTCGCTCTCCTCTGTACCCTTTCAATTTTATCTACGTCCTTCTTGAAGTGAGGCCTCCAGAACTGCACACAGTACTCCAAGTGTGGTCTGACCAGCACCATATACAATGGGACTATGACATCTTGTGATTTTGATGTGATGCCTCTGTTGATACAGCCCAAAATGGCATTTGCCTTTTTTACCGCTGCATCACACTGCCTGCTCATGTTTAGTTTACAATCCACAAGTACCCCAAGGTCTCGTTCACACACAGTGTTACCTAGATGCGTATCCCCCATCCAGTAGGCATGCTTTTCATTTTTCTGACCCAGATGCAGAACTTTACACTTATCTTTATTAAATTGCATCTTGTTTTCATTTGCCCATTTTTCCATTGTGTTCAGATCTTGTTGAACTCTGTCTCTATCTTTGGGAGTATTTGCCAGTCCTCCCAATTTGGTGTCATCTGCAAACTTGATGAGTAGTCCCTCCACCCCCTCATCTAGATCATTAATAAATATGTTAAAAAGTACCGGGCCAAGCACCGAGCCCTGAGGTACCCTGCTACTCACCTCTCTCCAGTCTGATGAAACACCATTGACAACAACTCTTTGAGTGCGGTTCTCTAACCAATTCCCTATCCACCTGACTATCTGAAAATCCAGATTGCAGTCCTTCAATTTATCCATCAGAACATCATGGGGAACCTTGTCAAAAGCTTTACTAAAATCCAAGTAAATGACATCAACCGAATTTCCCCGATTCAGCAAACCTGTTACTTGGTCAAAAAAGGAAGCCAGGTTGGTCTGGCAGGACCTGTTGGAGACAAATCCATGCTGACTTCCTTGGATCACCAGATTGTCCTCCAGATGTTTGCAGATTGCTCCTTTTAATATCTGCTCCATTATCTTCCCCACAACAGAGGTCAGACTCACTGGTCTGTAGTTTCCCGGGTCATCCTTCCTCCCTTTTTTGAAGATCGGAATAACATTTGCTCTCTTCCAGTCCTCCGGGACATCTCCAGTCCTTAAAGAGGTTCCGAAGATGATGGACAAGGCCTGTGCAAGTTCTCTGGAAAATTCTTTGAGTACTCTTGGGTACATTTCATCCGGACCAGGGGATTTGAACTCATCCAGTGCAGCTAAATGCCTCTCGACAACCTCTCTATCCATGTTAACCTGCCACCCAGACACTGTCCTTTGGCTATGGCCATCTCTAGATGTGCCTAAACACTTTGACCTTTGGAAAAAAACAGATGTAAAATAGGCACTAAGCCTTTCTGCTTTCTCTGCATCTTCCGTTAGAGTTTGTCTATATGCACCGAACAGTGGGCCTATTGCCTCCTTTACTTTACGTTTGCTCCTCACATAACTGAAAAATCTTTTCTTGTTACAATGGGCTTCCCTGGTCAATCTTAGCTCGCTCTCAGCTTTGGCCTTTCTTATGATTGATCTACAGTGCCTAGTAACCTGTAGGTACTCTTCTTTAGAGCTCTGTCCTTCCCTCCATTTCCTGAACATTTTCCTTTTCTTTCTTAGTTCCTCTTGAAATTCTCGGTTCATCCAAATAGGCTTCTTAGAGCTCCTGCAGTGTTTTCGTCTTTCTGGGATAGTCATTGATTGAGCATGCAATAGCTCCTGTTTGAGTAGCACCCACCCTTCACATGCTCCCTTCCCTTCCAGCATTCTTGTCCATGGTATGACACTCATCATGTCTCTGAGTTTATTAAAGTTTGCCCTACGAAAATCCAACATCCGCGTCTGGCTACAAGCTTCCTTGGCTACCCATCTCAAAAGGAATTCTATGAGGACATGGTCACTTCCCCCTAGGGTCCCCACCTCCTTCACCTCATCCACCAACTCTTGCCTGTTGGTCAGTATTAAGTCCAGTATGGCTGAACCTCTTGTGGGTTCATCTACCATTTGATAAATGAAATTGTTAGCCAGGCAGGTCAGAAAGTTGCATGACTGAGGACGCTTCGCAGAGTTTGTTTCCTAGCACATATCTGGGAAATTGAAGTCACCCATAATGACAAGGTCCTGCCGCTTGGATATTTTCTCAAGCTGCTCACAAAGTGCAGCATCCACATCCTCTTGTTGGTCAGGCGGTCGCTAGCAGACACCAACCACCACACTGTTTGTTTTCCCCTTGCTTATTTTCACCCAGATGCTTTCCACTGTAGATATGCTCTCCTTCACTAGAATTTCCTGACAGGTAAGCCCTTTCCTCACATACAGTGCCACTCCTCCACCTCTTCGATCTATTCTGTTTTTTCTGAACAGTTCATATCCATCCACCATTACATTCCAGTCATGAGAATCATTCCACCAAGTTTCTGTGATGCCTACTAGATCATACCTTTCCATCAGCATGAGAAGTTCCAGCTCTTCCTTTTTATTGCCCATGCTTCGGGCGTTAGTATAAAGACATCTGAATCCTTTTACTTTTGGTTCCCTATGAGCTGGCCTTGCTGGTTGGGCTGCCTCCAATCGTTTTCCTTCCATACACTCCCTATGTTGATCGTCTCCTTCCCCTAGTGGCTTTAGTTTAAAGCTCTCCTGATGAATCTCCCCAGGTTCCTGCCAAACACATTCTTCCCCAGTTCCCCACTTTAAAAAGAGGATGCTTCTATAGAACTGTGAAGTAGAAGTGAGTATCCTCTGCACATGGTTGACAACATAGTCCAAATGTCTGGACAAAATTAGCAATTTCATGTTCATTTTGAAAAGCATATGAAGCCAAGGGACTGAACAGAACTCCCCCAGGACCACTTTCTGAAATCTGCCTTCCAAATAGGAGCAGTACTTTTACTAAAAAGACCTTCCAGTCACATTCTGAAAAGACACTCCAGACATGATTGATGCTATCAAAAAGTCTCTGAAATACCCAAGCAAATCATACAGTTGTACTCCCTCTGTTCCACGACATGGTACAGTGACCAAGGCTGTTTCAGTCCCATAACAACCCTGAAAACATATTGGAAAGGATGCAATCTATTTCATTCAGGAGTGCTTGAAGATGTCCAGCCATCTTATCTACAAAGACTGGTTAAAACTGCTTAATAAACTAAATTTCACAAAATCTAATTAATATATGTAGGGTTTTTTAAATGGCCAAAGCACAATGTGTATTTATTTGAAATGCTTTGTTTATTGCTAGGCATGCAAAGGATATTTACAGCAGAATGAAAATCTCCATTTACACATGAAAGAACTTAAACTTAACTTTCTGAAATGTATCCTGTGAATAAGGACAGAACACAGTAAAGGCAGTTATACATGTGTTTTAAGACCTGTCAATAAGTTCTTGCTCAGAATACCATCACATGTAGTGGCAAAGACAGGGCCCCCAAACAGTAGGTGGTAATTGCTCCAACATTGTAGTTTCCTGCTTTTGAAGGCATGTCACTCTTTATCTCTAGCCTTATTTTAGAGATAGGTGATCCCCCCCCCCCCCCGCCTTGCCAGGCTAATAAATGGCATTTGACATCTTTTGAAGGCTAAAGCCTTTTGATGAAAGTATGAGTTGAATTGAATTTCCATGGATACTGCTTTAATATCTGTGTGGTTGTTGTGTATCAAGTTTCCCCACTCCCCTCCAGTGGATCTATTACCATTAACCCCATGATGTGATGTCATTGCATTATGCATTAATCACCTCTCATCAGCCAAATAGTTTAATTGGAGCTTAATAGATATATAGCATAATGATATCAGAACTCATACTCACTTGTAATGCTTACATGCTATCCCAGGTATAAGACACATCTGAAGGACCAGGTCCTTCCATATATCCTTGTGCACCAAATATGGTGTTGATGTAGCCATCTGTTTGCTATGCCACCACATATGCCCATCTCACATTGAACCACTGAATTATGGTTCCTGCTGCAGGAACCATGCCTTGTTGAGAAGAAGAGGGGAGCCCCACCTTAGCCCCCTTTTTTGTGGTGTTGTGTAAGGTTTGCTTGTTTGGTAGGGCTTTAGGTAGAGTTTAAATGGCAGGGGATCAGGAATGAAAGATTTGGAAGTTGTCATTTTATTTTGTTTCAAATGGAATGGTTATAAAATGTTAACGTAAGCTGCCTTGTACCACAAGGAAAGGTGGGTAAAATGTTTTAATCAAATAAATAAATAAATTCTCATTTTAAATTATGGATAAACCACTAATGCAACACTTCTTTGCGAGAAGATATGAATTGAAACATATTATTTGTGAGAACTGCATCATCACTAAAGTGGTCTTGGGTGACTTTGACTTTCATATCATATTCCTAGTTAATGATTTCTTGATATAGATCTTGCAGGGTTTTCTTGCACTGGAGGATCTACATTGTGGATGTCCATTCAAGGATTTTGGTTCCTCTAGAATGTTTAGTGTTGAATAGATTGTTTTGTGATATACACATTCCTGGAACAGGTAATGAAGTACTGTCTGTCTCAGTTTCAGATCAGAAAGTTCCAAACAATTTGCATGACAATTTGGAGACTAACAGCAAGGTTTCAAGACTTACAGAACACTGCAGTGTCTTTAAAAAGGCAGCCAGCTTGGTGTGGTAGTTAAGAGTGGTGCCCTCTAATCTAGAGAACCAGATTTGATTCCCTACTCCTCCACCACATTTATTTTATTTATTTTATTATATTTATATACCGCCCTCTCCGGAGGCTCAGGGCGGTTTACATTTAATCTGCAGCCAGCTGGGTGATCATGGGCTAATTACAATTCTCTCAGCTCCACATACCTCACAGAGTGTCTGTTGTGGGGAGATGGTGATTGTAAGCTGCTTGAGACTCCTCCAGGTAGTAAAAAATGGGGTGCAAAAAACAGTTTTTCTTAAATAAGATGAAACCATGGGACTGCAGTATATCAACATAAGAGATTGGCATTGCTGGTATAATCAGCAGTTAGTTTGATGTGATGTATTTGTAAAGGGTTTATGAATAGTAATCTGAGAGTAGATAGGAAGTGTAGGTCCCTGTGAACATTTGTTATGGTTGAAGCTTTGAGCTATGGTCAGTGATCCATGCAACGGTTTCCTCCAGACTAGACTACTGTAACTCGCTCTATGCGGGCCTGCCCTTGTCTTTGACCCAGAAGTTAAAAGTGGTACAGAATGCGGCTACTAGGGTCCTCACTAGAACACCTTGGAGGGCCCACATTCAGCCGGTACTCCAACATCTGCACTGGTTGCCAATTTGTTTCTGGATCAAGTTCAAGGTTTTGGTCTTAACCTTTAAGGCTACACGCGGCTTGGGTCCTGCCTACCTACGGGTCCGCTTGGTTGCTTACGCCCTCCACAGGGCCCTTTGCTCTGTGGGTGCAAACCTACTGGTGGTTCCGGGCCTTCGGGATGTTTGCCTGACCTCGACTCGGGCCAGGGCTTTTTTGGCCCTGGCCCCAACCTGGTGGAACGAGCTCCCAGAAGAGCTAAGGGCCCTACCAGTGTTAACAGCTTTCCGCAAGGCCTGCAAGACAGAGCCCTTCTGCCAGGCATATGGTTGAGGCCAGGGTGGGCAGTCCCGACATTAGATCTAGGCTCCCTGGGTTCATCTGAATGATCTGATTGCCTCACTCCCATATTAGCAAACTCATGTCCCTCAGCTAACGTGGGGTGGTTTGGGGGGTTAGTGGGTTTGGGGGGGTTAGTTTGGGGGGGGGTTAGTTGGGTTAGTTAGTGCTCACCTGTTGCCTAACATTGATAGTGTGAATTGGTTTGAATGGTTTTAACTATGGGTTTTATTGTAATTTTTATCATGTAAACCGCTGTGATCCTAAGGGAACAGTGGTATAAAACTTTAATAACAACAACAACAATAATAATAGTGTAGCAATTTCAGAATTTATAATAATGGATTAATTTACCAATGGACTACCATTTATTGGTAGCAGCCCTCACAGATACTACACTTGACAATGTCTGTGCTAGAAGAAAAGGGTTGAAAGCACTGGCCAGAAGAATGGGAAGAGATTTACCTCCTCTAACTCATGTTCTTGATTTTATTTCAAAAGAGAACTAATCTTTCTTCACAGAATGAGGCAGGATGTAGTCCAGGAAATACAGAATTCATTTCCTTCAAAATTATTTGGCTGCTTATCTTTAAACATGCCAAAGTTTTTTCGAACTTCAACCCATAACCATTATTTGGGTTTTATTTCTCTATGCTGTTTACTGCTCTGGCACCCCTCAAGAAAAATGTCTGAGGACATGAGACAAACTGTGGCTGCTTTTTATGAGCAGGTCCATCCAAAATCCATATTTGTCCAGTGCTTCCATTATCCTTGCTTTAACTTTCCTGAGCATGCACTATCTGCCAATAGGTGCCAACCCTTAATCCTGACATATCATAAGGCCGTAACTAGGTTTAAAATGATTATATTATGCATTAACAGCTCTCCTATCTAGTGCACTCAGGCATATGGTATGTAATGGGCTATTCCATACACACCATGCCAGTTGATTTAAAACTCCAAAAATGACAGACGTGGTTTCTGCAGCTTGAAGAAAGGGCTCAGGAGCTATTGATAGACAATTATACCAGGACCTCCAGTCTTTACCCTTGATTTCTATCAAAAAAAAGGGAGAGGACAGGACTCTTTAGAAATCTGTTTGGGCCTTGAGGGAGGACTCATTGGGACTAGGCAGACATGTGGGAGAAAATTGAAATACTGACATACAAGACAGACAACCGACATAACAAACAGGGAAATATATACTCTAAAGAAGATAAAGATTACAGAAGTATAAAAGGAAATAAGATAGAAACATTTTATATATAATAAAAAGAACAAATATAAGGCAGTGGCAGATTTTTCTAAAATAATATATTTGAATTAGGTGAATAAATTAATAACAATTTTTAAAATGTAGGAACTTAATGATGAATGGAAATCCAAAATATGCTTCCAGTGAGAAAAATAATGCAGCAATACAAACACGTCAGAAAACATACAGACAGCAATGGAGATACTTAATGGAATATATTCTGAAAGAATAAAAATTAATACAAAGTAGGAGAAATACGGATACAAGGAGGCAGAAAAAATCCTACACAAGGAAAAGAAAATAGAAGAAAAGTCTTTATTTCATTTTTTAAAAGTTTTGTTAGTATGAGGAGGAGAATATTGTAAAGAAATTACAACAAAAGGGTTTTCTCCTCACATATAGACATGAACCTGTAGGAAGAGTAGGGTTTTTTTTTAAGTTCCATGTCAAATTCAAGACTGATCGGCAAGTACTAAGACAAGTCATAAAAGAATGACATATTAGGTTTGTGAAAACTGAAATATGAATGAGAACAGAATTGTAAATGTTTCTAAGAAAGACAAAATTAATATTTGAAAACATGTCAAATAGAAAATAAAGACATGTAATAATATTACATTTGGACTACATACTGAGGGCAACTGCGGTAGTTAAGAGACAAATAACACTGCCATATTAAAGAATAACCAATGGGATATAGTGTCTTGAAACTCACTTGAGCCATGAAGTTCACCAGGTGACCTTGACCTGTGATGACCCAGGAGGTCCCTTCCAACACTGTTATTCTATAATTCTAGTCCAGCCTTCTTCAAACTTTGGACCATGGAGCAGCCCTGGAAATAAATTATTGGGCTTCAAGAGCTCCAGAAGTGATTTATGCTGGCCCATGCCTCCCTGCCACACCCCTCAGAAATGACATGTCACTGGAAGTGATATCATTACCTGCACCCTTCACCCACCATTTGTTCCCTTCCAACGCCTTTACTGGTACTACAGCAGTTCTACCTGAAAAGACAGACAGGAGCAAAGAAAACAGCTCAGACCTTGCCATACCATGCCATAACTGACCCACCCCTTTGATTTTTCAACACGGAGTCCTCTGGGTTGAGGCAGCAATGGCCAGAGTTGAAGTAAGGAAGACTGAAGGAGGTAGGGAGGCCAGAGTGTCCAAGCTCCTTTCCTCCTTCCCTTTGCAGTGTTGCCACCTAACAGAAGTTGAGACTTTGTTTGACACCAGGCTGGGCCATGTGTGATGCTGAGGGGGAGGGAGAAAAGAAGAAGGCAGTCCCTGCCAGCATGTCCATTATGGGCCAGCTTCATTCTGAGGGCTGCCACTACTTTGTCTCTCTTACTCCCTCACCTGAGCCCAGCACCCTCTTCCCTTCGTGCCCACAGGAACTCATTGACTTTTCAGTCAGGAAAGGGATGTCCTAGTCTAAGGAGCATGAGTGTTATTAGGCAGGCTTGAGGAGGATGGGGGGAGATAGAAGGTAGTTACAAGCAGGAGTTGTCCAGGCTCTTCCCTCTCCTAAGTGTAGAAACCACAAGAGAACTCACACTTGGAAAGGGAAGACAGAGAGCAATGGAAGCGGCTGGTTCCCTACCTTGTGGCCAAGTCCATTAAGGCAGGAGGGGAAAGACCATGGACTGTCTTTGGAGCTCCCATGTACCCTTGGGATCTGTGGACCTCTTGCTGGGAATCCCTGACCTAGTCCAACCTTCTAACTAATACATGGTCTTTGATGTGTTCTTTGTAACTGGAACCAGCTTACCCCAAAACTTTGTGCCAGCTGTAGTTCCTACATCACTTGGCATATTGCCGTAACCTGGATATGATCTGTACATGGATCACCCTGTTGAGATTCTGCTCTCTAGGGTCACAACTGGCAATCAAAGCTGTTACAGAGTTTAAGGTAACTAATAATAATAATTATTCAGTTTTATATTCTGGCTTCAGATCTTTGTTTGAAATATCCAAACTAACAGTTGAGATGATAACTTAACTATGGTTAGTGTAATAAAAACTGAATCAGTCCTATGAAAGGTCTATCGAATAAACCCAACAGAAATGCTTGGTCAAGAATAACCCACTAATTCAGCAATGTGTTAAAGAATGCATGGGGATGAACAACATTAATTTGGGGAAACTGGAAAGTATGCTAGGATGGTTCCCAAGGAACTCTGGAATTATCGTCAGTTATTGATGAATGGGAATTCCCTTAGCTGAAAAACACTATATAATTCTGGGGGAAACAGTACAAGGGAAATATGTAGGTGTCGTTTTTTTGGAAGCACAGTACATCAGCATTCATTAAATGGTTTTTAAAAGAGGCTCCCATCCAGCCCAACTGTCCCCATCATCACCCTATGATATCTTGTGTTCTGTTGCTTGGGACACTGGCATGGTTGCAGCCTATGTGCCCCACAGGGAGTTATGTATATTGATACATTGCTGAGCAAGAAGGTTCAAACTAAAGATATTTTTAAGATGCCCAAGCATGTACTCATAGCTGTCACACTGACAGAAAAGTGTGGGCAAAGTCCTTTCAAGTAAAAAACAAAAGTGTCAAAATAGCAGGTCAGGAAAACAATGGCTGCAAACAGGCACAAAAATATCCACATAATAACAGAAAGATTTCTTGTTTGGATCTCATGGGCATAGAAATAGCAGTTTTTGCATTAAAAACAACAGCATATATTGTTTCTGAGTGTAGATAAAGGATTTAGAAACACGGTTGTATTTTTTCACTTTTATGGAATTATTTAGTTACAATATTTATAACTTGCACAATCCCCTTTATACTTGGAGGTGGCTAACGGTGCAAAAAGAGATTGTATGGACACAAACAAGCTAGTGATCCTTCAGCAATTTTTGTTTTTGTTTTTTATTACGGCACAGGTTAAAATAGTAAAACCTACCAGAACAATTAACCTTATACCAAATGCCCTACTTTTTAAAAAATCCACTAAACATCCTAGTGGCCATTACTTTGTGAAGCTATGTAGCTAATTAAAATTGGGTTGTTCCCTTTCATTTGAGTTCTGGAGTTGAAATCTTGAAACCAAAACCTTGAAATCTGGATGCCTCATACTACTGGGAGATCATAGCTTGGTTAACTATTATACTGCTGCTATTATTTTTTATATGATGTTGCTCTTGGGTGATTTTCTGGGTCATTTTAATGTATTTTTAACTTTATTGTATTCTTGAATGTTGTGAGCCCCCATGAGCTGGCGACCCCTGGAATGGTGGTATAAAAGTTCAAAGAACAAAATAAATACATTTCGGCAGTACCAGCATAAATGTTGTTGATACATAAAATAAAACAAGAAGAGCTGTTTATTTGTACCCCACTTTTCACTACCCAAAGGAGTCTCAAAGTGGCCTATAACGGACACCTTATAAGGTAGATGAGGCTGAGGGAGCTCTGAGGGAATTATGACTGAACCAAGGCCACCCAGCTGACTGCATGTGGAGGAGTGAGGAATCAAATCCAGTTCTCCAGAATGGAAGTCACTGTTCTGAAGGACTACACTAAGCTGGCTTTTGGTGTAATGGTTCTCCTGTACATAAGACTTCTCCCTGTACATTTTTCAATTACCTGAATTCTTTGGAAGTTAGATTGTTCTGTATAAGCTGCTGAGCCCTGATCTGAATTCCACAGGCTAGTCTAATCTCATCAGAAACATTGAAGCTATGAAAGGTAAACCCTGGTTAGTATTTGGATGGGACATCTCCATGTAATTTCAAGGTCACTATGTAGAGGTGGGCAAAGACAAATCACCTCTGAACATCTCTTGCCTTGAAAACTCTACAAGCTGGCTACAAAAGATGCAACTTGATGGCTCTTCCTACCAGGGCTGCTTGAAAGGGGATGAGAATTGCAGGTACACGACTTCCCAGACCTGAACAACTCTGGATAGTATGAGAAGTAAACTGAAATGTAAACTGCCCAGAGCTGCAAAGAAATGGGCGGTATAGAAATCTAAATAAATAAATAAATAAATAATGGTACAGTTATGATCTCCGATGGAATCTTCTTCTTTTTCCTATTATGAATCAGTGATGATGACTTGTTTCCTTCCCTCCTTTTTGCTTCTCTCTATTGTTTCTGAATGTGAGGTAGGAGGCAGTGGCAATTTTTCTCCAGAAGTGCACAGTAGCCCTCAGCCATTTCTATGTTCCTAGCATACTAATTTTGAACATAAGGTAATGTTTATATTGAGGAACATTCAACCTGGCATTCTACCTCAGCTGTTTTGCCACTTCATATGTTTTTTTGAATGAACTAAACCACATAGAAAGAGAAATAAACAGAGGGAGACAAGAAAAAAGTGTGAATATGTATCTGGGGAACCTGACAGAGCTACAGAAGAACCCTATCAAGAGCAAAAGGTTCATGGCACAACTAGATAATAACATTTCCTTCCACATATGCTGTAGGTGCAGTTTTCTGTACTCTTTTCAAGTATTCACAGATGAAAGTTGGTACCGTTTCACAGTAGTTTTAAAGGCTCTTTCATTTCAGGCCTCTATTTTCAGGTGCTTATAGGTTTTGAAATAAATTACCCTCTAGGCTTGAACTTCCTTCCTCTTATTCTAAGCCCCAAAGGTGGTAACAGTTTCAGGAGAGCTGACAAAACTCCATTTGGCAATTTTTTTTCAGAAGCTCAGACATGAGGAAGAAAAAATATTAGTGTTTTCTCAGCATGTAATGTATTTCGGAGTCTTCTCTTTTTCTACTTGTATAAGATGTGAACAAATAAAATGGTGTCTCTTTTGAACTGCAATATTTGGCACACACTCCATTCTCATTGAGTGCCAGCACAGAAACAAGAAACAACATCATGAATAGCTCCTTGCACAGACCAACATATTAAACATAGCAAGGACTATGATGCTAGCCATTCAGTCATGCTTGACTTTTGGCAATCCTATGGGTCAACTGTCACCCAAATCTAAAATCAGTTCTGAATTGTAGCACTCCTAGGCTACAATTCTGAATTTATTTTAATGTATCCCGGCAGAAAACATGAGAGATACTTTTCAATGGGTGTCTTTTCTTACCCTCTGGCATTCTTCCACAGAGAAAAATACACATTTGGTTCCATCAATATTTATAGAGTCCAAGTGGAGTAGAGAAAGTAGGACAGCTGACATCTTAGAATCATAGAATCACAGAATCATAGAGTTGGAAGGGGCCACACAGGCCATCTAGTCCAACCCCCTGCTCAATGCAGGATCAGCCCAGAACATCCTAAAGCATCCAAGAAAAGTATGTATCTAACCTTTGTTTGAAGACTGCCAGTGAGGGGGAGCTCACCACCTCCTTAGGCAGCCTATTCAAACAGCAGTGGGCACACCATCAAGAGAAAATGCTAAGGACCATCAGAAGAACTATAAATTCACTATGCTACCTTTTAGTTGGGGAGGACCAATGTAAAAATTGCCTCTTTGTTTAGGTAATGTTTATGCTGTCTCCCCAGGGTACTGCACAATGTAGCTTTCGATTGTCTGTGCCTGATTTAGGATTCCATAAACACAGACAGACATCAGTAGCAAACATTTCTCTCTCCTCAGTCCTTTGGTAAAACCATGGCAACACCAATCAGCATATATTCCCCACCCCACTCGCTACCAGGCTGCCTGAGGAAAACATTTCGCTTTCATTTCCAAGGAAGCCCACCCTACTTTTTATAGGAGCTAGTGGGATGCCAAATATCCAGAATTATTGAAAATATCTAGAATTCTTTTGGGAAATTATGAAATTTGGAATCAGATATAATCAGAATTCAGAATACTTCCATATTTGAACTGTACAGTGCTACCAACAATTCTAGCAGCATGCTTATGTTATCTTTTAAAGCTATTTTTAAAACAAAGCATTACATTCTTACTCTGTGTTACTCAAAGTGATTTACATAGTTAAATAGACAACAAACACCAGCATTAAAAGATAAATATAGGGGCTACATTATCTTTAAAATGTTAAAAGCTCTATAAAGCTAAAAAGTAAAATCAACATAGACCAGCAACTCTAAAAATAAATTATGAAGGTGAAAGAGGGGGAATGTTGGTCAACCAAATGTCAGGGTAAAGAAGAAGGTATTTGCTGAAGATCCATAGGGGTGACCTAAACCGCTCTATGAGTTTTCACAATTATCTTTAAACCAGGTCAAGATGTTATCTTTCAGTAACATCTTAAAACTTGACCTCAATTGTCCAGGCTAGATCAATATTGTCAGATCCTGGAAGCTAAGCAGGGTTAGCTCTGGCAAATATTTGGATGGACGACCCCTGATGTCTCTTGTCTTGAAAACCCAGTGGGGTCACCATAGGTCAGCTGTGACTTGACAACACTTTCCACCAACAACAACTTATTAAAGATCAACAAAAAATTCCAGGGTATATGCTTTTGTGAGTCAAAATCCATAGTCAAAAACAATAAACATAAAATAAATATGCTTAATATACTGGATTTTGTACCTGATGAAACAAGTTTAACCATTTGCTCAGTACTGCAAATCCCCATATCAGTGTTCTTAATGAACTGCAGATTACAAAAGTTTACACAAAAATCTGTTTTCTCAGAAATAGATTTGACTCTCAAGTCCCCTTACCTCATCTCATAGTTGGTCTCTTACAGCAAAGTTCCCTTTGGATCTTGACTCACTTTTTCCTAGTGAGGATATTCCATATTCAAATGTTTCCTGCCACACTGCCATTTTGTCCATTGTCATTGGCCCATGTCTATTCCACATACATCTTCCCACCCCCACCGAAGCAGTTCCCGAGACATCTGCCTTCTTAAAAAAATATATTGTTTATTGTGTTTCTATGTAGCAACAGCAACTGCCCTGCTCTCTCCCCAAATGGCAGGCTCCTTTCCCCCTTATAAAACAAGCCCCCCCCCTCACAGAGAATTAAACACACCAACAAACACACATAAGGGGGATGGAAGATGGCTAGATTGGTGGTTCTCATCTGAGGAGATGCCTATTCCACTATATAAGTTCCTGAGCATTTGTCCTTTTGAGTGGTTCCAGGAAGAGCAAATATACCCCAATACTGTAGTAAGATACAGTTAACATTTGGGGGTAAAATTAATTTTTAAAGCTGTCTAAACAATATAGATATACAAGTTAGATATACCTATAACATGTGTAACAAATTAGATTTGGGCTGATTACACCTCCAACTGATATCTAAAACTGATAACCCCAGTTTAAGAAATATACTAGGTGTCCATCAGCTACAAAGTGAAATCATGTCTAGAATACAACTTTTAAAATATATTTGCTTTTATTCTATAGATCATTGCCCAAATCCAGTAAGCTCCATAGTGTTGTCTTCCACTGTCTTCACTTATCTGTCTACCCTTAAAACCCAACTTGGGGAAAAAATACCTGTAGCCTTTGCTCTTCCAACTGTACTATTCTCTGTAACACAAAGATGTCCTGCTGTGAAACATCTTTACCCTTTTCCCTTGGTTGTCAACTTGACATGATTAAGCTAGATAACATCATGGTAGATCCATCTGTTTTTCAGTTTCACACTCACTTCTTCCTCGATCCAGCAACCTCACTTTTTAGGGGGAGGGGGTTGTTCTTTAAACATTTTCCTAAACATCGTATTTCAATTCATATGTCCATTTATAACCAGTACATTCACTCCCCACCCCATTAAGTTCAGATAAGATAGCTATAGGAGCTGTGAATACATTGCAGTGGGTTATAGCCTTGGACTGGAATTAAACCTACCATTAATAACTTAGCTCATTCAGTATCCCTTAGTCTAATCTACTCCACACAGCTACTGTAATGATCAAATGATCATGAAAATGTGCTGATTTCTTGGAGGAAGGATGTGATAAAAATGCAATAGATTCATTCACATGTACCGTAAAGACCTAAGTGATATGACAAATACAAAATTTACATTATTGGATTTTATGAAAAGAAAAAGGCAACTGCAATACAATACAAGTAGCAAAACACATATCATTTCCAAAAGAACCAGCCATTCCTGGAAATCTATAGACAACAATCTGAAATGGGCTGATATACCCTTAAAATGGCTGATATCCATTTGTGGGGCATCAGTGTTTCCTGGCTAACCCAGATTAATGGAAACAGGTCTTACACCTTTATACACTCATCTAATGGCTGAAAAATGTTTTCCACTTAGATAAATCTTACCTTATGAAATCATGTCTGATATTTGCAATGGACGGAAGGGCTGCATGAGAAGTAGTTGGACAGTTGATGATGAAGATGCCATGGGTACCTACAAAAAGACACATGGTGACAGAACACATTTTTACTTTTTAATTAATTTTTAAATCATATTTGTAAGCCATCTTGGATCTCAGTGAGAAAGATGGACAATAAATGAAGTCAATATTAATAATAATTAATAACTACTGACATCTCAGGTAACAGGAGGCCAGAAAGGCCCTTAACTGCTGCAAGGTCCTTGAAAGTTGCTACCAACTATCACACATTATCCTGGATCCATGATATAAGGCAGCTTTATATGTTCAGCTTGCAAAACTGAAAGGAAAACAGACATATCAGGAAACTGTTCAAATTACCTCATGCTTTTAAAACAAAGTAAACGATATGTTTTTCAACTAAAAGTATGATATTGGACTATGATTTTCATTAGCAGTCTGCATGGGATATTAGAAAAAGTCAAAGAAAATAGTTTTGTCTTTAGAGAATGTCACTGAAGGTCAATTCTAATGCCTCTTTTTAATGCCTTATCACCAATAATCAGATATGTTTGTTTCAGAACATCCTCATGATAATGTTCTACCTCTGTCCTTCATACCACTTTTGGAAACTGTTAGAGAAAATGGTGAGCAAATTTTTAGGGAAGTGTTGAAATGATCCCATGATGCCATCTGCATAAAACAATCAAGTCCAATTGATTTCAGTGTGTCAAAATGAAATGAAAATGGATTTGTTAATCCTCAAAAAGTATGCCACTGACAATGTACACACCCAAACAATGTAACATAGCATCTGGCAGCAGGGGAGTGAGATAGGTGGAAAGTGACAGATGTCACATGTCTTTGATAGTCAGTAGGTAGGAGAAGGAACATATTTTAGTCTCAGTTTCCTGCCAGCTTTTAGGTATCTGTGAAACATATGATCTAGGCCTAGAATCTACAACAAGTTTCTTGAAAGCTCTAAGTATTATCTGAAGACAAAATATATTTTAATCTAGATGTTCTTATTTTGTGTATATATATATTTCTGTTTAGGTGATGGTCACACACCATTCTGCAAGACACATTTCCATCTCTTTCAGATGGCACCACTATTGTCACTAGACTAGACTCTGATTAAGAAGTTTATTCAAGGCACTGTTCTAAACATCAAAATCCCATCCACATATGGATTCAAAATAATATATGCAGCGCTGCTAACTCTTCAAAAACAAATTCAAGGTGAGATGATGAATGGACGTCCTCAGTTCAATCCAAAATGTATATGGTCTCTGGATTCAATACCTGGATGCCCCCCCCAAACTAATCTAATCTATGAATTATGTCCAGTATTGCCAAGAAAACAAAATGCCCTAAAATTAAAAACATCAGCCAAAAAATGTCTGAGCAGAAACCAAAATTGCAAGGGGCAACTTCAGTTTATATAAAGGCAAGATAAATTTTGTGATACACACACACACACACACACAACATTTATATCCTGCTTTTCAGCCTTAACAATGCCTGCAATGGTGGCTAACAATTTAAAACATTCACAATAAAATCACATTTGAAAACCATTAAAGTCACCCTCAAACACACATCATTACAACATATTTAAAACAGAGATTAAATACATACACGAAGACATTAAAACTACAATTAAAACATTGGTTAAGATGGATAACTGAGGGAATGCCAGACAAAACACATAATGACAGAAGGTGGCAACAAGAAACAGACCAATATTCCTTGGAAGAGAGTTCCGGATCTTTAGTGCCAAGACCAAGAGGCCCTCTCCTGAATTGCCACCCCAGGACACTCAAAACAGAGTCTTTGGTGAGGAGGATTCATAAAGCAGTAAGTGGTCCTTCAAGTATGTTGATCTGAAGCCATATATACACACAATTTATGTTTTATGCATGTGCACTGAGACTGAAGGATCAGATTCCAACATATATTACTCATGTCAACTCCCATATGAGTTGAGGCTTAGTAGTTAGGCTAAGGCATGAGCCTCTCGTGGTGCAGAGCGGTAAGGCAGTCATCTGAAAGCTTTGCCCATGAGGCTGGGAGTTCAATCCCAGCAGCCGGCTCAAGGTTGACTCAGCCTTCCATCCTTCCGAGGTTGGTAAAATGAGTACCCAGCTTGCTGGGGGGTAAACGGTAATGATTGGGGAAGGCACTGGCAAACCACCCCGTATTGAGTCTGCCATGAAAACGCTAGAGGGCGTCACCCCAAGGGTCAGACATGACCGGGTGCTTGCACAGGGGATACCTTTACCTTTATCTTTAGTTAGGCTAAGTGGTATAACTATACACTATGTCTCCATCTGAGAAAGACATGGGCAGGACAGGCTGAGACTACTATAGCCATTCTTCTATGCCTGCTACCATTCTCATTTGGGATAAAAAAAACAGAGGAAACTGTACCATGCCTGTTTTCCATGTTAACCTTCAGATGGTCTCCCCAGCAAATAAGAATGGCAGTGGTAGGCAATAGTGTTTGCATTTGACAACTGAAGAAGAAGAAGGAGAAGGAGAAGGAGAAGGAGAAGGAGAAGGAGAAGGAGAAGGAGAAGGAGAAGGAGAAGGAGAAGGAGAAGGAGAAGGAGAAGGAGAAGGAGAAGGAGAAGGAGAAGGAGAAGGAGAAGGAGAAGAAGAAGAGTTGGTTCTTATATGCCACTTTCCCCTACCTGAAGGAGGCTCAAAGCGGCTTACAGTCACCTTCCCTTTCCTCTCCCCACAACAGACACCCTGTGGAGTGGGTGAGGCTGAGAGAGCCCTGATATCACTGCTCGGTCAGAATAGCTTTATCAGTGCCGTGGCGAGCCCAAGGTCACCCAGCTGGTTGCATGTGGAGAATCGAACCTGGCATGCCAGATTAGAAGTCCTCACTCCTAACCACTACACCAAAGTGGCTCCTTTTTTACCAACTAGCCAAATCTGAGCTTTTGCAACAGATGTACCTGCTCATAGGACAGTTGGATCCTGCCTGACACAAAGGAGTCATATTTAGTACAACGATATAGGCTTGATATGAGGGGGAAAAAATTCACAGTCAGAGTAGTTCAGCAGTGGAATAGGCTGCCTAATGAGGTGGTGAGCTCCCCCTCACTGGCAGTCTTCAAGCAAAGGTTGGATACACACTTTTCTTGGATGCTTTAGGATGCTTAGGGCTGATCCTGCATAGAGCAGGGGGTTGGACTTGATGACCTGTATGGCCCCTTCCAACTCTATGATTCTATGATTCTATGATTCTAGTAGGTAGGAAGAGTGGAAAAGCCTGATGGTCCCAAGTCATATCCACATTTGAGAAAGCTACCATGTTCTGAGTCTCAGTGAGGGTCTATATTGTGTTATAATGTGTGGCACCTAATTTTATCGATGGGTGGTATTACTTAGTGTCAGGGGGTTAATGAACACAGATAACAGATAAACATATGTTATGCACTGAAATCTGTGATGGACCAAGCTCTGGGTTGGACAAGCCTTGACCCTGGATGTGCCTCAGGCTCTCCCAACAGAGTTGCCAGCTCCCCACTGGGGCCAAGAAATCTATGCCCAGGTGCTTCCTACATCATTGATCAGCTGAGTGGCAGGGGTCTTACTGGCAAGGGAGGGAGGCATAGGCTGCTGTCACCAGCAGTGGCATCATCACATCACCGCCATGATAACATGGGCCTTCTTCCTACCTCCTGGCAAGTCCCCTCTCCCTCCACAGACTGCTAGGAGGGACCTTTGTAAAATGTATTTCAAGAATTGTGAATACAAATTAAGTTTTGTAATGTTTGGTCTACACAGAGATCTGAGAAAATTGCATCACTAGTGTGCATCAGGTCATTGAGGCCTCATATTTTGTTATTGCGGTCATTCTAGAAATCAGGCCTTCACCTTCCCCCTTGTTTTGCCAGCCTCCATATAGGGCCTGGAGATTTTCTGGAATTACATATGATCTCCAGATTGCAGATATCAGTTCCCTTGGAGAAAATTGCTGCTTTGTAGGGTAGATATATGCATTATAATCCACTTTGCTCCCTCCTCTTTCCTCCCCTAAATCTGCCTCTAAGATTGGCCCTCAAATCTCCAAGAATTTCCTAACTTGAATATGACAACCCTAGCTCCATCCAGTGAATGAGAGAAGGAATTGATGTGAGTCATGTTTTGAAATGCAGTCATACAACATGGAAGTGGAATTACAGCTCTCAGAACAACCCGCTGCCTGACTGTACCATGCCCCAACATTTGAGAATGCTTGAATATTTCAAAATAATTGTCAGCCTCTTCTTACTAACCCTTATGATACTAGGAATTTAGTGGTGGTTGGTTTCCCCTTTCCCACTTCTTCCTGTCAAAATAGAAGTTCCTTTGAATATATTCAAAACAGCAAGTTGTCATTATGTCAGGCCGAGGAAGTCAATACAAAAAGGGATTATAATTCAGTAGTTTTACGACTGATGGGGAGCAAAATGACTTGACATGTCAGGACTATAGAGGAACTTTGCCTTTGATATGGCAAATTTAATTCAAAGAGCCTGGAACTATTTCAGGATGGAAAGAAGGTCAGATTCCAAACATACATATACATACACCTTTACCTGCATGAGAAACTTTCCAGCCACATGTACCTTTGTACTTTCTGACCTCAGTGATTAACAGCCGAACTGCTTGTTCTGTAGCACTGTGTGCCTTGGCTACAGTGTTCCCATTTATGTGTTCAGAGAAAGGAAAGGAAGCTTAAATCCCTCAAGGTATGAAAGGGCCTCAAATCCTACTCATTAAGACAAGAATGATCTGTTAGGTGTAAATGTAGGGATTATGCTTTGTAAGAAACTAGAGGCATGGATTTCATTTTATCTGGTAGTGAATTAGACAATATTTCTTTTCTGCTGCTTGAAATCTGCAGGATGGGACAAAATCCATTAGAGTCAGAGTGGAGCTAACCAGACAGAAGGCAGGTCAGGCAGGTATGTTTCCTGGGGCAATAATAGTTCCAGGGAATATTTCCCAATGCATTTAGAACATTTCAAAATGGAAAAGCAGGGATATATTCAGATAAAGAGAAACATGTTTGGAGGCATTCCTTGTTTCTTTATATTAGTGGTCCCCAACCTTTTTATCACTGGGGACCGGTCAATGCTTGACAATTTTACTGAGGCCTGGGGAGGGTAGTCTTTTGCCAAGGGACATCACCACCATCGCATGAGCCCCTGCTCGGCTTGCTTTCCCACCAGCACCCATGACTTCCTGCTGCCCACTGGAGGGGCGCTGCCAGCAGCAGCTGCGCAGTGCCATGACGAGGGGGAGCCCCAGCCATGGTGGCCACTGGAGAGCACCAAAGGTGAGCCGGCGGCAGAGTGGCAGGGCAGCCCCCGAGGCAGCAGCTGGGGAGGAGGATACCAATTGATCTACGGACCAGTACTGGACCAGGGGTTGGGGACAGCATTGGAGGGGAGGTTAATTCTGGTGTGAAACATAATAAAGGAAATAAGTATATCAGAATTGGATATGTGCAAATGTACCTTTCTCAATTGTGGAATGCTGGGAGCAATTAACTGAGACCTTGTAGTTACACTCCATCTGTCTCCCCTCAAGCATACTGGAGAACTGGTGCATGCTGTGGCAAGTAAGACTCCTAAGGCTGCATATCGCTTTTGTGGAGCAACTCAAAACATTAGACCTTGTCTGAAGAAGAATTAGAAACAGAGACCCCCCTTTGAAACTCTGTCTTTCACAAGGTTTATCAGAATAAAAGAAAGAAAACATTTTACACAATTTCTCTGCATGAAGTCCAATTTATGTTGACGTTGAGAGCCAACACAGGTTCATGTTTTGGTTTCTTCCCTCAAGCATAGACATAAATAACAGCATCCTTTTCTTTAAGATGGGCTCACTGTTGAGCAGTGTTATGGTTTCTCTGTTCCCAGACCAGAGAAATACATTCCAATCTACCATTCCAAATTATACTGCATTCTACTATTCATTATATTGTCATTATGATCATTAATTGGACTTATAGACTGCCACTCACAGAACGGCTAATGGCGGGTAATAAAGATGAGATAAAAACTCAATAACCCTCCCCCTGCTTAAAATCCAGCATATCAACCCACAAAATTAGCAGCATATAATAACCATCCCCCCACCCCAGTCCAGCAGCCTGCCACCTGTTACGGGGAGGGAGTGGTGACTCGCCCAATGGGCTGGCATAGTCTGTTGAGCTGGTCCAGTCTGAGGAGGGACCCCTGATCCCACTTGCTCTAGCCTTAACCAAAGACCTAGTGGAAGACCTCCATCTTACAGGACCTGTGGAACTGTGCCAGCTCCATCAGAGCCCTCAGGTCACCTGGGAGCCCATTCCACCAGGTTGGGGCCAGGACTGAAAGGGACCTGGCCTGGGTTGAGGCCAGGTGAACTTCCCTGGGGCCGAGAATCTCCTATTCCAAATAAGAAAAGTATAGCCCTTCTTGATGAGAATGCAGATATAAGGACTGAATAAGATTAGCATATGTAATGATATAAGAAACTGATATCCCTGTTAAGTCTTGAGGGTTTAATTTTTCTAAGTGTTCCATTAACTTGTAACTCAGCAGTTCCCCTTTCCAGTCTGTTCCTGAAATTCCTTTGCAATAAAACAACTACTTTGATGTCACTCATTGAATGTCAAGCTGAAGTGTTTTCCTACAGGTTTTCTTAGTCTTGTGACTCTTGATGTCAGATTTGTGTCCACATCATTTGAGATATGGTTTGACCTGTTTGCCCTATGTAGAGAATGAAAGGACTTTGTTGGCATTTAATGGCATCTACAGTGTTAGAAGATGAGCAACTGAAGCAACTGAATAAAGATGAGATAGTGTAGTTGACATTGTTAAGGTCCAGTGATGGTGTTGTCTAGATCTATGTTTGGGTCTCAGCATTCCACAATTAAGAAGGGTACATTTCCACATCTATCTCCAATTTTGATATATTCATTTCCTAAACTATGCTTCCCCACTGGAATCAAACCCCAAAATGGTGACCAAGCTTGTTATTTCAGTTTGGTCCTTGCACCTGTTAAACAGCCTTGATTATGTTTATGCTAATTTATTGCTCACTGTCTAATGCAGCCTTTCTCAACTTTTTTACCATTGAGAAACCCCTTATGCTTCAAGAAACCCCAGAAGTGGCACGATCCTGCAGAACATGGTTGGGAAGCATAGCTGTGCACATGCCTACCCGGTGCTCCTCTCCTTCCCACCCCATCCAGGACCTTCATTAGCCATTTGGGGAGGGGAGGGTATGTCAACGTGACCATTTATGGTCATATCACCATATACATGCTTAACAAATTTTAAAAATACATTAAAATTAATTAACTCCCATCCATTTGGGAAACCCTTCTAGGGCTGTCAAGAAACCCCAGGGTTTGACAAAATCCTGGTTGAAAAATACTTGTCTAATGTTTGAACTGGTAGCTTCTGTTTCAGTATATCTGTGGAAGAGTACATGCACATGAAAGCTTATACCTTGAATAAAACTGTGTTGGTCTTAAAAGTGCCCCTGGACTCAATTATTTCTCTTTTGCTTCTGGCCAACACCACTACCGACCTGAATCACTTTTCACTTGTGCTGTTGGTTGATGGTTGTGATTTGTTATAGTGCCAAGACTAGGCTGTGTTTACGTTCTGTTTTGGTCCCAGGCTGTGGAATTATTACTGTTTTATTTTATTTACTAAATTTACTTACTTTACCTATCTCACTGAGATACCTATCTTTACCTATCTCACTGAGAATGAAGACAGAGTTTTAAAATGTCTTGAAGACACATGGTTCTAAAAACAAGAGCAACAGAATGGTAGAGAAAGGTAAGCATGCTTTTAGTGTGGCTCAGTCCAAGAGTTTTATTACTTGGAGAGTGAGAGGGGATTGCACTCAGTAGTTGTGGACTGGAGCTGAATGCTATGAAGTTACACTAACAAGAACTCGTTGATACCAGGGAAGGAAGATAGCTATGCACCTCCAAAAGTCCATTACATAAATCAGCTGATACGGTAGCCAGACCCAGCCAGCTGTGTTTATACCTGGCAGAAGAGAAACTCTCATGCCATGAGACAGATACAAATGTGGCATTAGTCACTCACTGTGCTGAACAATTTTTCTAACAATGCATATTAAAGTTGAAAATGAAAGATAAGAACAATTACAACAAATCCACCTAAAGTTGACTGTGGCAGCGAAAGAGTTAAGGGCATGATAGCAAAGGGGGGAACTCTGTGGTGCCCCCCTTCCCTTTGTACCCAAAGCATATGCTTATTTTGCTTAATGGTTAATTGAGGGCTGCCTTAGGATCATGAGAACCCAATAACTATATTCTGATTGGTACAAGGATCTTTGCTATTTTTTAGAAAAGTCATTATCCCATCTGAAATGATCTGTTACTTGCTGAACTGGCTTGTATTAATGTCCTCTTTTGACTTTTACCTCAGTGTAGTATCTTGGCCTATCAGCAGTCATATATAATGTTTATCAGTAATGCCAAACAATTAATGACTTTTGATCTCCCTTGTCCATGTAAATGAAATAAAGTCTTGAACACCTATCAATGTGTAACTTCACCTTCTGCTCCCAACAAGATTCCAACTAAAGAGGCGGATTCTGTAGGGCAAATAATGACTAGAAGTGAATGATCCCAACAAATCAAGACATGATAACATCACAAATGTTAAGAGAAAAAAATTCCAGAAGCTGCAATAAAATTTCTTTGTACAGAATCTAGTTTTGCTGTCTTTTGCCCATATTTCGCTCAGACAACTGAGAGCACGTGGAGAGAGCTGCTGGGGAGAGCTGCTGCTGCTGACCAGTTGCACTGCCTAGAAGTTACAATGGACCTCCAGGACACTCATCCCATCATCTGCAGTGAGTGTGACATGATTGCCTTCCTCCCTGAAGACAAGATGGACTACAGCTGCCCCAAGTGTAAGCTGGTAAGATTTTTGGAGGAAAGGATTAGGGGCTTAGAAAAGAGGATTATTACTCTGACAGCAATTAAGAAAGGGGAGGAGTTCATAGATTGGAGCTGTGCAGCTTGGAATAAAGAGGATACAACTAGTCCTGAAGAGGACAAGGGGATTGACCTCATTACGGAGCCTCTGCAGACAGTTAGGAAAAAGACTCAATGGCATAGAGCGAGATGATTCTTGGGGCCTTTGGAGCTCCAGAATAGATTTCAGGCCCTTGCAGAGGAGGTGCAAGTGTCAATGAGGGAAGAGGTCCCAAAACAAAGACTAAGACAAAGTGAAGAGGCCACAGGGATAGAAGGAAATGGTGTTGAGAAGGGGAAAAAAAGGAGATTATTGGTAATTGGAGACTCCCTGCTAAGAGGAATGGATCGCCATGTGGCTGGGCACGATCCCCTAACCCAAGAGGTGTGTTGCTTGCCAGGGGCACAAATTAAAGACATTTCAGAACGGCTGCCCAATGTCTAATCTATGGATCGCTACCCATTTGTGATGGTCCATGTGGGAACGAATGACATGTCCCTGAATACCATCGCTCCTATTAAAAAAGACTATCAAGATCTAGGGAGGAAGCTCAAGCAAATGGGGGCACAAGTGGTATTCTCTTCAATCTTGCCTGTCAAGGGAAGAGGAATGCGTCGGGAGAGGAAGATAACGGGGTTAATCAGTGGCTGTGTAGTTGGTGCCGGCAGGAGAGATTTGGTTTCTGGGACCATGGGATAGGCTTTCTTGAGGAAGGCCTACTAGCACCTGATTGACTGCACTTATCGAAGTTGGGGTAGAATGTGTTTGGCAGGAACCTGGGGATTATTCAGGAGAGCTTTAAACTGCTTTAAACGGCTTTAAACTAAAGCCACAAGGGGAAGGAGATGTTCAACATAGGGAGTGTAAGGAAGGAGACCAATCGGGGGCAGCCCAACCAGGAAGGCCAGCTCTTAGGGAACCAAAAGTAAAAGGATTCAGATGCCTTTATACTAATGCCCGAAGCATGGGCAATAAGAAGGAAGAGCTGGAACTTCTCATGCTGATGGAAAGGTATGATCTAGTAGGCATCACAGAAACTTGGTGGAATGATTCTCATGACTGGAATGTAATATTGGATGGATATGAACTGTTCAGAAAAAACAGAATAGATCGAAGAGGTGGAGGAGTGGCACTGTACATGAGGAAAGGGCTTACCTGTCAGGAAATTCTAGTGAAGGAGAGTATATCTCCAGTGGAAAGAATCTGGGTGAAAATAAGCAAGGGGAAAACAAACAGTGTGGTGGTTGGTGTCTGCTACCGACTGCCTGACCAACGAGAGGATGTGGATGCTGCACTTTGTGAGCGGCTTGGGAAAATACCCAAGTGGCAGGACCTTGTCATCATGGGTGACATCAATTTCCCAGATGTGTGCTGGGAAACAAACTCTGCAAAGCATCCTCAGTCATGCAACTTTCTGACTTGCCTGGCTGACAATTTCATTTATCAAATGGTAGATGAACCCACAAGAGGTTCAGCCATACTGGACTTAATACTGACCAACAGGCAAGAGTTGGTGGATGAGGTGAAAGAGGTGGGGACCCTAGGGGGAAGTGACCATGTCCTCATAGAATTCCTTTTGAGATGGGGGAGGGGTAAGGAAGCTTGTAGCCAGATACGGATGTTGGATTTTTGTAGGGCAAACTTTAATAAACTCAGAGACACTCATCGTGTCATACCATGGAGGAGAATGCTGGAAGGGAAGGGAGCATGCGAAGGGAGCTACTCAAAGAAGAGCTATTTCATGCTCAATCAATGACTATCCCAGAAAGAAGGAAACACTGCAGGAGCTCTAAGAAGCCTATTTGGATGAACAGAGAACTTCAAGAGGAACTAAGAAAGAAAAGGTAAATGTTCAGGAAATGGAGGGAAGGACAGAGCTCTAAAGAAGAGTACCTACAGGTTACTAGGCACTGTAGATCAATCATCAGAAAGGCCAAAGCTGAGAGTGAGCTAAGACTGGCCAGGGAATCCCACTGTAACAAGAAAAGATTTTTCAGTTATGTGAGAAGCAAACGTAAAATAAAGGAGGCAATAGGCCCACTGTGGGGTACAGATGGACAAACTCTAATGGAGGATGCAGAGAAAGCAGAAAGGCTCAGCGCCTATTTTACATCTGTGTTTAGGCACATCTAGAGATGGCAGTAGCCAAGAGATAGTGTCTGGGTGGCAGGTTGATTGGACAGAGAGGTTGTCGAGAGGCATTTAGCTGTACTGGATGAGTTCAAATCCCCTGGGCCGGATGAAATGCACCCGAGAGTGCTCAAAGAACTTTACGGAGAACTTGCACAACCCTTGTCCATCATCTTCGGGACCTCTTTAAGGACTGGAGATGTCCAGGAGGACAAGAAGAGAGCAAATGTTATTCCGATCTTCAAAAAAGGGAGGAAGGATGACCCGGGAAACTACAGACCAGTGAGTCTGACCTCTGTTGTGGGGAAGATAATGGAGCAGATATTAAAGGACGTAGATAAAATTGAAAGGGTACAGAGGAGAGCGACGAGGATGATCTGGGGCCAAGGGACTAAGCCCTATGAAGATAGGTTGAGGGACTTGGGAATGTTCAGCCTGGAGAAAAGGAGGTTGAGGGGACATGATAGCCCTCTTTAAGTATTTGAAAGGTTGTCATTTGGAGGAGGGCAGGATGCTGTTCCCATTGGCTGCAGAGGAGAGGACACGCAGTAATGCGTTTAAACTACAAGTACAACGATATAGGCTAGATATCAGGAAAAGATTTTTCACATTCAGAGTAGTTCAGCAGTGGAATAGGCTGCCTAAGGAGGTGGTGAGCTCCCCCTCGCTGTCAGTCTTCAAGCAAAGGTTGGATACGCACTTTTCTTGGATGCTTTAGGATGCTTAGGGCTGATCCTGCGTTGAGCAGGGGGTTGGACTAGATGGCCTGTATGGCTCCTTCCAAGTCTATGATTCTATGATTCTTCAAGAGTAGATAAATATTATGTTTTACAACATGTTGCTACTGAAAATGGCAGTCCCAGATTAACTTCTCCATCTCTCACTGAGCAAGTTTGTCACTTTTACACTATCACAAATCCAGCCAATGATATGGGAATGCCAGATGAGAGTTTCTATGATAAGGGCAAAAGTATTTTTACACAGAGGATAACTTGGCATGAAGCCACCACTTTTGGTGGCAGCTCCCTATCAAACATAACATCTAATTCTACCCTGAGGGGGTCATAATAGCACTGGGGCTTTATGGTACAGTTGTGAAATGTAGAGCAAAATGGTGCTTTGTGAGAGAAATTGAAGACTTATTGAGCTGCTGAAGAGAGTGGGAAGAGAAAAGGGCACTTTTGCTAGCTCTGTGAATTATGATGCAAGTGGATCTATATGAGTAGGAAGGTTGGAGTGCAACATTTGTGAGCACTGAATTCCTAGAAAAGAGCTGTGGATAATGAGAGTGGTGAGTGACAAGGGATTAAGTAGTCACAAGGATATGAACGTATGCTGGTCCTGTACTCTCAGAACAGTGTGGGAGTTTAACTGATTGCAAAGCATGGCTATAAGTATGAGGGGGAGCAAATACCATACACATAATTCAGTGGATGATTTGACACCCATCACTAACTGTCAAAACAACAGCACACATATCCAACAAAACAGAACAGCAAAAGGAAGTAGGAGAACATATATATAGTCTTGTATAAGTACAACCCAACATTTGGTAAGCAGGATAGGCTCCAACTCATCACAAAGCTCCCACTCTTTTTCATACTGTCAATCATGGCTGGTGCTCGTATGTGCTCAAAAGACTCAAAAGACTCTCTGCAGGAAGAACGGGAGACATTCATCCCAACAGAACCATGCAAGCCACCTTCAATGTATCATTGTGTTACACAGGAAAGGAATAATAGGGAAACGGTTGCAAAGGCAGCTACCACTGATCTGGGGCTGGAGTTAAGGGTCCTGTTAAAGGTAAAGGTATCCCCTGTGCAAATACTGGGTCATGTCTGACCCTTGGGGTGATGCCCACTAGCGTTTTCATGGCAGACTCAATACGGGGTGGTTTGCCAGTGCCTTCCCCAGTCATTACTGTTTACCCCCCAGCAAGCAGGGTACTCATTTTACCGACCTCGGAAGGATGACAGGCTACGTCAACCTTGAGCTGGCTGCTGGAATTGAATTCCCAGCCTCATAGGCAGAGCTTTCAGACAACATTTCTGCTGCCTCACCACTCTGCGCCACAAGAGGCTCTTATTGGGGATATGCACAACAGGAATGGATCAACCACTTCAAATCTACATAATATACACCTGTGAATTTTACAAATACTGAAGCATTCAATTCTGTTAGTTATTCTGGTGTTTGCTGCCTGGTTTTGGTTTCAGTGGTAGTGGACGGTGGGAGAGGAGAGACACTAAAAGACGTATTAACCCACTAGAACAGTTGATAATTTGATTCACATCATGTCAAAAAATTGTGATCATCAGAGTAAAAAGCTTGACAAATCATTCACCTGCATACATACAGTTCTTATTCCTGTATCCCTTTATGGTTTCCTGATTTATAGTATATTAGTGGCAACTTCCAGAAGTACAGAGAACTTCCAGAAGTACAGGCAGGATTTCGATGAGGCAGAGGAACTAGAGATCAAATTGCCAACATACGCTGGATCATGGAGAAAGCTAGGGAGTTCCAGAAGAGCATCTACTTCTGCTAAAGCCTTTGATTGTGTGGAGCACAACAAATTGTGGCAAATTCTTAAAGATATGGGAATACCAGACCATCTTATTTGTCTCTTGAGAAACTTATATGCAGTTCAAGAAGCAACAGTGAGAACTGAACATGGAATCACTGATTGGTTCAAAATTGAGAAAGGAGTTCGGCAAGGCTGTATACTGTCACCTTGCCTATTTAACTTGTATGCGGAGCACATCATGAGAAAGGCGGGATTAGAGGAGTCACAAATTGGGATCAAGATTGCAGGGAGAAATATCAACAACCTCAGTTATGCAGATGATACCACTCTAATGGCAGGAAGTGAAGAGGAACTAAAGAGCCCGTTGATGCGGGTGAAGGAGGAGAGTGCAAAAGTTGGCTTGAAACTCAACATCAAGAAAACGAAGATCATGGCATCCGGCCCTCTCAATTCCTAGCAAATAGATGGGGAAGAAATGGAGATAGTGACAGTTTTTATTTTCCTGGGCTCCAAGATCACTGCAGATGGGTACTGTAGCAAAGAAATTAAAAGACGCTTGCTCCTGGGGAGGAAAGCTATGGCAAATCTAGACAGCATCCTAAAAAGCAGAGACATCACCCTGCCAACAAAAGTGCGTCTAGTCAAGGCTATGGTCTTCCCAGTTGCAATGTATGGCTGCGAAAGTTGGACCACAAGGAAGGCCGAGCGTCAAAGAATTGAGGCTTTTGAACTCTGGTGCTGGAGAAGACTCTTGCGAGTCCCTTGGACTGCAAGGCAAACAAACCGGTCAGTCCTAGAGGAGATCAGCCCGGACTGCTCTTTAGAAGGCCAGATCCTGAAGATGAAACTCATATACTTTGGCCACCTCATGAGAAGGAAGGACTCCCTGGAGAAGAGCCTAATGCTGGGAGCGATTGAGGGCAAAAGAAGAAGGGGACGACAGAGAATGAGGTGGCTGGATGGAGTCACTGATGCAGTCGGTGCGAACTTAAATGGACTCTGGGGAATGGTAGAGGACAGGAAGGCCTGGAGGATCATTGTCCATGGGGTCGCGATGGGTCAGACATATCTTTGCACCTAACAACAAAAGTGGCAACTACCCAAATCTGAAATAATTTGTATGTGTACATTATCATACTGCCTTTTTAAGAATTAAATTCTTCATCTGCTGTATACTGAAAATTGTATTTCAAATTTGCCTATCATACCAACATGGCCTGGCATTTCTTAATAGGTAAGACAAGCAAATACTATAAATATGGAATTACACATGTGTTTTCTGCACGTTGTTGTTAGGTGCGAAGTCGTATCCAACCCATCGCGACCCCATGGATAATGATCCTCCAGGCCTTCCTGTCCTCTACCATTCCCCGGAGTCCACTTAAGTTTGCACCTACTGCTTCAGTGACTCCATCCAGCAACCTCATTCTCTGTCGCCTTCAACTGCTCCCAGCATTAGGCTCTTCTCCAGGGAGTCCTTCCTTCTCATGAGGTGGCCAAAGTATCTCAGTTTCAACTTCATGATCTGGCCTTCTAAGGAACAATCAGGGCTGATCTCCTCTAGGACTGACCGGTTTGTTTGCCTTGCAGTCCAAAGAGTCTTCTCCAGCACCAGAGTTCAAAAGCCTCAATTCTTTGACACTTGGCCTTCCTTATGGTCGCAGCCATACATTGCAACTGGGAATACCATTGCTGTTGTTAGGTGCGAAGTCATACAGCCTTACCGAACTCCTTTCTCAATTTTGAACCAATCAGTGATTCCATGTTCAGTTCTCACTGTTGCTTCTTGACCTGCATATATTTTTTTCAAGAGACAAATAAGATGCTCTGGTATTCCCATCTCTTTAAGACCTTGCCACAATTTGTTGTGCTCCACACAATGAAAGGCTTTAACATAGTCAATGAAGCAGAAGTAGATGTTCTTCTGGAACTCCCTACCTTTCTGCAAGGTCTTTTAAGATTTGGGTTTTCTGCACAGTTGCTCACATATTATTGTAGCTAAGTAAAAATGGCATCCAGTGAATTCTATTTCACTTTCCAATCATATCACTGACAATAGAAAGTTAAAAGTCCAGCACCTGCTACTAATTAATCATTTGAACAAAAATCACCTTTGCACTTTTGTTGCTCAAATGGAAAAGCTACATTATGTTGATACAATTGCCTAAGGAGTGCGACAACCATCCACCATAGGATGGAATTTTAGGAAGCATCAAAGTATTCTCTGTACATAAAAGTACAGCAAAACAAAAACAAAAAAAACACCCAAAACATATTTTTGTCTTCAAGGGATATATTAGCAAAGCAAAGCTTAACAAATTATCTTCAGTTGTAGGAATGCACTGAGCACTGGTTCACTGAAAAATAGCCATCTTGCATTGTTATAACAGACTATAAAACTGTATTTATATATATATCAGAAAGAGAAAATCAGCAAACAGTTGGTCCATTAGATAAGGGGTAGTCAACCTGTGGTCCTCCAGATGTCCATGGACTACAATTCCCATTGTAGGCACTCATGGGAACTGTAGTCCATGGACATCTGGAGGACCACAGGTTGACTACCCCTGAATTAGATGACAAAGTTATGAAAAGATTACTGAAGAGGGATAGGGTGTCTCTGAATAAATTACTTGAATTAATCTTTATTGTTGGGAATATACTTGTCTCAGAATGAGCCCCCAAGCCCCTGAAGGATGTGTGAAGAACTAGTCAAATAGACATGTCAAAAATGAAATCCTAGGTCTAACTAACAAATTAAAAATGAACAAATCACCAAGTCTGGACAGCATAAACCCAGGAGTTCTTAAATAACTTGAAAATTAAATTGCTAATCTTCTAAAAACAGAATGTTACTTGTCATTAACAGCCACTTCTATGACAGAGTCCTGGAAAATAGTAAAAAAAATTACTCAGTAAAGGGCCCAGTTTAGCTTAACATCTGTTCTGGGTAAACTGGTAGAAAGGGTAGAAAGACCTCTGCACAGAGAATAAAGAACATGCTGAAACAGAAATCATTGTGGCTTCTGTAATTTTTTTTTTTTAGAATTCTTTAGGAGTGTCAGCAAACATGTAGGTAGGGTGACCCAGTAGATGCTGTTATTTGGACTTCCAAAACTATTGGGAAGGTGCTTTACCAAAAGCTTCTGATTAACAGCCATGGGTGAAGATGATATGTCCTTTCATGGATTGGTAAATGGCAATTGGTGATAAGAAGAAGCAGAGGATGGGAAGAAATTGACAATTTTAGTATTGGCTGGAGTTGCCTCAGTGATCTGGATTGAAACTGGTGCTATTTTGTTTATTAATAAATGATATAGAATTAAAAGAGCCTCTTGTGGTGCAGAATGGTAAGGCAGCAGACATGAGTCTGAAAGCTCTGCCCATGAGGATGGGAGTTCAGTCCCAGCAGCCAGCTCAAGGTTGAATCAGCCTTCCATCCTTCTGAGGTCAGTAAAATGAGTACCCAGCTTGCTGGGGGGTAAACGGTATTGACTGGGGAAGGCACTGGCAAACCACCCCGTATTGAGTCTGCCATGAAAACTCTAGAGGGCGTCACCCCAAGGGTCAGACATGACTCAGTGCTTGCACAGGGGATACCTTTACCTTTACCTTTTTTTACTATTTAGGTAAACTGGGGGTAGCACCTCAAGAAAACAGATTAATCAGCCTCTCAAATCTGTTTTGTTGGAGTTAGTGGATACCAAGTAATTGTCCATGATGGTGAAAACACAAAGAGATTATGAGGAGCTTCAAACTGACATATCTAAATAGGGTGAATTGATATAGAAGAAGAAGAGTTGGTTCTTATATGCCACTTTTCTCTACCCAAAGGAGATTCAAAGTGGCTTACAATCTTCTTCCCTTTCCTCTCCCCACAATAGACACTCTGTGAGATAGGTGAGGGTGATATTACTGCTCGGTCAGAACAGTCTTATCAGTGCTGTGGTGAGCCCAAGGTCACCCAGCTGGTTGCATGTGGGGGAGTGCAGAATTAAACCCAGGTCACCAGATTAGAAGTCTGCACTCCGAACCACTACACTAGGCTGGATCTCAGAAAAGAAAAGGTTTCAATTATATCAAACTTCAGAAAGTTTACCCAGTACTAAGAACACCCATAGACATATCTGTATGAACTTTTGCAGGAAGCAAGAGTTGTTTTTTTGTATCCCATTTTTTTAACTACTCAAAAGGAGTCTCAAAGTGGCTTACAATTGCCTACCATTCCTCTTTACACAGCAGACACCCTGTGAGGTAGGTGGATCTGAGAGATCTCTGTTACAAGGCCATGGTCATCCATCTGACTGCTTGTGGTGCAGCAGAGAATCACTTGATTCTCCAGATTAGAGTCCTTCACTCTTTTACGACACCATGCCGGCTCACTACACTATGCAGGAGTAAACACATACTTACCAAATAAACAAATTGCTTTATTTTGAACAAAGATTGACCTTGCTATGATTCTATGGTGTAGCAGTGCAAGCTGTGATGTTCACTAGCCACTCAGGTCTGAGAAAACTAAAAAAGGAAACATTATCCCAGCATGTGACATTACTGCTACTGCTTCAGCCTGATTTATTCATTGCTTTTAGTTACTATAAGGGACTGTACAGCACCAAAGTTGAGTCCTCACGGTAGAGACAGGCAGTGATGTCGCAGAAAAGCTCAGCATTTTGGCAGGTGTTCTTTGCTGTCCTTGGTCCTGAATTGCAAAACTTAAGGGTGAGACTCTGTAAAAGGGAAATCTAAGGCAATTTGGGGGAAGCAGTGATGGCATTTGTTCTAACCCACATACCAAGGCTGTTTTATGAGGAAGATGCCTTACCAATACATTCTTTTATCTACAGAGAAATGCCACACGGGAGCTTTGAATACAGCAGAGGCAAGAACAACATGCATTCTTTATTCTAGTGGGGAAAATAACATCTGTTACAAGAGTTATGGACAGTGGTGAAAATATCTTTAAAATTGCTAACCAGGTGTGAGGATGTTTCTGAAATCGTGCAGGTGCAGATGGTATTCTGGTGCCCCAGCCGCATTCCAGCATGGATAATTTCAGACTTCCGAAAAGCACATTTTTTGAAGTGTAAATGTGCCTGTCAATTTATGCTAGTTAAGTTAGGCACTGCAGCACAGCTGGTACATTATTTCTGCTGCCTTTGCATTCCAGACTTGAAGCGAGTTACATATATGAATGCTGCTGGAATGGACAGTGGGTCTTGTTAAAGATCATCTGCTAGGCAAGGCCCATTTCCCTTTGGTGAAAGCTCTTAGCAAGAGCCCTTGCATTCTTTAAGAAACTTTTTTCCTCTGACCATTCTAATAATGTATAAAAAAGTGGGTTAATGATGATACCATTCTGTTGATGCTAATTATTTTAACTGAAAAATAACCATGTGGTACAAATGTTCTATATCTTAAACAGCAGTTTAAGTGTACAAATGTTTCTTGTTGAAAAGAATTCTACTCTATTCCCCTGAGTGGCTGGAGTTTCAGACTCCATCTCCCCCCTCCCCCAGCTCATTCTCAGCCACAGATTTGCCATGACAGTTGCAGCATGAAACAGGTATCACTGTCCTCTCCCCACCCATTGTATTGATGATCAAGTGACCAGCAGAGCAATGTTTGACTAGGGGCTCCTAGGCAATCTCTTGTTATCTCACACATATGACTCACCCTGAGCAAATCTGCCAGGGGAGATTGCTCCCTCACTTCCATAGCTAGACCCATTTACATGATGGTTCCTTTTGTATAGATCCCTTAACACCAATCCCTGAACCTGGCTAGGCCATTTCCCAACTTCCTACCCATGAAAAATTCCATCATGTGCCCACCATGCCCCTATCACACCCCCATCACGAGCTCAGCAGGACCCCCTCTCCCCAAAAACCTATAAAACACTGGCTTTCCCAAGCCAAATTCTGTCTTCTGGTTCGGATCCATTCAGAGCATCCTATGCACTGGCTGTGTTGCTTGTTCTCTGCCTCTCTGCTCTATAGGACCAATAAATATGCTGATTACAATCCTACCCCCTTTATTTTTCTATCCACTCGAAAGCTAGTGTGCTAGATATATTTTGTCTATATCTTTTTGCTATTTTCTTTCCAATAAAGATTGTTACTATTTTACTGTAACGACATGTTGACATGTTGTCTGCCTTGCATTCTAAAGGGTGCTATCACCTCATAAACATTGACAAATGATCCTTAATGTTACGTTACCAAATCTCTTGCAAAGCAATTCCCCACTGCTAAATATACACATGTCCTGGATGTGTGTGTGTGTTTGTGGTAACTGTATCAACAGAGGCATCATATAAAAATCACAAGTTGTCATAGTTCCACTTTATATTGCATTGGTCAGACCATACCTGGGGTACTGTGTGCTGTTCTAGAGGCTTCACTTCAAAAAGGACATGGACAAAATTGAGAGACTTCATAGGAGAGTGACGAGGATGATCCAGGGCCTGAGGACCAAGCCCTATGAGGATTTGGTCCCCATAAGGGACTAAGGGACATGGGAATGTTCAGCTTGGAAAAGAGGATGCTCTCTTTAGGTATTTAAAAGTCTGTCATTTGGAGGATGTTAGGAAATGCTTCCTGTTGACAGGAAAGGATAGGACATGTAGTAATGGATCTAGACTACTTGTAGAATGGTACTGGCTAAATATCAGGAAAACAATTTTTCACAGTCAGCATAGTTCAGCAGTAAAATTGGCTGGTGGTCTTTAAGCAGCAGCTGGACAGATACTTATCATGGATGCTTCAGGCAGATCCTGCATTGAGCAGGGGGTTGGATTAGATGGTCTGCATAGCCCCTTCCAACTCTATGATTCTATTATTCATTTGAGGAAAGCTTGGTTTGCATCCTAAATTATTAAAAATGTTTTTCTTTGGCATTATGACTTGAAACTTGAGAAATTTTGTACAATTCCTGTTTTATATGCAAAAGTATTTGAATCATTGAGTATTAAAATAAGATCATCAATATTCAATGTTTTAAATACAGGCAAGACCAAACAGTTTTCATTGACTGACATTTAAGGTCATGCCAGAAACAAATGAGAGAACTAGCTTTAAAAAAAAAGATTTGGGAGAGAAGTGTTGCAGTCATTTCTTTCAACTGATGCAGATATCATAAAGGTCTTAGTAGGTAATACTGAAAGAGAAGCTCTTTTTATTAAAGGGAAATTCAAAGTACAATCCAAGTGAAATGTCAGAAATAACAAGGGCCTTTCAGTGGTAACGAAAAAATAGAGCACCATTTCCGATTACAAGACTGAAATATACAGAGTTGATGATGAAGCACACAAGTCTGGTTTTCTTTCTTTAGAATCTTAAAATTAGAAATGGTTCACTCCTTGCTAGTCATACAGTTTCTCAAGAGAAGATAAGGGCTACGGAGAAGGCAAACATGTATATAAAGTCATCTGTGCAATATAAAAAAAATCCAGAGGGATTGAAACCTGCAACAGATATACCATGCTCCTGTTTACTATTATATTAGTGCATTGTATTACTTGGAGAAAAAAACTACAAGGTCAGTGATCATCCCTAAAAGTCAAAGGAATATATCACTGAAGAGGCCAACAGCCACAGGAAGGACAGGGTAAGTACAGGTATTAATGCAAAGTAGGGAACCTGCAAGGACTTATGAGGGATACTTCATCTCCCCGTATCTTCTTCCCCACACTATTTCCTCTTGTTCTAATCCTCCTGACACCCCCATATCCTCTCCAATTTCACTGCATCCTTTTCTCCTTGCTACTCAACAGCCACCCTTTCTTTATCTGCCCCCCCATCTTCATCTCTGTTTTTTATTTATTTACTTCATTCATATCTCAGCTTTCTCCCCAACAGCAACTTACGTAATTCACCTCTGAAAAGGCCCTGGCCCTGGCCCTCCCTTGGACTGGGAGTTTCCAACAAATTCATACCCATAGAGCGTAGTGCCCTGCAGGGGGCATAAAGAGATTGGCCATCCTGCAGATACATGAATTGTGGTAGAATGCAACTCTGCCGTCACCTTTGCTTTCTATGCTCACATCCCTAAGTCCTTCTCCGTTCCTCTCTCTCCCCCTTTCCCAAATCTACTTCTCTCATGTGGACACTGTCTGTCTGTCTGTCTACTTTTCCCACCCTATCCTCTTGTCTGATACATATAAATTGTTTCTCCTTTTCTCTTTATTTCTCTCTTCCTACTTTCTCAACCTCTTTCTTTCTTGCCAGCACAGTCCCTCCCTCCCTCTGTATCATCTCTCTTCTTACTGTAGCCTGCTGTTGTGCTGTAGCCACTACCCAACATTGCTTACCAGAATTACTGGACAACCCCTATAATAATCGCTGAAGTCTTAGGACATTATGTCACAGGATCTCTCTTTTTAAACCTTTATTTCCCCTTCCTCTTTTACTTTTCAGCTCTTTCTTCAAACCAGGGGCTCCCTCAAATTTGTAGAAAGATCCCATTTTCTTTCCATGATCCCAATATGTGGCTTTAAGTGTCCATAGATAGGGCTATATTGAAAATTTGATATTGACTTATCTTACAGAAGCAACAGATTGTAGTCAACGAATCTTCTGATGTCTGATTTTTCCACAGGCATAAGGAAATTGCCATTGGAATAAGGAGCTACCCCTCTCCCCATAGCAGAGCACTAGTTCTGTCAGGGGAAAATTGCCACCGAGGGAATGAAGTCATTGGATACAACTCCCTGGTTTTAGATTTTCCAGGTGTTTCCATGGATGGAAAGATTTTTTTCCATGGAACACAACTTTCTTACATTTCTGCTCTGACTGCCAACCAAAATGTTCCTCTGATATCCCAGGAGCACCAATTGCAGTCCCTTTGAGGCTGTAGGTAGAGGGGGAATGTAAGGAAGTCACATTCCACTGACTGCAGAATTCTTCTGACTGCAGAAATGCACCAGTGGATCCAAGCAATTATATTTAAAACATGACATTTAAAAAACCTAAACAAACCAAAAAATACCCAGTAGTTACAAAGTTTTTACTTTTCTTTTCTCTGCCATAAAATAAATATTATTTTATCCTCTCCTACTCCACATAGGTTTGATCTGAGCAGACACTGATGGATAATGTAACACTGTAGTCTTTTGCTTACATCTTGTTTGTTCTTTCCAAGTTAGCAAAGCATGGACTTCTGCCAGTGGAACAGCCACAGTATGAATATAGAATATCCTTTATTGGAAAATGTAGGCTTATATAGAATTTTTTCTTTACAACGCATAGATCTTTTCCTTTAACTTCTAAACAATATAGTGTCTTTGAACTGCAGTCATATCAACTCTTAAAGGACTCAGAACCCATTCATATGGCAAGGGCAAAATAAATAATAACAAGGTATATTAAAAAAGACTTTTAATATCCCAAAACTCAGCATACCAGCTAATCAACTGACTCCACAGCTTGCATCCTTGCTTCCTTCTTGTATTTTATTCTGAAGAACTGACAAGTCAGCTTTTGATTACTATCTGTTCATAGTGCATTACAAGAAGTTTGAAACGAAATACTAATCTTACCTTCTAAAAACCACAGAAATTACAAATAATCAAAATTTAATGGTATCTGTAACATTTATTATCTGCCAAGCAATTTTTAAAAGTACAAATGACAAAGGAATTGATTAATTTTTGCAAAGTTCTGAAAAATAAAACAGTAGCACTTGCTAGATTGCCAACATAATAATGTCAGTATGTTTTCATTTTTAAATATGTTATTTTCATGTTAATTTGGGGGCATAATAGTAATATTACCCCCCACAAAAAAACTAGCTAAGATGGAAATTGTTAAAAATATATATTCTCTACTTTTTTGAAGATGTTTGCTTACTATTTGGCAGCTCAGGTAGGCATGGTCAGTGTCTGATGTGAGGCAATTAAAATTGCCAGGAAGAAATAAGTTGGCATCATAGAACAATCAACATGCCAAGGACAAAAGGCAACAAATGCAGGAAGGCTAACAAGATTCTCTGTAAGTAGGTCAGCAGGATCATTTCAGGATTGCAATGGGGAAGAAATAAACACCATTTTCACAATGAAAGTAAAGGGTGGGCTCTTCCAAGGATCTCTGTTGGGACTGGTGCAGCTTAATGTGTAGTGAAGTTATCAAGTTTGAGGATGCAACCCAATGGTTCATGATAGATAAATTGAAACAGATTGTGATGAATCCACTGACTGGGGTCTGGATCCTGCAATGCATGAGTGGGAAGAAAAATGTGCACATTTCTGCTTATACAAACATTCCCATAATGGCTACACATTGCCTTAATATAATTTTAATCAAGTAATGTAAAATGTGAAGACTGTACAACCAGTAGCTGACATGCTTATTCAATTTGGTTTTGAAATGATATCCAAAGAAACACTTTATGATATGCCTTGCACTTAAAGCAAAGATTGTACAAATATAATTGCTTCCACTTAACACAAGCTGTGAGCAAGGCGTAATTTTAGTGATTTAACTTGTGCAAGGACTGTTGTACACATGAACATCTTCTGTGGGATCCAAGCCTGGGTACTTGGCTATGAGTATGGTTAAAAAGATACATTCTTTGTGAAAAGTAAAACAAAATGGAACAAAAGATTGACATTCTGGTAACAATCTATTAATGTACTTCCTAAGAAGCTAGTTAGCTGTTAATTGTTGTATGGAGGTTTTGATAAATTATTCTTTTGAGGGCAGTCTAGCTGTTGTTTAGATTGATTGGCTAATTGTAATAGATTCTGAAAGTGCTTTATAGTGGTTCATTTTAAAACATGCATATTTACTGAAACAGTTTTAGAAAGAGGCAGAACTGAATGAATGAATGACAGCCAGCTTGGTGTAGTGGTTAGGAGTGCGAACTTCTAATCTGGCAAGCTGGGTTTGATTCTGCGCTCCCCCACATGGAGCCAGCTGGGTGACCTTGGGCTCGCCACAGAAAGCTGTTCTAACTGACGAGTAATAGCAGGGGTCTCTCAGCCTCACCCACCTCACAGGGTGTCCGTTGTGGAGAGAGGAAGGAGAAGGCAAATGTAAGCCGCTTTGAGACTCCTTCGGGTAGAGGAAAGCAGCATATAAGAACCAATTCTTCTTCTACTACTACTTTAGGATGATCCTGCATTGAGAAAAGGGGTTGGATTGGATGACCTGTATGACCCCTTCCAACTCTATGATTCTAACCATACACGTATTCATGGGACAAAAATGAATAGGAATATGTACATTTTTTCTTGATACTTTTTAGTTTGGAACTATTGGACTAAAAAAAAGTCAGGCTTCCCCCAAAAAATTTGGATCAGAATGTTCAAATCCAGGATTTTTTTTTTTTTGGGGGGGGGGTGAATACTGATTTTTTTTTCAGGTTCAATTGATCCAAGCCCAAAAATACTGAGAAAAAAAAGCAGTGGCAAAGCCATTAAAAACAAGTAATAGGCCGCTCACTTGTGGCTCTTTTTGGCAGTACCATTAAACAGAACTATCCAAAAGATTTAGCTAAGCAGCTAACTCTGATAAATATATCAGGGATTTTTTTGGGGGGAGGGTATTTTTTCTGGTTCTCCAGATAAAATCCTGAATACATTTGGTTTGCCAAAATATGCCCAAAATACAGATAAGGAGTTTTGGGGTATATTTACAGTCTAGGTAAACCTGAATGTTCATTCCTATACATGAGATGTAATTATTTTGAAAATATCTTACAGCCATAGTATACAACTCACTGAAAAGATCAACTCAGTGTTTTCTGACATTTTTAAAAAGAACTTTGAATGCTGCATGCCATTAAGATTTGAAAAAATAAAATAAGATGTATAATACCATTGTATAAATTCTGGTGTATATGGATTTGGATAAAACATGTAGTTCTGGCTGCACTGGGTATGAAAACCATCATGGTATAGAAAAGGAAGCCGTCAAGGATGAAGAGTTTTGGTTAGGGTAGAAAATTTATAAAATACAAGCAGATGTGCTCTAAGAACTGTAAGGACTTGCGTGCTCACTTGCTCATGTATCTCTCCCCTCGCTATTTCTTAGTTCTCTCCTCTGCCAGTGCCCTTTTCTCTCCTTTTACTGCTTATTTCTCCTCATTCATCAGCCAATATTCACTTATCTGCTTTCCTCATCTTCAGTTTTTCCTCCTTCTGCTCAGCAGTCTCTCCCAAAGGGGAAAAATGGCTGATTTGTGTATTGCGACTGGCACTGAATGTCATACAAAGCCCATTCGTGTAGTAGCCACTGCTAGTATTAAATTGGGCCTGCCACAGTTACACAGTGGCCATCACCAGGGGCCATTCCGCACCGGGATCCATGTTGCAAATTGGTTGCGGAACAAAAAATCACCATTTTAAATAGTGGAATTTGTCATTATGCATACGTGCCTTTGTAGTGGAATACAGTTGCGTTTCTATCGTTTCCCACAGCTTTCCGGTCTCGGCAAAAATCGCTAGCCAGGAAGCGATATTGCCGAGCTGTGTCCCGCCCCTGGCCGTCAAGCAGCCAATGGGCAGCCGTTATCATGCTTCCAAAAAGCCCCTTTCCCTTTAAGGAAGGTTTAAAAAAAAACACGTTGCAACAAATCTGCGTTGATTCGTTGCAACGGAGAGACCCATCCAGCTAGCAGGTGGTGTTTGAGCTGCCGTTTCATCGTTGCCACGCTCCCCCCCGAGTGAAAAAAAATATCCCCCCCCCTCACGGGCGCGATTTTTGGCCGGAAATAGTGTGAAAAATAAAGGGAAAATAAACCAACAAATGGGCCTGTGTGTTGCTTGTGCTTGGTGACTTTAAACAGAGGGACTGCAGCCTGGGAAGCCTCACTGGGTAAACGAAGGCTTGCCGGTGCGTTGATCTCCACTCGCTTGGAGAAAAAAAAATGGCGATCAGAGGAGAGAGCCAGAGGGAGGGACTTTGCAGAAACCGCAACAATGGTAACGCACAGAGCTTTCCCGCTAGTGTTGCAGATTGGTTGCAGGAGTGTAGCGCTTTCCGGAGGGTGAATCCACTTTTTTGGATTTCCCTGAAAGCGCTACAACGAAGCGCTTTTTGCGGATCGGTTTCAGGAGTGTGGCAGATTGTCAACGCCGTTGTGCATAACAGCAAATCAGTAGCGATTTCAATTTGCAACCATTGTGCAATTTTGAACAAGTGCGGAATGGCCCTGGTATTTGTCAAAAATTATAAGGTATGTTTTGGACGAGTGCGGAAAGCCCCCAGGTTAGGATTAGTTGTGCCATCAGGCAGGGTCTACCCAAGTTGTGAAGCACAAGGTCAGACTGAGTCACGTAGGTAGTGAGTCTCTATTAGTAATATCTGAATCTGTCCCCACCGAGTCTTCCTCTATCAGGGATATGACAGAAGAGGGAGAGGGACCTTTTCCATGGCTACTTTGGCTTTCAAGTCCATCTCTGCTCCCCTCATGGCTCTGCAGTACAGAAATCAGGACCTGGATATCTTATCAATATAGTTGTAGTTGTCTTGTTGTCAGCCATTCAGCCAAGTCTGACTCTTGGCGATTCTATGGCACAGCTGCCGCCACAACCCCTGATCCCACACTGCCTCCCTCAGCCATGTAATGTTCTGGCCAATGTTATCCTGATCACATCCAATCACCAAGCTCTTTGTTGGTCTGGTTTCCTTTTCCCACTGACCAATCCAAGCATAATTACTTTTTTCGTGGAATTGGATCGCATGATATGGCCAAAGTAAGTTTTGTATTAATCCATATTCTATGGCCAGTTTAGAATTAGATACATAACAAGGAGGAAGCATAAATAATAAAAATATGAAAAAATAAATCTATGTTATCCTGGCAGCCCTCTTTCCCCTCTGCTGATCACTGAACCACTATTAGGAATTGGTATCTTTGACATGATGCTATTACTTCTGGTATAATCTGGAAGTGAGATCAGTGCAATGTCAGCAGTTAGTCCCATTCCCTAGTTGGCATCCCACTGGTTGCCAACCACAGGCTGACCTCTGTAGACTATAGTAACTTCGGACAGGATCACAGTTCAACTCTTCCGATTATTATATTGCCAAGGTAACTATTCCTGATCCTAATGGATCTGGTTCTGAAGAAACCAACAGATTTACTCACATTGGTATCCAAGTCAGCTTGCTGGTTTGTTGAACTGTGTATCAGTGGCTCTTCTGGCCTCATTGATATAGAAGAACTTCCAATGCATTATCTGCTGGGGGAAAATATCATAGAATCATAGAGTTGGAAGAGGCCATACAGGCCATCTAGTCCAACCCCCTGCTCAATGCAGGATCAGCCCTAAGCATCCTAAAGCATCCAAGAAACGTGTGTATCCAACCTTTGCTTGAAGACTGCCAGTGAAGTCATATCATTATAGAGTCATATCATGATATGACTCTATAATTACATCTACTGAGAGCTCTAAAACTTTCAGTATCAGACTTGTTCTGCTTCCACATCAGGGTGATTTTCTGTGGTAGTTTAAAAAAATATATTATTCTGTGTTTTCACTTTTATACCTGATATTCATTGACCTCACCTAACTGTGTTCTCACATGACCCACAGGATTATCCACCATTGTTTAATTTATTTTTTTTAATTTTGAGAAGCATGAATACCACAAATAAACAATACAGTGCTCCATAGAAATAAAAATACCTTTAAAAATCCTTTTAAAAAACTCCAAATGTTTCCAGACACCTCCATAAATCAAAGGCAAAGTTTATTGTTACAGTCAAACAAAAACAAAATCATAAGAGGCCATAGCTGTATGGTCATAAAGTATTGGACACTTAAGACATATCATATAAGTAAACCAAAACTTAAAACTGTCTTGCTTCGAGACATCGTATTTTGATGGTAGCAGTATAAAACTTAGCAAGCTGAATTGTCACCTGAATGCTCTCACACAACAGCCTCTTTGCTTGATCTGTATCGGACCATCATGGGAATGTTTTAAGTTATGGATTGATCAATTTGCCTTGAATATCTGCATTGGCAGAGCAGTGGAACAGTATGTGTTCTCTGGTTTCATTTTGGCCACTACCACAAAAATACTGTCTCAGTAAGAGGGAGATATTCTTATAACAGCCCTCTAATAAAACTGAGGGCATAACTAAGCATCTAGTAAATGTGAATGCCATTCTTTGTTTATTTATTACTAAAAAAGACAGATCTGGCAGGAGCCAGAAGACAGATTCTGGCCCCAGTTAAAACTACATACGTAGTTTTAACTGGGGCCAAAAAATTTAGAGTTTCACTCAGGTCCTTTATTTGCTGTTTAACAAGTATTACAGCTTGATCATAAGCTAATTTGGATAGAAAGAGTGTAGAAGAGCACAGACTTTGGATTTCAGCCTTGATGGCCTCAGCTGACTCTTCCATAAGAACATAAGAAGAACCCTGCTGGGTCAGAACAGTGATTCATCTAGTCCATCATCCAGTCTCACATAGTGGCCAACCAGTTATTCTGGAGGGCCAGCTATCTAGCATAGAGACGAAGGCCTTCCACTAGCACTAATATTCCATTAACTGCCTCTGAATGTGGAGGTTTCCAATAGTCACCATGGACAGTAGCCATAGATTGACTTATCCTCTATGTCTAAGCCTCTTTTAAAGCTGTTTATGCCTGTGCTTTATACAGACTCTTGAACTGTCTTTCAAGGAATGAAATTAATTGCTTCATTTAGCATTTTAATTATTTTTCAGGATTTTAATGCTCAAATCACTTGCCTTATGAAAAAAAGTGCTGCATCTTGCAAGATAGGCAACACTGAACTGACAGTTCATGAATGTGCATTTGCTTTCCTTAGATCTTGGAAGTTATAGGCCTTTGCAATAAACTCCTTGGAATGTTGAAATCATTCCTTTACAATACATACAAGGAGGCCTAGTAGTCAGATTAATATATCTGATGATACTGCAGACTAAAACTCCAGAAAATAATTAATTTTTAAACAAATGGATTGGCTCTAGCAGTGGATTTCTACAGATTGTAATGAGAGATTTTTGCCTGTTTTTGATGTGGAGCACATCTATTAGCATGTTTCTTCAAACAGAAATGATAACAGATGTGATATCCATTGTCCCACCTTAGGGAGCATGCTAGTAGTTGGTGGTTGTTGCCAGCAGAGCTCCGAGGCCCAGGGCTGGGCCTCAGAGCTCTGCTGGTGGTGCTGCCCCGCTTCCCAGACCATTCCTGTCCTCCATGGAGCAAGGCAGGCCGGGGAAGTGGAGAGACATGCAGCCACCACCAGCACTGCACAGAGGCCTAGTCCTGGTCTCAGAGTTCTGCTGGCAGTGGTGCTCCACTTCCCAGCCCAGCCCTCTGCAGAGCAGGGGCAGGCCTGGGAAGCGGGGAAATGTGTGAATGCCATCAACAGTCCACCGAGGCCCAGCACTGGGCCCTGGAGCTCTGGCATGCCACCAGCGGATGGATGCAAAATTCCTGCTGCAATAGGTAAGGAGGGGGAAGGGGGGCCCCAGGAAGGAGCAGTGGGTGAGAGAGGCAAGGGGATAGTGGGGGGAAAGGTATGTGTGTGGGGGTGGGAAGGTACCAGGTTTTGCAAGGGAAGGAGTTTGTGCCAGGATTATGGAGTCCCACAGCAGGTATGTGTTCCACATACGCTGTGATAGCTGGACTCTCACTAATTTTTTTCTTTCTGGCTGGAGACCTCCAACGCCTCCCTTAAGCAACATGGGCAAGGTGCTATTTTCAGCTGCTGGGGAGGGGAGAAGTGGGGGAGGGGAAAGATTGTTAACATTATCAGCTCCTTGTAAATTATTCTTGCAAGCAATCATGGATAGAAGCACTTTTATTAATTTATTCTGTGATAGATTTTGTTTTACAAAAACAACTAAGGCTGCTAAGATTTAAGAAAAAAACAGTTGGGATGGTGAGAATCTATCGGTGTCAATGTAAAATGGAAGCATTTATTATTACTAATATTTTATAGTGACATGCTGAGAATCATAAAATTCTGATGAGTATAAATAAGCCTGCTCCTGTTTTTTTAATCAACAGATTTAAATCTTTACAAACTGAGCAAGCTACACACAAAAAAACCAATAAGTGTACATTCAAGGGGACATAGAATTTTGTACACAGTTTAGAGTGCTGTTAGTAGTCAGTTTTTGCCCACAGAGAAATATGCAATGATTTGACCATGTTGTTGTTCTTAGGTGCAAAGTCATGTCCGACCCATCGCGACCCCATGGACAATGATCCTCCAGGCCTTCCTGTCCTCTACCATTCCCCGGGGTCCATTTAAGCTCACACCGACTGCTTCAGTGACTCCATCCAGCCACCTCATTCTCTGTCGGCCCCTTCTTCTTTTGCCCTCCCAGCATTAGGCTCTTCTCCAGGGAGTCCTTCCTTCTCATGTGGTGGCCAAAGTATTTGAATTGCATCTCCAGGATCTGGCCTTCTAAGGAGCAGTCAGGGCTGATCTCCTCTAGGATTGACTGGTTTGTTCACCTTGCAGTCCAAGGGACTCGCAAGAGTCTTCTCCAGCACCAGAGTTCAAAAGCCTCAATTCTTTGATGCTCGGCCTTCTTTATGGTTGAACTTTCACAGCCATACATTGCAACTGGGAACACCATAGCCTTGACTAAACGCACTTTTGTTGGCAAAGTGATGTTTCTGCTTTTTAGGATGCTGTCTAGATTTGCCATAGCTTTCCTCCCCAGGAGCAAGTGTCTTTTAATTTCTTTGCTGCAGTCCCCATGGTTTGACCATACCATGGCACAAAAATTTAGGAGCTTTAAATTCTACTGAAGTTATCAATGGGAATTATAAAATTTACATGGAGCCTCTTAGTAATCACGATCTTCAGGTTTTTATACAGGTGGAACAGAGTTTCAAATAAATTAGTAAGTAAACGATTCAGGGCCATTCGCACCAGGATCTATGTTGCAAATTGGTTTTGGAACAAAAAAACGCCATTTTAAATAGTGGAATTCATCGTTATGCATACCTGCCTTTGTAGTGGAATCCAGTTGCGTTTCTATCGTTTCCCACAGGTTTCCGTTCTTGGCAAAAATTGCTAGTCGGGAAGCGATATTGCTGAGCTTTGTCCCGCCCCTGGCTGTCAATCAAAGGAGCAGCCAATGGGCGGCCGTTATCATGCTCCAAAAAAGCCCCTTTCCCTTTAAGGCAGGTTTAAAAAAAACACACATGTTGCAACGAATCTGCATTGTTTCGTTGCAACGGAGAGACCAATCTAGCTAGCAGGTGGTGTTTGAGCTGCCATTTCATCGTTGCCATGCTCCCCCTGAGTGAAAAAAAAAACCCTTCCCCCCCACCCGGGCATGATTTTCAGCCGAAAATAAAGTGAAAAATAAAGGGAAAATAAACTAGCAAACTGGGCTGTGTGGTGCTTGGTGCTTGGTGACTTAAAACAGCTCTGGGGGGGGGACTGCAGCCTGGGAAGCCTCGCTGGGTAAACGAAGGCTTGCCGGTGTGTTGATCTCCGCTCGCTCCGAGAAAAGAAAATGGCGATCGCTTCACTGGAAGATCAGAGGAGAGAGCCAGGGGGAGAGACGTTGCAGTAACTGCAACAATGGTAATGCACAGAACTTTCCCGCTAGTGTTGCAGATTGGTTGCAAGAGTGTAGCGCTTTCCGGAGGGTGAATCCACTTTTTTGGATTTCCCTGAAAGCGCTACAATGACCCATTATGCACGGGGGTTTTAGCGCACATTCGGGGTGGAATGGCGGCGACTAAAATCACCGATAACGCATGGAGCCGGCTGCAACCGGCCGCAGCTTCAGTGCATGCCGCCGAAAAAGCCGCGTCAGTGAAACGCGGAAGAAAGCGCAGCTTCCGGGTGAAAGGGGCGCAACCAGAAGCGGCGCCCGGATCGCCGCGTGCATAATCGGTTACTCTGGGTTTTGCCGCCGTCGCGCCCCGCCCCGTACATAACCGGTATGCGTCACGTCTTCCCCCTCCGCGTTTTCCATGTGACCCGAAATCGCCGTTTCGGCGGCCGTGCATAATGGGCCAATGAAGCGCTTTTTGCGGATAGGTTTCAGGAGTGTGGCAGATTAGGTAAGCAGTGTGGCAGATTAGGTAGGCAGATGAGGTAAGGAGTTGGGAACCAGCAAGAATTAGGGTTTTCCCACCTCTGTGAGTCCTTGGTATACATCACTTGCAACTAGCATGATAGAATCTTTGTACTTCAAGAAAATGGTCCTGTCTTCAGCTGTCTAAGTAATCAAGGAATACTGGTGTAAATATGTACCAAATTTAGTATTCTGTTTGTTACCCATTTACTGCCCATGTCCATGATTACATACTGCTGAAACATCTTTCCAAATTGTTGATTCTACAGGCAAGCTATGCTGCCCTTTTTGCTTTGCAAAGTTCCATCCGTTCTTTTTGACCATATGGCTAATAGGTAAGTGTACCCTGACCCTTTGTGCTATGTCATTGTAACTTAAGTACATTTTGCTTTTCAGGCAAGCCTTTGAGCAATTCAGCCCTGCCTAGATCAACCCCTTTCATGGTTAGAATCTGGAAACAAGGTAGGAGGACAAGAGTGAGATATGAACGATTATATAGCAAGAAGGAAAGATGAGAGAGAAAATGTCCTTCCACATGACTCACAACTAATGGCTGTCAGATTTTAATTTTGTATCTGCAGGTGGCATGCTCAAGCCATAATGTGGGTACAAGTAACCTTTGCTTGCTACATTCTCCTATCATTTTTCCTTGTATGTTTTTGTGCAAGCTTTAGGGAGAAATCATTTTCAAGAATCTATATCAATATATCACAAGAAGAAGAAGAAGAAGAAGAAGAAGAAGAAGAAGAAGAAGAAACCCAGTAGAATCCTACTTGCTTCTAAAACATACCTTGCTGAAGAAAAAACATTTCCATGGCAACTGACAGGGGATGGGAGGTGTTTTCCACATGCAGTGAAATATGTTTATTGCAAATTAGCTCCTGTGCTGGCCAGAAAGGACGAAGAACATTGAAGCTGGGATTACAAAAAAAGTCACCGCTGTACCTTCCTAGGTCCAGCTGCAACCAGAAGTGTCTAATCCACCCACTGCACCATTCCAGATCAGGCAGTGTGAATGCTTGAGGGTTGTCATTGTTAAGGATTTTTATACTGGTTTGTATTGGCTGCTAGGAACTCAATTACTGTTTCTCCTTTTGTGTTCACTCCTAGGGCTGGACTACACATTACCTTCATTTGAGAATGGCTTCCATGTGCTGGATTATCCACCCAGCAGTAACAAGAAATACTTCTTGGTTCCTCATGTTTGGTGGGAAGCAGCAGGCTAAAAATAATGCTGGTCACAGCTGCTCACTACAGAAGAAGAGAAGAGCTGATTTTTTTATACCCCACTTTTCACTACCTGAAGGAGTCCCAAAGCAGCTTACTAACATCTTTCCCTTTCTTTCACCACAAGAGACACACAGGTGATGCTGAGAGAGCTTCTAGAGAACTCTGTGAGAACAGCTCTAAGAGAACTGTGACTAGCCCAAGGTCACCCAGCTGACTGTATGTGCAGGAGTGGGGAGTGCTCATGCCCTAGTCTTAAAGGTGCTACTGGACTCTGATTTTATTGGGGAATCTAATGCAATTCTCCAGATTAGAGTCAGCTGCTCTTAACCACTACCCCATTCTGATTCTATTTAAAGCATCTCAATCTGCTTTGTCGGGTATTAATCCTTTGTGTAAATTTAACACACCCTTGTTTAGAAAAATATCTGAAAGCACAAAGGATAAAAAGGCTGAATTCAATGATACATAGCCATATAATACCAATATTGTCCTTCCAAGTTCAATTTTAAACATTTACTTAAAATTTTATATTCCACTTTTTGGATCTGTTTGGTCTGTTACGTAGCTTTGCTTTGTGTAGCATATATTGTGTGTGCATGTGCTTTTGAGAGATATAGAGAATAAGATTATTTTTCCTGCTTTGCCAAAAAAATTATTCATTTTACTTTGCTACTCTTAAATTCAATTAAACTAGTCCTTGGCAGCATTTTAGTGCTGTGTGACTCATATTTAATTGCAACTGTACCTTCACTTTTTACAGAATCTAGTCCAAATGTAATCTTCACACAGTTAGACATTTATTTATGAATAGAGCAGAGCTGCTTCTATTTCAGAAAAAGCAATAGTGGAAATCATTCCATTCCATTAGATGCTGTGTCCACCCTGTCCTTCAAAATAAAGCACACAGAGAAAATTATTCTTTATCTACATGTTAGATATTTTTCTATCCCAAACAGCCTCAGAAGAATAACTACCTGCTTCTCATTTCAGCTATGTTTTTGGTCTTGAACCTATGCTTTTGAATTAAAGTGTGGGCAAGACTGGGACATCTTTCTTAGCTATATTATGTTGCTGAGTGCTTTGCTTTTCTCTTCTAATTGCAGATAGTCTAGGCATGGTTAAAGACATGAAGAAGAAGAAGAAGAAGAAGAAGAAGAAGAAGAAGAAGAAGAAGAAGAAGAAGAAGAAGAAGAAGAGTTGGTTCTTATATGCCGCTTTTCTCTACCCGAAGGAGGCTCAAAGCGGCTTACAGTTGCCTTCCCTTTCCTCTTCCCACAACAGACACCCTGTGAGGTGGGTGAGGCTGAGAGAGCCCTGATATCACTGCTCGGTCAGAACAATTTTATCAATGCCATGGCGAGCCCAAGGTAACCCAGCTGTCTGCATGTGGGGGAGTGCAGAATCAAACCCGGCATGCCAGATTAGAAGTCCGCACTCCCAACCACTACATCAAACTGGCTCAGCTGAACTGAATGGAAAGAACAAAAGGGCTCACAGCACTTTCCTTCAATGCTCCGGTCACTGAATTTGGGATCAAGGCAAGACAGAGTTTTTGTTTTGCTTGATGGTTCATTTATATCAGGGGTCCACAACGTTTGTGATTATTTATGCACCACTGAAATTCTGAACAAGTATTGGGAGCAACTAATTATTTATTCATAGATTTTTACTCCACCCTTCCTCAGGGGACTACAAAATTGCTGTTGCAGGAGACAGATGACAGAATGTCATGAAATAATGCTATGCACAACTCTAGTAGCAACTCTTCAACATTTCAGGCAGAATGTCTTGGCCACAAGGTGAAAGGCAAATCCCAGCAACCACTGGATCCCTCAGCAGGGATTCTCAGGTGAGAGTCCAGCATCAAAGCCCAGAATCAGATAACACAAACAAAATGCAATCCAAGGTCTCAGTTCAGTATCAATCATATATTACAAGGGTAGGGTCAAATTCAGGCCATGGAAAAGGTCACAAGGTTACACAAATCAGTCTCAAGCTGGCCAGGCAACTGGTGAGGCCATCAGCAAGGCTGCAGACACATTGATTCCACATGGCCTCTAGCCCCACTGCTTTTTTATATCAGGCATTTTCATACAGTTGAGTCTGGTTCCATGTTAATCACTTCTGGCAAATGGAAAAGAAATATGTGTAGATCTGCCATCACCATTGTTATATTTTGTCTTGTCTCTGTGTATATCTTTTTTTCTCTTTTCTTCTGTTTTAAAGTGTTGCATAGTTGCTGGATCTTACGTGTTTCCCCCCTTGTTCTCCCTCCGCCTCTTTTTCTTTTGAAATAAAAAACAAAACAAAATTAAAAATTCTCCTTGTTCTTTTCCTGTTTTTTTTTTCTCTTCAAAGAAAGCGTCAGGACCTTGTCATTATGGGTGACTTCAATTTCCCAGATGTGTGCTGGGAAACAAACTCTGCAAAGCGTCCTCAGTCATGCAACTTTCTGACCTGCCTGGCTGACAATTTCATTTATCACATGGTAGAGAAACCCACAAGAGGTTCAGCCATACAGGACTTAATACTGACCAACAGGCAAGAGTTGGTGGATGAGGTGGAGGTGGAGCTCTAAAGAAGAGTACCTACAGGTTACTAGGCACTGTAGATCAATCATCAGAAAGGCCAAAGCTGAGGTTGAGCTAAAATTGGCCAGGGAAGCCCACGGTAACAAGAAAAGATTTTTCAGTTACGTGAGGAGCAAACATAAAGTAAAGGAGGCAATAGGCCCACTGTTGGGTGCAGATGGACAAACTCTAACGGAAGATACAGAGAAAGCAGAAAGGCTTAGTGCCTATTTTACATCTGTTTTTTCCCCACAGGTCAAAGGGTTTAGGCACATCTAGAGATGGCAGTAGCCAAAGGATACTGTCTGGGTGGCAGGTTGACATGGATAGAGAGGTTCTCGAGAGGCATTTAGCTGCACTGGATGAGTTCAAATCCCCTGGGCCAGATGATATGCACCTGAGAGTGCTCAAAGAACTTTCCGGAGAACTTGCACAACCCTTGTCCATCATCTTCAGGACCTCTTTAAGGACTGGAGATGTCCCGGAGGACTAGAAGAGAGCAAATGTTATTCCGATCTTCAAAAAAGGGAGGAAGCATGACCCGGGAAACTACAGACCAGTGAGTCGGACCTCTGTTGTGGGGAAGATAATGGAGCAGATATTAAAGGGAGCGATCTGCAAACATCTGGAGGACAATTTGGTGATCCAAGGAAGTCAGAATGGATTTGTCTCCAACAGGTCCTGTCAGACCAACCTGGTTTCCTTTTTTGACCAAGTAACAGGTTTGCTGTATCGTGGAAATTCGGTTGATGTCGTTTACTTGGATTTTAGTAAAGCTTTTGATAAGGTTCCCCATGATGTTCTGATAGATAAATTGAAGGACTGCAATCTGGATTTTCAGATAGTTAGGTGGATAGGGAATTGGTTAGAGAACCGCACTCAAAGAGTTGTTGTCAATGGTGTTTCATCAGACTAGAGAGAGGTGAGTAGCGGGGTACCTCGGGGCTCGGGGCTCGGCCCGGTACTTTTTAACATATTTATTAATGATCTAGAAGAGGGGGTGGAGGGACTACTCATCAAGTTTGCAGATGACACCAAATTGGGAGGACTAGCAAATACTCCCAAAGATAGAGACAGAGTTCAACGAGATCTGAACACAATGGAAAAATGGGCAAATGAGAACAAGATGCAATTTAATAAAGATAAGTGTAAAGTTCTGCATCTGGGTCAGAAAAATGAAAAGCATGCCTACTGGATGAGGGATACGCTTCTAGGTAACACTGTGTGTGAACGAGATCTTGGGGTACTTGTGGATTGTAAACTAAACATGAGCAGGCAGTGTGATACAGAGGTAAAAAAGGTGAATGCCATTTTGGGCTGTATCAACAGGGGCATCACATCAAAATCACAAGATGTCATAGTCCCATTGTATACGGCACTGGTCAGACCACACTTGGAGTACTGTGTGCAGTTCTGGAGGCCCCACTTCAAGAAGCAGTGGAATAGGCTGCTTAAGGAGGTGGTGAGCTCCCCCTCACTGGCCGTATTCAAGCAAAGGTTGGATACACACTTTTCCTGGATGCTTTAGGATGCTTAGGGCTGATCCTGCGTTGAGCAGGGGGTTGGACTAGATGGCCTGTATGGTTGATGTACTGTTAGGGGTTTAGAGGAATGACAGTATTTATATACTCTGATAGCCAGTAATCTAGTTGTCTGATTTCCGTGGCACACTGCCACAATATCCCCTAAACCATATGAACAATGCCATATTGTTACCAAAAACATAATCCAGAAAAAAAAGTTTGAATGATTGAACCCAAAGACAGTCAGCAGTTAAAGTAAAAACTTACTAGGTTCTTACTAGGAATGACTGATTCCTTAGGTCTAACACATTCACATTCAAGCTCTAATCTCTTATTCTTGTTCTAATGATCATAGAATCATAGAATACAATCATAAAATCATAGAGTCAGAAGGGGCCATACAGGCCATCTAGTCCAACCCCCTGCTCAATGCAGGATCAGCCCTAAGCATCCTAAATCATCTTTAAAAAGTGTGTATCCAGCCTTTGCTTGAAGATTGCCAGTGAGGGGGAGCTCACCACCTCCTTAGGCAGCCTATTCCACTGCTGAACTACTCTGACTGTGAAATTTCTTTTCCTGATATCTAGCCTATATTGTTGTAGTTTAAACTAGCGATCCCCAACCTGTGGACTGCGGACCACATGTGGTCCTTTGACTAATTGGAGGTGGGCCTGCCCTCCTCCAAATGACAACCTTTCAAATACTTAAAGAGGGCTATCATGTCCCCTCTCAACCTTCTTTTCTCCAGGCTGAACATTCCCAAGTCCCTCAACCTATCTTCATAGGGCTTAGTCCCTTGGCCCCAGATCATCGTCGCCACTCTCCACTGTATCCTTTCAATTTTATCTACGTCCTTCTTGAAGTGAGGCCTCCAGAACTGCACACAGTACTCCAGGTGTGGTCTGACCAGTGCCGTATACAATGGGACTATGACATCTTGTGATTTTATGTGATGCCCCTGTTGATACAGCCCAAAATGGCATTTGCCTTTTTTACCGCTGCATCAGACTCTCTGCTCATGTTTAGTTTACAATCCACAAGAACCCCAAGGTCTTGTTCACACACAGTGTTACCTAGAATCGTATCTCTAAGATATGATATCCTAAGATGAGATAAATCATTCATATATTTCCATTAAGAAAGTATTTAGTAACAGAAAGCAATGGTTTTCCCCATGTGTTCAGGATTCAGTTTTGGTGAGCACCCCAGCAGACCATGAATGACAAATTGTGAAGGCTGTCACATCTGGTGCACAAATCAACAGTCTCCATTAGGTATTTCAAGTATTATCAGCATAATTTTAACTTCCACAGATGGTGAACTAATTTTAAAATGGTAATATTTATGGTTATATAATGTCACAGTTTACCATGCAATTCTCCTGTGCACCACCCTACACACACAAATCTTTCAAAGATACATATGACTATTAAAATCGTTATCTGATGGTAAAATGTTTTGCTTTTAGGAACATTACAATAGTTTATAAGTTTACTTCATTGAATTTTTAACATCATAATTATGATCACACTATGAATATGAAATAAGAGTACTAGGATGTTCACTTTATGAAAATAATCTTAAAGCTAATTAAAGAAATATCTGGAAATCTTGTTATATTTATTTTATTTTATTTATATTATTTTATTATATTATATAATATATTTTATTATATAATATATATATTATATTTTATATTAAAACATCTTTTATTTTAAATGACTTCACTTGCTCTCCCTTCTAGTATCTCCTACATTTTTGAATGATTGGTTTTATTTAATTGTAATTATTTGAATTAGAACTGTATAAATTATGTTTGGTTAATGCAAACAGTAGAAAGTTTATTGTCTCTAAACAAAACCCTGCACATTCAGGAAGAAATTCTTTCAGATATACCACAGGAACCTCAACCAGGTATCTTTTATCTTCTACCCAAAATACAGAAACTTGGTGGCGCAAGCATAGTGTCAAGCATAGTGTCAAGCATATCCAGTAGGAGTGGGCACAAACTGTTTTGGTTCAATTTTTGTAGTGTCTCTAAATCCAGTTGACCCATCCCCAACAAGGAATCAGTCTGGTTTGAGCCACTCCATTTTGCTTCTACCCACTTAGAAGAAAGGGTAGTGAATAGGAGGGATGAAAAGGTTTGTAGCCATTTCAGCCTGATGGCTGAGAGGCCTGGGAATCCTTCTGTCAGGGTGAAAGGATTGCAGAGACCCTGCCAAACAATTGATTCCCAGAGAGCCAGCTCAATGCAGAATCAGCTATTTGGCAGGATATGGGGAGGGTTCAAACAGGCCACTCATAGCCTAAGCAGATCCTGGGAAGAGAAGCCTCTCCACAAGATCAGCTGTTTGTTGGGCTGTGGAAGTGGTGTTTTCAACTACCCACTCACAGCCTGACAAACAGCTGATCCTGTGGAGACGTTTTTTGCTTATGGACCAGCTCCTGCCTATCCTCTCCATCTTGGCCTGGCTCCCAGGATAGGGGTGGGGGTGGGTGGGCAGGAGCAGTCTGTACCTGCACTCTCTGACTGGCCTCAAAAGGGTGAGGGAGCTCAGGTGTAGAACTGACATCTCCTGTTCACCCCCCCACCAACCAAAGCATGGCTCCTCTGACTGTCAGACCACAAAGGAGGACTGGGCAGGAGTGGCACTGTTTGAGTGCCTGCCCCCATGATCCAGGTCTAGGTCCTCTAGCATGCACACTTCTTCAGATACATTGAAATTGAAATTACTAATCCATAGGTAGAGGGTGAGCAGCATTCAACACTGCTTTGTTCTGCTGCTTCAGACCAACATGGCTACCCATCTAAAGCTTGGACATGTACATGTTAGACATGTACATGGATCATTAAGGCTAGGTTTTTAAAGTTTCATCACTGTCTCTAGGGTTCTAGGCTCTAGGGTTGGGCGCTTCAGCTGCTGAAGTGGCCGTTTGTGCCTGAAGCAGCCAGCACAGCAATGTGAGGAGGAAGGGCAGCACAGGCACCGGTTCATGCATGCAGGCGCTGGCTGCTTTGAGCATGAACAACCACTTCAGCGGCCAAAGCGCCCAACCCTACTAGGCTCACTGAAGGTCAAAGGGACTGTCTCCCATCTTGGGCCTACAAAGATCTGGAACAGGTTCTGTTCAGACCGTTTATGCACTGGAGGTTTCATGCTGGGGTGCAGGCTGGAGCTTTAGTCATGGCAGGTTGCCCCACCTCTTCCTGCACCCACATGAGGGAGCATTTGGCCCGGTGCACCTCATCTGACTCAGATTTGTACTCCTGCACGGGAGCTGGGGCAGTGAAGTTCCCAGTGCGTAAACGGTCTCAGGTGCAGCTAGAAATTTCTCCCAAGGGAGATATGTCTGCCCTCCTCTGTTGCCATCTTCCACCAGTGGGTAAAGACTGCTTTTGTTTTATTTCATGTTACCTCAGCTATCCTTGGATATGATCAAGATGGATACCGGCCAGAAAATTGCATGTCTGAGGTAGGCAGTACAGGATCAGGGGTCATGACAACAGCTGTGCCATGGAATCGCTAAGAGTTGGACATGATTGAATGGCTGACAACAACAGCAACAGCTATCCTCTATTCCTGCCCAATGGTTGTATGAGTGTTTTAATTCTGATTTTAAATGATGTATCATTGGTTATTTTGATTGGTTTTAATGGTATTAAAATGACATCTTTCCTATGCTTAAGTAATTTGTTAGCCACCTTGATGTCCCTTGTTAGGGCAGAAATGCAGGATATAAACGTTACAAAATAAAATAAATGATTATGATTATCATCATCTACCACAGTGGTCCCCAACCTTTATTAGGCTGGGGACCGGCAGGGCATCGGGCCACGCCCACGCTTCAGGCCGTGCCCGCGGATCGGGCCGCGCTCGCGGATCGGGCCGCACCCGCGAGCCGCGCCCGCGGATCGGGCCGCACGAGCGCGGCCTGCACGGACGCGGCCCGGCCCTGATTCCCTCTCCCCGCCCTCCCGCAGTAAGAAGCTTCCCGGGCCGCAAGCTTGCGGCCTGGGAAGTTTTTTACTGCGGGGGGGCGGGGAGAGGGAGCCGCGGCCCGGCACCATGGCCTTTGCGGCCCGGCGCCGGGCCGTGGCCCGCAGGTTGGGGACCACTGATCTACCACATGCTGAGTAACATAGGAGAATGGCATCGATGAACAATATCTCTTTACATGTACTTGTGCTCAGGCAAGAGAAAATGAGCTATGATGCTTCTATCAATCCAAGTTTTGAGCCAAGGTGGGTTTGTCCAAACACTGGCAAATCTAATGGAAAACTGCACTGATGAAATCAAAGTTGTTAAAATTTAGTTATTTGCACTTTAGCTTTACTTAATTAATAATATCATAGCCTACACCATTGTCAAAGAGCCTCTTGTGGCACAGAGTGGTAAGGCAGCAGATATGCAGTGTGAAAGGTCTGCCTATGGGGCTGGGAGTTCAATCCCAGCAGCCGGCTCAAGGTTGACTCAGCCTTCCATCCTTCCGAGGTCGGTAAAATGAGTACCCAGCTTGCTGGGGGGTAAACAGTAATGACTGGGAAAGGCACTGGCAAACCACCCCATATTGTGTCTGCCATGAAAACACTAGAGGGTGTCACCCCAAGAGTCAGACATGACTCAGTGCTTGCACAGGGGATAACTTTACCTTTTACCTTTACAACATTGTATTGTACTTTAATTGACTATCTGCCTGCAAATAAGCTTTCAGAGAAATTTGGTAACAAACCCAAGAATTATAAGAAAGAACAAATTACTGTTCACCTGTCCCCTACAATAAAGAGTATTATTGACTCGACAAATCAAGCTGGCCTAGGCAATAACTGTGCCACCATCAGAAAACGAGAACATCTCTATGTGCAGAGCAGAACACATGAAACATATTAAATGACTGAGGATCCATTTATAAGATGAGGATCATTACATAAACACTAAATATCAGATACTGGCTGGGATCATACACCAAGATCATACACCTTGACCTGAAGCCCTGTTTATAAGCTTTTTGGCAATATTTGGTGGTCCAGTGCTGGGGTACAGGGAAGTTACACTAAATGTAAAGAAGGGTTGAGTCCAGAACCATGGAATGAATGTACAATAGAGATGTCATTTGAAACCTCAATGCCAACCCACTATCTTTGAGATCTTATTTGCATGCATCAGTTGATTTATACAGGGAAGACAACCAATTGACATCCGCAAATCCATCCTGATTGATTAGGACCAGTAAATGACAGAAAACGATACCATCCAATGGGCCCTACCTAAAGTAACCCACCCCCTGAATGGGAGAAGGGGATGCAGAAACCAAAAAGGTGAGGTTTTTATTATTTTCAACTGGTTTTAATTATGTTTTAACTATTTAATGTAGCTATGTTGTATATAATTGAATTCTGTGATCCACCCTGAGTCAGCAGTGCAGAAAAAGGTGGTATAGAAATCCAACTATAAATAAATTCAATTAAGCCCTCCAAATCCCCTGAATTAATTTATCACACTTTCAGGTTCTCCAGACTCCACATTCTTCCACTGATCTTCCATAATTCCACACAACATACTGTTCTTCAGATAATGAAGGGGAAAATATTTTTCTTCCTTGCCCTAGGTCAATATTTTTCATTTTTAAAAACCATTTAGAAACATTTTTTCAGGCTTCGGGAAACCCCAAAAGTGGCACAATCATGCAGAATATTGTTGGGAAGCATAGCTGTGTAAAAATCCACCAGGGGTCCCCCCCCTTCCACCCCCTCCAGTAAAATCATTGGCCAGTTTGGGTCAACAGACCATATATGCTTAAAATTTTTAAAAAAATATATCAAAAAATTAATTAACTCCCACCCATTTGGGAAACCCTTCCATAACTGTCAAGAAACCCCAGGGTTTCACAAAAGCCTGGTTGAGAAAGCCTGCCCTAAATAATCATACATCTCTCCATTTCTTCTGCTATGTTTTCCAGATGTCCCAGTATCCTGTTTCATTGCCCACCATAACCTCTGGTGCTTTCAGGAGGAAATGAGGTAGGTAAGGAATGTATTTTTTTTTAAGTTTGTCAAGATACTCCCACCATTTCTCCCAGTTGTTTCCAGATGCAATCTGACAACCTTGTCTGCCATACACATTAATAAAACCAGCAGAGCAGAACATAAGATGCAGGTGGTGGTCTTAAAGGAATAGAAAATTATCTGAGGTAGGTACTTTAATTTCAGTCAAGTGGAGTAGCTTGCCAATCAGCATTCAGATATCAAGTTTTTCTACTGACTGTAGGACACTGTTCAATTTAGCTTTCATTCACCATTTAGCTAGGAAGGTGTCACATCCATTACATTCTCCAAAGCTTCTCATGGGGACAGCTGGAAATTGGTATCTGTATCACTACTAGTACTCTCATTAACTTATTCTTCAAAGCATAGAAGCTATCTTTGGCTGGATGGGCATGGGAGGCTATATTGATTTTATTGTATTTCTCCTTTGAAGAAGAAGAAGAGTTCATTATTATATGCTGCTTTTCTCTACCAGGAGTCTCAAAGTGATTTACAATCACCTCCCCTTTCTTCTCCCCACAACAGGCACTCTGTGAGGTAGGTGAGGCTGAAAGAGCCCACTAGATAGGGCTGTGGAGAACTCTAGGAACACAATGAGAACCTGCCACTCCACACATATAGTCAACTATGTTATTTATGTATCCCTTGACTGAAATATTCTCCATTCACTTCTTAAGCTTCATACTCAACTCCAAAATTTCCACAAAAACATGCTTCACAGCTTACATCTAGTAACCATTTGGTAACCATAACTTTCATATATCCTATTTCTGAGACTTCCTGATCTCAGTGGCAGTATAGTAGAAGAACTCGAGTATATGAAGGCCAGGCTAGCCAATGAATATTTTATAATGTTGATTCCCTACTCTCCTTTTCAAGTACTAGTTTCAGCAATAAAGAGAGAAACAGAGAGACAAACTGAATTGGGCTTGCTCGAGGTGTTTGATGAGGATTTGAGCAACTAGGGTACAGGCCCCAGCATCAAAAGCTACATAAGTTGAAAGACATCTGGCTTCAACATATTTTTATGTGATTGTTCGTCATAGATTTGAACCAAGATTCCCCCAGAGAGATTAAACAGCTTAACAGCCAGATGCTGCAGAACAACATTTGGCATAAATGGAGTTGATAAAGTTACCAGTTTCAAAGTGAACAAAAAAGGGATGTTCCTCATTACCACAATCAGCCCTGGAATTCTCAAATCAAAGACATCTATGAGGTTTGAATGGTTCTGTTGTTTCCCCATTTCAGTTTAACCTGCTAGAGCTTTAGCAACAAAGGATATATTGAGCATTAAATTCAACGAGTTTGAATTTTGCAAACTATATTTTTGACTTATAATACAATGACAAATATGTTTCGTTTGAAATATGGTGTTGGAAGAGATATTTACAGATACAACTGACTTCCCAAAAGACAAATGAGCAGGTTCTAGATCAAACCAAGCCTGAATTCAACCTATAAGCTAAAATGCCTAAACAGAAACTATAGTACTTTGGTCATTTCATGAGAAGACAGGCTCACTGGAAAAAGCAATAAAGCTAGGGAAATTGAAGGCAGTAGGAAAAAAAACTGAAGCCCCAACATGATAGTTATTGACTCATTAAAGGAAGGCAACTTCTCTCTACAAGGCCTGAGCAAAGCAATTAATGATAAACTATTTTGGAGGTAATTAATTCAGAGAGTTTGCCATAGGTTGGAAGTAACTTAGTGGCACATAACACACACAATTACATAAATTGTTTTAATCTGCGGTCCTGCCCTATGGTTGGTTGCTTTGTCACATCATCTATTTTAATGGGAATGAGGGATTCCCACCACGCAACACCCACTCTACACTCTGCTTTGTTTTCACACTTCTTTTTACAAATTCCAGTGTCCAGGGAATAAATCCAAACACCAATTCATTTCTCCATATCCAATCTGACAACACAGTTATCGGACTGAAAAATATTGGCCACACTATCAGGAGCTCATTCACCTCCTCATCCACTACTGTAGGCTGAGCAACCCTCAAGAGAGGTATGAAGAATTCCAGAAATTCAACAGCTCTCCTCAAGAGAGATAGGTTCTCCTGGATAAATAGACTGCTTTGGAGGGTGAGCTCAATGGCATTACATCTTCTGAAACCCCTTCTCTCTCCAAATCTCACTTATTACAACAATGTCCTTCTTCTGTGTACACAGGAAAATCTGGGCAATCTTTACATAAATAGGCACATAAACAGAAGCTACATTCTTCAACACAGGTGCTATGAACTGACTATTTAAAAGGCTAACCAGAGGCCCCAATGCAAGCAGAGTAGTTGGGACACTTCTCTGCTAGTGAACTACACAAAGGATTTAGAATCAGTTCCAGAATACAGTCCAGGGTTTAGAAATCAAGAAACAGCTGTTAGGTAAAGATTGGAACATAATCCCACCTTCCTTCCAAATAAAAAAAAAAATCCCTGGTCCGCTCCACAGCACAGTGAAGTGCAGTGAAGCTGAACAGGGCATTTTTTGCCCCCTCTGGACCACCTTAGGGCAGGAATTCCCTGCCCACATGGACAGGCCCTATTGGCATCCACAGCAGGCTAAGGGAATACAGAAGAATCTCTGTTCTCTTAGCGTGGGGCTTCTGAGGCCCAATCCGCACCAGGGCCAGGAGAGTGGTGGCCTGGTGGCAACATCATACAAACACAGTAATTAGCCCCAGGTCCATATTCTACTATGTAATACGACCGACTTTTACCACATGTTTAACTAAACTGAAAGCAACCTCTTAAGTAAGGGATGATAGTCTGCCAAGTCCGCAGGGCCTGTAAAACGGAGCTCTTCCACCAGGTCTATGGTTGAGGCTGGGGTCAGCAAATCAGGGACATCGCTCCCCCCCTAGGAGTTGGAGTGTACGCTACTCCCCTATCCTTTCCTCTTCACCTCTTAATAATTGGGGGAGGGATGGGATTTTTAGCTGCCATGTTAGTTAGTAGATTGATATTTTAATGGGAATTTTAATGGGATTAGTTGTTGTGACCTGCCTCGAGCTTATCGGGAGAGGCGAGAAATAAATCTAATAATAATAATAATAATAATAATAATAATAATAATAATAATAAAAAGTTTCAATGTACCCCTAATTTCCTATGTGTACATTAGAGTACAAAAGGGGGAAGTCAAGGACTCAGAAGATAACATGAGGACACTGCAGTGTTGGTTCTCATACCCAGTTCAAAATTATGGTCCAGTGATTAGCCTAAAACATGAGACCCATATCTGCATGCTTTTATCATAAAGTGCAAGTCTTCAGCTATCTAAAAAAACAGTTGCTAAATAAACTTCAATCTTCTTAGCTTTCTTCGAAGAATGTGGTCACATACTTCTATGCATTGTGTCAGTTGATCACTCACCTTTTTAGCTATAACATGGGAGCCTCAGGACCATGTCCCATCTTAGTTAGCAGTGACTCAACTCTCAGCTAATCATAAGGACAGAAAAGGAAAGGAGATATCTAAACTGAGGCATAAATAGACAAGCAAATTCATTTATACCACCCTTTCTCTTCCTTCCACTTGGCCCCAGGACTCTCTCAGCTGCTTAACAGAGAGAGAAGGGGGCTGTTTGGCTTTTCCATAGCTGGCTGACCTTTCCTCAGTTCATATTAGCCTCCAGCTGATCCAGCCTCAGTGGCCTTTTGGGGCTCATGGACTTTGTCAAGTTTATTGGACCTTCCGTGTTCTGAGCCTCTGGAAAATCCTTCAGTGCAGCTCTTCTTATCACAAAGCAATTACTAGATTTCTTCAGGCTTGTTGAAATTCAGGGATGGAACTTACTGCAAAGGTTAAGGAGTCAAAAAAATCAGATTAGATCTTGTTTTCAATCAGTCCTCTTGACTTCCTTTTCTAACCAGGGATTCAGCTCTGAAGGAAGTATAGCACTGGCCGTCATAGATGTCTAGCTGTTGCAAGGAATCAATTTAATATGTGCCATCCTCCATGTGTGAAAGGACCAAAATATGGACATGCTTTCTGTCTAGCTTAAAATGAGATGTTTTTGAATTGGGAAGAGTAGATTTTATTATTTTTGTCTTGTTAAAAATCCAGATCACCTCTGTCATCCAGGACAGATGTAATAAATGTAATTGAAAAGGAATAATGAAAAGGATAAATGAAAAGGAAGGATATGATTTTCCTACAAAGGATGATATAGAGAAATGATGAAATGACTATGTTTTATTACCCCCCCCAAAAAAAAATTCTGCTGCCTCTGCGCATGGGGTTGTGGTACAAAAAGCAGCGATTTGCTCTTTCTGTGTATAAATCCCTTATTAGTACTATTCATAAATTACTATTAACACACATACAATTAATTGTGTACACTTGATTTTTCTTTATGTGTGTGTTGAGTAATTCACATGTTACAATTGATGCATGTACAATTGGATGTGTGAATAAAATTGCAGATATATCAAGGTGATGGTATCTGGTTTCATTTGTAGAGTAAATGTACCTTCAATCTTTCATTCAAATAGATGTACACACATGCAGGCAGAATGTGCATATGTTTACTGTAACATGTATAGACTAAAAGAAAATGATCATTTTCTTTTGGTTTATACATGAGGATGCACATTCAGGACTGAAATTTGGCCTTATGATTCTTATGCCACCAACCAAGTCTGGTTGAAGCATCTTTAGTCCATGGTCATACTATGTGTAACCATTACAATTGAATGTGTAATATTGCACAGATTTGGTTTTGGATTGTTATGTTTTGATGCTGTTTTTAATCTTCTCAATGTTCATGTGATTAATTCTCTCTGGCACTTTCTGTCCACCCTCTCCCTCGATAGTGGGTTACCAAGGGGTAGAGTAGATATGAACTGAATTTTTACCACATCTTGTTCTATTATCTGGGGATTATGTATGATATGTTGTATATGTTTTATTGTATGTTTTTATTGGGGCATTATATGTCTGTAACTTGCCTCGGGCCTCCGAGGAGAGTTGAGGAATCAATAAATCAATACATCCATCCATACATACATCCATCCATACATACATACATAATTGTTTAATGTTGTTTTTAATCTTCTTAATGTTCATGTGATTAACTATAATATATTTTATTGCTCAACCTTTGGGTTTCTGACTTGTTTTCTCAGGTTAGGTTTTTGTTTCCTCTTTGTTTTTCATGCTGTAACATGTTAACAGGACTACAGCTAAGCATTGACTTGTATGGGGGGCAGTATTAATTATTATAATAATAATGTGCTAAGGGCTAAGTGGGCGGAGAGCACGTTATTGTTATAATTAAACACATACTTCTAAAACCCTGATTGTTGCCTTATTTCTGACAAGGACCATATAATGAACTCAGTCCAGCAACACTCAATCCTTCCCTCTTCCCCACTCCTTCCCTCCTCCCCACTCCTTCCAATGAAATATAGGGAAAGAGAGAATGGATAGAAATAGTTATGTCGCAGTTTCTTAAACTTCTGACTTCTAGGCATGAATTTAGGAGTAAGTAGTTATCGTGAAGTACAGTATATCAGATTGAAAATGGTGATAGATTTTAGATGTGTTGCGCTATTAGTTGATTTCAGCATATCATAAACATGTAGACCAAAATCTATACACTATAATCTAAAGAGTACCATGGGCAGCAAAACTCAGTTTGTGTGACAGTGTAAACAGCCTGCAGTGCTGGACTGCAGTTGTAAAGCTGAAGTCTGATTAATTTTGGTGTGTCTTAATTTCATGTGATAATTTGGAGGGGGAATATTAGTCTGATTTTACACAGAGACAGCTACCATCTGGGCCTTAGAAGTTACTCTTTTAACTCTGAGTGTTTAAACTCTGCTACTTTAATCTTCTAGCTAAACCCTCACAGCTGCTCAGCCTGATATCCAAGGCAGTCCTTCAGAGATTTTCCATGAAACTGACTCAAAGCTGCGCTCTTCCAACAACTGACCTTCTGCTATACTACAGAATCAGAGACAAAAATGGTTCATGCTTCTAGCTGTTGCAACATGCAGGATAATCTTCATGTCTCTTTGGCACTGTGTTTCACGATCAAGCAGAAGTTCACAGTGAGATTAAAGAGAGGATAGATAAAACTGGATTTTGGTGGCAAATAAATTGGGTACGCCAAGGGAAGAGATGAACACTCAGGACACTACATCATGTCCCCCTAACCACATGCCAGAGAAACAAGTAGGACATTTTTGAAGCATTTAATATGCCACTAGATTATGTAGAACTATACAGGTTGAATATAGAAAAGAAACCCAAGGTCAGAAAAAAATCACAATGATGTAATGATGAATGGAAACTGTACATGATGCTAGGATATCAGTGAGCTGTCTTTCAACTTTTCTGTGTGTGAAATACATACTTGGGGGATATTGCTTTGTTTGCAGCATCAGGAATGGGTGCTTACACTTTTTGCTATTCTTATTTTTAAGCAGTATTCCTACTTACAGAGAAAAAAATATAGAAACCTCCTGAGATCAACTGCTGGATGAAACAACTCAAGAAGTCATAGCGATAGGAAAGATCTTGGAGGTCATCTAGTTTAAACCACTACGGCATCCTTGACAAATGGCTATCTAGTTTTTACTTAAAGACTCCCAAATGAAGGGAATCCTATTGTTTCTTGAGGTAGTCAGTTCTACTGCAGAACAGGTTTTTTGCCATTATTAATTTTTCCTCATATTTATCTGTAATCTACTTCCCTGCAATTTCCATGCCTTAATTTTAGTCCTTCCCCCTGGATCAAGAGAGAACAAACCTTTTTCAAATATATGAAATCTATGATTATGCTTCCTCTTAGTCTTCTCTTATCCAGTCTAAACATACCCAAGCTTTCAAAAAATTGTTGATGTCCTTATTACAATGTGGTGCTCTGAATGACACACTGTACTCTATATGTAGTGTAGGATAGTATAGAATTATCACTTATGTGATCTGAAATCTATGGTTCTGTTAATGCAGCCAAAGATTACATTCATTTTCTTAGTAACAGCAATACAGTAGTAGCTCACATTCAGGGAATTTCTACACCTTAGTAAAAATAGCATCATGCCTGCAGAATGACTAAGTGCTAAATTATATTGCGGCTTCCAGACCCTCCTCACCTTTTTGCTGTCTTTCCTTTATCTGCCTACTTTTTGCACATCTTACCCTCCTCATCTAAAAGAGCCTCTTGTGGCGCAGAGTGGTAAGGCAGCCGCCTGAAAGCTTTGCCCATGAGGTTGGGAGTTCGATCCCAGCAGCCGGCTCAAGGTTGACTCAGCCTTCCATCCTTCCGAGGTCGGTAAAATGAGTACCCAGCTTGCTGCTGGGGGGTAAACGGTCATGACTGGGGAAGGCACTGGCAAACCACCCCGTATTGAGTCTGCCAAGAAAACGCTAGAGGGCGTCACCCCAAGGGTCAGACATGACTCGGTGCTTGCACAGGGGATACCTTTACCTTTACCTTTACCCTCCTCATCTGCTGCTGGAAGAGGCAGAAAAAAGCCTTATACACATCACGCTTCTGCCTGTGAATCAATTTAGGCAACCAATCCCTTTTCTCCCTATTTTGATGCAGTTTAAAGGTCCTGTGATGCCAACTATTTTTTTTAATTCATACTCTGTTGCAATGCCTATGCATGGAATCATAGATGCATAGTGATTTTTGGATGCCACCCCCCTATGGAATCACAAGTCCTTTGATAAATTAAAAATTAATATAATTCCTGATTTTTTTTTCTGGGGGGGAGAGAAAACTTTCAAGAGGCATGCTTTGTTGAATAAAATATTATTTTATTTCTGGCATTGCCTACATGCATGTCCGCCTATTCATTGCTCCAGATACATCACCGTTAAAAAAAAGAAATTCCCATCCCTGGGAACAAGGGAGAGGGAGGTGGGTATGAGGGTGGGACGAAGCAGGCAACTTTAGCACATTTGAGCCTTCATTCCTTCCTTTTGCTGGTTGCCTGCTGGTTGCTCTCTGGTAGTTAGCACTTTTTGGGGTGGTGAATCTACTTTTTGGGACTCTCAAAGAAGTGCTTTAAAATGGAGGATGTAGTGAGCTATCAGCTGGATGTGGTCAACATCATGTGCAGTGGGCGGGATATTCTGCTTGCAATAGACTGTGATGATGCTACATTTAACGGGTGTGGAAATGCCCTCATTTTGAGATCAGCTAAGATGCCAAAATCTTATTTACATGTCAAGCCTCTCTTTGCACTTCAGTGTAAATCTAAACATTCATCCTTGTTGAAATTTATTTTGTTGCTCTTGGCCCTATGTTCTGTCAAGGTCAGTCAGATCCTGAATTTTTGTGTGTGTTATCTGTGCCTTCAAGCTTCAAATCATCTACTAATTTGATAAACTCCCCTTCTATGCTTTCAGCCAAGTCATCTGTAAAAATGTGGAACAGCACAGGGGTTATGACAGAGCCATGTGGTATTCCACTCAAGACATTTCTCCAGGTTACCATGAAGCTATTAATGAGTACTTGTTGGGTACAGTTATTCAACCAAGTATGTATCTACCTAATAGTAATAAAATGCAGGTCACATTTCACAATCTTCCCCACAAAGATACTGTGGGAGACTTGGTCCTATGCATTGTCAAAATCAAGATACACTTTGTCCACAGCAATCTACCCAAACTACTTACTGCATAAAAAAGGATATAAAATTGTTCTGGCATAGTTTATTATTGGTAAGCCTATGCTGAAATTGTTTATGGAATTTTATCTGTTTTATCTGATTTATATTTTTATTATTATTGTGAAGGCCTTTGACCAATACAATAAAATCAATCAATCAATCTCTGCCTGCCTGCCTGCCTCCCTGCCTGCAAAGGGGAACTTGATTGAGCTCAGTTGGTGAACATAGCAGACACAATGTGTGGCTTACTAGTCAAAAGCAAACCCAGGATAAATAGCCTGTTTTAACAAAGCCCTTGGACTTCTTGCAATGGCAGTCAACTTACTGGACGAACTTTAGCAGCAAGCAAGAACCCAGCAAGAATTAGTCAACTTTCAGAGCAGTTGTCTGAAGGCAAGCAAGGAACAGTGGCAAACAGAAGGCAGCCTCTCCAGCTGCTCTCTAAATTGTAGGAGTCTTTGCTAGACTTATTAATAACTGGCAGAGTTTAAAGTTGCAAACAGGGGCACAGCACCAATCTACTTAAAAGAATAAAATAGCTTTTTTCTGAAGAGAAACAAATTTTGTATAGAAAGAGGAGAAGAGAGAGAAAATCCAAGCAATCTAACTGTACTGTTCTGTTTATTTCATCTGTGCTGTAGTTAAATAGGGAGGGGGTGTGCTCTAAGTCAGGTGTAGTTAACCTTTGGTCTCCCAGATGTTCATGGACTACAATTCCCATGAGCCCCCTGCCAGCGTTTGCTGGCAGGGGTTCATGGGAATTGTAGTCCATGAACATCTGGAGGACCACAGGTTGACTACCCCTTATCTAAGTAGCAGGAAGGATTCAATTGAGCCAATCAGGACAGAGATTATTTGAAAAGTAGCAGAAAGTTTGCTAATTACATATCTCCTCCAAAATCGCTTGCAGGACATCCCCCATATCCTGTTCAATCATGCACACTATAGATCTTGCATATTTTAACATTCATTAACTACCCATGCAACTGGCTACACAGAAGCACTCTTCCTGCATTACTGTGGTGTTGGTTTTGTCCCAAGAAAGTTTGATGCTGAATAAGTATGAATCCTCAGTGAAAGACATTTTTTTGGGTGGAGGGGGAAATCAATAACACTGTGTCAATGGAGAGAGCCAGCTTGTCCTGCACCATTAAATTTCATATATTTAATTAATTATCCATTCACTGGTTACACACACAACACCTGTGCCCTTCAAAGAACCTTTAAGTGCAACATAAACAAACCTGTTTCCTATCTGTTTTAAAGTGGCTTTGGGAGGAATGCAGTAGCTGAATTACCAGAGGCACAATTGTATCAGCAGAATTGTAAGACATTGTACTATTGGACTAGGAGAGTGACAAGCAGAGGGTAACATTGAAACCATGATGATGTGATTAATTTGACAGGCTAATGCAGATTTTCGATGAATAGTGCATTGCAGCTGTCAAAACATGTTTAGATCACGTGGAACAAGTGCTATCCCTCCTGTCCCCAACTCTGAACTTCCCAGCATAGTGCAAATCTTCAGCATGTGATTAGGGACTCTTATAGGAGCACATGAGGAAATAAAAGGTGACCCTTGGCCCCTGTGCAGACACCTGACATCTGGCAGGGAATTCAAACACAGCCATAGGAACGAAATATTTATCTATAAATATCTGCATTTCTTTTTGTTTCAAATGAGGCCAAAGGAGAGCAATTAGGCTTAACTGGCATTCATATAGATTTTAAGGGTGGAAAAGATCAGGGGGGAGTGACTCACTAATAATTGTAACTGTTTCATTTCAGGAGTCTGCCACATAACAACTCAGATCATCTGGTCATGGTTCTAATTCATAGCAGTGCTACAATTTCATCAGGAAGTATTAATTAGGGTAGTTAACTAAATATTATTGACAGAGGACCTACCTAAATCTCTTCTCCCAAGAAGAGCTCACAGGTGTCAATGACAGATGATCATTTTGATAGGGGAAGGTTCAGGAGTGTATAGAACAGATTCTGCACAAGTTAGAGACACCCAACTCACAGGAGACCTTACTATCCTCTACCTACCCTCCAATTGTGGTGAGAATTGGCTTCACCGAGTCCAAGTTACACCCATCTCAAAAGGTCCCCCTGGGAAATTGCATTCTGGGAAAATGACTGCCTAGCATTTCCCCTGAAAGCACTTTTGTGGGGGCATCAGTTTTGGGAAGTTGTTACTCAAACCTGTAAATCCAGTCCTCACCAAACTGGGTGTGCAGTTAGAGGAGAATCAGAGAATCACTGTGAGTTTGGTGTTTCTAGCTCACCAGGGGGAATCATTCTACCACATCACATACCTCACAGACTGAACTTGTTCATTTGGCCCCTAAAAGTTCATGTCAGTTTATGGTTTACCAACTGAACTGCAGTTTCCCAGTTCATGACCTTCCCTGGTCAAACTAGCCTTTTGATCCTAAATATTTATTCTGGTCTAACTGGCTTCTCCACTGTACATGAAAAACCTCTCAATATCTTCATCTGGTTTTTCTCAGTGTTGAAGATAAATATCTGTCCTGAAGACCCATAGGAGGACTCCATCCAACAGCAATGCCATCCCTCTTTCAGTCCCTACCTGGCCTCTAGTGTCTTTACAAGCAATAGTCAATCCATTTCTCCTAGTCTCTGTAGTATACTGCAGAAGAAGCAGCAGTACTAACCACTCTGCAACCACACGAGATCTGTTGTAATTTTCAAAGCAGTCCTAACTGAAGTTGGTAATCCTACTGTGGAACCAATTTACAGGCCTTAGGCTCTTAGAAATGATAGTAACAATTCTGTGTCTGCATCTCTTCTACTTCCTAGGCACTGAGGCAGCAAGGCTAATATTTGGTTGGGTCTATTTCTAGAACTCATAAAAGGAACTTGGGCCCCTTTTTTCAATAACAATGTAACATGCACTTCAGAACAGTAGACTAAGCTTTCAATGGAAGAGCTCACTAAGATTTAAGAATTTTATTTTGTTTTTGTTTTTTTTTGTCTTAGAATACTTTGTGAAGGATGAGATTTCAGACCTCAGTTTTACAAAGGCTTGTCTACCCAAAGTCCAGTTTTACAGCTGCTTGGAGTGACACAGAGATCAACTTGACTGAATTATTTTTTTCTGCCTGTTTTTCTGCCTAATAAGTTTTTAAAGGGTTTGAGTTGCAGTCAATCTACTGTTATCCAAAGCTCATTTAACAACTTGACATGCAAAGAGAACAAAGAAGTGAAGCTATTCGTATGATTCCCTGGAGAGTATTCCACCTCAGCTCCAACATTTTCAAATGTGCTCTACATTGCAAATATTATTTTTGCGGTTGGAATGGATAAGATGAACTAAAATGAACCAGTTGATTTTAATAATGTCATTTCCATTTTAAATAACATCAAGCAGAAGCTGTAGAAACAGTGCCCAATCCCCACAGAGCCAAATCTGGCTATTAAAATGAAATGTTCTCTCTCTCTCTCGCTCTCTCATACACACACAGTCACAAAACAGTGTTGCTGTCTTGCCTCAACCATGGGGACTGAGGGAAAAGGGCAAAGCATCAACCAACATGTAGAAAAGGCTGTAATTTCAAGAAATTATCTAGGCAACAAGCCCATGAAATTCTCATTTGCTTCTCAACTCTATAACCTTTGGAAATGCTGTTGGACATTCCTCATTAGGTCAGCTTTTGGCAGGAATTTCAAAGTATCCTTACACATTTCAAAGGAAATTAGAGAAATAGTATTACATTTTATTAGGCATTTATAGAACAAAATTATCTTGAATATCTTTCGCAAGCAGTCCCAATCCTGCTAAGCATGTGGACTCTTGGGGGACTTTGAGAATGGGAAGTAGACATGGGGAACAGCACAAAGTGGCTAGTTCAGGGGCAAGCAGAAAATCTCACCAGGGTGCTAGAGCAAACACACAATTAAAGCTACAATTAAAGCAGCCTTTTCAGAATTGGTGTTCCTGTAGACTTAAAGGGAAAGCCTCTCTATTTTTTTTTCTGAAGCATCTTCTGCCTTAGAAAAGCCAGTACTGGTTCTTTGATTTGGAGGAAAAGGTGTTTTGGCAAGCAAGCAAATGGGTGCCAGGAAAGTTACTGGCCAACCTTTCTTACCACTGAGAAACCCCAGAAGTGGAAAGATCATTCAGAATAGGATTGGGAAGCATAGCTGTGTACACGCCCACCCTGGCCATTTTTTTGGGGGGGGGGTCAACATGGCCATCAATGTAAACTGCCCTGAGCCCAAATGGGAGGGTGGTATATAAATATAATAAAATAAATAAATTAAATTAAAATATGTTCATAACATCTAATAAATGTTTAACATGTTTGTTAACAATACATTTAAAAGGTTAATTAATTCTCCTGTGGGTAGGGGTTTGCAACATTTAAAAATACAATAAATGCATATACTATAGAAATACAAATGCATGTGATAAGTACAGAACAACAAAGCCAGTTAAAGCATCAACTGTAAAGTTTTTATGGGGTTTTAATGAAGGTTTAATTGGGGATTGTATTTTATTGTACTGGGTTTGTTATGAAACCCGACATGAACCGGCGTGCCGAGAGTGGCAGGTAACAAATTGAAGAAATAAATAAATAAAAACAACTTAACAACAAACCACTCTGAAGAATTCAAATAACTGGCCAGCTCCCTGGCTCATAATATAAACCAAAGGATGCACAAATAAGAATTAAAACAATTTGTCCACATCCCCTGTTCATAATGTTAATCAAAGACTGCTCTAAACAAAGCAGCCTTACATGCCCTAGGGAATGCTGGATGATCCCACAAGGCGCAAACTAACACAGGGAATTGGTTCCAGAGAAAGGGAGTAGCCACTGAAAATGCCCTTGCCCTGGTGACTTTGTGGTCCAGGCACCTGTGATGATGATCTAAAGAGGTGAGGAGGGTCATACTGAGAGAGGCAGTCTCACAGGTAGAAAGGTCCTATACTATTTAGACTTTAAAGGTAAAACTCAGCATTTTTGGTACCACTGCAGGTACAAAAGTCTTGATGTTATAAGTGAACTAGGGAGATCTAGTCAGGAGTCTAGCAGCTGCATTCTGAAAAACCTGAAGCTTCTGAAGAATCTTCAAAGGCAGCTCTAAATAAAGCAAATCTCAGTAGTCTAATTTGAAGGTAACTGTCACATGGATCACAGCAGCAAGGTCAGAGTGGAAGAGATAGGGGCAGGGGCCCAGCTGGTGGCTTCAGTATAGACAGTAAAACACTGTCACTCATTTTAAAGAAAACACATGGCATACTTCATTTTTTGTTCCATGATCTGTTTTTTTTTTAATGTGGAAGAATTTCAGACGTATGATTCAGAATGAATGTTCTTATTGAGCATGTATTTACCTATAAATTATTTGAATTTTCCACATTCTTTTCTAGACCACTGCATTTAGACTGCATACAAATTATGGGATCATCAGGAGTCATTTAAGAAGATGAAGAAGATAAATAATTGGTGTGTGTGTGTGGGGGGGTCCTTTTCCAGTAGTGGGAAAGAGACTTGACCTCAGGGTAAATTGTTTGAATGACCGGAACTGCAGCTGTCAGTTGCTTCATAATATTTGCTAGGTGAGCAGGAAGCAGCTTTCATGGGTCCAAAACTAAGTAATGCAGTACAAGAAGGACACTGTTTGTAATCTTCCTTTCTCTGTAGCTGAGTTCAGTGAAGGCGAATATTACTGCTGATAAGGACTCAGGCAGACCAACTTCCTTCCTCTTATTGCTTTAACTAGGCCTTTAATTTAACTGCTTGGAGAAAGAAATTATCAGCCCTAAGGTTCTACCCCCAAGGAACTGAGGAGTGGGGGGGGGGAGGAATACACTCTCCACATATTGACATATTAAAATTTTTCTGTAGTCTCATTGGTAAAGACCACAAAGACTATGACATCACTTGATAGTGATGTCTGTACCCACTCCAGTGTTGGAAAAAGCAATCTCTGTGATGTACACAGAAGAAAAGAAGAAAACTCTTCAGGAGGCAACAAGAAGATGATTAGGATAGTGGGGTCAGCACCTTTTCTCCTCTTCAGTGTCATTCCTTGTCTGCCTCTAGATTGCTACTCTCAGAGCAATTTCCCCTACTTTCTCCGAAGTCCACACTCAATCTTACCCTCTCTCACACCTAGAGGTGTAGTTAGGAACCTATCTTTGTCTCTCCTCTTTGTTGGCCTTTATCTTTGTTGGTATTAAAGGTGCTGCTTCAGACCAACATAGCTATCCACTTGAATCTTCTCTTTTCTATTTATATTAATTCCTAAGTAAATATTCCTAAGTAAACCTTTGCCTACTCTTTAATCAGGTTGTGCACCATTGCTGTGTTAATTACTCTACCAAACTCAGGACCACTCTCAAAATCTTCTAGCATTTGCTGCATCATCTTCTTTTTAATTACTGTGGCATAGAAAGTGAGCCATTACACACTAAAAGGGAAGCCAAATATTTGCTACTAGAATTACAAAGAGATGCCAAAAATTTAGCCACACTCAAACGTACTTGTTTATCTTTGGTAACTAACCTAGACTACGCATTCGTTGACTCCTGAGCAGGTCAGTGGGAAATGTTGCTTCTATTAATTGGGCTATTAATTGCTTCTATTAATTCTATTAATTTAAAAAACAATCTGTACATGGAAGCTCCTATGAATGGTTGGGGTGAGGAGTCATGTTTTATGTATATGGCAAAGAACAATATTTGCTTTAACACAAATGGCTTTGTTTCACTTGCTTGTTTATTTGTTTTATTATTTATTTACACTTTTATGCTGCCACTCCTTCGGTCACCGGCTCATGGCGGCTCACAATATTAAAATATACAATGGGTTACACATACAACATTCAAATACACAATGAATTAAATAATAAAATCACTCATAATAACACAACAGGAACATAATACAGAGCATAGTAACAACAGAATAAACAGTTAAGCCAGGAAGAAACTAAAAGAGAGAGAAATAATTTGCCCACAGTAATGTGCTATGTATGGGCAGTTAATGAGGATCTAAAGTCTGTTGTGTTCACTTCTATATTAAGCATTGCTTTGAATTTTAAATTTATTTTACTGCTGGCACCATATTAATATTTTGCTGCTGTGTTTTTATAATTTGGTTTGCTGTATTGCAGGATGCTTTGTGGGTTATTTTTAAAGGATAAAAATTCCTACCTTAAATAAATCATTGCACATATGAACAGAGCAACCTACTTTTTGTGTTTATTTGATTTTTGTGCCACCACTTCCAAGGTCACCAGCCCATGGTGGCTTACAATAATTAAAATATACAGATAAAATATACAATTTAAATATACAGCCGCAGCAGCACACAGAATTAAAACATGGTATACAGTCCAGTTGACTCTAGCCTATGATCTTCTAACAGCATGAGGCATCATAGTTTTGAGGAGGGACCCCAGATGGTATTTATGTCCCTATCTTTGCCTTGACCAAATACCTGGTGGAAGAGCTCCATCTTGCAGGCCCTGAGGGACTGAGTTATTTCCGTCAGGTCCCTAAGATCTTCTGGGAGCTCATTCCACCAGGTAGGGGCTAGGACTGAAAAGGCCCTGGCCCTGGTTGAGGTCAGACAGACTTCTCTTGGGCCAGGGACAATCAACCTGTTTTTAAAAATGTATTTCATTATAAGTTTAACTTCTGCTTTCATAAACTCTAAATCTTTCCTCAAATTTCAAAATTGATCTATCTATCTATCTATCTATCTATCTATCTATCTATCTATCTATCTATCTATCTATCTATCTATCTATCTATCTATCTATCTATCTATTCAATTTTATACCGCCGCTCCTATATCTGGCTCGTGGTGGTTAACACACGAAAAGCATCCATACAATTAAAATCCCCATAAGAAATTAAAACAATTTACACATATAGCACTAAAAGGTGGCAGCAACCGAGTCTAGCTATCCCCCCCTATTCCGGGCAGCAATAAAAACATAAGATGGAATAAAATGGAGTAAACCGGCTAGAGGCTGAAATTAGGCACCTCAACAGTCTAACACTGCCATTCAGTGGGCTTTAAAAGGGAGGGGGACCCGATTGAAAACCCCAGGGCTCCCACCCTGGCCTCAAGCAAACGCCTGGCAGAATAGTTCTGTTTTTCAGGAAAGTTCCTGCAGGAAAGTACAGAAAGTTCCTGCAGGGCCTGCAGCTCATCCTGGTGTGCATTCCACCAGGTAGGGGCCAGGACAAAAAAGGCCCTGGCCCTGGTTGAGGCCAGGTAGGCCTCCCAAGGTCCAGGGACCTTCAGCAAATTCATACCCGCAGAACGAAATGCTCTGCGGGGGGCATAAGGAGGCAGATGGTCCCATAGGTAAGCGGAGCCCAAGCTGCATAAAGACTGAGAGGTCAAAACCAAAACATTGAACCTGATCCGGAAGCAAATTGGCAGCCAATGAAGTTGTTTCGGTAGCGGCTGCACATGGGCCTTCCAGGAGGACCTGGTAAGGACCTGCACAGCCGCATTCTGCACCAATAGCAGTTTCTGGGTCAGGGACAAGGGTAGGCTTGAGTAGAGAGAGTTGCAGAAATCTAGCCTGGAAGTGACCGTTGCATGGATCACAGTGGCCAGGTGTTCTGGGGACAAGTAGGGCACTAGTAGCCAGGCTTAGCGTAGGTGGAAAAATGCCATCCAAGCTACCTTAGTGATCTGAGCCTCTATAGATAGGGAGGTATCAAAGATCACCCCCAAATTCCTGGCTTGTGGTACAGATGATAGTTGTACCCCGTCCAGGCAGGGGAGTCGCGCTTCCTGATCTTGCCCCTTCCTACCCAGTCAGAGGACCTCCCTCTTAGACCAATTCCTGTCTGTTTTTTAAAATGTTTTTTTTTAAATATTATTCCATAAAGCAATAAAAAGAAACAATCTGTCATGGTCACATTTCTAAAGTTTGCAGCATATGTTAATGCCTGCTGCTGTGGCATTCCATGAACTTCAGCTGGGTTTATGTGATGAGTAAGCGTAGTAAAAGGCTGTAGTACTATGATTGCAGACATGTAGGTGACCCAGTCCATAAAGAGCACCACTTGTCCTCTGTTTTATCCTCACAACAATACTGTGAGGTAGGTTATGCTGAGGGACCTTGCCTAGTCCAAGGCCACCTAAAAAGTTTCTGTGGTAGCCTGGAGATCTAAAGCTGGGTCTACCAGCTCTTAGTATGGCACTTTAGCCGCTATATTATGCTGGCTCTCTACATGTCACATATCTCTGTGGCATGCAACCACAAAAAAGTTTTCTCTTCCTTATATAGGAGCCCTGGTAATTTGAATAATGAAGAATTCTGAGGCTTGTACCTTGTGATGTTGGTCCCTGTGAGGCCTTGACTAAAAAATAAAAAACACCTTGTTTTTCAGATTTAGAGCTATAGACAACATAAACATCCAGCATGCTGAGGAGTTCAGTTCAGGTTCAGTGATCTCCAATGCATATATGCCAGGCTGTCAAGGGCTATGAGATCCTTCAGGATGAAAGAGATCTGCAATAATTCTATCAATTAATAATACCCATTATTATATTATAAATGGTTTGAGATGTTTATAAACATGAAGGAAATGCCAAAAATGCCAACATCGGTCATTTCCCATCATGATACCAGACACTGGCATTAACCCAGGCAACTTGACATGACCCTATGTTGCCGTGTTGGAACTGTATGTTACAGAAGTATTAGGTGACATGATTTTATTTAATGAATCTTAAAGTTGGGGGGAGGGGAACTCTAGCAGGCCCTTCAGTACTAATCCCCCATTCTAAATCAAGATACCTTCTACATAAAGTTTCTATCAGCAATGTATGTATGACTTTTTACTGAAAACCTGAAATTCTGCAGTCCTATATGGGTGACATTGAGATGTGCAGAAAGCTCCTCTCCCCCTTGCTGTTTAATAACACCTGGATGGGCACCTGTACATTTACCAAATAATTCTGAGTTGATTTGCAAATAATTCTGATTTGCAAAGAAAAACAGGTGACTCTGTGGGACTGGTAAAAATATCTGTTCAGATCATGTTGCCTAGACTCAGTTACAGGTTCTCTGATAACTAAACAGCTGTTCTTTCTCTTTTTCATCATTGGATTATTTCTTATCCAACCACCCCAATCCATTAACATGTGAACTAATTGTTATGTGTATAAATGTATGCCATTTCTGGAAAGACTGGTTTCTAATTCATTCAAGTGGCCTATGTTCACTTTATCCCCACTAACAGGAATGTGGGATGTAGCCTGCAATGCTCATTTTCTTATTCTGAAGAAGGCGATTGCTTCTCTTTTGAGAACCTCCTCAGGTAATTGGCAATGTTTACAAAAGCAGCCAGCATTTTACATTAGAGGTTCCAGTGGGTGCATTGTGTGTTGATTGCATTCTGTGTCGATTCATTTGGTTTGCTCCATAATGAAATATAAATGAAACAATCAAAAATTTGCAGCTCATAAAATCTGAAGGAAGATGGACAGCCTTTTTTCAAGCTGACCCAAAACTGTTCAAGCATTCATTCAACCTTGATGGGTTCAGCACTGCTTCCCAAAAGCTTTGTGTTAACACAACAGGGTGACAACAGGGTGAGGGAGGAGAACATTTGTGGAGTAGATCAACTATCGATGTATTACATCAGCTACCAATTTAAGAGGAAGCATGGCATTTTTGCATATATTAAGTGTATCTCAATGTAATGCATTACATAATACAGTGCTAACACAATGCTTTAAAAAGTTTATGCTATACTGTTGTTCCCATGTGGCTGAATAGACCTAGTATTGGGTTATCTGCAAAAAAAAGTTTTTGTAGGATGAAAAAGAGCATGATGTTTGATATATGGTTATCCAAGTGCCAGAAAACTGGCAGCCACTGATGGTTTTGAACTTTGTTCTATAGACCTGGAAGGTTTATGAAAATCACCACAATGCCCACAACTAACTACTGAGGAGATGGTTCAGCTTTCTTGCACAATTAGTTCTGAAACCTGACTAAACACTGATCAATAGATATATAGTCGGAATGTCATAATTATCAATTTAGGAGCAAACAAACAAACAAACAAATCATATATTTCTAATACTCTATATTAGAAATACCCTAAATATAGGAATAGGTTTCTAAACTGTTATGTATTATTGCTGAGGAAAAAATCATGCCCTGCCTGCAGAAGAAATTGATGGTAGCATGTACACAAGTATAAGCCAGTCAGTACTTTGAATGGGAGTCTAACAGGCTGGCCCGGCCTTAGAATGGGGAAGTAGGTAAACACTAGAAATTCAGTCTAGTGTTAAATAATGTATTTCATTCATTCATTCATTCATTCATTCATTCATTCATTCATTCATTCATTCATTCATTCATTCATTCATTCATATTTATCCAACTCTTCCTCCAAGCAGCCCAAGGCTTATGTCATTTGAGGCAGAGAAAAATTCACTCAGTTTTATGATTGAAAGGAAGAAGGGCTGTTTTTTACCTCCCCCTTTAACTACCCAAATGAGTCTCAAAGCAGCTTATAATCGCCTATCCTTTTCTGCCTACAATAGGTAAAAGGTAAAGGTATCCCCTGTGCAAGCACCGAGTCATGTCTGACCCTTGGGGTGACGCCCTCCAGCGTTTTCATGGCAGACTCAATACGGGGTGGTTTGCCAGTGCCTTCCCCAGTCATGACCGTTTACCCCCCAGCAGCAAGCTGGGTACTCATTTTACCGACCTCGGAAGGATGGAAGGCTGAGTCAACCTTGAGCCGGCTGCTGGGATTGAACTCCCAGCCTCATGGGCAAAGCTTTCAGACGGCTGCCTTACCACTCTGCGCCACCTACAATAGATACCCTATGAAATAGTTGGGGCTGAGAGAGCTCTAAGAGAACAATGAGTGGTCCAAGGTCATCCAACTGACTACATGTGGAAGAGTGGAGAATCAAACCTGGTGCTCCAGATTAAAGGCTGTCACTCTTAACCTCTACATGAAGTTGGTTTGGTGGGGCTTTGAACCTGGGTCTCCTAGTCTTTGACCATTACACCAAAAGGAACCATGTTCCATTAATATACTTTCCCTCACATTAGGAATCCCTTTATTATTTTTCTCTTAACAAGGGGAAGGTGTTTCTGATAAAAAGTAAAAAAGTAAAAAAAACCTATGCCTTTTTGTAAAGAAATGCTTGAAAGATATAATTTCATTCTTTTAAGCATGAGTTGAATTCCAACAATCATTTCCAAAGGAGAAATGCTTTTCCAGCCATTTCAGAGGGGTAAACCAGATAAGGTGGACATTAATGATGGGGATTCTGAAAACTGCACTGGTTTTCAGTGGGATTAATTACCAAAATCAAGAAGAGTGTCAAGCCTGTAATGTGCAAAGTTTAATGTCTAAAGCTGACCATGTCAGTGGGCAACTATTTTGAGGTCAAGAAGTCTAGTGTCTTGACTTAGCAGTCTGGGTCCTAATTAAGAAGGAAAAACAAGAGACAATCTCAAAATGAATTATTGTTCCTCTGGCAGCTAGAAGTCTAGTAAGATGAGATGTAAATGAATAAGGTTGGATATGAGCCAGAAAAAGGCAGTTTGGTTCATAGTCTGTGGTGTGCCCTGTTCACATTCCATGAACCATCATGAATTCTTAGGAAATTCTCCACGTTTTGACATATTAAAAATTTTCTGTAGTCTCATTGGTAAAGACCACAAAGACAATGACAGGGAGCCTAGAACAGTGGTCCCCAACCCCTGGGCCGCAACCCGGTGCCGGGCCGTGAAGGCCTTGTAGCGGGCTGCGGCTCCCTCTTCCTGCCCCCCCCGCAGTGAGAAGCTCGACAGGCTGTGAGCAAATCGGTCACCGAAGATGCCGATTAGGCTGCGGCCCGGCAAGCTTCTTGTTTCGGGAGGGGGGCGGGGAAGAGAAGCTTGCAGGGCCGCAAGCTAATCAGCTGCTTCAGGGGCCAATACGCTTGCGGCCTCGAAGGGCGGGGAGAGGGAGCCGCGGCCACTAGCATGCCGGCGGCACAAATGCGCATGCACAGTGCCCGTGTCAACCTCTCCCCCTACCCAGGCACAGTGGTCCATGGCAGCCGAAAGGTTACGGACCGCTGGCCTAGAACATCACTTGAAAGTGATGTTTCCACCCACTCTAGTGTTGGAAAGGCAATATCTGATGCACACAGAAGACAAGAAGAAAACCCTTCAGGAGGCAACAAGAAGATGATTAGGATAGTGGGGTCAGCACCTTTTCTCCTCTTCAGTGTCATTCCTTGTCTGCCTCTAGATTGCTACTCTTGGGGAAATTTCAGCTTCTTTCTCAGAAGTGCCACACTCAGGCCCATTCCGCACAGGTTTATTGTAGCAGGAGTGTGGCAAATTGTAATCGCTACTGAAATTCAGTTATGCACAATGTCGTACACAATCTGCCACACTCCTGAAACCGATCAGCAAAAAGCGCTTTGTTGTAGCGCTTCCAGGGAAATCCCAAAAAGTGGATTCACACTCTGGAAAGCGCTACACTCTTGCAACCAATCTGCAACACTAGCAAAAAAGTTCTGTGCATTACCATTGTTGCGGTTTAAGTAAAGTCCCTCCCCCTGGCTCTCTCCTCTGATCTTCTGGCGAAGCAATTGCCATTTTTTTTTCTTGGAGCGAGCGGAGAGCAACTAACCAGCGAGCCTTCATTCACCCAGTGAGGCTTCTCTGGCTGCAGTCCCTCCACAGAGCTGCTTTAAGTCACCAAACACAACACAGCCCAGTTTGCAAGTTCCCTTTATTTTTGGCCGAAAATCGCGCTCGTGCACAGGGGGGGGGATTTTATTTTCACTCGGGGGAGCATGGCAACGATGAATCGCCAGCTCATACACCACCTGCCAACTAGATGGGTCTCTCCGTTGCAACGAATCAACACAGATTCGTTGCAACGTGTTTTTTTTTAACCTGTCTTAAAGGGAAAGGGGCTTTTCAGGAGCATGATAATGGCCGCACATTGGCTGATCTTTTGAGTGACGGCCAGGGGCGGGACAAAGCACAGAAAAAATCGCTTCCTTTCTAGCGATTTTTGGCGAGACCGGAAACCTGTGGGAAACTATTGCAACACTACTGAATTCAACAAAGGCAGGTATGCATAATGCCGAATTCTACTATTTTAAATTCCGGAATTGCTTACTGTAAACACATTGAGGCCACATTGATTCATGTGCAGAATAGGCCTCAGTCTTACCCTCTCTCACACCTAGAGGTGTAGTTTGGAACATATCTCTTTCTTTGTTGGACTTTATCTTTATTGTTATTAAACATGCTGCTGGACTCGTATTTTGTTGTGCTGCATGGCCACCCACTTAAATCTTCTCTTTCCAACTGAGTATATTAAATCCTAAGAAAATATTCCTAAGTAAACCTTTAGCTACTCTTTAATCAGGTTGTGAACCATTGCTGTGTTAATTACTCTACAAAAACTCAGGACCAAACACTCTCAAAATCTCCTAGCATTTGTTGTGTCGTCTTCCTTTTAATTACTGTTTCCACACTTGAGTCATAAAAAGTGAGCCATTACACACTAAAAGGGAAGCCAAATATTTACTAGTAGAATTACAAAGTGATTTTAATTAAGTTGCCAAAAAAGTTGTTTCAACTGGGTAGCTCAGTTGGTTCCTGACACTTCTGTTGACCAGCCTGCTATATTTCTATTCTCCTGATTGTTCTGATGTTTGTATTATAAGCAAACCACAGATTTGGCTTCACATCTGTGGCTAGACAGGCACTTGAAACATCTAGACAAATCTGAACTTATAGCCATTGCCTAAACTCTCAGTTGTACAGTCTTTAACTCATATCTTAGAAAAAATAGTGCGTCCTGGTTTTGCCACACAATTTATATTCACCAAGCACATGTTGCATGAAAACTAGCAACATCCAGGGCTGGGATCAGGTATGCAATAATGTTCTTTTGCTCTGGTGTTGTAAAGCTCTTAGCTGACTGGAACTCCACTGTCCAAGCAACATGACTTTTGGTTATTTTGATATCAAGATGGCTTTCAAAGTCCCCATCCAGGGGATGACAATGGAAAACCCATCTTCCTTTGATGATCAATCACTGGAAAATTTCCTTAATTTGCTGCACACAGCAGAAGAGACTTCTGCACCACATCCCCTCAAAAATGCTGAGTGCAAAACCACACGATCCAGGGTCTAAGTCTCTTTGGAGTGACCATTTGCACAAGAGTCTCAATGTTTTGACTAGTCAAGTGGGAACCCCCTTCTTCCCATAGAGCTCTTGAAACAGAGTAGCAAGAAGAGGGCCTATGACAAGGTTCATCAGTGAACCTTGGAATGGTTACTCTGTTGCTCTGTCTCACAGTAAAGGTAAGTTTTAAATCATACTTTTGTTTTCTAACTGCTACATTTCTCTTTTCCAATTTCTGTTATTAGTCTCTGTGTGTTTAGGGAAAAGATTGTTGAAATTAATTTTGAAGTTTTCTCATAGTCAACTGCTCAGCTAATAACCAGTACAGAAAGGGTTGAAGGAAATACAGTTGCCTTATTGGGGACATGGTACTTTCACAGCTCTCCTTCCTAGGTGAAGGATGAGACTTTTTGCATCACACACACACACACACACACACACACACACATCCACACATCCCAAAAGCAGAGATCCGAGGGTATTCTGGAGTAGTCCATTATATCATAAAGAGTTTACTTCAGATAGCAGCAGTATTGCCCAGGAGTAGACACTGGGTGTCATGTATGAAGTCTCGTAAAATGTCCATGTTCAATGGCAGATTCTTAACAGGTATACCTTCACAATGTATATTTAATTTAACCTAATGTTCTAAAGTTTCTTGTTCAATGAACGACAGTGTAAAAAAGCTGAGCTGCAAGATAAGCTGAGAAATCAGGGCCTTTCCGCACAAGGACCAATGTTGCTAAATGTTTTAATAGTGGAATATTTAATAGTGGAATTTTGTCATTCCACATACCTTCAAATCAAGTGGAATATTGAAGTCCCAGTAGTGGTCTATTAATTCCCCATAGGTTTCTGGTCTCGCTGGAATCGCAACAAAGGAGGCAATATTTTTCTGTGCTTCTTCCTGCCCCTGGCCGTCAATCAAACACAACATCCAATGAACTGTTGTGTTCGTGCTTCCGAAAAGCCCCTTTCTCTTTAAAAACTTTAAAAAAAAACCCAAACACACCAGTCGCAAAGAATATTTGTTCCATCATTTTCTCAGAAAAAGCTTTTTTTTACAGTTGTAAGAGCTGGCCCTTAATAGTTTCCACACTCTTCAAGTAAAAAAGAAATCCTCCTCCCCATGGGTTAAATGGCTAAAATGACGGGCAGTGTCGAACAGGGAGCTGTATTGTGCTTGGAAACTTTAAAAACAATTGCAGAATGGAGCTTTATTTTACTGTTAAACACTTCTGTGGAGGGACTTCAGCTGGAGAAGCCTTGCTTATTCATTGCTTTTGCCGGTCTAAGGGGGAAAAATCGTGTCTCCGGAAGCTCGGGGGTGAGAGCAAGGGTGGGACATTCTTTCTACTGCTATTTTGAGAACACACATGTCTTTTGTTGATGTGTTGCGGCTTGTACTCAGAAGCGTAGTGGTTTTTTCAGGGGGAGTCCACTTTTCTGGATTTCCCCCTAAGCGTTATAAAATTCCGATTGTTGCTGGAGTTTGGCGGGAGTTTTGAGGTTTGTTTATGACATCATACAGAACATTGGATTAATAGTGTTTACAAAAGGTAAGACTTTGGCTACATTTAAGTCATGTGGAATGGCCCTCAAAGTTCTAGAAATAGACAAGGATTTCAATTCAGTGAGTTCCTAGGGGGTGCATTAAATCAGTAACTGTGTGAAAGTTAAGAGCATGAGGTGAAAAAGAGTAATTTAATATAATTGAGCTGAAACTGCAGGGGAAATTTCAATAGACTGTAAGAGATGATCAGAAATGAAATTTGGTTAGGATATAATATTAACACTTCTGCCTCTATGAAGTGAGTACAGGATCTTTAATCAACAGAGGCAGCAAGAAATCCAGATTTACACTTGAAGTCAGAGATGACATTCCTAATCTTTCTTAGTCACCATGACCCTAAGGTTTGGTATCTTACTGAATGAGAATGACAAATGACACCTTCCAATCTTTGAATGAGTTTCTTTGGTTGGGAATTCTATATCCTTCCTTATAAACAATTATTACAGAATATTGTTACTACTTATTGTTGGAATTTGCAAGATCTGTAATGAGTGTGATCTAACAGCATACAGAGAATATCCTATAAGGTAGTGGTCCCCAACCTTTTTATCTCCGGGGACCACTCAACGCCTTTTACTGAGGCACGGTGGGTGGGGGGATAGTTTACTCCTCTACTCTCAACCACTGCCCTAGCGCTCTCTGATCGCTATGGTAATGTTTAAACATCCCTTCAAAATAAGATACAGACATGCCACAACAATGAACATAAGAAACATTTTATTTTCATGGAAATTTTAACTCATGACAATGACAAATCAATTGGAACCCTGAGCTTGTTTCTCTGCAATGAGATGAAGTAAAGGGCCGGGGGGGGGGGGGAAGATGTCCACATGTGGTCCGCAGCCCAAAGGTATGTAGTTAGCATATTCAGATTAGGAATTTATTCTTTAAACAGTTCCTGTTCCTTTAAACAGGAACTTATTTTTTAAAAGGGGAAGGCAACTGTAAGCAGCTTTGACCATTTACGCACTGGGAACTTCACTACCCCAGCTCTCGTGAAGGAACACAGATCAGGAGCGGATGAGGTGCACCAGGCCAAATGCTCCCCCGTGTGGTTGCAGGAAGAGGTGGGGCAACTTGCCACGACTAAAACTTCAGAATGCAGCCCAGCATGAAACCTCCAGTGCATGAACAGTCTTTGAGACACCTTCGGGGAGAGAAAAGCGGCATATAGGAACCAACTCCTTCTTCTAGCATAATGAATGTGCAAAGAAAACCAACTTCTCATATAGTAAGCATTTTATTTTATTGGTGATGATGCCATGCACACTGTAAACAAGTGTAAGCTTTATTTTAGAGGTGTTTTTTTTTATATACAGCGTTTAGAGTTTACTTGGATTTCTCTGTGTGATGGTGATGTCACTTCTGGTGACATTGTTACTTCTGAGTGCATTGTAGGGAAGCGCAGCCAGCTGACATCCCTTTGTGGTACCCCAAAGCCTGAAAATTATTTAAGCAGTACATCCACAGTCCAAAGGTTGAAAAAGTCTGAGTTAGAATATCCTTAAACAGGTAATTAGCAATGTCTGAACCAACTACAATGCACACTGTATTGTGAAAAGTATCACAATAGAGTGAAAATGCAAAATCTCTTACAAACCAAACTGTGGCTAAATCTTATCTGCATCTCTCTCTCCACCATTACACACCAAAACATGCAAGGCACAGTCTCTTGTAGGCTCTTGTCACACTCACAAGTCATGTTGGTGCGAATATGATTTGTTTGGGGGACTAGAGCATTGCAGAATATTGCATTTTTTTCATATACTTTATGATGAAGCCAGACATTGATCGACCTTGTTGCAAAGCAATGAAATGCAACACCATTAGCATTGGAAGAGAAATGAACAGTGTCATTAAACAGAATGGAACACATATTGGGAAGTGTGAATTGAGAGCCAAAAGAGAACTTAAATATCCCCAGAGTTACTCACTCCTCCCTCTACTCCTGGGATTTATTATCATTAGCTGTTGTTCTTCCATCCTTAATACAGTGAATAATTGGCTAACTAAATGCAGAGCAATCAATTGCTCCAATTATTTATATGGAATTTTATTCATCCAACAAAAGGACCTTGGCATAGTTTTTCATCTGACAAAATATCTATGGAGCTTTAAATTTATAAAAGGAGGATGAGAGGGCAAAATTCACCTGCACCCAGCTTGCTGACCTTCTGGTTCCATCTTCTTGAAGAGCAAGGAGCATTATAAGTTACGTGTTAATAAATTTAGTGATTGCCTATGAGCTGAAGAACAGGTGCTTGCTTGACATTACAAGTAGAAATTATGTGCGAATTGGTGTTGGAAGGGAAAGGACAGTTAAAGGTATTACCTACATGGCATAGATATACCCCCTAACTGAGGTTATATCTTATTCTTGCTGATAGGCAAACGTGCACACCCATGTCCCACTATGATTGGTGAATCAATGGATACTAGATTAAATTACACTGGACCCCTGTCATATGGAAGCCTCCCTGTCCCTTGTGGTCCCTTGTGGTCCCTTAAAACGACTGATGAGAGAGTGGGAAGATCACTTCAGAAAATAATAAACTGGTCCCCTACTACAGGGATCTTCCTGGATGGTCTGAAGGATGCAGTAGTTAACCTTCTATTGAAGGAATCATCACTGGACCTGCATGACCAAGCCAACTATTGTTTCACATCGCATCTTGCATTCCTAGGGGAAGTGGTTAAGTGAGAAGCCATAGACCAGTTGCTAGCATATCTAGAGGAAGCATCAGTCCTTGACCCACTTCAATCCAGCTTCTGTCCAAGTCATGGGGTGGAAACAGCACTGTTAGCTCTGATGGATGATCTCCAGAGACACTTGGACTGAGGTGGGTCAGCACTGCTGGTATTATTAGATCCTATGGCAGCATTTTATGTGGTAGATCAAGAGCTGCTTGCTTACTGCCTTGTTGACATGGGATGTTATGATCATGTTAAGTTATTGTTGTTATAATGTTATTACTGTTATCACCTGTTACCATATGTTATCTGTATCTTTTCCTGTTCCCTGTAAAACACCCTGAGCCTTCGGGGAGGGCAGTATATAAATACAATAAACAAACAAACAGACCAACAAATAAAATATGGGGTATAGCCCATCAGTGGATTACCTCCTTTCTCCATGGTCGAGGCCAACTACTTCATGGGCTAGTTATCTCCCTGACATTATTTAACATCTTTATGCATCCTCTTACCTGGCTGATCTAGAAATATAGGCTTGGGTGTTACTAATATGTGGATGACACCCATTTCTATCTTATGATGGACAACTGACCAAATGCCCCGCTGGACTCATTAGCCAGATGCTCTGAGACAATGATGGGGTGGCTCAAGGATAGTCATCTGAACTCTTCAAAGACAGAGCTCCTATGGCTGGAGAGGAAAGTCTCAGAACAGGAAGCACATCTTCCCAGCCTGGATGGAGTACAATTTATGATTGCACATATGGCCAGGAATCAGGACATGATTTTTAATGCCTCTTTATCTATGGAGGTTCACATCATGAAAGTAGTGAAGCTGGCATTCTTACATCTCTGCCAAGCTAAGTTTCTACCACCATATCTGTCCCCAGAGCACCTAGCCACGGTGATCCATGCAGTGGTCACCTCTAGACTGGATTATTATAACTCGTTCTATGTGGTCTTACCTTTGGCTTTAATCTGGAAATTACAACTGGACCCAAATGCTGCTGCATGAGTCCTTACTAAAACATCATAGATGAGCCATATAAGACCATTATTGCATCAACTACATTAGTTCTGATTTGAGTATGGGGTTCTCTTCAATGTTCTAGTGTTAACTTTTAAAGCCTCTGATTTGAGTATGGGGTTCTCTTCAATGTTCTAGTGTTAACTCCATATACAGTGGCCAGAGGGACAGCTTTTCTCCCTCCCGCTCCATATTGTAAAGTTGTAGGTTTAATGTACCAGTTTGTTTTGAGTTTTGTTCAAAAATTTGTTCATTATCACAGTTGTGATTTAGAGCATTGGGGAGAGCGTGTTGGCAGGGAGTCTGGTTTGTGTACTGGAATACTTGAGGTTGACTAACAGCGAATATGGCTGACCCACCTGGGAAGCCAAAGTCTCACTGACAGAGTGGCTGATTGGAAGCCATAAGAGGTGGGTGTCCCATTGGCCCCCTTTTACATGGCCACTTCCCCAGGGGAGATTTCCATGAGGCCAGAGACCCACTCTCTCGGCTGGGAATGCTGCGGGTCCCAGGGCACCTCAGGGAACTGAATTGAGCAGTTGGACAGCTGTCAGTCATGCTTCACCCCTCAGGAGCTCAGACAACTGAGAGCACGTGGAGAGAGCTACTGGGGAGTGTTTCTGCTGACCAGGTGAGGCTATTGTGCTGACTGGGTGAGGTGATTGCTGGGTGATTGCTGGGAGGATTAAAAAGGGCTGCTCCTCGCCAGAGGCACGAGCCTTTGGCGCGAGCTGAAGGGCGAGAGACAAAGGGCTCTTGGCCTGTGGCTCTTGGCCTGGGGTTCTTGGCTGAGTAATTAGAACCAGTAGATTATATTTCCCTAGTACTTGCACTGCCTAGAACTTACAATGGACCTCCAGGACACTCATCCCATCATCTGCAGTGAGTGTGACATGATTTCCTTCCTCCCAGAAGACAAGACGGACTACATCTGCCCCAAGTGTAAATTGGTAAGACTTTTGGAGGAAAGGATTAGGGGATTAGAAGACAGCATTATTACTCTGACCCAAAGTAAGAAAGGGGAGGAGTTCATAGACCACAGCCGTGCAACACGGAATAAAGAGGATACAACCAGTCCTGAAGAGGATAAGGAGATTGACCTCACTACGGAACCTCTGCATACAGTTTGGAAAAAGACTCAACGGCATAGAGTGTGATGGTTCTCGGGGCCTTTGGAGCTCCAGAATAGATTTCAGGCCCTTGCAGAGGAGGTGCAAGGGTCAACAAGGGAAGAGGTCCCAAAACAAAGTCTAAGACAAAGTGAAGAGGCCACGGGGATAGAAGGAAATGGAGTTGAGAAGAAGAAAAAAGGAGAGTACTGGTAATTGGAGACTCCCTGCTAAGAGGAATGGATAGCCATGTGGCTGGGCCCAACCCCCTAACCCGAGAGGTATGTTGCTTGCCATGGGCGAAAATTAAAGATGTTTCAGAACGGCTGCCCAAACTCCTCAAATCTATGGATTGCTACCCATTTGTGATAGTCCATGTGGAAACGAATGACATGTCCCTAAATACCATTGCTCCTATTAAAAAAGACTATAAAGATCTGTGGAGGAAGCTCAAGCAAATGGGGTCACAAGTGGTATTCTCTTCAATCTTGCCTGTCAAGGGAAGAGGAATGCGTCAGGAGAGAAAGATAATGGAGATGAATCAGTGGCTGCATAGTTGGTGCTGGCAGGAGAGATTTGGTTTCTGGGACCATGGGATAGGCTTTCTTGAGGAAGGCCTACTAGCACCTGATGGACTGCACTTATCGAAGCTGGGGAAGAATGTGTTTGGCAGGAACCTGGGGAGATTCATCAGGAGAGCTTTAAACTGAAGCCACTGGGGGAAGGAGATAATCAACATAGGGAGTGTAAGGAAGGAGAACGATCGGGGGCAGCCCAACTGGCAAGGCCAGCTCATAGGGAACCAAAAGTAAAAGGATTCAGATATCTTTATACTAATGCCCGAAGCATGGGCAATAAGAAGGAAGAGCTGGAACTTCTCATGCTGATGGAAAGCTATGATCTAGTAGGCATCACAGAAACTTGGTGGAATTATTCTCATGACTGGAATGTAATGGTGGATGGATGGGAACTGTTAAAAAAAAAACAGAATAGATCGAAGAGGTGGAGGAGTGGCACTGTATGTGAGGAAAGGGCTTACCTGTCAGGAAATTCTAGTGAAGGAGAGCATATCTACAGTGGAAAGCATCTGGGTGAAAATAAGCAAGGGGAAAACAAACAGTGTGGTGGTTGGTGTCTGCTACCGACCGCCTGACCAACGAGAGGATGTGGGTGCTGCACTTTGTGAGCAGCTTGAGAAAATATCCAACAGCAGGACCTTGTCATCATGGGTGACTTCAATTTCCCAGATGTGTGCTGGGAAACGTTATTCCGATCTTCAAAAAAGGGAGGAAGCATGACCCAGGAAACTGCAGACCAGTGAGTCTGACCTCTATTGTGGGGAAGATAATGGAGCAGATATTAAAGGGAGCGATCTGCAAACATCTGGAGGACACTTTGGTGATCCAAGGAAGTCAGCATGGATTTGTCTCCAACAAGTCTGGCTCTTGCCAGACCAACCTGGTTTCCTTTTTTGACCAAGTAACACGTAACAGGTTTGCTAGATCATGGAAATTCGGATGATGTCATTTACTTGGATTTTAGTAAAGCTTTTGACAAGGCTCCCCATAATGTTCTGATGGATAAGTTGATTGGAAAATCCAATCTGGATTTTAAGATAGTCAGGTGGATAGGGCATTGGTTAGAGAACTGCACTCAAAGAGTTGTTGTCAATGGTGTTTCATCAGACTGGAGAGAGGTGAGTAGCGGGGTACCTCAGGGCTCGGTGCTCGGCCCAGTTCTTTTTAACATATTTATTAATAATCTCAATGAGGGGGTGGAGGGACTACTCATCAAGTTTGCAGATGACACCAAATTGGGAGGACTGGCAAATACTCCGGAAGATAGAGACAGAGTTCAACGAGATCTGAACACAATGGAAAAATTCCCAAATGAGAACATGATGCAATTTAATAAAGATAAGTGTAAAGTTCTGCATCTGGGTCAGAAAAATCAAAAGCATGCCTACTGCATGGGGGATACACTTCTAGGTAACACTGTGTATGAACGAGACCTTGGAGTACTTGTGGACTGTAAACTAAACATGAGCAGGCAGTGTGATGCAGTGGTAAAAAAGGTGAATGCCATTTTGGGCTGTATCAACAGGAGCATCACATCAAAATCACAAGGTGTCATAGTCCCATTGTATACAGCACTGGTCAGACCACACCTGGAGTACTGTGTGCAGTTCTGGAGGCCTCACTTCAAGAAGGACGTAGATAAAATTGAAAGGGTACAAAGGAGAGCGACGAAGATGATCTGGGGCCAAGGGACCAAGCCCTATGAAGATAGGTTGAGGGACTTGGGAATGTTCAGCCTGGAGAAAAGGAGGTTGAGAGGGGACATGATAGCCCTCTTTAAGTATTTGAAAGGTTGTCACTTGGAGGAGAGCAGGATGCTGTTTCTGTTGGCTGCAGAGGAGAGGACACACAGTAATGGGTTTAAACTACAAGTACAATGATATAGGCTAGATATCAGGAAAAAAAATTTCACAGCACCGAGCCCTGAGGTACCCCGCTACTCACCTCTCTCCAGTCTGATGAAACACCATTGAGAACAACTCTTTGAGTGCAGTTCTCTAACCAATAGTTAGAGTAGTTCAGCAGTGGAATAGGCTGCCTAAGGAGGTGGTGAACTCCCCCCTCACTGGCAGTCTTCAAGCAAAGACTAGATACACACTTTTCTTGGATGCTTTAGGATGCTTAGGGCTGATCCTGCGTTGAGCAGGGAGTTGGACTAGATGGCCTGTATGGCCCCTTCCAACTCTATGATTCTATGATTCTATGCTGGGCCAACCCTCCAGTGGGAGGCTGTTTGCATGAATAAAGATGTGTCCATAATTATTGCCATAAATAATGAGTCACATCTCTTTCAGCCCTGAACACTAGCCTGCCAATCAATAACAAGCCATTATTCAGGCAAATATATTCTGCACATGCTTTCAAGCATGTCTCTATAGCATAAACTGCAGGACTTACCCACAGCATGAAAACAGCTAAACTCTGGTAGACCCAGATTCAGTACCATCTTGTCCCTATCATCTGTCTATCTAGCAGGCTTTGTCAAAGTTTTGTTTCAGGGGATTTCTTCCGGCTGCAGGCTTCAATCATAACAACCATACAAGAAAGCTGTTATTGTGTAGCTTAGAACTAAGAGAAGATGATAAAATCCTGTTTTCCTCATCATTAGATACAAGCAATGCATTACCTGCAGAGTTCCTTTTTTCTCATGGCCGGAGTTAATCCTAATGTTGGCAGGCACAAGCTAGAACAAGACATGAAATATATTATAATTGAGAAAATTTGGACGTGTATCCCAAGAGAAATAGAAATGATCAATATAGGTTGTTTTTCTCAGACCGCAGGGAAGGCAAAGCAAAGCATTTGTGTTTGTGTGCATGATACACTGAGGAAAGATGGATGTAGGGAACCTTTATTCCCCCACTGCTTGTTTGCCAAGGATTATTTATCCCACCTGCCACCTGGGTTTTTATGTGCTTTAATGATTTGTGGTACCTTTTATTCAGTTACATTCTAAAGGGGGAGGGGGGATCCGCTATGGTGAAAGAAAGAGAACACGTTTCAAAACTGAGCCCAAGTTAAAAATTTAAATACTGGCATCCTGGAACCCAAATATTTAGATTTACAGGATGAGAAAAATGATAACCTTACCTACACTCTTATAGTACCAATAAACCTCAATCTTGCCATATCTTGTCATATCGATTTTCCTGTTTGTCATCGTTTGAGAGGAAAAAGGTCTTTCCATTTTTATTTCCATTTGCCCTTGAGATATTTAAGTTCCTTTGATTGATTTACGTTTGCTGCATTCATTTCTAGATTTCTTCTAGCTAAATGTATTCTTTGGGAATGTAATATTTCAGTGCACTGGATCAAAGGAGGTCTCTAAAACTCATCAGTTTAAGGATGACTGGTCATTCATTTTTATCAACACACACACACACATATAAACTACTATAACAGGATGGGACATGCGAGTGATTAGCACCGACAGAGAGGTGCTTGTTAAGCCCTGTCTTCAATTTGTTGATCAATTTTGACTCAACAGTGTTATATTGGATCGTACTTACAAAGTTCTTTTGAAGAAGAACAATACCTTTTATATTAGCCACAATATGTCCCAGTGGTTAAAATATTAAAAACTGGTTTCTGAAGATAGAGATTTTTAATGTCACATGTGTGTTACATTGTCCTAGGGATGCCAGATCCCCTGGCTAGGGTGGAGTTTCCCTGCTTTGGGGGCCCATTTGACTGCCACCCCCGACTGGGGGCGAATATGGAAATTAAACATAATGGACCTACAGGACCTGGAAGTGAAAGACACACCAGGGATGTAGTGGGGTGAAGCTCTGATTTTGGAGCAAAAGTCTATGGTAGAAACAATGTCACTTCCAGGTCATGTGCCTTTACAGAACTTTCAAAATTCTGAAGGGCCTAAAAAATGGTGCTCTTCTCTCAGGCATTTGTTTGAGACCCAGGACTGCACCTCATCTATATGGGCCCCCTACTTAGCCCACACCTGGGGTTCTCATCATTAGCTTGCCCCCATCTTGAGCCAGGCTACAGAACAGCACAACACAAATCATATGCCTAGTTCATTAGGGTATGATTCCAGGATGAATTTTGTAGCAGGAAATACTGTAATGATTTTTAGTATGAAATGTTTGCTGTTCCATATGAATCTGGATTTATTTATTATTTATTTATTTATCATACTTCTATACCGCCCTCCCCGGAGGCTCAGGGCGGTTTACATTATAACAGAGAACCATACATAAAACAGTCTGTAGAACATGTACATCGATAACCAACAATTGCAACCAAACACAACACAGTATAACAGTATAACAGTAAACAATTTAATCTGTTTTTATACTCTATTGTATAGAGTGTACAATACTGAGATCACACTGGAGACAGGAGGCCTAAAAAATCACATACATACATACATACATACATACATACATACATACATACATCTTCTCCAATCACTACCCAACAAGACTTAATAGAAATTGTAACATGGAAGAAGTTATTTCTATTGGGTTCTGCAGCATTTTATTTTCCCTAAATTGCACACCAATGTAAGTGCAAAAGTAGGGTGGGTTAGTTGAATGGACCAATCATACCTGACATGTCACAATGAGGTTCAGTGAAAAATTATATCCAGCAATTGATAATGAGGGTACATACCATGAGAGCCTACCTGGATACCTATGAGGCAATCTGTTTTGAATAGGCATGATCACCTCAATCTGCAGATCTTCTCTGCATCCTATGATTCTCTAGTGTGGGGCATTTGCCTTTTATTTTCAATATTTCTAAGAGTAAGGACTTGGCAGATTATTGGTTTTATATCTCCAAAATCCATCTTTATTAATGAAAGGTCTGCAATGCCCATTGTGGTGGAGGAAGCAAATGCATTTCATAGCTTACAGAGATAATAATAAATCACCTTAAGGTTCAAGTTTATTAGAAATGACTGAAATACATTACAGGGCAGCAATAACTTGAATGGTTGGTTTACCAACCAGTGGGGTGGAATTAAAAATGCATTAAAATTTATTCAAAGGGAAGCAAATAGCAGAGAGTTAAGATTGGATTTGACATAGTTAAATGAAGCATTATTGTGTGTTGTGTGGCTAATAAAATAAAACAGGAGAAACATTCCATGTTGGATGCCGAGAGGTGAAAAAAATACATTATGAATTAATTTTACTGCTTGCTCCCCTCACTCCCATGTCAACAGTACATTTCAGAGAATGGATTGCAGAGGGAGGTTCTTCTCTTTGCTTTTCTGACACATCAGAAATGGCCATGAATCTTGCCAATTGTGTTTTGCTCAGTCTTTCAGTATCAAACTGATACGACTCCATGTGGGGAAATATGATAACACATTGGGTTATCATACAATCTTTCATATCCTTATTTGCCCAAAGATTACAAAGGGTTTTCACAACATGAAGTTAAATAACATGTTTCACTCCAAATATATAAGAAAAAGAGCAATTAAAATCTAGCAATGGTAGATGACAAACCTGTTAGCTCAGCATACTTAGATGAATGTGTTGGCTGTGTTGAGAAAACATTTATTTTCTTTGTAATAAACCTCAATGATGCTTCATCAATACTCAGGGGTCTCCTGCCTCTCTTCTCAATCAACAGTGCAATACGTTCTAATTTTACTTTTAAAAGTTAAAAGTGATGACTCCCCCCACATATACAAACTTGTGGTGAAATCCCTCATCTTTCATTTTTTCTAGAGCCTCACCCAACATTGCCCACCACTTCATCTTTCTTTGTCACTGCTCTTCTCCCTAAGTGAAAAGTGGTTGCCATACCACATACAAAGAAACTTGGCAAGGAAAAATGCCTGCTGCTGTAGTGAACTGAAAGAATAGGCACCCCGGCCCAGAAGAACTGTACAGTAGGTTGGTTGGGGTAGAGGAGAGTCAATTTTCAAGGATTCCTCTTCCCTTGAAAATGTCCTCTGTGCATGTGAGTGACATATTCTTCTCCTTTCCTTCCTACTTCCCTTTCAGATGATGGAGGGAAGCCCTGTCTCTTTCCTTTGTCCACCAATGCTTGTCCACATTCTCTCCCTATGGTGCAGACTGGGGCAGTAGGGCTTTCTTCTCCTAGCCACATCTACTTCTACTTGCTTGTCTTCTCTCCTGTCTGTGTGTGTGCATGGGGGGGGGGGGGAAGTAGAAGGAAGCAGCAACAAACAGTAACAGAACTGTCACTGCCTCCTCCTCTTCCTTCTGGCCCCACTTGTCCACCCTCTCTCAGAGATATGACAGAATGAAGATAACTGAGGAAGGGAGGAGGAGGCGGTAGTGCTGCTCCTAGCTGTCTTCTTCCACACCCGGTTTCTTCTGAGGCTGGCAGCAGCTTCTGTTGCTATCCATCCACCACCCACACAGCCAGTCTTCCTGCCCTACTGGCCTGTGTGAAATGGCCAAATCCACTTGCAACCAGCCTCTGAAGTGGACTGAAACTGCATTATTTAGCATGTGTGAAAGTGCCCAAAGTTTCTTTCCATTTTTTAAAAAGGTTTTGTTTATATATATTTTTAAAAACCTACATAGAAACAACACAAATATCCTAAAGATAGACAAAAATAGGCAGAAACTCATAAAATTAGGTGGAAACAAATTGGGCATCAAGAATAATTAATTTAGCATTGTGAGAATGAAACAAGGGTATATTATGTATCATGGAAAACGTGCAAAAAGACTGCTAAAAATGACATCTTATTTTTAAATTCTGGCACCATTTCTGCAGCACAAAACCCATGATGTTATATTTGTTTTTGCATTGCAAACGCTGGCTAAAGTTCCGGCAGCATTTATCAGTGAAGCTTCTGAAACTAGTTTTACAGCAACTTTTCTTGCGTTATGGCACTGAGAACAGTCTTTTATTGATGTATAAGTGTCAGTGTGTTTTTGGTCTCCTCCCTTTTTCTGCTCGCAGTCCCCCGTCTACCAATGGGAGCTCGAGCATCTGCTGCTGATATTCTGCACCAATCACATGAACATGTCATTTGCCCTGGCAACCCAGCCAACTGTATTGCTATGCAAATGCATTTCCTCAACAGCCTTCTGCAAGCGTTCCTGAGACTACAAAGCTCTACCTCTGATCAGTGTCCATGAGGGGGGGGGGGAGAGGGGGGCTTGAGGAGCCTGCTGCTGATTTCTGCTTCCTCGGTGTCAGCGATCATGTGAACATGCAATTTGATTCAGTCTCCCATTGCCCATAATAGCCCGAGGACAGCCTGGGTGTTTCATGTGGCTTTTTCTTAGAAGGAAGGGGCTTAACTCTGGATGTCTCTCTAGTAGCCAGTTTAGAGCAATGTTCCCCAGAAATCTGTACTTCGTAGCCTGATTTCCTCAGACCAAGTCTCTCTGTCTTAAAGATAATTTAAATGTTTTTAAAATGTTTTTTTTTAAAGGATGATTTAAAAGGGTTTGCAAACTGACTGTGTTGAAAACTGATACATACATACTAGGCCAAGGACTGACAGAAAAAGGTAGTATTGTTGAGTGACAGAGTGGCCTTCAGCTACTTGAGAAGTAAGGAATATCTGCTATTAAGCCAAAATACATGTACCAGGCACCCCAATTTGCAATGACTTCCTAACCCTTGGACACTTTCAATACATTCACAACTTTCATTTCCACATCATTGTGGTGCTCCAGACAGCAGCCTAGATGAAGCAAATGCTCTATCCCTAGAAAATATAAAACAGCCTTTTTCACATGAAAAGCATGACTCCATGTCAACAAACAAACTTCCCTTAGTCACATTAGTGCCTGGGACTCTAGAGAAACAGAAACAAAACAAGATGAGACAGTGAATAAATTCATTGTCCTATTCTCAATGGGTCACACTAGTTTAAAACCCTCAGGCAATGCAAAACCATATAAAATAGCACAGGGATTGTCTTCATTTCACATACAGCTGCAGCCTTTGTTGGAACTTGGACTAAACCCATTATGTAAACTGCAGGCCTGTGTTTTGGTTAAATTATATATACTGAAATTATATTGGGAGACAAAATGATTAAACAAGATTGCAAAGAATATCAGTATATCTTGAGCGGAGTTCTAATTCTCCTCAAAACAGACCTTAATCAGCTACTAACTTATTACTCTGGCTATACAGTGTTGTTATAGTTGTTCAAAATTGGCATATATTTAGCAAACTACTATGGACAAATCAAGAGCCTCTTGTGGTGCAGGGTGGTAAGGCAGCCGACATGCTGTTTGAAGCTCTGCCCATGAGGCTGGGAGTTCAATCCCAGCAGCTGGCTCAAGGCTGACTCAGCCTTCCATCCTTCCTAGGTTGGTAAAATGAGTACCCAGCTTGCTGGGGGGTAAAATGGTAATGACTGGGGAAGGGAATGGCAAACCACCCTGTATTGAGTCTGCCAAGAAAACACTAGAGGGTGTCACCCCAAGGGGCAGACATGACTCGGTGCTTGCACAGGGGATACCTTTATGGCCAAATTATGAAGAATGAACCCATTCTGCTAGCTCGCTGGCTGGATATTTGCACTATGCATTACTGTATGTGTTGTGTGCAAAACAGCTATCATCCAATCAGGACTAAAGATGCTGTGAACTTTGCCATCAGAGAGTTTGCCAGGTGAATTTACCATATTCAAAAGGTAGCAGATCTGGGGAACTATTAGAAATTAATTCATGAGTACAACAACCCACCAATGTCCTTGCAAACTTACTGCTGGCACGCAACACTTACAGCTGAAGATAAGTGACCTCCTGCCTCTATTGCAAAAATACAAATATAACGAGGAATGGATCACAAAAAAAGGGGGGGATGTGTCAAACCCAGTGACACAAAGTAGAATAAATTGTGATCCTTATTTAGGGTTGCCAGCTCTGTGTTGGGAAATACCTAGAGACTCTGGGAGTAGAGCCAAGAGTGTGCGGGATTTGGGGCAGGGAGGGACCTCAATGGAATATGATGCTATGGAGTCCACCATCCAAAGCAGCCATTTTCTCTTAATCTTAAATATTAATTCTAAAAATTAAAACCCTAATCCGAACCCTTTCTAACCTTAACCCTTAACCTAACTCTGTCTCCTTCTCCTGGGAGAAAAGAGGAAGTACATGTAATATATACCCTCAGATGGATTAGGTAGGTGGATTTTGACAGGGAGGTCAGCAGATTTTTAACATTGTTTCAGGGCCTCTGCCACAGACCCAACAAAACAGCTCTGTCTTGCAGACCCTGCAGAACTGTTTAAGATCCCGCAGGGCCCTGATCTTACTGGGTAGAATGTTCCACCTGGTCCTGGTTGAGGCCAATTTAACTTCTTTTAACATAACTTAACACAGTAAACCAGAGTTTGTGCTCATTGTGCTCTGTAATATGCTGGTTCTGGAAAATAGGTGACATTTTGACCTGCACCTGGAGGGGAGAATTGAGGAGGGCATGCTCTCCTGATAGAAATCAACTGCAGAAACGGTCCATGAGAGTCTGTCTCATAGAAAGGAAACATATATCTGGAGCACAAGGTATAGTTGTTACCTCTGAAATACACCCATATTTTGCCACATGTTGAAAATCAGGGATCTCCAACTCAAATGGGTCACACAGTCATGGAAATATGGAGTGCTTGTTTCTTTTGACCTAAACAATACATAAACTCTAGGAAACATCTATACCCAATTGAATTTGCATTAATCCATCTGATAACATTGAAGTTTCTAAAGCATTAATAATTATGAGGCCATTACACCAATGATTTGCCCTCTACAGTGATTCTAGCATACTTTGGTACCTTATTCAGGTTGTCAACACAGTCAGCAGTCATCCTTAGAACAAAACAACTACATTTGCATACTCAGTGTTAATATCACTTGAGTGATTCACCCCCTGAGGCTTTCCCAGGCAGTGAAGTAAGCAGAGAATTATGGAAAAAATTCCTCTGTACAAGACTTGTAATCTTATTTCTCAGGACACCATCTGTGGAGGGCATTTTTCTGTTCTGTTTCAGTCCCTCCAGTCCTAAACACTTGCATATTGGCAGCATGTTGACATACAGTTTGACTATGCTGCAGATGTAGAGGATCACAGCGACAGTGTGGAGGAAAGTCATTTACAAATCTTGCAGAAAAAATGTTAAGTGAATCCTTCTGTGTCACCCTGTACCATCCTTTTCAGGTTATCATACTACAGGAATATGAGAAGTTTTCTTCAAACATATCCTAATAAAAACCAGTCCAGTTGATACAGAATTCACTTATAGAAATCTATAGAAATCACATTAAATGATAGATAATATCATTATCGTGTAAACCGCCGTGAGCCTAAGGGAACGGCAGTATAAAAGTTTAACAACAACAACAACAACAACAACAATAATAGCCCTGAAAAAGCCAAACAAAACACACCACCAAAATTTGTCACTTTTGATACAATTAATTAATTAATTGATTGATTGATTGATTGATGGTATGGTGTGTGTGGTATAGCCAGGAGATCCATGGATTCTTTGGCAGTTAGGCAAGGCTTGCTTGGAGGTAATTTGCCATTGTCTGCATCTATGTCATGACCCCTAGTGGTCTTGAAGGTACTCCATCCAAATCCTTGGAGGTCTCCCACCCAAATACTGCTTAGCTTCTGTGATCTGACAGGATCTGGCTTGCTGGGGCTATTTTGGTCAGGGCACTCATTCCCGGCCCTAGGGAAGCACGCCTGGCCTCGACCAGGGCCAGGGCCTTTTCGGTCCTGGTCCCTGCCTGGTGGAATGAGCTCCCAGGAGAGCTGTGGGCCCTGTGAGATCTTCCATCGTTCCGCAGGGCCTGCAAGATGGAGCTCTTCCGCCAGGTTTATGGTTGAGGCCAAGGCCCCGGGACCTAGGATTGGGATTGGGGGCTGGTACCATCAGTATCCCCTCTCCACCTGCCAGTAGTAGGAGGGGGAAGTTGATTAGCCGATCTTGCCATGTTAGCTTGCTAACTAATAATGTCAAACTGTAGTTGTTGTTTTAATAGATTTTAATGGGGTTTTAAAATGTTGTAACCCACCACGAGCCGCAAGAAGAAGAAGAAGAAGAAGAAGAAGAAGAAGAAGAAGAAGAAGAAGAAGAAGAAGAAGAGTTGGTTCTTATATGCCTCTTTTCCCTACCCGAAGGAGGCTCAAAGCGGCTTACAGTCGCCTTCCCATTCCTCTCCCCACAACAGACACCCTGTGAGGTGGGTGAGGCTGAGAGAGCCCTGATATTACTGCTCGGTCAGAACAGCTTTATCAATGCCGTGGCGAGCCCAAGGTCACCCAGCTGGCTGCATGTGGGGAAGCGCAGAATCAAACCCGGCATGCCAGATTAGAAGACCGCACTCCTAACCACTACACCAAACTGACTCTCAATGGTGGGCAATAAATCGAATGATGATGATGATGATGATGATGATGATGATGATGATGATGATGATGATGATGATACTATTTGCCATGAAGGGTTCTGCAGTGCTTTGCCGGCACCATCACTAAATCCGGCAGAAATGTGTTATTGTATCTACAGTCATGGAACACATGAGGACAAATTAATGTCAGTGTTTATGACCGTTTGTACTTGTACCTGTATTCTGTGGAGTTCATTACAGTGAATGAGGTCTTTGGACCAAAATGCTACAGGGATTTTTATTTTCTTTTAAAAAGTGGACATTGTAAATGGCTTGGATCTATTCCAATATATATATATGATAGAAAGAAAACAGAGCTACATTCATAATTATTCCAAGTATTCATTATGTGAATGATCAGGAAGTGATGTTATGGTTTTGTGCAATTTCTGCTTCTTGCATTTGATTTTTCTCCTTAATATCTTATAATATGATCACTATTTCATATCACTTGTGCTATTGGGATCATATTTCCTCTTCTCCTAAATATCTTATAATATGATCACTATTTCATATCACTTGTGCAATTGGGATCACATTTCCACTTCCCCTTATAATATGATCACTATTTCACATCACTTGTGCAATTGGGATCATATTTCCACTTGTAAGGAAATAAAATAAAGGTAACTACCCAACATGGCATGCAGAAAGAATATGCTGAATAGCTGCGGTATTCCTAAAAAAAAAAAATATTTTCAGGACAAAATTTTGTGAATGGGGAAAATTAGATGGCCAACAGTCTAACTGAATGGAGACTCTGAGTTATGTTTAATATGTACATCATTATTAGAGCTAAATCTAAAGAATGGTAAAAACAAAGGTAGATAGTGAACAGTTACAATGATGGTAAATGCATCATAAGACGGCTAATCAACTTCAGTGTAGGCAGCTGTAAAGTGGTGCATGTTGTGATTTGGTCCTTTGAAGTATATAGAGGAGCTCCTGGGATTCTGGTCTGATCACTGGTCTGATCCAACAGGCTCTTCTCATGAGAGTCAACATGGTGTAGTGATTGAAGTATTAGATTAGGATCTGAGCTACCCAGGTTCAAATCCCCACTCTGCCATGGAAGCTTGTACAACCCTTCTTTGCTGTCTAAGGGGTCTTCAACCCCCGGTCCGCGGTCCGGTACCGGGCCGCTAAGGCCATGGTACCGGGCTGCCAGCGGCCGCGCCTGCCTCCCCCCCCCCCGCAGCAAGAGGGGGGAAGAGGCAGGCGCAGCCTCTGGCACGCCAGCAACGCAAACGCGCATGTGCGGAGCCGCCGCGCATACGTGTTTGCGCCCCCTGCTGGCGAAAATGCGCACGTGTGGCTGTTCTGCGCATGCGCATTAGCGCCACCTAGTGGCAAAAACGTGCATGTGCGGCAACTGCGCGTGCGCGTTTACGTGCAGCTGCTATGGCCGGGCCGCCGGCTCTCTCCCACCCTCGGAGGCAGTCCCCGACTACAAGAAGGTTGGGGACCGCTAGTCTAAGAGACTCAGTCAAATTTGTGTGGAAGATTTGTAAAACTGGCTTATATCTGCAGTGTTAGTTCTTTTACTCACTCTGTTTCTATCATGTTAAAGTGAAGGCGCTCTTTTTCATCATATTCTGCTTTATACTGTGAAGATGCTTGGTTTCAGCCAGATGAAATGACAGATGGAAATACTTCTAATATGGTTGAAACCTTTGTTGGGATTTAAGTGATTGCTGAGCCACACAGTTTTTTCTTTTTTGGATTGCTGCAGCATCCCATGTGATTTCCCTCTGTGTTGTTTTGTTTTTTTCCCCCTTGTATTTGGGAGATTTAAACTCTGCATTGACACACACCGTTCATTTCTCTCTTGCACATGCACAAAAAAATGGAAGGTTTGGGGGCCGTGGTCAAATGCAGGGTGCCAGCATGGTTCTAGGCTCCAGCATGCAGCTTTCATGTCCCTCTCACATGGACAGTAGGGAAGTTTTGGGTACTGTGGCTAAATGCAGGCTGCCAGCATGGCTTTAGGCTCCAGTATGCAACTTTAATTTCCATCTTCAATGCATGTGCCAAGGAAAGATTGGTTTGGGGTCTGTTGCCAAATGCAGCGTGATTCTGATGAAGAAAAAACACAAAGAAGTTGGGGGTGGGAGTGGGAGAAGCTTGGTCACCCAAAACTGACTTTAAAAATAAGGCTGCTCATTTGCAGTCCAGCCCTCAATGCTGCACACATACAAACAAAACCCTACAGCTGCCTGATTCAGCCGCAACTAGAAAAAAGGACTGCTTCAATGAATGTTTCAGAAGCTTTGCTGGTTGCAATGGAAGTCTTGTGACATCCAAAAGAATAACACATTTTAACCCCCCCCCCAAAAAAAATGTATTCTAACATTCTTTCTTTGTTGTTTTGTGGACTTGAGTCCCAAATAGCCAGGATTCTTTTTGCACCTTAAAAGGGTTACAGTATTTTATTCAAAGATCCGGTTAAACAGCTGGAAGAAGTTCTTGACAGTTAGAGCAGTTCTTCAATGGAACAGGCTTCCTTGGGAGGTGATGGGTTCTCCTTCTTTCAAAGTTTTTAAGCAGAGGCCAGATAGTCCTCTGACAGAAATGTTGATTTTTTAAAACTTTGGCAGATTGTGAGTGGATAGGCAGGAAGGGATGTGCCAGTGTTTGTCTGTTGTGTCCCTTCCTTGCATACCCAGGGAGCTGCTAATTGCCACTGTGGGTAGGTGAATTTCCTCCAGGCCAGGCTGGATTCTGGAGATTTTTGGTGGACATGAAATTGGGGTCACTGTGAGCAGGCAGGTAGTTGTGAGTTGCTACATTGTGCAGGGGATTGGACTAGAAATCAGTGGTCCCCAACCTTTTTATCACCGGGGACCACTCAACACTTGACAATTTTACTGAGGCCCAGTGGGGGGGGGGGTAGTTTACTCCTCTACTCTCAACCACTGCCCTAACGCTCTCTGATCGCTATGGTAATAAAATATAAGATACATTTTTAGATATATTTTATACATATAAGATATATTTTATGGTAATAAAATATTACCATAAAATAAATATTACCATTTCATGAGAAATGCGGGATTAGAGGAGTCACAAATTGGGATCAAGATTGCAGGGAGAAATATCAACAGCCTCAGATATGCAGATGATACCACTCTAATGGCAGAAAGTGAAGAGGAACTAAAGAGCCTGTTGATGCGGGTGAAGGAGGAGAGTGCAAAAGTTGGCTTGAAACTCAACATCAAGAAAACAAAGATCATGGCATCCGGCCCTCTCAATTCCTGGCAAATAGAAGGGGAAGAAATGGAGATAGTGACAGATTTTATTTTCCTGGGCTCCAAGATCACTGCAGATGGGGACTGCAGCAAAGAAATTAAAAGACGCTTGCTCCTGGGGAGGAAAGCTATGGCAAATCTAGACAGCATCCTAAAAAGCAGAGACATCACCCTGCCAACAAAAGTGCGTTTAGTCAAGGCTATGGTCTTCCCAGTTGCAATGTATGGCTGCGAAAGTTGGACCATAAGGAAGGCCGAGCGTCAAAGAATTGAGGCTTTTGAACTCTGGTGCTGGAGAAGACTCTTGCGAGTCCCTTGGACTGCAAGGCGAACAAACCGGTCAGTCCTAGAGGAGATCAGCCCTGACTGCTCTTTAGAAGGCCAGATCCTGAAGATGAAACTCAAATATTTTGGCCACCTCATGAGAAGGAAGGACTCCCTGGAGAAGAGCCTAATGCTGGGAGCGATCGAGGGCAAAAGAAGAAGGGGACGACAGAGAATGAGGTGGCTGGATGGAGTCACTGAAGCAGTAGGTGCAAACTTAAATGGACTCCGGGGAATGGTAGAGGACAGGAAGGCCTGGAGGATCATTGTCCATGGGGTCGCGATGGGTCGGACACGACTTTGCACATAACAACAACAACAAATAAAATATAAGATATAAAATATAAGATTCAAAATAGGATACAGACACGCCACATGAAGTGTGTTGTAATGGGCTGGGGGGATGAAGTAAAGGGCCGGGGGGGGGGGAGAAGGACTCACACCCAATTATGTTTGCATAGGATGTCAGCTATAGGAAGAGTGGCCTAATATCAGGAAGAATGGAACAAAACTGGAGCTAAGATCCAAAGAGGTCAGGATGGGTAGCTGTGTTTGTTTGTAGTAGGAAGGAGCAAGAGTCCAGTAGCACCTTAAGGACTAAGGCTGTCATGTGTCACAGCTCACTTCTTGGGGAGGGGGAGAAGGAAGTAGGAATCTCTGGCACAATGAATAAGGTTGGAAGTGATTCCCAGAAAGAAGGGCCCTAAAAGTTCTTCAGTTACATCACCTTTATTGGCATTCAAAAAAGTACAAGCCATAACCCAACAAAGGTTTCCACATAAATGTCAAACCAAACCAAACTTATAATAGGAGAATTAATGCAATATAAAGTTAAAATTAGCTATAACCAACCCAGCTTTCACCAGAAATTTCGCAGCCTCAGTAGTAATTTCAGGGCTGTCGTTGTTCAGTAAATGCCAACATACTTTCTTTTTGGTCACCAAGCTTTGGTCGCTGAACTGTTTCCTTAGACTTTCATCTTGCGATAGGATTTTAAAATGTTCCTTTGGGGAACTTCATGGAAGTAGCACTCTAGAATTATATGTTGTATAGAATCAGGTCTACGTATTCCACAAGAACAAAGCCTTTCATGATAGGGAATATGAGGGAATTTTCCATATAGAACCCTTGATGGGAAAGAGTTCATTCAGGCTAGCACGGAAGCTCTACATAGTGATGGTGCATCAGGAACATGAAAATACTGGGGCACCCTCCCCAAATGGTTCCAAAGACCTAATTTAAGGGAGGAACAGGCCACAGGCTGGGCAGGGAAGAGGTTTTGCTGTGCATACTCTAAAAGTCTCTGCCTGATTACTCAAAAGATGTGTGCTTCATCTGAGAGTAACAAGCAGTCTAAGGAAATCCTAATTTGACTGAGTTGTAACCCATGAAGCTCTATATTGATCGCTTAATAGATGAAATAATAAAGCTCAGATCCAAAGTAGATTTTGCAATGCAAATCCAACTGTGGATGCTCTGAAGACCCTCTTCTGCTCCTTCCATGGTTGCCAGATTCTGCCTCTTTGAACCCACACTGAGCAATTTTCACATTATTCACATGTACAGCTGGATATGTGATCTAAATGTAATATTTATCCAGATTCTGTTCCTTGATTCTATTTGTCAGGTGAACATGCAAACTGGGGGCCATGGCTTCATTTGAGTTAACCATTATCATGTTAAATCTTTCTCTTTTACTGCTGCCTTCCTCTTTTCCTAACTTTATTGTATTTTCCACTTGATTCTTGTCTTCTCTTGCTGTGGCCAAGGTATGATAGCCGCAGCTGAGTCATTTTAGCTTCCTGGGAGAGTTCAGGCTTGCCGTGATACAAACATGTATGAAATGAATGGCATATTTTTATTGACCCAGTTATGGTCAGGGCCTAAATAAGTATGCCAACTTCCTTGTGTAAAAACTTGCCCTGATGTAATCTTGATTGCTCATTAGAAGAGTTTATTTTATTAAAATTTAATTATTAGGTACTGGATAAGAACTTGCAGTTTTGCAGTAGAGAAACTTGAAACAGGTTCATAATTATTCTGAATTTTATGAAGAAATTTGAAGTGGGGTACCCATATCATCATTGACCCAGGCCCTACCAGCCAAGACTGACCTTGTCAGATCTCAGAAGCTAAGCAAAGCCAACACATAGACAGGCACTGGCATAATACCACAAAATGTCTTTTGTTTTGAAAACTTTCTGGATTCAGCTGTGACTTGACAACAACAACAAAAACGAGGAGGGAGGTACTAAAAATTATCCACCCCGGGTTGCAAATTGGCTAGGTATACCACTCTTAAAACTATTTCTATTCTCATGAAGTACTACTTTCCTTTTGAAAACTGAAATTATAGAATATTTTGATGTAATTGTTCCTTTTCTTCAGCATCATAACAAAGCTATTCCCGTTTCTCTTTCTGAGTAACTGAATGTCCCTCTGCCAGAATGAAACTCTAACCTTTGATTTAAAATCAAGGTCATAGAGAGTAAATAATTCTAAATGGTCATTATATATTTGACATAGGACCAATTAATATATCTAGATGTCAGTACCTGTCCTTTAAAAATACATTGTGATGCATTGATCTGTGTCCTAAGTATTTCACTGAGGGGAAATTGGACAGAAATAATTATAATTTTCATAGAATGTCAACTTATTAAATAAAAATGTTAAAGAAAGGAGAAAATGGAGAGCATTCCGCTGATTAAACTGACCCTTCTACTCCCTGTACCCTAATTAAGTGCTAACATGCTAATTGTTTCTCCTATTGCATTGACCTTTATTGCATTGACCTTTATGACTCTACTTTGCTCACCTTTCCTAGAACTGCTGCAGAGCTGACATATACCCCTAATGACTGCTAGGGTTGCCAGGTACAAGTTGGGAGATACCTGGAGGTTCTGCGGGAAGAGCCTTAGGTGGCCAAAGTTTGGAGAGAGGAAGAACTTCAATGGAGCTTAGTGCCATAGATTTTACTCCTGAAAATGACTATTTTCACAGGTGAACTGATCTCTACTGCGTGGAGATCAGATATAAACCCAGGGATCTCAATCTACCACATGAAGGGTGGCATACCTAATGATTACACTGGAATCCAGGGGTACGGATGGTATTATTGGTGTGCAACTTTCATAGGGGAGTGGATTTTGGTTGTCTTAAAAAAATGTTCATTGAAAAACCAAAGTTTGGTATGTGGAAAATAATTGAAGTTAAAAATAAAAACTGCAGAATTCTGTTAAACTGGTATTTCAGTCTACAGTTTTGAAAAATCAAAATCAGTCTATTGAATGCTAATCTTTACACATTTAGATAATTTTTGCACTGAGGCAGACAACACACGCCACTTCCTGTTTGCAAACGTGGGATAGTAAACCATGTGTTTGTACACTTCCTGGCGGGAGACCCTTCCTGCATTATTCCACCATCTATCATGCCCCCTCCTCTTCTATCATGCCCCCTCCTCCCTTAGAGAGCCAGTTTGGTGTAGTGGTTAGGAGTGCGGACTTCTAATCTGGTGAGCTGGGTTCGATTCTGCACTCCCCCACATGCAACCAGCTGGGTGACCTTGAGCTTGCCATGGCACTGATTAAACTGTTCTCACTGAGCTGTGATATCAGGGCTCTCTCAGCCTCATCCACCTCACAGGGTGTCTGTTGTGGGAAGAAGAAAGCAACTGTAAGCTGCTTTAAACCTCCTTCGGGTAGAGAAAAGCAGCATATAAGAACCAACTCTTCTTCTTAGTCATCTCTTTTCTGAATTGAAAAGTCCTGGACTCTTTCCCTCTTTCTTGGGTGCTCTTTTCTGTACTTCTACAAGCTCTGCAATGTAATTTTTAAAATTCAGTTCCAGTGACCACTACATACAATATTCCAAACTAGTAAAAAAGCCCATTGTATGTCTATGTACATTGTATGTACAATGGGCGCTAGCCTATCGCGGCAGGGAGGCCCTGGCAGCGGCGCTGCTGGGCCCAGCTCACTCACTGGGCGGCTGGCATCGAGCTGGGGCTGCTGCAGGTCGGTGAAGAGTGGTTTCAGGGCGTGGCGCCGGTTGGTGTTCTGGCGGCAGCTGGCGGGCGGCTCCTGGGCCTCCGGCGGCTGCTGCGGCTTCTAGGGGCGATTTTTGGGGTGGTGAAGGGAGCAAGGCTCATGGGCGTCAACCGGGGCTCTGGCGGCGGTGGCGGCAGCTTTTGGGGCCGATTCCCGGCCTGTCGAAGAGAGCGAGGCCGCTGGGCGGCTCCTGGGTCTGGGGCGGCGGCTTCTGGACACGATTCCCGCCCTGGCGACGGGAGCAAGGCTGCCGGGCGGCTCCCAGGGCTCGTGCGGCGGCGACGGGTTGTGCGGTGGGCTGAGGCGGCGGGTGGTGCTTCACGGCTCTGGCGGCGGCGCAGCTGGCACTGGGCCAGCGTGGCAAGTGAAAGCGGCGGCGGGTGAGCTGCAGGCGAGTGTGTCAGCGTGCGAGAAGAAGCCGGTTGGGACGGCGGCAAGGCAGCCCGCTGGCGCCAGGAGGAGGCGCAGCTCCTGCTGGAGATGCGTCCAGCTCGGCGGCAAGTGGGAAAATAGTGGATGTGGGCGGCGAGTCCAGGGCGGGCCAAGTGGCCAATAGGGAGGCGTGCTACGCGCGCCTCCCAATTGACCACTTGGCCCTCGAGTGGCACTCGGAGGGGCCCAATCAGGAGCTGCTTCGCGGCTTCTGATTGGACCCGTCCGAGTTTTTATTCCGGACCGGTCCAGCCCTAACTCCTCCCCACCACCCCTTACTCTTTTATTTAGTCCGCAGCGCCCGCGGCGCCGCGGGATGTTTAAAGATGAGCCTGCACCATAGCTCTATACTGGGGCATTATAATATCCATCCTTGTTATTTTCAATCCCTTTCCTAGTAACCCCCAACATAGCATTTGCCTTTTTCACTGCCACAGTACATTGAATCAACACATCTATTGAGCTCTCTGCTATGACAGCAAGATCTTTTTCCCTCTCACACTCAGCAAATTCAGATCTTATTAGCATACACTTGAAGCTAGGATTTTTTTTTGTTCCAATGTGCATCACCTTACACTTGTTGTTGTTAGGTGCGGTCATGTCTGACCCATCGCGACCCCATGGACAATGATCCTCCAGGCCTTCCTGTCCTCTATCCATTCCCTGGAGTCCATTTAAGTTTGTACCAACTGCTTCAGTGACTCCATCCAGCCACCTCATTCTCTGTCGTCCCCTTCTTCTTTTGCCCTCAATCGCTGCCAGCATTAGGCTCTTCTCCAGGGAGTCCTTCCTTCTCATGAGGTGGCCAAAGTATTTGAGTTTCATCTTCAGGATCTGGCCTTCTAAGGAGCAGTCAGGGCTGATCTCCTTTAGGACTGACTGGTTTGTTCACCTTGCAGTCCAAGGGACTCATAAGAGTCTTCTCCAGCACCAGAGTTCAAAAGCCTCAATTCTTTGATGCTCGGCCTTCCTTATGGTCCAACTTTCACAGCCATGCATTGCAGCTGGATAGACCATAGCCTTGACTAGACGCACTTTTGTTGGCAGGGTGATGTCTCTGCTTTTTAAGATGCTATCTAGATTTGCCATAGCTTTCCTCCCCAGGAGCAAGCATCTTTTAATTTCTTTGCTGCACCTTACACTTACCAATATTAAATGTTATTTGCCACATGGTTGCCCAATCCTCACTGACCCAATTTGTGGAGATTTTCCAGGGAAATCTCCACAAATTGGGTCAGCCTTGGTTTCTACCAACTGGAATAATTTTGTATCATCTGCAAACTTGGTGCAAATCTTTGGTAAGATACTTTGTCAAAAGCCTTTTGAAAGTCCAAGTGTATAGAATCACCAGGTCACCATTATCTTCATGTTAACTTTCTCAAAGAGCTCCAAATTCTTGGTGAGGATAGACTTTTCATTACAGAAGTCATTCTGATTTTTCCCTCTGCAATCTTTTATATGACTAATAATACTTTTGATTACAGTTCCTAGTACTAATTTGCCAGTAACAGATATTAGGCTAACTGACCTATAATTTCCTCTTTCCCCTCTGGACCCCATTTAAAAATTGCTATAACAATTGCTACTCTCCAGTGAGGATTACATATACAGGTTAGTAGATCAATATGGACATTTGGATTCCCTAAGAACTCTCAGGTATATGGCATCAGAAGCTGGGGACCTACTGTTTTTAAATTTCCCCAAAGATCTGCAGTTCATCTCTTGTCACCTCAATTTGAATTAGTTAACAATCAAGTTCTGGCTTTGCATGTATTTCAAATGTGACCCGAATAGTCTAATTTCCCTTATGCTAGCTGAACATGAATCATCTACATGGCTAAGACACATTTTGGGAAAAAATTAAAACTATAGGAATCTCTGTAGACTCCTTGTACCTGATATCTGAAAAGGCTGCATTTGATTTAATTAAACATAGACTGCTAGACATGGAACTGCAAGAACTTAGCAGTAAAGTTAGAAATACCTGCTCTCTAATGAGCTTTGGGATCTCACCAAATTTTCAGTCCCTAGCTGCATATTTCTATCATCCAACCATTCTTCAACAGCGTAGAGCATTTACGCTAGCTAGAACTAATGCTCTACCTTTTTCTAAGCTATATGGGAGATTTCAACAGATCCATATCCAGCTAGGCTTTGCCCCTGTGGACAATGCTGTATAGAATCAATCACACATGTTTGTGTTTTCTCGATCCGAGCTAAATTTCTTAACTCGCTGCTTTGTAAAAGAGCAGTGGATGAAATTCGGATGAAATTAAGATTCAGTTTCTTTTGACATCCCAGAACCAGTTGCAAAGTTTTTATATCTCGCCATGAGAGATTGTGAATGTATTTTGTCCCACCCTAAAGCATGTTATCTGCCCTTGTTTACTCTGTATTGCAGTGGATTCTTCTGCACTTTTATTCCTTATATTGTATTTATAATATGTTATTAAAGGCTTTGTAGTTAATGTTGAATAAGTTTGGTATAACATATCCCACACTTTCCACAGTGAATACAGATGCAAAAAAGAAAAAGAAAGTATGAAAATTGAATTCCTGCATATGATTTTATGTGGAAACATCTTATGCACGAGACCTGGATCAGCCAGTGCTTTCTGGGCAAGGGAGGGTGCTGTGGCTGGCTGAGCATTGTGCTCCCTCCTGGGCCTCTGGGCTTCTCATGCTCTAAGAGGTGAATCTTGTAATATATAGATGCATAGATTAACTATATACATAAAAGATGGACAATCTTATGCTTCTTAGAGGAAGGGGAGGGGAAAGATGCCGATCAAAAAGAATGCATGGCCAAGACTAACTGTGGCCACTGTTGATGGTATGGAGGGCTGGCTGGAGGGGGATGCACTTGCCCCAGCACCCCATTTACAAGGCACACTGAGCATGCACACACAGCAGCGTAAGAGGCAGGTGGGACCCGCAGTGCCTATAAAGGTCTTTCAGGAGTAAGACCCATCTTATTCAGTGCTTACTCCCAAGAAAACATACTTAGGATTGTAGCATATTTGTGTTATTTCAGTTGCTAAACTTTTGTAATAAACTTTGTATTATTACAAAGTGATATTATCACTAATTGTAAATGCCAACAGCTTATGGACTTTTGGGAAAGTACTGAATAATATAAATAATGTTTTCACTGACAGCAATCTGAAATTTTAAAAAATTAATTCATGTCATTTGGTTCACACTAACAATCCCTCTAAATCCTGGGCAACAGAACAGATCGCTTGATTGAGGACAGCACAGTCTATGGTACTTGGGATCACTCCATGAAAGAATAGTCAATCTAAGAAAGGCATACATAAGATCATATAAGCAATGGGCCTCAGTTTATCTTTCAACACTTTAATTCATTTCAGCTTTCCTTCTTCCACACTCATGAAGTAATTGTTGTTGTTGTTATGTGCGAAGTCGTGTCCGACCCATCGCGACCCCATGGACAATGATCCTCCAGGCCTTCCTGTCCTCTACCATTCCCTGGAGTCCATTTAGGTTTGCACCTACTGCTTCAGTGACTCCATCCAGCCACCTCATTCTCTGTCGTCCCCTTCTTCTTTTGCCCTCGATCGCTCCCAGCATTAGGCTCTTCTCCAGGGAGTCCTTCCTTCTCATGAGGTGGCCAAAGTATTTGAGTCATCTTCAGGATCTGGCCTTCTAAAGAGCAGTCAGGGCTGATCTCCTCTAGGACTGACCGGTTTGTTCGCCTTGCAGTCCAAGGGACTCGCAAGAGTCTTCTCCAGCACCAGAGTTCAAAAGCCTCAATTCTTTGACGCTCGGCCTTCCTTATGGTCCAACTTTCGCAGCCATACATTGCAACTGGGAAGACCATAGCCTTGACTAAATGCACTTTTGTTGGCAGGGTGATGTCTCTGCTTTTTAGGATGCTGTCTAGATTTGCCATAGCTTTCCTCCCCAGGAGCAAGTGTCTTTTAATTTCTTTGCTGCAGTCCCCATCTGCAGTGATCTTGGAGCCCAGGAAAATAAAATCTGTCACTATCTCCATTTCTTCCCCATCTATTTGCCATGAATTGAGAGGGCCGGATGCCATGATTTTGTTTTCTTGATGTTGAGTTTCAAGCCAACTTTTGCACTCTCCTCCTTCACCCGCATCAACAGGCTCTTTAGTTCCTCTTCACTTTCTGCCATTAGAGTGGTATCATCTGCATATCTGAGGTTGTTGATATTTCTCCCTGCAATCTTGATCCCAATTTGTGACTCCTCTAATCCCGCATTTCTCATGATGTGCTCTGCATACAAGTTAAATAGGCAAGGCGACAGTATACAGCCTTGCCGAACTCTTTTCTCAATTTTGAACCAGTTAGTGATTCCATGTTCAATTCTCACTGTTGCTTCTTGACCTGCATATAAATTTCTCAAGAGACAAATAAGATGCTCTGGTATTCCCATCTCTTGCCACAATTTGTTGTGTTCCACACAATCAAAGGCTTTAGCATAGTCAATGAAGCAGAAGTAGACGTTCTTCTGGTACTCCCTAGGTTTCTCCATGATCCAGCGTATGTTGGCAATTTGATCTCTAGTTCCTCTGCCTCTTCAAAATCCTGCCTGTACTTCTGGAAGTTCTCGGTCCACATATTGCTGGAGCCTAGCTTTTAGGATTTTGAGCATAACTTTGCTAGCATGAGAAATTAGTGCAATGGTGCGGTAGTTTTAACATTCTTTGGCATTGCCCTTCTTTGGGATTGGAATGTAAACTGACCTTTTCCAATCCTGTGACCATTGTTGAGTTTTCCAAATTTGCTGGCATATTGAGTGTAGCACTTTTACTGCATCGTCCTTTAGGATTTTGAATAGTTCAACTGGAATGCTGTCACCACCACTAGCTTTATTGTTGCTCAGAATTCCTAAGGCCCATTTGACTTCACATTCCAGGATGTCTGGCTCCAGATTAGTAACTACCCCATTGTGGTCATCAGGGATGTTAAGCTCATTCTTGTATAGTTCTTCTGTATAATTTTGCCACCTTTGTTTAATCTCTTCTGCTTCTATGAGGTCCCTACCATTTTGGTCCCTTATCATACCCATCTTTGCATGAAATGTTCTCTTCATATCTCCAATTTTCTTGAAAAGATCTCTGGTCCTCCCCATTCTTTTGTTTTCTTCTATTTGTTTGTACTGTTCATTTAAGAAGGCATTCTTATCTCTTCTAGCTTTTCTCTGGAATTCTGCATGACCATTGTATTTTCTTGACAACATTCCAGCCTGTGCCCTGCTTCATTTTGTACTCCAAGGCCAAACTTGCTTGTTATCCCGGTTATCTTTTGGCTTCCTACTTTAGCATTCCAATCTCCCATGATGATAAGCACATCATTTTTTGGCGTTGCTTCTAGAAGGTGTTGTAGGGCTTCATAGAACTGATCAACTTCATCCTCTTCAGCAGCAGTGGTTGGGGCATAGACCTGGATCACTGTGATGTTGAATGGTTTGCCTTGGATTCGAACTGAGATCATTCTGTCATTTTGGGGATTGTATCCCAAGACTAAGAGCCTCTTGTGGCGCAGAGTGGTAAGGCAGCCGTCTGAAAGCTTTGCCCATGAGGCTGGGAGTTCAATCCCAGCAGCCGGCTCAAGGTTGACTCAGCCTTCCATCCTTCCGAGGTCGGTAAAATGAGTACCCAGCTTGCTGGGGGGTAAACGGTCATGACTGGGGAAGGCACTGGCAAACCACCCCGTATTGAGTCTGCCATGAAAACGCTAGAGGGCGTCACCCCAAGGGTCAGATATGACTCGGTGCTTGCACAGGGGATACCTTTACCTTTACCTTTTATCCCAAGACTGCTTTTCCTACTCTCTTATTGATTATGAAGGCTACTCCATTTCTTCTGCGAGATTCTTGTCCACAGTAGTATACCTGATGGTCATCTGAATTAAATTCACCCATTCCTGTCCATTTTAGTTCACTGATTCCTAAAATGTCGATGTTCAGTCTTGACATTTCTTGTTTAACCACGTCCAGCTTGCCTTGATTCATGGATCTGACGTTCCAGGTTCCTATGGAATAAAAATCTTTACAGCATCGGACTGTCTTTTCACCATCAGTTAATTCCACAACTGAGCGTCCTTTTGGCTCTGGCCCAGTCGCTTCATTCATTCTGGCGCTACTCGTACTAGCCGTCTGCTCATCCCCAGTAGCATATTGGACACCTTCCGACCTGAGGGGCTCATCTTCCGGCGTCATAACGTTTTGCCTTTTGGAACTGTCCATAGAGTTTTCATGGCAAAGATACTGGAGTGGTTTGCCATTTCCTTCTCCAGTGGATCACCTTTTGTCAGAGCTCTCAGCTATGACCTGTCCGTCTTGGGTGGCCCTGCACGGCATAGCTCATAGCTTCACTGAACTACACAAGCCCCCTTGCCACAACAAGGCAGCGATCCTTGAAGGGGGCATGAAGTAATACTAAGTGGAATTAGTAGTAAGGTGAAATCTGTGAAAACAGGAAAGATACACATAGCAATTTTAGCGAAATATCACTCATTTTGGTACTGTAATGCAGGGTTGCCTGACTGATCCAGAAATGGCATTTATGAATTGCAGGACCAAAACTACAGCAAATATACAGGGTAGGGATGGTCAATAACCAGGAAAATATGTTTCAATTCACTTCGTAGCATGCTTGATTTGTGAAGCACAAACTGTTATGAACTTTTAGCTTCCAAATGCTCTGGTTTGGGTTGTGAGATTCATGATGTGATAGAACTGAGCCCTGGCAAGCTACAGACACCAGTCTCACAGGGGGTATCTGGCTGACTCTGTTCTAAGTTACAACCCTCAAAAGAAGATACCTTCAGGAAAGTACTTTCTGGGGAAGTCAGTCATTTTGATAGATGCATGTTCAGGGTGAATAGAGGAGATCCTAGGCAAGCTAGAGATATCAAAGTCACAAGGGACGTCCCTCAGATGCTCCTCTACATGCTCTCTTCATTTTGCTCCCTCTGTTGCTTTGAAGTTTGATAAACATTTACATTTAGCAATCTCTCTGGAAATTCATTACCTGCCACAAGCTGCTATGAACAGCTTGAAAGTTTGTGGAAAGTTCTTGTTGACTTGCCACAAACTTCATGAACCAGACAAAATTTGTCACAAACTTTAGTTCATGTTCTGTTTCATGCCCATCCCTAATAAGACAGAAAATGTATCCAACACAGAGAAAATGAATCCTACAGTCATGTCAGTGAACTACTATTTATAATCCTAAGCACTCCTGATAGTATCCCATATCCAGTATCGAGAAGAAATGAACAACCGGAAGGAATGCAGAAAAAGACTATTGAGATGGGAATCCATATCATATGGCATGCTTGTACGAACTGTGCGAAAATGTTTACAAACTACTAGAGACAATATTTTGGAGGATAGGGTGGGAGGCAATATCAAAGAAAGAAAAGAAAGAGGCACACCTGGAAACTAGCTCACCGGAGCATGATATCCAAATGAAGTTGGAACCAGACACAAAAATAAGGGATGGCCACTTCTAGTGCTAGGATCAGAATAATCTGTGGTATTGGAATCATTAAACAATGAAATAGCATTTGAGAGGAACAATGTATCCGGAAGATTAAATGAGCTCTAATACATGTAAAGCCTCCATTTTTTGCAAAGCCTACTAATGGGTTCTGGAAAGGGGTTGGGTAGGTATTTGTTGATTTTTTAAAAAAATTATTGGAAACTAAGGAAGATGTGATTAATGAACTGAAATTAAAGACAGCAAGTTCCTTGGGGATTCTTTGTCAGATATCTGATGATTCAGACTCTGTAACTCTGTACTTTTGTTCTAGATGGTAGAATATAAATGTATGAATAAACAAACTGGCTAGTTTTGCATTATCCAGCAAGCTTGCATAGTTTTGAAGTTCATCTATCCTCACAGAAGGACAGTAAATGGAATAGGATGTTCCAGTGTGAGTAGCAAGCTAGTTTATGAACCCCAGAGGCAAGTTGGGGCCATCCTACTGCTTAATAACCATATCTATTGCCAGATGTTGTGATTAAATATTATTTTATCTATTACTTTTCGTGAACTGTGATAATGAGAGGCATCTGGATGTTAGCATTTTAATCTTTTTAGTCCTTCTCTCTGTTAAGGGAATGCAATATTAGATGCAGGAACAGCCAGGGTAGTGGTGGCTATCCAAACCAATGTCAATCTTACCAGCATGTACAGAAATAAGCAGAAGGAAGAAATTTCTTGAAAAGGGCACCTTCCTTTTATCTTTCCTTCTGAGTTTCAGAGATGAAACAGTCTCAGGTGTATTGTCCTGTGGGCATGCTTGCAAAAATTCCATTACTGTTGAAGGAAAATTACACAACGGCTTTAGGGCAGAGAAGCTCTCTTCCTAATTTAAAACTGAGCTTCACATTTTTCTTAATCTATATTCTGTTTTGTGGGGAAAAGTAATTTGCTGGCTGTACCAGTGCACAAGAATTAAGGAGAATGGTCACAGTTTGCTGTGGTCTTACTGCTGAAGTTATGGGGGTCTGGCCCTAAACCGTGTCTGAAAGGGCACTTGGGAGCCATAAATGAGCCACACTTCTTAGAAGAAAAGTAGAACATAAAGACTGTTTTTTAAAAGAAGGATTGACATTCTCAGCGGGTCTAATACTACTCAGAAGGGAACTGAACAGTATAATCCTAAGCACAGTTATACACTTCTAATTCCATTGACTGCTTAGAATGGTAAAATCAGAGTCCAGTAGCACATTTAAAACCAACAAGATTTATTCAAGGTGCGAGCCTTCAAGTGCAAGCACTCTTCGTCAGACTAAGAACTGACCATCATAACAGTAGGAATATATAAGCAAAAGTTAATCTTGTTACATTAGTAAACTGTGTCACAGCATCCAAACACAGCCACATGATAACTCTTTGCCAAACCAGCCACATATGTGTCATGGCACAGGGGGGAGGGGCAGTGCCGGTGGCAGCGTGCGACCCAGCACCAGCACGCAGGCGCAGAGCTCTATGCCTGTGTGCACACCCTGACTGGCAATGGCATAAACACTTTACCTACCAATAAACAAATCACATGACCCACTTTGCCTGACCCCAGTAGCAACAAGTATCACCAAACAGTTAACTATTTTCTGACAGTCAGTGTCTGACTCTTGCTAAAAACAAAGTCTAACAAAGCCTCAGCAAGGTCTTTTAATACGAGGCATGATTTCTTGCAACAGAAGGAGATTATTACTCTCACTGGGTAGGAAACTTGATATCTGAATACCTAGGAAAGAACTACCATATGCTGTAACAAAATGTCCAGGCTTTTATTCTGCCAGCAGTTTTATATTGCATCATGTTAATGAGTGCATTCACTGTGCAGCAATTCAGCAGTACATGATGGCCACCTGATGCTGTTAACATAAAGTAGCTTACAAACTCATTGGCATGCACATCATTAGCATGAGATTTTGTCACTAATAAGGTATCATAAAAGGAAAGTTTATCAGATTCTCCATACGAGACCTAAGCCATTGTGTCAATGTTACTTCTTTGTAATGAAAGGAGGGGAGAGAGAGAGAGAGACCTTAACCATATGGGAAATAGGCACAACTCTTAATACACATAAATATGTACACACCTTCAAAAAGAAATGTTGGTACACTGGCTGCTAGTGGCATTATCATTTTTTTGTTCCATCTTTGTTTAACCTGCTGTGAAATTACAGTTTGCAACAGTAGTCAGTTTGCATCTCTTTTCTCTCCCTCCCTTACATTTTACAAGTTCAGATGGTACCTAAGACACTGCATGAAAAGGAATCTCAAAGGAATGGCAACAGATGAAAGGCTCAGCCATGCAGGACACTTTACAGGAGTCTCCATGATGTACACCACCTGAGAGTAGATGCTGGCACAGTAGGGGTGAAGATATTCAGGTTGAAAATTGAGAATGCTATCACAATTCTATCTGTATTTCTCCCTGAATCTTAGAGTTCTCAACAGCAAATTTCTGAAGTGAAACAGAAGAATTGTTCATGGCACTTTCCCTGTTGAGAAAAGAAATAATTAAAAGAGACTAGTTGCTTGCCCTATCTGTCTCCACCCAAGCATGGAAGCATCCCTGCAAGTGACCAGCTGTGCTCGCAAGTGTCTGCCATTAGTTACTAACCTTGACATTTTTATTTCTCCAATGTTTTTGTGAACTACAATTGAACCCAAGATACTAAGCCTTTTTAGCAAAGGATTATCATCATATTGTGTAATTTTGTTGTTATGACACTTTTTACTAATTTGCTACTCATTTACTTTCTCCTTATATCTGTACTTTCATGATCCTTGTTCCATTGTGTGTTGTCTGTGGAAGAGTGCCTGCATTCAAAAGCTCACACTGGAAATAAACCTTTTTTGGTCTTAAAGATGCTATTGGACTTGTATTTTGTTGTGCTGCTTCAGACTAACACAGCTACCTACTTGAGTAAAGCACCACGTTAACAAAAATGTTCATAGAAAACAAGACAGATCCCAGGAGGTATTGAGGCCACGAGGCATGATGGAATTCAGTTTGAAGATGTAGACCAGGGGTAGTCAAACTGCAGCCCATGGACTACAATTCCCATGACTCCCTGCCAGCGAACGCTGTTGTAGTCCATGGACATATGGAGGGCCGCAGTTTGACTACCCCTGATGTAGACACATTCCTGCTGTAACAGACATTGACTCACATCAATCCCTTGAAATTAACCAGCTTCCAGGATCTCAGTGCCAAAAAATGACAAGTTCTCTGATGAGTGGTTCTGGTTGATCCAGTGTGTCAGTATTTGGACTTTCATGACTGTTCCAAATTCTGGCAAGATGCTCCATAATTCTGATGTTTAAGGGTCTACTTGAAATACCTACATAAGCCTGTTCACACATTTTATTCATTCATTCATTCATTCATTCATTCATTCATTCATACCGCCCTTCCCTACAGCTCTGGGCGGTTTACATAAAACATTTTTGAACATTCACATAGAACACTATTTAATGACACACATGATGATTTTAGGCATGCGGTTGATGAAAGCATTAACATGAACCCTAAAATCATTAGAATGAATATACTCTGATATTTCAAATATTAATCTGCAAATAGAGCAATTGTCACATCTGGGGTTACCTGGTGGTATATTCCTGCAAGTCAAGTTCCCATGCTCATCAAATGGAGTTACCAGTTCATTGATATTATGGCCCCTGCACCACACTCCAGCATGTTTAGACTCACAGCCCGGAATGTCAGCAATGAGGTGCCAATGTTGAAAAATGATTGATTTTAGCTTGTAGGCAAAAGATGAAAATTCAAAAGAACATGTTAGGTGGTTCAATGCAGCCCGTCCCTTGTATCTTAATAAAGTTTCCCTGTTTGTGGAAGCAGCATATGCCCATGCTTGGGTTATAGACTAATAAGAGTAACCATGGGGTAACCTCAGAAGACCTAGCCACAGTGATCCATGCAAAGGTCAGTGTAGACTAGATTACTGTAACTCACTCTATGTGGGTCTACCCTTGGCCTTGAAAGAGAAGTTACAGTTGATGTAAAATGTGGCCCGTTTGGAGGATTTGACCTGCCCTCCATCAGCTGCATTGGTTTTAGCTAGAGTTTCTCCAACAGCTGCACTGGTTTTTGATAGAGTTCCAGATAGTACAAGGTGCTGGTATTACCTTCAAAGTTATATGTGGTTTGGGCCCTGCATATCTGAGGGACAACCTCTCCCAGTATGTTCCCCAAAGAAAGTTGTGTTCAGCAAATATGAACATGCTGGTGGACGCTGGCCCAACAGAGATTCACCTGGCCTTGACCAGAGCCAGAACTTTCTCAACCCTGGCTCCTGCCTGGTAGAATCAGCTGCCAGTGGGCATCTGGGCCCTGATAGCCTTGATAAGTTTCTGCAGAGCTTGTAAAATTACACTCTTCCATCAGGTCTATGGTTGAGGCCCCTGGTTTGCTCTTTCCCCCCCATTGTAAGGTCCCCCCACTGGCCCAATACCAACTATGGCTGAAAATTTGTCAGCAAGACAATATCAATCTGAATAAAATAGCAGGATGGTGGAAGATAGAGAATGTTGAAAAATGATAATTTAAAAAATAATTTTATTGTATTTTTGTATTTTACTGAGTGTTGGTTCTAAATGCTAACATTGTATTGAACTGTGTCATGCCTGCTTGTGGGGAAGGCACAATCAAGAAATCAAATAATAAATAAATGCTTCCAACTACTTTTCCTTTGGAGAACTGTATCTGCATAGTTTGCTGCACTATTCTGTTCCTTAAATACATATATGTGTTTTCTCCATCATGCACATTAATGATGTTATAATGGTGTAGCATTGTCAGACTAAGACTGGGAAATGTGAGTTCAAACTGCACACACAAACACAGAGCTCACTGGATCACCATGGGTTAGTCATTTGGTCTCCAACTCACCTAAATTACAAGATTGTTGAAATGAAAAAATGAAAGGGCAACCAATCATGCAGGGTCGCCAGCTCCAGGTTGGAAAATCTTTGGAGACTTTGGAGGTAGAGCTGGGTGTGAGCAGGATATGGGGAGGGGATATAGACTATATATATATATATATATATATATATATATGTATATATGTATATATGTATATATGTATATATGTATATATGTATATATGTATATATGTATATATGTATATGTATATGTATATGTATATGTATATGTATATGTATATGTATATGTATATGTATATGTATATGTATATGTATATGTATATGTATATGTATATGTATATATATATATATATATATGTATATATGTATATATGTATATATGTATACTCTATATAGAGAGAGTATAATGCTATGGAGCCCATCTTACCAAGCAGCCATGTTATCTAGGGGAGCTGATTTCTTTATTGTGGAGATGAGCTATAATTCCTGGGGAACTCCAGGTCCCAACTGGAGACTGGCACCCCTACATCCATGACACCATGAGTACCAAAGAAGAAGGCTGAAATAAAATGTAATGTATGCACCAATAAAACCATTCTTGGATGGGGATCACATAACATGCAGGGTTACCAGTATGTTTCTATGCATAATTCATTCCTCAGATGAATATTTGTTAGTGATCCCCTATTGTAGGCAGGGGAAAATGATCATAGTCTGTTCTCAGGCTTTTTTTATTGCAGCCCTTTCTAGAAGGACCTTCTTGGGGACATTAGGAAAGCAACCATTTTGTTGAAGCTTTGTAAATGGGGGCTGTTTAGAAGGACCTTCCCTGACTCATGACTGAGTTATTGTAGTAAATTAGTGGCTAATGGTTGGGTTTTGTGATTATGCAATCTATCATGTTGCCATTTATATGGTCGAATGGATTTTAATTATGGGATTCTATCTGTCATTGTAAACCACCTTGAGCACATACCCGAAGAAAGATGGGCTAAAAGGACTCAGAATCAAGAATACATAAAACACTCACCCCCCAGTCCAAGAATAAACTATGATTGCATCAGGATTCTTTTGGTGTAGTGTTCTATTGATCCCTTTGTGCATTTGTGTACATCTGTAAGATCACTGCAACAAAGGATCTTGATGCAATCATATGCACAATCACACTAAGATTGTTCTTTTGTAATCTTTTAAAAATCAATATGCATATGTGCATAGTATCAAAAATGAAGGAAAATTGCAAATGAACTGAAACTTGAGATAAACTACAAAACTTGCACATGTGCTAATGTCAGAAACAATTCTACCATCTCTCCTACTGAAACCAAGAAAGAGCAATCTTTCAAAATCAAGATATGAATGAGAAAATATGTGTTTAAAATACATACACAAACTGCATCGGTTGTAAAAGGTATAAGTACATATTACCTGTGCCTTATTTCTACCCTTCCATGGAGCTCATGATGGCATAAACGCTTTTCTCCTTCATTTCTTAACATCAATCCTGTGTGGTAAATTAAGTTAAATGACAGTATCTGGTCTAATGTCATCCCATGAAGAGCCCTTTCAAACCAGACTAGTGGTGTATGTAATCCATCATACTGCTGGACACATAAGCCAAAACCTCCAGGGCAATTTGGGCTGATGTTATATTCTGAAGTTGTTTTCTGGCACTGGTATTCAGAAGTTTACTGATGCTGAGTGTAGAGATTTTCTTTAGTCACTATGGCTAGCAGCTACTGATGAACATATCCTCTACGATTTTGTCTAATCCCTTTTTAAACTCATCTGTGGTGGTAGCAATTGCTCTATCCTCTATTGGTGAATTCCAGAATTCAATTACTCACTGAGAAAAGAAAATATATTTGATTAAAGAAGATCGAGGAAGTTTAATAACTGAGTGGGGATTTATTTATTTATTCATTCGATTTATACACCACCCCTCACCATAAGGTTTTGGGTCTCCCAGATCTTCACCTGTTACTTCATTGGCAATGATTACGCCCCAAGTATTTTAAAGGGACAAGTTATTATTAATTTATTTATTTTTCATATGGTGTGTGTAGTGTACCCAGAAGATCCTATGACTGTCTGGCAGTCAGGCAGGAGACATTCTGCCATTGCCTGTCTCCACATCATGACCTTGAGTTGCTTGAAGTTCTCCCCCCCCCCCCAATGCTAACCAGAGCCAACTCTGTTTAGCTTCTGAGATCTGATGAGATTGGGAAAGCCTGGGCTATACAGGTCAGGTCAGGGACAAGTGATGAATAATGAATGCATTTTCTTAACCACTATGGTATTTGTACTTGTCTTTCAGTTCAAAATGCTGCTTGAGAAGCTGCCCTAAAATTATGTTACTTCAATAGTATTTCAACAGTGTCAAATATGAATTCATCTTTTGCAGGCATCCCACTGATCAAATCAGTGCTGTCAGACATTTTGGATGCAGCAAAGGTCAAAAAAAGACATATTCAGAAAGTTGGCATACTAAGTGAAAGGCTAACAGCGCAAGGAATTAAGAGCTGAACAGCTAAATGTGCCTTTCGGATCAGTGTGAGGACAGAATAAACATAAGAGTCCAAAAGAAACCCTGACTGCAAAGGAAGGAGGAAATAATGTCATACTTGTCATCTCAAAATGCTTTTGAATCAGAAAAGAATGAAATGGGAATGCTGGGGAAAGGGGAATAGTTCATAGTGTGGCCTTTGAGTCCCACCCTAGAGTGAGAGTAGATGTTGCTGGGAGTCCTTAGAAAAGGTCAAGTATTTGGCCTGTATCCACTCTCAAGTCACTGAAGGCCTAAAAGGGTCTCTAATGGGATAAAGGGGATGCTGGTACTGTGGATAAATAGAACTTTCAGACTCAGCTAAAGATCATCTGAGTGTAGGACTTAGTTAATCGCTGTGACTTTACGTCCTTTGACTGTGGATCAAAAGCTGTGGTTGATTCTAAAAGAAATGGGTGTGCTGCAATGTCGGATTGTCTTGATGTGCAACCTGTACTCTGGACAAGAGGCTACTGTTAGGACAGAATATGGGGCAACAGAATGGTTTCCAACTGGCAAACATGTCAGACAAGTATATATTTTATCTTCCCATCTCTTCAATCTATATGCAGAACATATCATAAGGGAAGCTGGATTAAATTCAGAAATGAAATTATAACTGGTGAAGGAAACTGAGATATGCAGATGATTCCACACTACTGGTGGAAAAGAGTGGAGACTTAAAATGAGCGCTGACTAAAGCATGGAGTGCCAAAGCAGGATGGCAACAGAACATTAAGAAGACAAAAGTAATGACTACTGGGGTATTACATGAAGAAATTGAAATTGTTGAAGATTTTTTTTATTCCCAGGTGCCATCATCAAAATGGAGAATGCAACCAAGATGTCAGAAAAAGATTGAGCCTGGGAAGGGCAGCCATGATGGAGCTAGATTCTTGAGTGGAAGGATGTGCCCTCATTGGTGACCAGGAGCAAGATCAAGACTAATTCAGGATAATTCATAGCACACTAATCCTACAATGTATGAGTGAAAACTGGACAACAAAGAAAGGTGACTGAAAGAAAGTTGATTCATTTGAAATGTGGTGTTGGAGGAAAGTTTTCTGGATAGAATGGAACACCCCAAAGACAAATAAGTAGGAAAAGAGAAAGACTTAATATGAAATGGACTGACTCAATTAAGTAAGCCACACTCTTCGTTTTGCAAACCCTGAACAAGGTTATAAAGAAACTTGGTAGTACTTAACACACACACACTGCTTTACTCATAACAGCAGCACAGATAATCTATCCCATGCACTGCTCTAGCTGGATTCATCTCCAGCATCATGGAAAATTACTGACAAGGAAAGATTGGTCCCCAGATAGTGACTTGTTTGTCTACATTTCCTGTTTTGGAATGCCATCCTTCCAGAATCTGAAGAACACTAATGTGGGAAGTGGCTTCTATGAAAACCATTAGATTTCCCATCTCCACTGAATATCTAAATAAGCTAAATTCGTTAATGATAATAAAAAAGCCAAAAAGTAGGATTGTTGCCCCCACCCAGGACTCTTTCCATGTGTTCCAGAGTTTCTTTTGTTACCTGATAGGTATGTTGTAGTGCCTTCCATATCTCAAGCCTAATGACAAAAGGGGAATATATTCATCTGGAGGCTAAATAGGGAAAAAAAACCCAAACCCAAAAAACAATTATATGTGAACTAGTCTAAGAAACTTTACTGTTCTCAGACAAAAACATTTTAGCACCTTTATAATTCCTCTGATGCATTGTGAATTCCTCTAAAATTACCCTGACATTTCCCTTTAGTCCAAATACATATGGAAGGATTCTTTATGAAAATTAGACTTTTGACCATCAACCTCTACAGTTCATAGATATTATCTTAGGAGTAGACATCTCTGCAAAGGACAGGTAACAGTCTGATACATTTTTAGAATCAGACAAATGTGGAAAATGGCTGCCTCCCATCATGCTAGGGGTGTGCAAATAAATTACCTTTTCTTTTTTGGACCTGTATTAGACCTGGGTATTTATGAAATATCCTGAATTCCAATACCGGTATGGTATTTGGAACTGGGATTTTGCAGAAATCTTGAGTGTTCCAGGTCCAAAAGACCCAAGAAAAAAATACAATTAAAAAAAAAAAACAGCTGCCCCCAGAATCTGCAAGTGATGGGGAGGTCTCTTCCCCCTGTATCAAGACCTGGCTGGGAGTTCTCAGCTCCCACCACCCCAGCGGATCTTTGATATAACTGAATATATCCGCTGGAAGCCAATCAGATTCTCTGATCTGTAATCTGCTGAAATAATACCTGAAAAATCCCAGTAAGGTATTTTTTCCAGCTCCATTTATGCAGAATGTACACTGCCACATCATGCCCCACTTGTGAGTTTCCAAAGGACATCTCTATATCCATATCAAAAGTACCACTCTATGTGGATAATTGGCCTGATCCAGAATAATTACATTTTTCATTATTTTAAAGAAATGCTTATTGCAAATAGGGAGGCTGGATAGAGATGTGCTACAGAAAGAAAGAATTTCCTTTGCCTGGAAAGAGACAGCAGCAGTCCTTCAAATGTTACTTATCTCCCAAAGCAAAGAAACTGGAACAAAACTGGTTGAATGCTGCTTTTCTCTGGTCTGCTGGGTTGCCAGGCACAGGACACAAAGAAGGCAAGCATTTCTACTCTGTTGTCAGGACAAGGGGGAGAGAAACTGACTGAGCGAGTGCTTTCTTTGTTTTAGTACTCTGAGAGTGGCATAGCAATAATAGTATTATTAATAATTCAAGAAGTTTTCCTGCACTATTTAGTATCTGGTTTTCTCTCTCCTTGTTTCTGAATCTCATTTTATTTTTCCTGTATGAGCACTTGAATAGAAAGACACAGCACCTCTTCTCCTCATTGTATCATCTTTACAGCATAGAATGGTAAAAAAAAGTTTCTGAGCACAGCAGCACTTTAAAAAGAAAAGTAGAGCATCAACAGTAAACCAGCAGGTCTCATAATCAGATTGGGACAATAAAAGTCATAGAAAAATTTGAGAAGTGCCTGTTGTGCTCATAGAATCATAGACTTGTAGAATTGGAAGGGATCTCCATGGTCATCTAGTCTAACTCCTTGCAGAATCTGGGAAATTCACTACTACTTGCCCACTGACAGTGACCACAATTCCATGGCTAGGTGATGTCCTCCCCCCAACCCCCCCCCCCAAACTCTGACCAGTCTGCCCTGGAAGAAATTTGTCTCCTAACCCCAAAATGGTGATCAGCATTCCCCTGGGCATGCAAGAAAGGGCTACAAGAGCCAAGCATGGACACAATCAATTCTTCCCAGCCACTTACAATCTGCCTAAATTCACAGAATCAGCAGTTCTGTGAGGTGGCTATCAAGCCTCTGCTTAAATATTTCCACAGAAAGAGAACCCACCACCTCCCGAGGAAGATTGTTTCACTGAGGAACCACTATAACTGTCAGGAACTGTCCAGATGTTTAGCTGAAAATTATTTTGAATTAATTTCATTACATTGATTCTGGTCCGACCCTCTGGGGCAACAGAAAACAACTCTGTTCAATCCTCTATGTCGGGGGTTGTCAACCCCCAGTCCATGGCCCGGTACCAGGCCGCAAGGGCCTCGGTAACGGGCTGCTGGCGGCCACGCCTGCCTCTCCCCCCTGCAGCGAGAAGCTCACCAGGCTGTCAGAGAAGCGGCTGCCAAAGCAGCCGCAAGAAAAGCAGCCTGGCTAGCTTCCTGCTGCAAGGGGGGGGGGAGAGGCAGGCGCAGCCACTGTCACGCCGGCAGACACAAACACGCATGCGTGGAGCTGCTGCACATGCACATTTTCACCACCAAGGGTGCTAACGTGCATGCGTGGCGCCCGGGCCACCGGCTCTTCCCTACCCCCTGAGCCTGTCCTCAGCCATAAAAAGGTTGGGGACCGCTGCTCTATGTGACAGCCCTTCAAGTACTTGAAGATGGTTATCACCTTAATTCTTGCTTGACTTCTCTCCAGGCTAAACAGACTGAGCTGTCTCAACCTTTTCTTATATGTCTTGGATTCCAAACCCCTCATCATTTTTTACCAATTCACATTTTACCAATTTGTCAATAAGAATATCACGTAGAATCTCATCAAAACCTTTACTGAAATTGAAATAAACTATATCCACAGCAGTAACAGGTCGGTAGTTACCTAAATCCTCTTTTTCCCCCTTCTTGAAGATGGGAACAACATTTGCCAGCCCCCAATCTTCTGGCAGTTCACCTGTTCTCTAAGAATTGTAAAAAAAATAATGGACAGAGGTTCAGAAATTACCCTTGGAAACAATTAATCTGGCCCAGAGGACTCAGTTTCATTCAAAGAAACTAGGTGTTTATGGACTACCCCTACAGTGGTCCTAGGCTGCAATTCCCATCCCTCATCACTTGGTATGATTTTGCTACAAAAAGCCCCCAAGACTCATCTAAAGGGGGCCATTGCCGCTGTGGGGGAAGAACGCCGACAGGGACCTGGCTGGTGGGAGAGAATTCCCAGCCCTGGCATTCTCTGGGCAGGGTGTGTGTTGGCATGGCAACAAGGGGCGTGGCTGAGCTAGGCATCAGTTAAACGGATTGCCTGACATTGCTTGGCCTCTTTCCCCCCTTCAGGGCGCCCAAAGATGTGAAACCCACCCTCCCTCCCTATTTATGAATTGTTGGACTATTTGTTAGATGTTGGATTGTATTGTTGTTTAATTGTCACAGCCGGCGGAAGTGTAGCATGGGAAGGATCAATTTTGGGGCGGCCAAGCTTACATGCCTCCGCTAGATTTTGGGGGCCCCTTAAGGGGCTGTGTGGATGCAGAGCCTGGTTGAAGGCTTGCATTTCCGGGAGGCAGGAGAACCCAACAGAGGCTGACGCCCAGAGGGGTCACTCCATGTTGCCTCCCCCCCTGTTTCAGCCTGCCATGATGTCCAGGATTGGATAGCCAATGCAACCTGTTGAGGGGCAGGCTGTGATGGGCTGCCTTGTGGTCAGCTGACCACAAGAGGACAAATTTCTCTTCCCATGTTTGCCACACACAATGTTGAATAAAAGCTGTGGCCAAATATTTTACACCAAATTAAGGCAGCCGCCTGAAAGCTTTGCTCATGAGGTTGGGAGTTCGATCCCAGCAGCCGGCTCAAGGTTGACTCAGCCTTCCATCCTTCCGAGGTCGGTAAAATGAGTACCCAGCTTGCTGGGGGGTAAACGGTCATGACTGGGGAAGGCACTGGCAAACCACCCCGTATTGAGTCTGCCATGAAAACGCTAGAGGGCGTCACCCCAAGAGTCAGACATGACTCGGTGCTTGCACAGGGGATACCTTTACCTTTACCTTTTTATGGTTGTCAGTGTCCTCATTAGGCGGTCAATAACCCCCTGCAAGGCAATGAGCATGATTTACCTTGCAAGAGAAGACTGAGGAGAAGTACGAATTGAGCAGTTCATTTTCTTTTCTAATTGCATAATCATAACTTCTTTATAACATTCTTTATGATCATGTATACAGTCATGCAATCAGCTCTGCAGTCTTCGGTGTAACTACAAGATAACTACAACTGTGGAATTCTTACCTATTGTCAGACTCCAGCTTTTAGGGGTTGGAGTCTGGGATGGGTGCACCCTTCAACCACTTCCTTTCTTTAGCACCCTCCCCATCTTCCTTAACAAAGGGAAGAGGTTGTAACACTATTAGTCCTCTATCTCCTGCCCGTTGTATGCCCTCTGGTTAGGAGTGGCTGGACCTGTGCTCACAGATGGCCTTGGGGCTGTGAAGGCCTGCCTGGAGGCATGGCTTGCTCATTTCCAGTTTTTTAGATGGTAGGGCTCCCTCTGTGCTTCCTTCCCTCATTGGCCCTACCAGGTCTGAGGTTTCAAAACAACCTTCTTCTGGCTAGTGCTGCTCCCAGTACCTCTTGTGATTCCTACCTCTGGCCTGCCCCAGCCTCTTTCATCTGTAATGAGTGTGTTAACCTGGCCACCTGTTCCTGGATATATTGGCAAGTCTTCTTCCTAGCAGTAGGCTGCACAGATTTATCTTGCCCAAATTCCATGGCTGCTTCCCCTGCTTTGCTGCTGCCATGGCCCTTCAACAGTGTTTAGCTAGATCATATTGTTTCCCCCCCCCCCCGCCACACTGGCGTTGTTGCAGCTGCTAGGCCTGGTCCTGGTGCTAATGGGTGTGGACTCTTCCAGCCATGGCATCAGTGTCATCTCCCAGCCAACTTGAGCTAAGTGTGAGGAGGGCTATACCAGCCCTGGACACTTATAGGTTCCGGGGCGTGTGTGTATGGGCTTTGAGGGTTTCATGAAACATTTCACTCTATTGTTTCCTAAAAAATGCAGAACAGAAAGGATCCGGCAAGAATCATAGGAGCTTGTATGACAATATCTCTGGAGGAACAATGGACTGCAATTTTCACTAATTCATCTCATTTTGGTGAATTAAACTATTTTAAGCAAAGCAGGCTAAATCCACAGAAGGAAACTTCTGTAAAAGTCACATTGCAATGAATGTGTGTGAGAGTAATACTTATGTCCTGTGGATTGAACACAGTCTCTTAATGAATATATACATAAATGTGTTTGAGGGGGTCTTATGTGATTGTTATATACAAGTTCAAAGTTATATGTAACCTCGGATTCCATTTAATGATGGTTGCCCCTCAAGTAAAAGCACATTTCACATTTCTGTATTAGCTGATACAGTAGGGTTTTTTTTTGTTTTTGTCCTAAAGTAACTCTATAAAAATAGCTGAGGTCCTTTTAAGTGGAAATGAGACTGAATATTGTACCTTCTGCCTATACAGTATGTTTCCTACCTTTAGCTGGAGATGCTAAGAGAACTGGAACCTGGGACATTCTCATAAACCAAACATGCATTCTATCACTAAGAACACCTGAGTTATAGGCGAGGGGGCCAATTGCCGCGGTGGGGGCTGACGTTCCGAAGAAGAACACTGCAGAGAGAGCTGGGGACTACATTTCCCAGCCTCCTTTTGGGAAGAGTGATGGCGATGGCAGTGAGGGGAGGGGCCAGGTGGAGCTCCTTGAAAGGAGCTGTGAGTGGTGTGGCTGGCTTCTTTCCCCCCTCGGCGGCTGAAGCAGCACCCACCCTCCCTCCCTGTAAGTTGAAAGTTTGATGTTTGTTGAGAGTTATGAGTTTTAAAAAAAAACAATTATCAAAATGTCACATCTGGGCGGATGGTATGTTGGAAGCAGAATTTCGGAGGGGGCCAAGCTTGCGCGCTGGCCTACCTACTTAATGGGGCCCCCCCGTCAGGGGCCGTGTGGATGCGGAGCTAGTTGAAGGTCACGCATTTCCAGGTGGCAGGCGAAACCCAGCAGAGGCAAAACGCCCAGCGTGTTCGCATATTGGATGTTACCTCACGCAGGGTAGCAGGTCAAAATCTGGGGAACAGGCATGTTAGCCAGCATCATATATATACTAGAAAGAAAACCCATTTATAAAAACGGGCAGAGGTCGGGCTTGAGGCGAGGCCCCCGTACCTGGTAGGCTGTTGGGGCACTGGTGGGGGCAGGCTGTGAAGCGGCGCAGCATTGAGTTCGGTCGGTGCAGGCAACGGGGAAGGGAAGGAGGGCTCCTGTGGAGTCCGGGCATGCCCGTGAGTCCGCGCATGCCTGGTTCATTTGCATGCCATGCTGGCCAGCGAGCAGGCCATGCTGGCTAGCGGCGTGGCTTACAGGCCGAAGGGAAGATAGGGACAGGGATCAGGAGAACTGGCAGAAGGTGAGGTCGGATCGGGGAGCAGGGAGCGGCCGGGGGAAGGGTCAGTTGTTGTGGCGGTTGGAAGCGCGGGGACAGGGGCTGGGGTAGAGGCGGCGGATGGTAGTCGGGGCGTCATGGCGGGTCAGGAAGGGGTCTGGGGAGGGTGAGCGGGTGAGTGGGTGGCGGGTGGGTGGCGGAGTGTGTGGTTGGGTGGTTGTCTTGGCGTCGGGAAGCGGCGGGAGTTGGGGAAGGGATCTGGGGAGGGTTTGGGGGGGTTAGCGGGCGGCGGGTGGGTGTCGGAGTGTGGCTGGGCGGGTTTGTTTGTATCGGGGAGCAGCGGCGAGTCAGGAAGGGGTGTGGGGAGGGTTGGGGGGTTGGTGGGCGGCGGGTGGGTGGCGGAGTATGTGAGTGGGGGGTGTGTGTGTGTGTCGGGAAGCGGCGTTGTGTTGGGAAGGGGTCTGGATAGGGTTTGGGGGTGAGCGGGTTGCGGCAGGGTGCTGGAGTGTGTGCATGGGGGGGTCTTGTTGTCGTCGGGAGTGACGTTGCGGCAGGAAGGCAGGTGGGGATGGAGCGGGGGGGTCGTAGGACTCACCCATTAGTGTAGTGTTGTGGGGTGGTGGAAAAGGAGCAGGGACGCCGTGTCTTTGACGTGGCATCCCTGCTCCTTTCCCGAGGGCATTGGGAAGGAGTCCTTGACAGGCGAGGCGGTGGCAAGCGGCTGATGGGGAGGCGTGCTTTGCGCGCCTCCCCATCAGCCGCTTGGGCCAAGAGTGGCACTTGGGCCAAGAGTGGTTATTTATACGTCAGGAAATCAGCATGAAAATTATATGGTAGCTCGGTATAGTGGTTAAAGATAACCTCTAATGCGGAGATCCAGGTTTGATTCCCCACTCCTCCACATTGATTCCCCACTCCTCCACAGCTGGGTGACCTTTGGCTAGTCACAGCCCTTTTAGGACTGTTCTCATGGACCAGGACTAGGGTTGTACACTTACCTGCCACCTCGGGCCGCCTTAGCTTCAGCAGAAGCCGCCTCGGGCCACCTTGGAGATATCTGAGGTGGCACTTTGAAGCCTATTAAAGGGCCACAGAACCACGGCGGTGGCGACTCTTGCCTGGCCGTCAGGGCCTAGGGTGTGTGTCGACAAGGCTTGCACATGTGCAGCACCAGGCTGAGCCCAGGCCGTGCTCTGGCTGCAGCTGCTGTATGCTGGAGTGGAACCTGGCTTCTAGGTGAGGGAGCAGAGGGGGCAGCCAGGCGTGGAAGTGGCATCCTCCTTCTCTGGGGGGGGGGAGAGAGGGAGAGGGAAGCATCCCAAAGCACACCTCGGAGGGCCCACTTCAGGTGTGTGAGGGCATAGGATTTGGCGCTTCAGACCGCCTGTGATGCCATCTGTCTCAGAGGCAGCTGTGCCTCGGAGGTTTTTTGGCCTTGGTGGCCTGAAGTGCACATCCCTAACCAGCACTGTCAGAGTTCTCTCAGCCTACACCTACCTCACAGGGTGTCTGTTCTGGGGAGAAGGAAACACAATTGTAAGCCAATTCGAGACTCCCTTAGGTAGTAAAAAGCAGGTATAAAAAACAATTTTTTTTCTTCTATGAATAAGTGATGTAAATATTAATTACCCATGCACTATACAGATGAATATCATAACCAACTTCATAACCAACCTATAGAGCAAAATGTTAACAAACACAAAAGCAAACCAAACAGGAAACATTCACTCATCTCTTGCAATACTCAAGTCACTTTCAAATATTGCAGGGGGTAGGGTGTGGTGCAGGATGGGCAGAAAGGCTTGTGAGATGGGAGAGTTCATTTCTGATGCCCTCCCATCACCAGACTTCAAAAGCATCACTTCTATCAGATGCTCATAAATCAGTCATTGCCCATCCTACCTTTCCAAACAACCCCAACTTTATACCTGTTAATGATTATCTTATAGCTCTGGCACCCACATGCAATAAAGCCTTCAGATGTATCAGAAAATAAAGGAAAATCATCAAAAGTTTCATTTTTATTTTGGATCCATGCAATGTTTGCTAATTCTTTTATATGCTTTCCTTTATGGATATTTTAGAAAATATAATTAAGATTTCTGAGTGGCGGCAGTTTTCATCTGAAATGGTACAGAGTGACCCTTCAGACCAACACTTTTTTCTACAGAAATTTCTGCTGAAGAAATAAAAAGCAAGGACTGTTTAGGTAAATCTGTCAAAACCCAGAGAGCAAGGTAATCTTGTCAAGCAGTAAATCACTATGGAGTTTATGTGCAACACTTCTGAATCTTGCACATATTCTAAAAGTTCAACTGATGCAATTTACCTTTAGGCATTTTACACCAAGAGGTTAGTAAAGTAAAATCAATGTCACCATTGTCTTAATGGCTACCTTAGGCCAGTGCTTCATTTCCAAAAAGAGAAGTGCCAAAGTAAAGTCTTGTCTGGATGTTGGACTCTTTCCCCCTCAATGTCAAATATTTCAGGGCCAAAATTGCTTATTTAGTGGTAATGGTTATCTCAACAAGCTCAGAGACTTTCCAGTTCCAGGGCTGAGTTTTGACTGAGACATGATGTAGCCTGTTTTTGTTTATAAAGCCCAGCCACCATTGTTTCCTCCCCCAAAACCAATTTCCAAATTGGGGGGAGGGGTACAGCCTTTGGGAGGCTTTGCCCATTTCAGCACTATTTTTGCTGTCCTGTAGAAAAAGACTAAACCATTCCCAGTCCATTTTGTATCTGGGACAAGAGATATTTTCTACTGCTGTGATGAAGTGTATTTGTTTAAAACAGGGTTGAACAACTGAGCATTTAAAAGAAGCTCTCCACCCCTCCTGTAATTCCTTTCTTATCCTCCCTTTAAATAATCTTTTCTTTCTCTTTTATGTGAAGAAGGAGGCATATACCTTGATTCTGTACAGGAAAATGACAGAACCCTTTTCCATCCAACTCTTTCTCTTTCACAATTATAAGTTCCCTTTCTCTGGACAGGAAAGGAATGTGCTGTTGACTCTTGCTACCTTTTTAAATTCCTAGATTATATTTATTTTTGTGTAATTTATATTATTGTGAACTGCCCTGAGTTTCTGGAGAAAGGGTGGCAATAAAATATAACAATAAATAAAATGAAACTAAATAAAGTTTCTACTTGCTTTATTCCAGAGAAAACACAGATAACTGTGTATTACACCCTCCCCACACAGTCACATTTTTTTCATGGTTTGCTTTGGGGAAAATGACAGATGAAAAGTTCCCCACCCAACCATTGTAGACCTGCTCTGAGATGCTGTAATTTTAGTGAAAGCCAACATTTTGAGAGGAAAATGGTTCCACCCATTAAGCTGCAATTGATGATAGGTAAGACTGAAGGCTCTTGGGAAAATATTACTAAGTTCCAAGAAATCTTAAGTCTACCCTCCCCTGGTTTACAGGACAGCTAAACATGCACATATCTGAGAGAGAGATTACTGCATATATCAATATACAACATAGTATGCTCCATTGAAAACTATATGCCTTGCTTTTTAAATCCTGCTCTGTGATTTCCATGCTTCCATCTACTTACAATTAAATCTCACTCTTTCAGCTTCAGTGCTACAAACTTCAAAACATTCCTACTACAAAACAAATTGGGTAAAGCTATGCTGTGACATCTCCCATTAGAAGAAGAAGAATAGTTGGTTCTTATATGCCGTGTTTCTCTACCTGAATGAGTCTCAAAGCCTTCCCTTTCCTGTCCCCACAACACCCTGTGAGGTGGGTGAGGCTGAGAGAGCCCTGATATTACTGCTAGGTCAAAACAGCTCTATCAGTGCTAATCCTAACCCAAGGTCACCCACCTGGTTGCATGTGGAGAGCACGGAATCAAACCCAGGTTGCCAGATTAGAAGTCTGCATTTCTAGCCGCTACACCAAACTGGTTCTCACACAACTCACAGAGATAGATGGGATACACCATTTTTTTTGTTGTCAATGAGTCTTTTTAGTGTAAGATGCCCTCTGCCCACTCAAGTTGATATTGTATTAGTGTAAGTTGCCCTTTGCTAGAAGAACATGCAGTGGTACTAGCATATGTGAAATAGGGTTCCTCCTATATGTGACGTTAGTAGAGGATCTGAGATTGCCAACACATACTCATATAGTCTGCTGTGATAATAGAAGAGAGCATGGCCCATAAATTTGTTAGGAAAAAGAAAGCACTATGAAACTGAAAAAATGCATATGTCACCAAAGCATTCTCTTATTTATCCCACCCTTAGTCTTCCATAAATCCTTGGATTAACTTTTAATCATTGACTGAGTCTACTCTGGCATATCGGCTAGAGTCATGAAATAGATTCCCTCTAAATATTACCAACTTACATTCTATTGCTGAAATTATGCCTTGAGCAAATGTCACTAGCTTTATACTGCAGAAGAAACCATCAGATTCAGTTATTGTGCTTTATAAACAAATGTTTTCTTTTCTCATCTAGATATTGATATTATTCATTCCCCCTTTGCTATAGATACAGAAGCATCCTTGTCAATTTCCTCTTTCTACTACAACTTACATTCTACCCACATTGCAAACAGTGCTACTCTTTTACCAAGAAGCACTTACATTCCCTACTTCAGAGACAGTGCTAAAGGAAGACAGAGTATAGTAACTCTGACTATCTTTGGTTAAGCCTTTTCCACACTTTTCTCCTTCATTGTGTTTTCTCCCTTTTCTGATGTACCTTCATTTCTCTGCCTTTCTTTATAATTCCTCACACATCATTTTCCATTCTTGGTCTTTATTTCTCATTCCTGCTTTGTAACTTAGAACAGTGGTCCCCAACCTTTTTATCAGTGGGGACCACTCAACGCCGGGGACCACTCACCGGGGACCACTCAACGCCTTTTACTGAGGCAGGGGGGTAGTTTACTCCTCTGCTCTCAACCACTGCCCTAACGCTCTCTGATCACTATGGTAATGTTTAAACATCCCTTCAAAATAAGATACAGACACGCCACAACAATGAACATAAGGAACATTTTATTTTCATGGAAATTTTAACTCATGACAATGACAAATCAGTGGGAACCCTGAGCTTGTTTCTCTGCAACGAGATAGTCCCATCTGGGAGTGATGGGAGACAATGACACCCAAAGTGTGTTGTAAAGGGCCGGGGGGGATGAAGTAAAGAGCCGGGGGCGGGAGAAGGCGTCCTTCGGGGCCCACCTCGAATTAGTCGAAGGACCACATGTGGTCCGCAGCCCTCAGGTTGGGGATCGCTAACTTAGAATATAATACTGCCTGGTGAAACGAGCTCCTGGAAGTGCTGAAGGCCCTGCTGGAACTAGGTCAGTTCCACAGGACCTGCATAGTGGAGCTCTTCTGCCAGGCTTGTGGTGGAGGCCAGGCTGACATAACATCAAGCCCCTCTTCTGGTATTTTCCCACTGAAAACACCACACCATAGACTTGCAAGATTGGAGGAAGGATGGGAGGGAGAGTGGATTCGGGTGATGTGTGTTACAGGATTTGTATTACTGATGTTAGCCAATGTGTGATGGCAAGTCTGGGAGTGGTAGCATATAAATAAACTTATAAACAAAAAAAATAAAACAAAAATACAATTATATTATAGAAGCATCCCCTTGTTAATATTAGGGGAAAGAGAGGTTACTATTTCAAAATGTAAAATGATGCCTTCCTGTACCTTACAACCATGATAATGGAATTTTAATCTGTTTTAGTTGTTACATACATGTAACAGAAGTTAGAAACCTACTCCCCCACTAGATTTAATTATACTTTAAGCGCTGATCAGGCAGTGGATTTTTGTTGTTGGTATTTTATTGGTGGAACATCTAATATCCATTTGTAACTGATACTTTGTTATTTCAGGCTTCATATTATGTAACAAATTACATAATCTGTTTTTATAAAATATGTCAAAATCAGTCTCAATTAACCCCATATTTTTCATCCACGATTACATAATCAATTTGTTCCTGCTTTTGTGCTATATAAAGGTACAAAGGTCAACTAAAATGGATTCTGACATATTTATTTACTAAAGAAGATTTATTTATTTATATTTATATACTGCTGCTCTCAAATGTCCCGCGGTTTACAAAATCAATAAAATACAATAAAATCACCTAAAATAACCTATTAAAATATATTAGAACAACAAGATGGCAGACAATAAAATATACACCCACCCACTCACCCCATTCAGCATGGGTCAATCACTCTCTATCTGGGAGCGAGGAACCTAGTTGGCTTCAGATTAGAGAGACTCAGATAACAATGCTGGATACCACTCTAGCTCCAACCATACGCCTGGTGGAAGAGCTGCATCTTGCAGGCCCTGCGGAAAGCTGACAACTCATGTAGGGCCCGTAGCACTTCCAGAAGCTTATTCTACCCTGGCACTGGTCGAGGGCAGGTGTATATCCCAGGGGCCTGGGAAACCAGTAAATTCATATCTGCAGAGCAAAGAGCCCTGTGGTGGGTATAAACAGATAAATGGTCCTGCAGATAAGTAGGACCCAGGCCGCATAAAACCTTAAAGGTTAGAACCAAAATCTTAAACTTGATCCAGAAGCAGACTGGTAACCAGGGCAGGAGGTATAGCACCAGCTGGATATGGGCCCTCCAGAGCCCACTTCATCAGATGTTAGAAGGTACACACACACACTTATATATGTTGTACACATATAAAATCACAAAATTAGATACATGATTTATATAAGAGTCATAAGGGGGACCAGGTGGAATCTTTGTCCAGGGAAGCATGATGATTCTTGGCAGCTCTGATGAAGCCTAGTTCACTTTTATATAACAACCCTGTTTGCCTGTGCATAATTTATGTACATTCCCAGCAACTGATGTGTAGAGATGTGTGTTTATAAAGACTCACTCACACAGAATTAAACTTGCCCTGAACTGTCTCTATAAGCTTAAGTTATTTTTGATCCACAATTTGCTGCAACCAGGCAAACTGGACATTTCAATATTTGGTTAAAGCATTAATCTTCTAGACTGATAGTCTTTACTAAAAATCAAGCAACTGTTATCACCATAAGAGAGAGAATGGCAACATATGAAATTTTGATTTTTCAGTACTTTTTCAGTACAAATTAGAAGTTTTCATTTTTTTAGTCTGAAGAAATTCAGTATCTGTAGAATTTTGACAAAATTTGAGCAATTAATGGAGAAAGCCTCAACACAAAAAAGACAGGCAAATTATATTAGGCAATCAGTCAACAATAAACTCCTTCTATAGGCTCTGAGGAGAGAAAAAAATGACATTGGCGATGTCTGGTTCAAGCTATATAAAATATTGTTAATACATCACTATATGTTGTTATCCATGAAAACAGCTTAAATGTTGTATACCACCTGGATAAGTCCACATTTCCAATATAAATCCTGTATCTAACACTTGTGGAAGATGAGGAAAGGTAGTTGTCATCTTGTTCTACACTTGGGGGAATTGTCCTCTTGTTAAAAAATGATACAAGACATTGGTAAGTAGGAAGTCAGTATAGGTGGAATCAAGATGCGACTCATTTGTTTGGCTTAAAAATTGGCTACAGCTTTATTCACAACATACCTCCCAATGGAGGGTTGGCTCAGAATGGACAATGAGCCAGCGTCCTCCCCAATGATCCAGCTTCACAAAGGAGTCCATCACAAGTCCCCTCTGGGAATACGGATCTCCTTTTGTTGGGATCACTACGATGGGAGATGACCCAGATGGGGGTCCAAAGGGAGCAAACCTCCTTAGTATCCCCCTGAGTTGCCTGGTCAAATAATGAGCCATGTGGCCTACCCCCACTGGGTCAGCTCTGCTCATAACCACCTCTTTAAAGAGGCCCCAGCCTTTGTGAGGAGACCGATCGCACACTGGCTCCCCACGAATCAGGCTCATTTTCCAGAGCAGACCCCGTTGTGACGATTGCAACCCCCCAAACAAAACAAAACAAGGGAGGGAGCTTGCCTGCTGGCCTGGTGAAGAGGCAGGAACGCTTCAGGCAGCATCTAAAGAAGATGCTCCTGGCCCCACCTCCCCTGCCAAGTGTGCTGCTGCCTGCAGGGCATACCAGCATCCCTCTACCAGGTGTATTGCTGCTGTTTCTAAGATTGTGGGGGTCCACCTGAGTGAGGGAGTAGCACATGTATTACTGGTTTTGGTATTATGCCTACAACTCTAGAAATCAAGGTTCATGGCTTAGTGTGAAATGTTCTGATAGTGGCTATCAACTAATGTTTGGTTTCTGAAGCTGATTAACATTTTTCTGTGTACAAATAATTTTTTGTGTGGTGGAGACTATAAACATTAGCAGTTTTTATATCAATGAAGATCAGACTTAAACTCTCCTTTTATTTTTCCTTTTCCCTTCTGCAAATCAACATTGTGATTCTTCATTTTCTTCCCACTTCTTGTTTAGTCGCAGTTATTTTTCCCATTTAAAAATGAATATAATTTTCATGTGATTAGTAAATCAATAAATCACATTATATATACAGTGGATTAAAAGCCTGTTCGTTAGAACGGGCTTTGAAAGGCATCCCCCCTCAGTGGCCGCCCAGCACACCCGATTATCCAGTGAGGTGGCAGGTGTGCTGGGTGGCCATGGGGAAGCCATACCTGGCTCCCTCCCCACCAGTGAGGGCACGGCTTGTGCGGGGCCTGCCAAGCACACCCGCTGCCTCAGCAAGGCCGCAGGTGTGCTCGGCGGCCCCCATGGAAGCCATCCCTGGTGGTGAGCCCGATGCAAGCCCGCATTTTCTGCAGGCCCCCCCCAAGCTGGGGTGGTGGTGATTGGGAGGCACTTTGCGCCTCCTGATTGGCTAGAACTCTGTCCTGTCCTGGTGAGGGCTCATTCAGAAGGTGCGAAGCGCCTTCTGATTGGGCCCTCATCCGACTGGTTAGAACTCTGGTCTGTTCTGGTAAGGGCCCAATTGGATGGCACTTTGCACCTTCCAATTGGGCCCTCACCTGGACCAGCCCCACCCACTCTCTAACCCCCAGGCCACTAGGAAAATATGATACCGCTCAGCGAGTGGTTAAAGAGATGTAAAGAAATAATGTATGCTGAAAATCCCATATAAAAATGTGTAACATTTATACATAATATGAACAAGTCTACAATACAAGTATAAATCCAAGAACCAAAACTGGAAAAAAATATTAATAGAGAACCTTTGCTCATCCCTACAATATGCTAAAGGTAAGAATAGGTTAGTAGGATAGGATTAACTCATTCCCTTCTCATCCTTTCCCCATTGAATCCATTTCTGTCTAGTGGTTTTCCTAACTGCAACTCTAAGGCTAAAAGTAGTTCCTAAGAGAGAGAAATGGCTGGAGAGAAGTGTGTATGTGTGGGAACAGTGGGGGAGGACTCAGCCCCCTATTCTACAAACTTTCACATATACCCCTTCTTGGGGAGCTTTCCCTCTAGTGTATAATGATAAATGTATTCACTCTTTTCATTTTCCATTTGTCTGTGCTGATTTGAAGAGAATAAAATTGATCTGATGAAATAATTCAATTCCATTCCATTCAATTACAATAACAATAAATAAATTACATTGTCATGGAATTTATTTTAAATATCTCCCATTCCTATTGACCCAGGATTGCAAACTAATCCAATTCATCCGCATTTGTGGCACAAGCACCTGTTTTTAGTCCTCCCAAATCTGTCAGTCTTGTTCTGTGTCCTGGGCTCCATTAGAAAGTGACAAAAGGAAGCATTATATCTCATTAAACAACATTGCAAATGGTTTCTTCATACTAATCTGTATCTGAAAGTCATTTAGAAATAAAATGTAATGGCTGCCTGTGGTTTTTCAAGCAGTTTCATATGCCATAACTTAACAAAATTAGTGATGGTGATTTTGCAGCCAATTGGTACTAGAATGAGTAACTGCTTCAGCAGGCTTATAAACACACACACATATACAAAGTATATACAAATTTAGTTTTCCTTCTTGAAAAATGAGGAGATTCAGAGACAAATATGCAAGTTGAGACAAAAGTGTGCCCTGGGGATAAATGTTAGCCTGAAAGTTGGTCAAATAGATTCTTCCCATTAGTGTGAGTGATGCATTTTCTTGAAAAAGAGAAATAGAGTACTCTTCAAAATAAGAAACTATGACACACTTATTTTCTCCTAAAATATATGAATAGTACTAGAATAACAATGTATTCCATGTAGCTTGCAGATCCCAGGGAGGTAGTGGAAATTGTGAACAAGTGCCTAAAGGCAGTTTTGGGA